>NC_066323.1:8379440-9040551 GCF_022539315.1 Serinus canaria | reverse complement strand
TTATTTTGGAAGCCTGATTCCTCAGTGGTGCTTCTGGCCCTAGCAACTGTTCCTGCCTCCCAAAGTATCCCTTGCACACAGCCCCTGGGTTCAATGCCATGCTCCTCTCTTGTGCTGAAAGCAAGTGCCAAGGTTGCAGATGTGCTTAAGTTGGTGGAGCTGAACTCCCTCCCTTGTGGGAGCAGAGGAGAAATTTTTCAGATACTCAAAGTATAAACTGAACAGTTTTTCAGAACACATTTCTCTCTTCCTTTCTATTCATTAAATGAGTATATGCAGCAATAGGGTGGCTGGAAGCTAAAGCATCTCTAAACTGCAATTGTCCCTGGAACAGACCCTGCCCTTGGACAGAGGAAGGGAAGGCTGAGCTGATGTCTCCCTTGCAGGGAGCGTGGTCACAGCCGGGCATGAGCAGCTTCCTGTGGGGATGGTGTGGTGTCTCAAGGCTTCCTCATAAATGAGGAATGTCTGCTCAGCCTCTCTTCTGGTTTACTAAAGACAACATAGATGTTTCTCAACTATTTCAACTTGCTAAAAGTTTCAGTTATGAAATGCTTCTCCAGACTTTCCTGCTTATCAGACTTTGCACTACATGGCCCCTGTGGCAACTATCAAAGTACTCTACCATGTTTTTGGAGAAGTGTGGTCCAGATTTTGACTTAAACTGTCCTGCCAGAAGTAAATAAAGTTTTGAGGGGTTTTTTTTGCAAGGACAAAACAGGAAGACTAGACCTGAGACACTTCAACACAGACTGCAGAGTGCTTCTAATAAAGTTTCTTGTCTATGCTATGGCTGCTTGAGATCAGCTTGTTGTCTGGCATCCTTCCTCTCAAAGAGCAAAAAAGCATTTTCTCTTTAAGACAGCAAACAACAAAAAGTATTATTTCATTCAGACTTGGACAAAGGCCTTTATGTAAATTCTGCTATCCAATAAAGACTATGTACAAACACATGCAAAAAGCACTTAAAACTTTGCTCCTTAGGCTTAACTTTCAAGGCACTCCTCACTTCTACCACCAGCTTAGTCTGGTCTTGTCAGAAGCTTATTCTTCTAATTGCCAGCACAAAAGGTTTTTAATTTATGTTTTGACAGCTAAAATTCTACATCTTCATAAATACAAAGAACTGTCAATAGTGCCAGCACAGAAGCAAAGGAACCAGATGCAGTACTAACAGCTGGGGGAGACTGCAATGATTCTATAAAAGTCAAGAAAAACAGCTGCTTATAGTTTGATAAAAGCTATCTGTCGAAATCCAACCTAGAAAATCAAATCCTGCTACAGCTGGCATAGAGATTATGAACATCTCACAGGACAAAAAGCCCCACCACCCTGTTTAGAAATAATATGTTTTGATCAAGAGGATATTTCCTTCACCTCTGTCCTTTTTATTATAAAAAAAGAAATATAAATGAACTCACAACAATATCTAACAACAACCTAAAGGGCAAGATAGCAAGCTTGCATTTGCCTTCTAAGCTTAGAAGAATTTACTTCAGTAAAATATTCCACATGTAAAATAAAGCTACTCTATTTCTCACACCCTTAGTTTGAACACGGGCCTTTAGGTCGAGTCTTTCTCCACTTTGCTGAAATCCTGGGATGGAAGGTGCACAAAGGCTCTCGCTTCTCTTCCAAGCTCAGATCTATCTTATTTCATCAGCTTTAAATTCACATCCAGGTACCACAGGCATAAAATCAGAATGCTTTTTGAAAGCCACAACATGAAAAGTTTTTAAACGAGCTGCACAGAAAGGCATCTACACGCAGAATACGTCAGCAATAAAAGACACTGCAAGACCAACACATGTGCCAGTACCTCACGGTATGACAAGGAACAAGGTGTTTAGCAGCTCCTGGACCTGACGACCAGGTATTTCCTTTCCAAGCAGAGGTGCTTAAGCGCAGGCAGGAGGGAAAAGGATCAGATCCTCCTGGCGCAGAGCTACTTCACCTGCCCTCTGTAAGCTGTCCTCGCTGCGGGTGGGGGGCTCCTGCTGCCCGAGGCCGCCGCCCCCGGCCCAGCCCCTCTCAGCGCCGGGCAGGGGCCGGAGGGGCGGTGGTCACCGCCACCCGGCTGAGGACTTTGGCCGCGAGGACCCCTTCACCCGCGGGGCAGGGACGGGACACCGGCCCCGGTGTCATGGGCCTGCTTCCTCGTCCCCCCGCCCCAGCCGGCTCAGGGCCGGTCCCAGCCCTGAGGGACCCTCCCGCCACCGCCGGAGCGCGGACGCCATTGAGAACCGCGTTGCCATGGCAACCCCCCTCCCGCCCCAGGGGCCTCGCCAGAGCGGGGCGGCGATCCCCGCGCCCCCCGCGCCGCCCACGGCCCCCGCACGGAGGATACAGCTTGAAGCCGCGGAGGATCTCCTTGGCCCGCTCGTCCGTAGCCGACATGGTCCTGCCGCGCCGCGGGCGGGCGGACGGGGCTGGGCCGGGCCTGGCGGGAGCGCGGCGGTGACAGCGGAGCCTCAGGACCCCCCGCCCCTCCCTCCCGCGCACCCGCCACTGCCCGGCGCAACCAACCCCAGCGGCCGCCAGCGGCCGCCCGCCGCAGCACCGACCAATCAGCCGCTGCCGTCCCCTCCTCGCCCTGCCTTCTGGCTGAGGAATGACAGCGCTCCTGACCAATCAGACAGCGCTCTCCCTCATTCAAGGGTGGGTGCGCAGCGGTCGCCGAGACTCTTCGGTTGGGCCTGACGTGGCCGCGATGGAGGCGCCGCAGGATGACCGGGCGGTCCCTGGGCCGGGAAGCCTCAGCGGGGAGCAGTCGAGGGGGTGAGAAGCTGCCCCGGGCCTAGTCAGCGGCGGCCGAACGGCCCGGAGCCGCTGGAGCTTGGCTGGCGCTTCTCCCCTGGCAGTGGGGGTCCCGAGGTTTCGTCTCTGGGTCTGCTCGGCGGAGTTCCGCCCTTGAACTCGGGTGGTGCGGTCGACCCGGGTGCTCAGACCCGGAGCGGCTTCTGCTGGAGACCTTCAGAACCCACTTGGACGAGTTCTGTGTCATCTGCTCCAGGTGACCCTGCTTTGGCAGGGGGTTGGACTGGATGATCGCCAGAGGTCCTTCCCAAACCTAGCAGTTCTGTGATTCTGCGTGTCCCGAGGCCGGAGCCAACAGCACCAGCATTGTGGAGAAGGTTTAAGATAAATAGTGTGCTACCCCTTGGAACAAAGGCAGCCTTCTTTGTGCTGCAGAAATTTGAATCACAGATCAGTTTGAGTTGAAAGGGAGTTTAAAGACCATCCAGACTGGTCTTGAACACATCCAGGGACGGGGCATCCACTACTTTGCCAGGCAACCTGTGTCAGTGCCTCAGCACCCTCACAGGAAAGAATTTCATCCTTATATCTAATCTAAATCTGCCTTCTGTCATTTTGAAGCCATGCCCCTTGTTCTATCACTAGAACTCTATCGCCTTGTAAAAAGTCCCTCTCCAGCTTTCTTGTAGGACCCCCTCAGGTACGGAAAGGCCTGAACAATGTCACCCTGGAACCTTCTCCAGGCTGAACTATGCAAATTCTTCCAGCCTTTCCTCATCAGAGAGGTGCTCTAGCCCTCTAATCTTCATGGCCTCTGTGTTTGTGTAGCAGAGTTGATTGTGGGGGGGGGAAGTCTCAGGTTTGTTAGCACATCCCAGGAGCCAGGCTGCTCTTTAACATGAGCTAATTAACCCCTCTCTTAACAATCTTGAGTGCAACTGATAAAAGCATTAAGTCATGGATAAAATAAAGCCAGCAGTTGTAACCCAGTCCTCAAATGAGGACCAGTGAACAGTCAGGGTGCCATCAATACACTCACTCATGGCTCCACTTGCCTCCAAATTGCCCACTGTGCAAAAGTGGAGAATGTGAGTGTTAATAAAGGCTGTATTTAATGGATAGGAGCAAGGCCAGTATCACTGACAAGAGATCTTAATAATAAAAATAGGCAGCATTTATTTTCCTGTGTATGATCCATGCTCAATTTCCCACCATCACTTTTAAGTGTACGAAGGGGTCATTTTGAGTCTGGGCAGAGTGCCAGGGGTGAGCTGTGCAAATGTATATCTATATTTTGTTAAGAGTACATCCTGGATTTGACCTAGGTTGTGGAATTGCATGCTGTCTAAAGAGGAGGGACTAAATATCACTGAGAAGAAAAGACTGAAGAGGAGAAAAGGCAAGCAAGACAAAAGGAGACCTGGAAAAGGGAGAGACAAATGGTTGTATGTAGGAAATGAGCCTGCCAGGTGGAAGTAGGACATGCTGGTTTAGAGAAGTCATAAGAAACTCCATCCTCTCTCTGTTCAGGCTCCTCAGAGATGAAGGAGCCAGAGACCAAGTGGATCTCATAGAAGGGAAGTCTTGCAGCTTTGAAGGTCTTCTCTAGCACAGGGACAGGGATGTTTGTGGAGTTTTGAGTTTGCATTTCCTGGCCAAGTCTCAGAACTCCCAAAGTCACCTTGCTGTGCTGGCAGGCACAGGCCTCTCATTCATGAACTTCTGAACATCACAGAAGAGCTCATAGCTGAAGTGTGAAGCTCCTGTCACTAGTGCAGGGCCAAGCCACCGTGGAACACGTGACAGCACAACTCAGAGTGACAAAAACCCTGGGATCTCTCACAGTCCTTGGGCTGCATTAACATAAACTGCACTCTTGAGCACATAATCTTAAAAATCTCCTTGCAAGAAAGTTGCTGCAAATTCGTCTATTCCTCGGTACTACTTGGAACTGAAAACCTTTCCTTCACATCCCTGGCAGGGGTAACAGCTTCTGAGCTACCACGGCAGGCCAGAAGATGCCTCCAGCCTGCTTTCTGCTTCTCCAGCAGCTGTTCTCAAGGTGCAGGTAAGGGAGCTGGTGTTTCTGCAGAGCAGAGTAACTGGGAGATAGTTTAGATAGCCCCAACTGGGTCTTCATCCCACCCCACACCTGATGGAAGAGGTTGTACAACTTCACATCTACAACCACCCAGACATCACTCCTTGCCTGGCTGAGATGAGAGTCCAGCAAGCAGCTTAGTCCCTGGATCCTGGGAAATAGAGTTTGGAAACATTTCAGTAGGGCCTGGGACCTCCCCTCCGCCATGCTCTGGAGGTGTGTGCTGGCAGCTGCAGGGAATGGGGATGAATGGATGAAGGGTCGTGGAAACACACACAGGTGAGTAATGAAATATAAGGAAACATACAAGAAACACAAGAGTGTTTTCACTCTTGGCCCTCTCCTTGGTGAGGTCAGATGTCCTCAAAGTCTGGGGGTTCAGGACCCCACTGCCTGGGGACATTACTGTGGCAGTGCAGGGAAATAGGGTGAATTATATGCTGCCTATAAGGGACCTGGAGTGCAGAATCACAAGGGGAAGAGGTGGGGCGAGTCAAGAGATAATGCCAACATTAAAAGATAAAATGGATTAACATCTCCTGGCACACAGAGAGCTGCGTGGGTGGAGCAAGAGGTTGCAATAGCTGTTTAAAAGGGAATGAGACAGCTGGACATACTCATATTTTTCCTCTTAAAACCAAAAATCCATCCCAAAAGCTGAGCTTAGCTGATGCTGTCCTCCAAAGTCCAGGTCAGTCAGCCAGGCTGGCTGTCAGCAGTTGGGAGGTATCAGGACAGGGACTCCTGGCTGACCTACATGGGGCTAACAGATGATTTTTACCCTCAGGCTCTAGCAAAATGTCACAGAATCCATGGAAAATAGCTCACAATCATATATTTCCATTTCTATTTCAGCCTGGAATTCGAGCTTTAGCGAGTGTTGGGAAAAAAGAGGCCACACACTGCTTGTCCAAGGCAACTGTTCCAGCATGTCTGCAGGATGACAGGAACCGTGGGCAAGGGCCTGGTTAGGATGTGATTAAAGAGGTAATTCTCCCTCCCTGTGCAGATGAGGGCTAAGTGTGGCTTAAGTAAATTACTGACTGGCTTGTTATAGCCCTGGCTGAGTTCCCTTGTTGCACAGGGCCTGATTTTTTACATCCAATTTGCTGTGAAGCCCAGAGTGTCACAACAGCATTCCAAGACATGCATCTCCGCCCTTGTCTGACACCCCTTCTCTGCTGGATGATGGGACCCTAGGGACCTGCTGTAGATGGCTCTGAGACACAGGCTAAGCCCCATCAGTTTCCCTAATAGTTTCTGATGTTCATTCCTTGAAAGTTCACCCCTCCTGACCATGCTGGTCCATGATTTGATGATCTTCAGGGACTTGCTGACTGAAAGCCAGAAGCACTTTGCTCTCAGCTGAAGGATTTTTAACATTTTATTCACAACATGGCATGGATGAGCCTACAAACAAATTGGGGAGATTAACAACCCCCAATTCCCTCTTGCTTCCACTCTTGATGTGATACCCTTTCAAGCATCTTTTGGCTCCTGATCTATGCTCTGGGAAGGATCTTAACCCTTCCAGTTCCCTCCCTGCTCCCCCATGTCACAGCCAGAGTTCTGCCCTTTGGTTTATCGTTTGTATGGACCATTTTTCTATGGAGTTCAAAATCAGCTCTGTCTTCATTCCATCTCTTGCTATTTCCTAGGAGGACTGGCCTGAGAGGCTCAGCTGGTAGAATCACAGAATATCCTAAGTGGGAATTGACTCACTAGGATCATCGAGCCTAACTCCTGTCCTTGCACAGGACAGCCCCGGGAATCTCACCGTGTGCCTGAGAGTGTTCTTCAAACACTCCTTGAGAACTGCCAGGCTATGATCACTTCCCTGGGGAGTCTGTTCCAGTGCCCCGTGCAACCATTCAATCTAATAATGGCCCCACTTCTAATAACGAAGTGGCCTTACAACAGCAGCCCTCTGCACGGGTTATTTTGGGGTGCAAACCCCTGTGCTGCTGCCACAGGACCACCCATCCGCTAAACGAGAGGCAGGAATTTTACGTGCTTATGCTGCAACAGCTGCTGGGACGCAGCGGAACAGCTGCTCCAGCATAAGCACGTGAAGTTTGCTCCGTGGGCTGCTGGAGCATGGCTCTGCAGGTGCCAGCACAGCCAGCCCGCCGTCCCCATCCCGGTACCCCGGGGATGCCGGGCCGATGTTCCCGCTCCTTGCGGCCGCCGGGGGATCGGGCGGAACGTTCGGCGCGGCTCGCGCGTTCCGGGGGGAAAGGAGCCGCGCGCGGACACCGGCGCCGCCATCATGGCGGCTTGAGGCGCGGCGGGTTCTGCGCCGGGAGCGGCGGGACGGGAGGCCGGGAGCGGAGAGGTAATGCCGGGGCTGGGAGAAGCCTCCCAAGAACAGGGGCGGCAGCGGGGGACCCCCAGTAAATTACCCCCTGCGGCAGGGCTGGGTAGGGACCGAGAGCTCTGCCCGGGGTCTGGGGAGAACGGCAGGGCCGGGAAACCCCCGCCTTCCTGCTGCAGGGTCTGCGGGCCGCTTCCCGCCCTGAAACTCCTTGAGCTACCTTAGAAAGGCCTGACGGCGAGAGAAGCCCGGCTTGTCCCTCTGCTTAGGTTGTTGTAGTCTTTGGACAAGCTACGTTGGAGTGTTTGCTGTATTTCAGTCACTTCTCACTGGGGTAGATCGGTTTTGGAAGCAGCGAGGTGTTCCCTGTGACACGGGTGTGCACACAGGTTGTAATAGCATCGCAGTTGTCCGAACATTTACTCGGAAAGGGGCAGAGAATTGGCGTCTCTTCCCCACCAGGGTATGGATACAGCCAGCCAGTCTTTTGTAACCTCATACACCAGCGTGTGGTGTGATCACCTGTGAGGGAGGACAATAGAACTGTGAAGTATGAATCTCATTCCCAGCACAGTCAATCCATATTTTCTTGCAAGGAAATTGTCCTCTCTGTGAGCAGAGGGAACACACTGATGTGTTAGGCAGGTACACTGACTGTTCTGTAGTGCAGGGCACTGACTGTTCTGTAGTGCAGGGATTTCTGGTCAGAGCTGAGGTGCTGTTCAGCCAGGCTGCATGTGTGCCCCTGGTGGGAAGAACCCCAGAGAGACTTTGGGGTCTGAGATATCTCAATGTGGAGACTGCTAAAGGCTGCCCTCTAAAGCTGAGGCCATTTGTACCTCCAGGTGTAACAGAACAAAGTAAAGTGTATTTTTAGAAGTTGACTAATACAGGAAGCTGTGATGCTTTCACAAGCCTTAATTTGGTTAGGTCTGGTGGAAGAGCAGAGCCCCTGTATGACTATGCTGCCCCCACAAGGGTGGGTATGGGTCCAGCCCATGTGGGTCACACAGAACCAGACAGGTTCTCTGGTGTTTGGTTTTCATCGAGGTTATACCCTCTGCTTGATAATTACCCCATACAAACATGACACAAAACCTCCCTTATCTGCTAAGTCCTTTGTTTGGTTTCTGAATAACATGCTTGGGAAGTTTTGTCTTGGTTGTTTGTAAACAAACAGCTCATTTTGTGGAACTTGTTAATAAATAGTGGTTTACATTTCAAAAGCAACATGTTGGTGCTGGGAGACAACATGCACACCAGAAATGTCAGGCGGCAGCTGAAGACAAAGACCTCTCTTTAGAGGGGACTTTAATAGAGCTTTTGTAGTAAGGGTATTTTTATCACTTAAGCTTCCCAGTTAACCCCAAACACTTGAACTGCGCAGTGCAGACAGGGGAGCTGCTTACAGGCCCCAGTTCTTTTTTCCTTTTGGGCTCAGAAAGCAATGGGAATTATGGATACACACTGTATCAATAGGCAGAGTCAAGGGAAAAGGTGGATGTGAGGGCATACAGAGTGCATCAGTCCTTCCCAGGGTATTCTGTTAGTTGCTGCTTTGGAGCTGTGTAATGAGGAAGGAGGAAGTCAGTCAAGTGTATCAATAGGCATCTTTACAGTTGGTATTATTTGGCAGCACCACTAGAAGGAAAAGTCTGAAACAGTATGAAATCTAAACTCTTGTCTTATAAGAAGGGATCTGCAAGAGTAGATCCTTTTAGGGAACTGCTCAGACAGAAATTTTGCATAGAAATTGTAGGAGTCATCCTTGCTCCCCAGCTAAATCAGCAGTTGAACCTGCTGGGTTTTTGACCTGCCCCCTGAATGCTGAAGAAAAGGCTGGCAGCTGAAATGTTGCTATGCTGAGCACCTTCTGGTCCCCTGCCAGGCAGAGCTCAGCAGAGGAGAAAGGATGTGTTAATATTTTGTTCTTTTACTGACAGATTGAAAACCTAGAATGGCAGGAGAACAGAAGCCGTCCTGCAATCTTCTAGAGCAGTTCATTTTACTAGCCAAAGGAACAAGTGGCTCAGCTCTGACTGCTCTTATAAATCAAGTGCTGGAAGCTCCTGGGGTTTATGTCTTTGGAGAGCTGTTGGAGTTAACAAATGTGAAAGAGGTAAGAACTGAGTTTTTATTCTAATGCCCCTTCTGCACTACCCGTATAAGGGATTTCCAGAAGTTTCCACGGGCAGCCTGTGGGTGAAATTTCTGTGCCAGGAGGGCCTGTTGCAACTTACTAGGTTGAGAGATGTTTTTGAATAAGAGACGGACCTTGCTTTTGCCTGTATACGTTAGGTGTTAAAGAATACCTATATAAAGCTTTGCTACCTTAAGGCAGTTGCTAGCACAGCAAAAACCTGGCAGCAGCACAGTAGCAGTTTTAAAAAGGCACTTTGGCAGCCAACAAGGAAAAAATCCCTTTCTACTTCTTTACTGTCCTGGAAAGCAGAACTTCAGTGCTCTCCAAAAGTCTTTGTGAACAGATGTCTAGTGTATCAGGCCTGGGTGGTAACCAAATCCAAACCATTTCAAACCAAGGTGGAAAGCAAGTTCCAGAGCTTTTCCTGAGAGTGCTTTGCCAGCCCCTGCCTCTTCTACAATGAAGGAATCTAAGCTGAGTATCTCTGCAGCTGGTGTAACACAGTGCACAGCAAGTTTGGCTTTCCAAACAGGCTCTTAAATGTGCATAAAAGCACCTCGATGGTTATTCAGTATCAAATCACAAGTGCTGGCTTTTTCCTGGGTTTGTGTGCAGTTAATGGTATTAAAACCCCAATCAATAAAAATCACTGCTTGCTGCTGCTCTTATTCCAGTGAAGTGTTTGCAGGCAAGAGAAGAGCTTTTACCTCCAAATGCACTCCAGTTACAGTGTCCCAGCTTGCTTTGCTTTGAAGCTGTGGTGGCTCTGCAGGTAAGCTGTCCTAGCTTTCAAAGGATCCTCACCAGCCATCACCTTTACCCGCTTGCTTATCACCTGGTGAGAGGAGCTGGCCCTGTAGGTTGTCAGCTGGAGTTAAGATTTGCATTTTTCTTTTACCTCCCAAGTTGCCACACAAAGCATTGACAGTCCAAACTGGAGTTAAGTTCCAGTGCATAGAAATGGCTGGATCATCTTGACTCTAAAACTCCTGAAGTTTCCTGCTCTTGAAGCCTTAGAAAGGAAGGATCCAGCTTGGGATATATTTGCTTTTCTGCTTAAGTTCTGTGCAGACTTCAGCCATTCTCTGGAGAAGGTGTTTTTCAGGGTTGTGTTGCCCATTTTATATGATGTTTCTTTTCTCCCCATCCAGCTTGCTGAGGGGTCTAATGCTGCTTATTTCCAGCTGCTGAACCTGTTTGCATACGGAACCTACCGGGACTATGTAGGTAAGAGACTGCTGCCTTTTAGAGGCTGGGACTGGGTTGCCCTTCAGGATTGTCAGAGGCAATTCTTTGCTTTCTTAGATGCCTGGTGCAGTGTGGCTGGGTGAAAACATCCAGGAACAGGAGTTGCTTAGGAGGAGAATTGTCTGTAGGGGGGTCTGGGTCATGTGTGCTTTTTGCTTGCTAAAAATGAAAGGAAGGGTTAGAGACTCTGAGGTGCTGCTGGTTTGGATGGGACTGCAGTGCTGGGTTGAATTGGTCTGCAGCAGAATTCATTGACGTTCACAGGCCACTTACCTCTGTAGAGGGAAATTTCAGACATCTCTATGGAAATTTAGATAACACCAGTTATGGAAACTTAGGCAAAATTGTTCTGCATTATTTATAAAAACCTATATGGTTTGGTAGATAACCTTTATTCCATGACGGCATTGCTGAAACAAAGTGAATAATTTCTTAGCTAGAACACAAGCTGAAATACTGACTTTTATGCAGCTTTAGAAAGACTATGTGTGAATCATCTTTGTATCTGTTGAAATGTGCTTTTATCTCTAGTGCTTATGCTTCCATTCTGCAACAATTTAATGCTTCATTTGTGGGTAGCAGCCTCATCCAGACCATTACGGAGTGTGACAAATAATTCTGTCATAGTGCTGTTTCTCTGGGTGGTGGATGAGCTATCTAGTTCCTCTAAAGAGCAGTGGCATCTCTAAGTGCAAGCACTGGAAATTCCAGTGTCTGTGGAGCAACATGAGCCTCATGAATTCTGTGACTGATTAGAGGATGTGCTTGCTGTCCATGGCTCTTGTGTCACTGTGTGACAGCGCAGTTCATTTTAGCCTTTTCTAGTGAAGAAAGAGAAAGGGGGAAAAGCAGTCAAAATGAAGAGCATTGGATGAGGTGGGATGGATGGGAGAACTTGAGTGGCCCTGAAACACTAATTTCCCTTAAAGTAGATATTTTAAAGAGTTTCTTAGCTTTGGAGGGCTGCCAGTTTCCTTTCTCTCTTTAAATATTCATGAGGCTCATGGATATAATACAGTGACAGTGTGGCCATCTAGATTAATGACTTCTCCTGTCTTCCTCAGCTTGGTACTTTGCACTTTAAATTCTGCAGCTTTTCAGAGAAATAAAACCAGCTGTATTTGCAACCAGATCAGCAAAGGGGGAAGATTTTTTTCTGTCAGCTTAATAATGAAATAAAAATTTCTTGGTAGAAACAAAGCCATTGACCAACTGTTTCAGCAAGGCACCAGTTATCAATTACCTTATAATTCCAGAACCAGAATTACTAAAGAAGCAGATAAGAATAGAATTGCCAAGTTGTTCTTAACTTTTCCCCTTCTCTTCCTGGTTGTGCCAGTTTATCTGCAGCAGCATGCTCTGCTCACCAGCCAGCACCCACAACAGCTGGAGGTGTTCGGTATTTCAGGATGTAGTGTAGCATAACTAGCCTAAAGTTCTGGAGCCTGGATTATGTCATTTTCAAAATGAAATCCTGAATCTTGTCTTTTTGACACTAACAGCAAACAAAGATAACCTGCCTGAATTAACAGTGACTCAGAAAAACAAGCTGAAACACTTGACGATCGTAAGCCTGGCTTCCCGAATGAAGGTAAAGTGTGTGGGGTTTGACAGCTGTTGTCTCTTGGTTTTGTTTTAGAAAATGGCAAACATTCCAGAGCACTGAAGTTGTATCAGACTGCATGAGTACTCACCAAAAATATCCTGTACTGGGAAAGTACATGTAGGGTACAGCGTTGTCTCCTTGTGCATTTGGGATATTAACTTAGTGGACTTCCATGGGTTAAGTTTGGGGGTGTCTGAACTGACATACAGATTGGTCAGGAAGGTCTGGGAAACTTTGTATGGCTTTTTTCACTGCTGGTGATGGAGAATCATTGTTTAAAACACTGACTTTTTCTTCTAGAGAAAATTATGCAACACTCTTAATTTCTTCTACAATCCCATTTACCTTTTTTCTTCTAGAATGTGCTATACTATACCAAAGCTTCAGGAATTACCAAAGTTCTGTCAGAATGTTTCACAGCCTGGCAAGCATTTGTTCTGCCATGATCAGTCACTGCTGCACCTGTAGGTCAAAGTGTAGGATACAGTAAACATTCGAGTCTCAACCTTTTGAGACTTAGCCATTCATTTTCACTCTAGGACTGTTAACTTACTCTTGGTCTTGCTGTTTTTAGTGCATTCCCTATTCTGTGTTGCTGAAGGACCTGGATATGAGGAATCTGAGGGAGCTGGAAGATCTCATTATTGAAGCAGTTTACACAGATATTATCCAGGGGAAGTTGGATCAGCGAAACCAGGTGTTAGAGGTGGATTTTTGTATTGGCAGGGACATTCAGAAGAAGGACATCAGTAACATTGTCAAAACGCTCCAGGAATGGTGAGGCAGTCTCTCTACCCTCCTTATTCCTTGTATATATCTTGTCCTGTTTTCCCCCTCACAGTTTCAAGTGCTGGCTCAATTTCACCATGTTCCATTAATCAGGAGTCTTATGCTATAAGTAGGCACTTGGAGGAGGAGTCTGTTGGGCAAGTTTTCCAAGATCCCATCTGGGATTGAATTTGTATTATGTATCAAGCCAAATTCTACCACATTGTGAGCTTCTGCTCTCACTGTAGCTTTTACATGGCAGAGCCCCAGTGACGAGTCAAGGACTTTGCAGAAAGAGGTGCCAAACGGGACTCCTGGTTCTGTGGTAGGAGCTGCAGCACTTAATAATGAGGGCAGAACTGTTACTTTTCAGCCTTTTTCACTATGTTGAGAACAGTGTGGACAAATGCTCAAGAATCACAGCTCTTTGGATAGGATGTCTCTTCAAGTTTGAAGTTTCAGGTGGCTTTGTCTTCTCTTTGCTCCTGCAAATGCAGCCTGTCTGCAACTGTAGTGGGACTGTGGCATTATCTCTTTGTACCTTTGCCAGGAAGCTGTTTCTCATCTTTTTGTAGGATTCCCTTCCCACCTAAAGAAATTCCCACATAGACTATAGAGCCCATTGCAGGTCCTGAGCTGACTGGGAAGTGCTTCCTAGTTGCTATGGTAATGAGTGCATAAAAAGTAATTAAACTGCTGGGCAAATATGCTGTCCTGTGGTGGGGGCAGGTTTTTTGCTTCTCTGCTCAAACTCCCTCAGTCCCATCACAGTGGGAGGGCTCTGACAGCTTCCAGGACCTTGCAGCATTGTTTGGAAGGTAACAGTGAACCCACTGCCAATTCCCTTTTTGTCTTTTCTAGTTCTGAGTTCCATGCTGAGTGCTCTTGTCATTTGAACACTTAACAGGCAGGAGGATTATCTCAATATTACTTTTTTCTATAATTTTAAAATTTTGCATTTGAATACTGTGTTGCATCCTGTTTAAGTTAATTCTGTCTGAAAAGGAAGATGAAAGTGCATTGAACTTGCACTTACTCTCTGTAAGGGTAACACAGACTCTCTAGAGAGTGCTGAGAAATGCATCGAGTACACAGCAAAGCTTTTTCTTGCCAGCTTTTTGCAACTCTAAGCAGGAAGTATAAATTTAATAATCTCTTAAACTTTTAGATGAGCGTGACTTTTCAGATTGCCTGATTGAGCTGCTCCAGGGAGAATTTGTAAACAATGTTTGACATCATTTGTATCTTGCAGGTGTGATGGCTGTGAAGCAGTTCTTTTAGGAATTGAGCAGCAAGTCCTTAGAGCCAACCAGTACAAAGAGAACCACCACCGAACTCAGCAGCAGGTAGAGATGGAGGTGAGTACAGAGTCATCTCAGGCCTCTATGCTGTTGGATAAATGTTTGTTTGCTGAAGGAAATAATCTCTATAATAAAAGCCTGGTTGATTGGTCTTGGCTCTCAGAAGAAGGCTAACAATCATGCAAATCAGGCATGGGGTAGAAAGAAAACACATCTGCTTCTAGTATGTATGAGTGCTAGTATGACCACAAACATCAGACATCTAGCACAGTGGACCTTTTATTAGTAAATTTTTATTAATTTAGGCCAGGTGACTGCACTAACTGTGGTTTCCTGTATTGATTCGTTTGGAAAATTGTGCTTTTACCACAAATTTTTATTGCAGCTCTGTTCCCTTCGTACAAGTCAGGCAGGGGGTAAAAACCGCTTCTCTTTGTAAAACGTGGAAGTGTAGTTAAAAATCTCCGGAGTCTCAATTGCTTTTGCAGAAAGTGCCCGCGGCAGCTCCCCCGAGTCGGGCCGGGCCCTGGCGCGCTCCCGCCGTTAGGTGGCAGCACGAGCCCGCGCTCCGGCCCGGCCCTGCGCCCGAACCTCGGCTCCGGCGGCTGGGAAGGTGGGCATGGGCCTCCCAAGGCACTGCATCAGGGGTTATCATCCCTGCAGGTTTATGTTTGCATCTGCTTGGAGGCTTGATCGGTATCCATAGCACATTTGGTTTTCCACATGCCTTTGGCTTGGAGTTGGCACACCCGACTCCCAGACCTTGGGGGTTTTTTGAAGGTTTGCTCACTGTATTTCTGGTGAGCCCTGCAGAGTTCTAGGGGATCAAGGATAATGCTTAGTGCTGTATCTCTCCTTTTCAGCCAGAGTAGCAGAAACATTACTGCTGCTTCCCACAAAACCAATTTCTGTTCTTGCTTCTTAGGAAGTAAACTGTCTCAGGTAGTCAGGCAGGCCAAATGGCAATTTTGCTTTTTAAGTTCTGTCCTGAGAGTAAATTTTCACTGTCTCCTTTCCCTTTCCTGCTTCTGGCTGACAGAATGGTAGGATGGGTCCTTCTGCACCAAGGCAGTAGTAGGTTCCTCCAGCCAGACAGAAGGGTGATACAATATTGTACCATTGTCCTTAGGAAAAAAAGTAATCCCTAGTTATTCCAAACTGGAAATACTATCATCTGTGTCTGTAAACGAGGATGAAATATTACCTTTATTAAACTCAAATGGAGAGCATGTTACTGCTGGGAGAGTCTCTTTTATAATCTCCACTCTTACACTCCAGGGGTTTTTCAATTTGTTTATGAACAGAGTGTCTGCTGCGAGGGGAGGAAGAAGCAGGTGCTGATTCACTGTCTCTTCTTGGCCAGGTCACAAACATAAAGAAAACATTAAAAGCTACAGCCTCGTCGTCGGCACAGGAGATGGAGCAGCAGCTGGTAGAGCGAGAGTGCCCTCCACACACAGAACAAAGGCAGCCCACAAAGAAGATGTCCAAAGTCAAAGGGCTGGTCTCCAGCCGTCACTAGAACATGCCATCCAAATGTCATTCAGTTAGGAATGACAACAGGAGGAGCAAAAAGGGCCTGTGTCTCCTTTTTCAGTGGGTTCTGGGCCAGTCCCTTCCCAGCTGGCAAGTAAAAGCCCTGTTTGAACAGCTCCCAGTTAGCAGCACCTGGCTAAGTTACACTGTGCAGCTCCTATAAGTTTTCAGGGTGTCTCTGTTCTGGTCCTGTCAAGGAGGACTTTTAAAGAAAGAGACTAACCAAAAAGGGCAGGAAAAAACCAAAATATCTGTGGACCGTTTTGCTCCCTCCCAGCTAGTTCATTGCTGCTTAACCTTGAGGAAGCTGCTCTACTGAATCAGATCATAGGAGAGCTTCTATAGCAAGCATCAGAATCCCAGGGTTGAAGTGTGGCTACCAAAGCCAGGCTGGGAGCGAGGAAGCCATCAACACAGATCTTTTCATTCCCAAAGGGAGCACAGGAAGATTTCTAGGCCAGGAACTGCTTTACATGGAAGCCTTCAGCCTTTCTGCTACCCCTGTCTATTTTAAACTGGGGTGAAATTCACACTACCTCGCTCTGTGAAGATGAGTTCCAGTGCTGGGCTGTTTACTTAACTGTCTGTTTATTGCCCTTACTAAGCCCTTTAATCTCTCACAGATTTAAAGCACTGTTCTGCATCTCTGAGGCATCAGTACAATAAGGAGGAAGCAGGCTGCTCTTTCACACAGACCTTGCAGGTGGTTAGGGGCATGCTAGAAACTATTCCTCCTGAATGTGATGTGACCTCCCAGAGCTGCTTGTGAGTTGTTTCCCCCATTGATACCTTCAAATGGTAATGCATTCACTCTTCCTTGGATGCTGGTGGCAGTGGGAGAGGAGCCTGTTTGGCATGGAGGCAGGCTGGTGGCCCAGGACCCACTGGCAGGGGTCGCAGCAGCATCCCCTTGCTGAAGCAATGGACTTGATGAGTCTTTCTGAATTTGGAACACTTTCAGGTTGTATTTTCCTCCTTTTTTTTTTTTTTTTTTTTTTTTTTTTTACATTGTTGTGATTCTAAAGCATTTCAGCCTTTGTTTTGTGGGTTTTTTTTTTTTTATTTGTTACAAACTAACTTCAGGTGATTTGTACCTAGTTTGGCACGGTGTGGGGTTTTTTTTAAGGGGGAAGCATTGGAACAGCAATTCATAAAAAAGTACATTTTAGAAAAAAAAATTAAAAATGCTGATTTAATGTCAGAGTCTGGAGTCTTGACTTGGAGGCTGTTTTAGGCTTGTTGTCCAATGGCACTTGTTCACTTGAGCATTTATTTGATTCTTGGTGTATGTTGACTGAAGGTCTGATTGATCTCTGATGCATCTGGGAGACAGAGAATCCTCTTCATGTTTTCTCAGTCATTTATCTTTGTCCAGATTTGTGCAGAAGTATGTCTGGCAAAGCTGATAGGTGAGCCCTGTGTCCTGAGCCTAAGCAGCAGCTTTGTTGCCTGGTTGTGGAAGGTTCAGAGTTGTGCTCTTAGGCCAGTCTGTTCCTTCCTTTGCATCTAGCAGAGTGCTGCCTTGTAGTTTGGCTCCTGTCTTTCACTTCTGTAAAGAGAAGCTCTTTTCCTGAGCAGGCAGGGGAGCTGTTTAAGCAGAGGACTGTGACAATGCTCCAGTCCTGCAGCCAGCTGTCACCTGCATTTGCTCGTGTAATGCACGTGCCGTCCTCTTACTGCCACCAGGACTCTTTGTCATCTGCGTGTTCGCAGTCCTCAGTCACAGGACTTGCACTTGTGAAAGTAAATCCCTCTCCTTTTCTTCTGCAGTGCAGGCACGCCAGCTTTCAGTCTGGAGAGGAAGATCAAAATACTTTCCCTCCACCTTCCTCTGGGTCAAATCCCAGACACTTCTGATTCTGGTCAGGCTTCCGATTCTTTACCAGCTCTCTCTCCCCCTAGAAATGCAACAAGGATGTTAAGTGGATAAGCCCACAGCACTAAGCCTTTACCAGTAACTCAGTGGAACTGTTTCCCAAGCAGTGGCAGTATTAGCTCCTGTTTCAGCTTCTCACAGTGTTCAGCTGACAGCTTCTCAGGAGGTGCAGGTGGACCTTGTGTTCCCAAGTCTGTGATGGAGATGGACTGTGTCTCTTTCTAGCTTGCTGCGTGGACAGCTGCAATGTGCTGGTCATCCATTTCCTCACTGGATTTGACTAGTGAGGCTCTATGGTCCTCTTTCCTTTCCATTTTTAATATCAGTCCTGCAAAGTGGCAGGATGAATGCAAATGCCTTTGGGAATCATTTTAGCTCCTCATCAAGCCACAGTCTGCTGGGGAGGTAGATGTGAGTTTGGTGCCCTTGGTGTTTATTCCCTGCCAGTTACAGGAGTCACATTAGTTTACTGAAGCTTCTTTTGTGGTTGGAAGTTTTTGAGTTTGTTCTTGTGTTTTTGCTGTTCTCAAAGCCTGGCTGGGGGTGAGGATCTTATTTACACTTTGGTTCGCATTGCCTTTGATCAGCAAAGCAGCAAGAGAGGAAATAGCACTTTGAATAAAGACCTGTCCCATGTCTGATGGTGACAGAGGACAGGGAAGGGACTGGTGTGTTGGAGGGGATGGAGCTGTTTGCATATTTGGCTTTCCTGGTGTGCCAGCAAAGGGCTTGGTGCTGCAAAAGGAGGGGGATGTCTGCAATGAGCCCAGGCTGAGATGAGTCATTAACAAATGACATGCACAGAGTACCTGGGGGAGGCAGACAGCTCTGCAGCAGCTGGTTAATGAATCTGGCTTGAAGGAAAGAGTTAGAAGCTATTCCAGAAATGAAGCAGAAGGCTGAGTGTTAACGGGCAAGGATGCAGGAGGTGCTGTTCTCTTTGAGAACAACGACAGATGAAGACTGTTGACGTCCTGTTGACTACAGGAAGGGCAGCAACTCAGAGCAGAGTTGTGTGAATTAGGGGCTGAATTGTGGGCAGTTTCGAGTGGGGAGTGCCCAGGGAGCTGAACTGCTGTGGGGACGAGAGGGAGGTGGAAGCAGAGGCAGATTTAATACAAACTCCCATGGATTGCCTGTGCCTGCTGGAGGCAGCTAACACAGCTTGTCTGAGTGCTGTTGGACGCTGCTCCCTGGTGCAGGGCGAGCATCCTGCCCTGCTTTGGTTTATGGCAGCGATGGGATGCTCCAGCTGCAACTTGCTCCAAGATTGCAGCAGGACAGACTTTGAGCTATTGAACTTCTGTTTGCCTTTTCCACCCAGAGGGAGAGAAAGTGGATGGAAACTGCCTTCCCTCTGCTCTTCAGGGCTTTATTGTCTAGCTTTGTGTTCTGCAGCTCCACTTGTACTAGTGCTTGTTTAATATGGAATTGAGCACTGAGCTGGAAAATGGAAGAGAGGATCTCAGCTGATTGCAGTGCTGGTAGGCTGCCCTAGCCCTAAAGCTGTGCCTCATGCTAACAAATGTCCCTGGCATTCCTTCCGAGACTCGTTTGATACCAGCTAACATCAGGCAATTCTGGAACACAATAAAGCAGTGCTGATGTCAGTCTTTAACAGAAGAAAAAAAAAAGTTTTTGATTAAAATCTCTTTTTCTTTTACTTCCCTCCTCACCTTCTTAGCTAAGTTGAATGCTAACTTACTCTTGTGTTGAGAGCAGGAGGGAAAATCAGTGATGCTGACAGATCCTTCTGTCTTCAGATTTGAGACCTGTCCTGCAATCAATCTTGTGCAGCCCTAGGAAATCCCATGGATGCTTGTGGAGCTGCTCTTAGGCTTGCAGGTCTCTCTCCATGGATCGTGTACAGGAGTTGGACCTGCAGAGCTGCTCTCCAGAGTGAAGCTTTTGGGCAGAAGGTGAAGCTTTTGTTCCTTACAGAAGACAGCGGTCGAAAGAAGTGGCCATTTTCCCACCAGCCCTGCAAAGTGAATTTTGCTGAACAGCTTTCAGTTCCTGAAAGAATGTAAAAGGATGCAAGATCCCAGAGGGTATTTTTGGTTTTAGTGTTCTTACCTATGAGGGCAAAATGCGTTGGTCCCTGTGTGCTAAGCAGACTTGTTCTTACTCACTGCAGGGAAGACAGAAGAAACAGTGCCCTTATCTTTGATTGCTATATTAGAACACAAATCACATGGGCAAACAAGACTTTTCCTAAACTTTCAGTTCTGTACAGGGTTATATGACTTCAGCTAAGCTAGAAACCACACAAAGCCCACCCCTGCATGGTAAAGCAGCCCAGACTTGTGCATTTGTGGGGCTGTTGGTGCTGGGGGATTCCTATTTTTGGTCTGAACCTGTTGCAAACTGCAATGCAGAAAAACAGCCTTGCTCTTTATTATTCTAAATAATGGGGAAATGGAGAAATCTAAGAGCCTGCCCAACAAACACAATAGGCCCAGATAGCCCTATCTCAGGCACCTGTTCACAAAGTTTCCTGTTGTTTTTTTTCCACCCCACTAAGTCCTCTATAACACCTGACCTAATGCAAGGGAACCAAAACCTGAGTCTGCATAGCATATTTTTGTGTAATCTGAAAGAGTAACCCAGGGGCATCAAGAAAGGTAAATTAAAGTTTAGAGAGATCTCAGTTCCTGCTTGTAACCTCAAGCTTGTATTCTTAATATGGAATTTTAGCCTGACAGTCTGATTGAATTTCTCGGCAGAGTTTTTAGGAATATGTCATTGTTTCATTCTGCTCCATGACGAAGGTCCGTGTCTCTCAGGGACTCTTGACATTTCCTGATAGTTCCTCAAGTTTGGCCCTCCCACAGAGCTCCCAGAGGTAAGTGATTGTACTCTGCAGAGAGAGTGTGTGTTTACTCCCTAACCTGGGCTGACCCTGCCTCTCAGCATCCCTGTGGTGCTACTCCCCTCTTCGATTGGTCAGCCAGGCAAAGGAATGGGCAGAGCAGCACTTTGCTCCCTCTCTGTGAATCCACAGGCACGGAGGCTCCTTTGTGCAGTGTGTACATCTCATGACATGTCCCACTGCAAATTGCCTGAGTGTGGTAGCTGTGACCACAGTTTTTTCTTGTTGATGAGAAGAGATGTCCCTGCTCTAGGGGATAGGCATACATACACACTGGAAATTCTGGGCAGTAATGGGATGCCATAAGGTCATTTAACAGTCCTGAAATACGTATTTCCCCACAGAGCACAAAAGAATTTGTGCCAGTAGTCCTTGCTTACTCTAATTCTAGTAGAAGATGGCACACACTTCCACATCTCCAAAGAGCCTTTAGAAATCTGTATCATTTGGGTGTTTTTGAAATGCCCTAGTCACACATGATAGCTCTGTTTTCAGAAGAGCTGATTGGGGTGGGTAAGCAAAGCCTCACTCCATCAGGGATCAGCATCTTTGTGAGTATTTGGAGCTTGTCTGACCATAGGCTATATCTTCATGGGTATGATGTTTGGAAGTGGTGTTCCCTTGCCCTCCAGCTTCTTCCCAAAGATGCTGTTTATCTCACCAGCCCTCATGTTTCACTCACTGTCTCATGATTAGCACAGTCCTAACTAAGGCTGCTCTGTGCTGATGCAGTAAGTAACGTCTCGGTGTTTCATTGTCACCTTCGCAGCTGTTAGAGAGCACCAGTTCCTTCAGGATCACCTGCCAGCTATGATGCTGTACCTTTTACATCATGACTCTGAGATGACACCTTTCCTTGCTGGCAGACAAGCCAGGTGGGTAGGCATTGCTCCTCAGAGCTGTTCTGCATCTCATGAGGCGCAGGCTGTAGCCTGGTTTAGCATAAAGGAAATCAAGGACGAGGACAGTGTTGTAAATAAGGGGCAAAGCACAGAACTGTGTCCTCTTCCAGCTCTGCTGCAGCTGCAGAGAGCAACCTTGGGCAGATCAGTTCCTCTGCAGCTGCATTTCCCAGGAGACCCTTGCTCCTACCTGCTGACTGTAACAGGTTTTGGTCTCCTGGCTGGGCAGAGGTTGGTTGCTGATGGAGTTGAAGAAGATGAGTGTGTGCAGTAGGGGGGAAATCTTAACACTTTTTAACCTTTTCCAGGAGGTTGTCTTCCTTTTAAGTAGCATACCCTTCTTTTCCCCTGATGCAGATAAGGTGGTCCATTGTGGGATTATCAGCCTGGAGTATTACGGGTAATGTACCAGGTTAATTGTGGAGGGGGCAGGAAAAATAGCCTGTGCAGTTTTCAGCAGTATCAAAGGGATGCTACCTAATGATTTTCCTATTAGCTCTTTTCCCATCCTGCCAGAGTCGCTGCAGAAGTGTCATTTACAAAGGCAGTTTGCAACTCATTACCCTGGATTTTCACTGTAGTTCTGCTTCAGAGAGCGTGGGCTTTTGCTGCGTGCCCCAACCTAATGAATTGCCTGATTCAGTTAGTGCTGCCATCCCTCCTGACGAGGTTAGTTGCTGACTGACAGGAAGGGGCCTGAATCCAATTCCCTTCTTGTTTTTAACTCACGCTTGTGTCAGGTGCAGGCTCCCTCTGGAAGTCGCCCTGTGATCCCTTCCCTTTGTTTTTCTGCATTCTGAGGGAAGCAGCCCATGCTTGGAGAAGTTCTGGAGCAAGTGGCAGGGGCCTGTTTGTTGCTTCCCCTGGCAGTCCCTGCTCCATGTGTCAAGTCCCTTTCCAGATGGAAAACTCCTTTGCTCTCCTGCTCTGGAACTTTGGGCTTCTCTCTTTCATCATTGCTTTGGGATTTGCTGTCACCAGAGCTGGGCTTTGTAACCCTTCAGCAATAAGTACCTGGGAAAAGTTGCATGAATGGTACCAGGGAAAAATGTGGAATATGGGCTGGGGTTACAGAATGGGTTTCCCACACATTAGAAGGCAACAGTGTCCCTGTTGTGAATGCTCCAAGGTCTGCTCCAGCCTGTTTGGGCTTTGCCAGGCACTTGTACTGCAGCACTGGAGGAAGCTCTTTTTCCTTTTCCACTAGAGAGCTGTGTGCTTTTTCAGGCTGGGGGCTGATGGCTCAACTCCTGCTAGGAATTGCTCCTGGAGAGGAGAAATCGAGGCTGTTCCTACATCATGTCACAAGTGTTCCCATTTGGAAGCTGAATTGGCTACTGCTCATCCAGCTGGTGGTGCAGGAAATGAGTAGGTCCCATGAGTGCTAATTTGACCTGAGTATGGACAGGAGACCCTGGAACTCCTCCCCTCACTTCCAGGTGTGTGTACACACCTCTGGTAAAGGCCATTCTCTGAGACTGTGGTTGAGGTATCGGATGTCTCCTCCCGAGGCTGCACCTTGCATCCAGAACAGCTGTTGTTCACTTGTGCTGTCTGGGCTGGGATGTAGCAGGGGAGTTTTCCAGGGCTGGCCATGGATCCTTTCATGGGATGTTGAAAGAATCTGACCTAGCTGGCCATCAGGGAGGCAGTGATGCAAGATGAATTTGTTTTTGCTGCACAAGATGCCTCCTTGCCTCTTAATTACATTCCTGTGGCCCCTCTTTCTTGCTACCCTTGTTCTCTACAGAGCCCCTGTCAGGGAGACCCAGTTGTGGCCATTTCGGGTGATTGCTGTGTCCTAATGAGCCACTTCTGATTCCCCATTCTTGCTTGTCCAGTGAAGCAGGAAAGTGCTCATCAGTGTTCTGAGAAGTGACCTCTGCTGGCAGTGCCACTCTCTGTCTGTCAGACCCACTGGTCTGGCTGTGCCACAGAGGGTCTGAGCTTGAGTGATCTGAGCTTTCCCAAGTGTTCTTTCACCCCTCAGTGCTGCCTTCTCTCTTGCACCATCGGCATGATATTCCCACCTTCTCTCTTGCACCATCGGCATGATATTCCCACCACCACACATCGGCATGATATTCCCATCGTGCTGGTAAGAATCTACATCCTAAGGGACAGGTGGCTCCCTGGTCAGACCAGAAGCAGGAAAGTGAGGAAACAAGCTGTTATCCTTTCCCTCTGCACCAGGAGCTCTAGCTCTGATTGCTTTTCTCTGCCAAGCTAATGGCCTTTTGCTGTACAGCTTTGGCCTTTTCCTTGGGCTTGCTTTTTCCCAGGAAGCCCAGTGGATGGATGGGACCCATGCTGTGGGCTGTGCTTTTATTCTTGGACAATGCTGCCAAAAAGAAACAGGAATCCAGATACTACATGACCCCAGGCTGTGATCTTCAATCTCCCAACCTTATCTCAGGTTCTGCCTCACTTATGTGGTAAAATTGTGTGGATTGAAATCCTGAGGCTGAGTCCCTGCTGCTGTGTTGAGGACAACCTGTCTGTCACTAGGCAGGTGGTTTTATTTCAGCTCTGGCTTGCAGCAAAAAGCCAAAACTGGAAGGGGAATTGTCCCCATCTTGGTCCCAGCCTGTCACTCTAGCATGGTCACTACTCTGGCTTCATGCTCAAGGACCAGGACCCTGAACAGGACCTGCAGCACCACCTTCTTACACCTCTGTTCAGACCTGGCTGTGCAAGGTCTGCGCAGTAAGCGATTCCTTGTTGTCTTTTAGCTTTCCTGAGTGACAGTGGACAGTCCCCTCTAATGGGCCTCTCTTTAGGAGCTCCTGATACAGCCCCTCCTTCCCTCTAAAGATGTGTGGAGCTGGAAGGGTGACCTTCACAGGTGTATTTGCCTTACAGAGAGCCCTGACAGTGGGTTGCCATTCCCTATGGGAGCTGCCACTTGCCCATCCTGTCTCCCTCCCTGCCAGGGTCTTGATTTTGTTCCCTATAGGCAACATCTTATGTGGTCCATCAGCTGCTGCTCCCCGTCCAGCGGGATCCTGTGGGCACTGCGAGGTGGGTACCTGTCTCTGACGGAGGCCATGCTCATGCAAGGTCAGAAATGTCCCCTATGCGCTCCTAACCTGATGATTGAGCTGTGGGTGTCTGGATGAATCCTCTTGTTCTGTTCACCCAGTGTTCTGTCAGAGCTGGGGTGAATCTGGCTGGAGGTTTCTATGGTTTCCTGCTGGTTGCTAAGGAAAAGGATCGCTTTGCCTCTGGGTCTTGGTGACTTACTCTTTGCCCTGTCCTAGGCACCCAGAACATAATGCTCGTTGTTTCCCAGCCCACTACAATGGCCAGGGCATAATTTGTGACTCCTGTCACGGCTGGGCTGGGTGCCTGCCACTCTCTTTTTTTCTAAGGCCTCTTTGAAGAATGAGACCAAAGAGCCTTCAAGCAGGAGTTTGTGTGTTTACTGCACTCCCCGCCCCCTCACTTGCTGTTTCCTTTAGAGCTCCAAGTCATTTTAACGATTTATTTCATGCACTTCACATAGCAAGAAGCTGTAGCAACAGCTGTGTCCATGAATCCTTACCAGGCAGCTCCCAGTATATTTTGGTCTGTCTGCGTGTTGTCCCTGGCTCAGTTAAATAAATCTCTGCTGGAGGAAGGGACTTTACAGCTTAGTGGCAAAGGGCTGGCGGATGGGAATATCAACAAGACACTTAGTGGGCCACTGGATCCTGGAATAGCAGTGCCTCTGGCACAAAGCTCTGCTCCCACCAGCAGAGCTGGGGGCCAGATCCAGCGCAGGCTCTTTGTTGCTGTCAGCAGGGATGGCGTCTCCATCCAGCACCAGTGATAGAAGTGCAGCTATGGGCTGAAGCACGTCTGGGACAGATGCTGCCCTGCCCTTGTCACGCTGCTGTGGATCCAGGGCTCAGCTGTTAACCATAGTGGGCTCATTTCCACGGGTGCCATTTGGGATCTGGGCATGGATGTGCTGCCCAAGGCTGTGTGCTCTTGCAGGGAGCTCAGCTGGGATCTGCAGTCTTGCAGCACCAGGCAGGATTCAGTCCATCAGAGCATCACAGGATTGGGCACAAGTTTACTTTTGCATATGGGATCAAAGCTTAAAATATCAGCTGGCCTTTCTCACTCCTGACTTTTCTAAAACATCTGAACAATTTCTTCTTTAGCTCTGTTAAAATCAATCAATCTGACATTTAAATTGTATGTGAATTTGATAAATAAAGACAGGTTTCAAAATGCCACACGGAATGATTTTTTTTTAAAGTTTTTCAACTACTTAGGACAAAAAATGTTACAATGCTTGACTTTTCATTTAGTTACATAAATAATTTTTTTATAAATATCTCTTTATAAACAATATATAAATAGCTTTACAACATAAATACATTTATGCATGACATGAATTTACAAACAGCAATGTTATACAGCTGGCTTCATCAGTCTCTTGGAAAAGCACTGTCCCTTGTCTCGGTGAGTGTTTGTATATATAATATATGTAAGATAGAGAGCACTTGTTAAAAAAATAACAAAACCAAAACAGTTGGTGCCATGACTCCTCGTACCAAAAAGAAAAACACAACCACATCTTTTGTCCATTCCAAGGGGGTCTCTGCTTCTCTAGGTGTTGCCTGGGGGATGGCTGTGCCTGGCCGTGCGTGGTAGGAAAAAGTGGACTACAGATTCAAAGCCCTGCGAGGAACAAGAACAAAGTGCCCATTAGTACTTGCCACAGAGCATCCCTTACCTATCCCCAGCCAAAACCCCTGCCAAAGTATCTGTGGCCTTAGGCTGGGGGATGCTGGACTCAGCAGAAGCCATCCCTGAGATTTTTGCTTGTGCTAAAGCAAGGAAGGAAATGCACCCTTTGCCTTCTGGCTGGTGTTCAGGGGAGAGGCTGAGGGAAGCTGCTGCTCCTCCTGCCCTTGTGTCTATTGGAGTTTTTTTTCTTGTTCTGATGGGTTTAGTGAGAGAGAAGGGATGTGACCTGCCTACATGGGGGTATGTGTGCTCCTCTTGGAGCCCTGAGCTAGCAATACTTGGCAAAATTGAGGAGTCTCTAAATGAGGGAAGAGAGAAACAGCACCCATCCCTCCAGGACAGGTCACAAACCAGCACTGCCATCCTGTAGGCACCTTTGGATTGTGCTATTCCCATTGCCCTGCAGAGCAGCAGGATGCTGGATCCAGTCCCTCTGTGCCCAGTTATGTTACTGCAGTGCTGTGCCATGGGAAGAACAAGTGGCCTGGGCTGCAGGGGTAAGTGCTCCCCAAAATGTGAGCTCATCTGTGTGTGTCCTGCTGGCAGGGCCAGGCCAGAACCGGGCCTCAATGTCTCCAGTACCCGCAGGGAGACCTGGCAGGGGAGGACTGCCATGTTTTTCCCAAACCCATCACTTAGGGGAAGCAACACTCCTTCACCCATTGGTTGCTACACAGTGGCTGTGAAGAACCGTGGGAGAAACTTCTCCCAGCTTCCCATAACTTGCTCAGATACAAAGCTGCAGTTAGGAAAGTGCTACTCGTGGTTGTCACCACACCTGGAAGACACCTGGAGGACTTATGTGTTGTTTTTCCTTAAATTAAAAGCACTGGAGCACAGGAGCCTCCCTAACTCTCCAGCTGCAGGCACACGAGGGGTATCCTGCCCTCCCAACACCTATCCGTAGGTCACCTAAGTGTGTCAAGCAGAGGGGGCAACTAGGAACATGTGGCTGCACCGCAGCTCCTCCTGCATCCTCCCCGGAGCCCACGGGTCTAGCTCAAATCAGGGGGAATCCAGTTTGAGCCGTTGCAGGAGCAGCTGGGGTCTCTGACCCTTCTGCAGGGCAAGGCAGCGGGAGCGCCGATGGATTCCGGGCAGGAATGTAATAAGGCCACCTTTGGGGTGGCCTCTTTGGGGTCGTCCTCTTTGCCCGCCAGCAAAGCCAGAGGTTGCAAGGCTCAGCGGGGTGAACACCTGCCGTCCCGTCCGCTGGCATCTCGCGTTCGCGGAGCAGCGCATCCTCCGCATCCCCCGCGGTTCCGGAGCGCAGCCCCTCGGCACCATACTAGCCCCGTCCCGGCCCCATCCCGGCCCGGCCGCGCACTCACCGCCAGGGGTCCCTCAGCATCCGAGGCCGCTCATGGCGCCGATGCGATCCAGCTTGAGCCCGAAGCAGCCCTTGCCCAGGCCCTTCTTGTGGAGGCCCTTGTGGCGGCGGCCCGGCGGGTCCTGCAGCAGCCGCGCCCAGCCCGCCCGCGGCCGCGCCTCGGCCCGCGCCTCCCGCGCCTCCCGCGGGCCCGAGCCGCCGCCGCCGCCGCTCCGCTCCTTCTCCCGCTCTTTCTCCCGCTCCGCCGCTTCGGGCGGACCCGCTGCTGCCGCCGCCGCCGCCGATCCGCGGGAGGCCTGTGGGGAGGAGTGGGTCAGAGCACCGCCGTCCCCAGCGATCCCCATCAGTGTGGGGGACCCCACGTAAGGGACGCGCAGAGGGGTCGGTGTATCCCCACTGCGATGCAAACTCGCGACTGGGTCTGTGCCCGGCAGTGCAGTCTATCACCCCGCGGCTGTGCCCAGGGCATCTTCTCCCCTCCCTAAATCTGTGCTCCATTCCCTGGGGTCAGAGCATCCCCCTGACCCACACCGTAGCGGTGTCTTCCTGTCCCGCTCCCTGCATATCCACACAGCCTCTCCAAAGGGCTGGTGGTGCTGCACACCTCAGCTGTGCTGCTGCCGCTAACCTGTCGTCCCTTTCCGTCCCGTCCTCCCACCCACCCATAATCTGAAGGGGCCTGAAAGCTGGCAGGTCCTATTATTTCAGATCCTTTCGGTCACTGCATCCCTCACCGGTTTACAGACCTCTTCAGATTATGGGGAGGGGTCCTGCCCCACAGCTCCCCGTGCACCACTGCCTTGCAAACTGTCCCCAGCAATGGCGGGGACATCGGGGATCCTCCTCCCTGCTGCTCCCTCCCCTAGTTAATGCTCTCTGTGTCCTCCCAGTCCTCTAATTCTGACCCACAATTAGAGGGACACACCTCCTTCCTTACTGTTCTCCCATCTCCCAGGCCTTCCATCTCTCTCCCTGCTCAGAGCTGCTGCCCACCAAGCCCTGTAAATGTTCATCCTCATTCATTTTCCCAGCAATCCCCTCTATCAACACTTTCTTCAGCCTGCACTCCAGTGCCTTACAGGGACACCGCCACTCCCATCCCACTGCTGCCCTGGGGCGCTCGTCAGAAGACCGTGTCCCCAAACCTTAGGGCAGTACCACCCAGTGTCTGTGGCCTCGGGCACATCCCTTGTCCTCAGCATCTCGGGACAACCAGGTCTCTGGGATACTCTCATTTGGGGCGCCCCTTCCCCACGGGACACGCGGGGACGGGACACCCACCTGTGTGCCCCTGCCCGGCCTGTTTTGTCAGGACAGCCCGGAGGGCTCTGCACTCGCACCCTGTCCCACCGTGCACCTGCTGCCTGCCCCGCTCCGGCTCTGCTCCCCCTCCCCCGTGCCCGGCACAGAGAGGTCTCCAGGGTGACTCCGGGGAGCACACTGCCACCCTCCCCTGCCCCGATCCCGCGGGCTGCGGGGCGCACCGCCTCCCATTCCAGTCTCTGGTTTGGGGCGGATGTCCCCGGACGTTCGGGACAGCCTGGAGAAGCAGGGAGTCCCCCTTGCAGTCGAACAGCCCAAGCGGGGAGAAGAACCCCTCTTTGCACTGACTCCGGCACCCCTCAGGCACCCCACGTTTCCCTCTGTGCCGTTAGGATTCTGAGCGGGACCGGGAGAGGAGGAAGAGCCGGAGAAAAGGAGAAAGCTCCAGCCGTACCTTCTGTGGGAGCTGAGACGCCGGCTTCGCCTCCAGCCTGACGGAGAGCAGCGCGAGTAAAAGTCCACCAGCCAGCAAGGGTGAGATCTGCATCCTGCGGGGCCGAGCGGCAGGGGGGTCGGGGGGGCAGCGGGGAGCCGAGGGCAGCCCCGCGGAGAGGACGGGACCGACGGGAGTCAAAGTTCAGAGCGGAGCCCCGAGGTCCCTCCTGCCGCCTGCGAAGTGCCGAGCTAGTGAACTTGGGCTGCTTTCTGCTTCATTCATTTTATAACCCAACCTGCTCGGTGATGTCATCTAAATACCCAGGTCCAACCCGGCCTGCACTCCACAATAGCAGGAATTTAAAGGGGGGGTGGTGGTATCCCCTCTCCCCTGGCAGTAACAAATGACACAAGACAACCAGCTCCGGGAGCTGGAGACCCGAACGGGAAAGCGAGGGGCATTTGGCTTGATGCCCCCGCCCTCCCCCAAACGCCCCCGGCCCCCCTGCAAGCTGCCTGCCCTCCCCTTGCCGGCTGCCCCACGGCCCCTCGGCTCCTCGCACTGCCCTGCTGACCTCCCGCAGAAGAACGCGGGCCAGGCGGGGGTGGGGGGGTGGTCCCCGTGCGGGATTCATCCCAAAAGACAGGAATAAGTGCAAATAGCACCTTTTTTTTTTTTTTTTTTTTTTTTTTTTCCCACATCCAGGATTAAATCAGAAACTGTGCCTCCCGGGTCCGTGCTTGGCAGGAGCAGAGCCACTGCCCTCCATGACAGGGACGTGGGGGACACAAAGGGATGGAGAGGGCAGTGGTGCTTCCTGAGGGCACTTAGGTGGGTCTCTCGGATCGGGGCGCTGACCTGCTCCCTCTGCTTCTGGGAGGATCTTGAGGATGTTCCTGGCCCTGGAGAAGGGGCTTTCCAAGCACCCTGGGGATGTCCTTTGCAGGGCACAATCAGTGTCACAGGGTCCCTTGTGGGGACAGGACCTCGCTGGCTGACCCATGTGCAGCCTGGCCTCCCTCTGACCTGCTCCCGGAGCTAGAGGGTACAGGAGAAAGGTGTGATCCTGGGATTAATCCCAGTTCATCGCAGGGCCTCTGAAGAGCCCCCTTGCTCTCAGGCTTTCCCTTTCCTGGCTGGCAGGGCAGGATTTGTGCCTCTGCTGCTGCTGGGGCTGGCAATGGGCAGCTCTGGAGCTCTGCTGGAGATGGAGCTGAGCATTGTCCCTGGCCCTCTGTCCAGGGGGAATGCTCTTATTGGCATGAGGAAAGACACCCCATCTTTGCAGGAACATCCAGGGCTGAATTGCATTAAGCTGGATTTGCCCCCCAAATCCCTTCCCTGAGACCAGGGAAACATTCTCTGCTCTTCCTCCTGTCCCTGGAGTCTGTTTCAGTCTGGTCCTTTCCTCCTGCTCTGTATCCTGGTCTTTCTGGGCTCTGCTGCTCCACAAATCTCTGGGAAGCTGCCCCTGCTGGGGGACCATGGCTATTTGGGGGTCTGTAGGATCCCTGCTCAGGAGCAGGGAGATGTTTCCTCCTCCACAGCCAGGGCTACTGGGCACGGGACACTTCAAACGAGATCGGCTTTTCAGCTCCATGTGAACGGGAGCTGGAAGGAGAAGGTCTCGGTGTTTTTTCCATTGTGCCTGCCAGGTGGAGACAACTTGGACTTTTTTGAGTGTGAAGCTGTGCTTGGGCATTTGTCTGCATGCAGGCAGAGCGAAGTGATGGAGTCGGGATTAGAGCCGACCCCGGGTGCCAAAGAGCCGTGGATGCAGGCAAGGAGCAGAGAGAGGCCCCTTCTCTCGGGGTTCAGTCCTTGTCCCACGTGAAGTGTAGCTGGAATGTGGCAGCCAGCCTCACCAGGGTGCAAGGAATGGGGGGCTCTGCACCATTACCCCCATCAGCAAAGCTTCTGCAGGGGAAAGGGGAGCAGCAGCTGAGCCCTGGGTCTCCACAGGATGAGAGATGACATCTCTCCAGGGATGTCGGGGTGCCCGAGGCCACCAGCAGCTCAGCAACCCCCGTAGAACCTGCAATCACCGTTCTGGCTGCGCTGGCTCCTGCCCTGCTACTGTGGGCAGCCTGTCCCCTGGCTTCTCGCAGCGGACCCGGGGTGGGGAAGGAGACAGGCTGATGGCTGCGGAGAAATGTCACAGTGTGGGCAGGAAGGGCTTCCTCGCGTGCCACCAGCCCCCCTCGCACGCTGCCGTTCGCGGGTCGGTGCCGGAGTTGCTCCAGCTGCCCTCGGCCCGCAGGATCAGAGAGCATCGCCACAAATGCCACAAGGCGGTCAGGTCTCAGCCAGTGCCCGCCCGCAGGAGGCTGTCCCTGCCCTCGGCTCTCACTAGCGTGGTTTTCATTAGTGTGTTTTCTTTGTCACACTGTGCAGAGCCTCGGGTTTGGGGCGGGGGGAGGGGGGGCTGTGCTTTATAAATCCAATTAGTCTTGTTATTCAAATTACTCTGCCGAAGTCAGAGCCCGGCGCACACAAAGACTTAACTCAAACCAGATCGGATCCGCTGGGGTGGCAAAAGCTCAGAGCTGGAGCAAAGGTGTGCAGGAAGGGGTTAAGAGTGTGAAACCCTTTTGCTCGGTGAGGTGGTGGCCTGAAAGCTTTTAACCCTTAAAGGGATGGACCTTCATTAGTGCACAGCCCTGTGGGATGATCACCTAGGATGAGAACTGGCAGACTCGAGGCATGTGTGGAAAATGAGAAGTGGAGAGATAGGGCTGGGCTCACAGGGGTCTTCTCCAGGCACTGGAGAGCAAAGAGGATCCTGCACAGCTGCACAAGGAGGGATGGAGACCAGTGGGGTGGGCTGGAGGGAGTGACACCCCTCCCTATTGCACCCAGGGGCCCAAAGAGAGCCAGGAGGAGAGAGGGGCACCAGGGCTGGCCTGTCCCTGAGAAATACCAGTGTCAAACCTGGATTATGGGGAATGGTCTGCTGTGGAGATGATGCTGAATCTTGGTGAAATGGGGTGAGTCCTGCACATGGGGACTTGTTGTGTGTGTAGGGAGTGGGGAAGGGAGCAGAGACTGTGCTGTGTGTGAGAGAGGACACATGTCCCCTGTCTGAGGATTCATCAAAGTGTGACCAGTGCCAGCATGATTTGGAGAGTGGGAGGGGATGGGTCATGGGGATCTGTGTGACAGCAGCATGGGGTGTTCTGGCCCCTTCACAAGGAAGGGGTGAGCGATGCCAGTGCTGAGGCTGCACCCTGCTGGGCAGCAGTGGGGCCCTGGCTCTCCAGCCTGAAATTAGGAGCCAGGTTCCAGGGCATCTTCTGGAGGATGATGTCAAGAAGGTTCACAGGATAGAAATGTGGACTCAAGTCTGAAGCAAGCTGCTACTGTAGCAGTGAACAGTCAGTGATTAATCTCCTTTTTCTTCAACCCACTTATTCCTAGGGAGCCTGTTCCTTATTGATTTGGGAAATCACTGGCCAGATTTATGTCTCTTCTGCTGCCTTGGGCCAGGAGAGCACTTCCTGCCCAAGAGATGGATAACTCTAGGATGAGGATTTTCAGCTGACGCCATGTGAAAGCCAATCATGCCTTTGCAAAAAGAGACATCAGAAGGCTGAGTGCATGTGATGGTGATGCCAGAGGGGCTGACGTTTTCCAATAACCACTGGCCAACCCAAGGAGTTGTTGGTCAAGAACCATCCCAGGTGGTGGGATGGAGGAGATCCAAAGATGGAGCATCTATTAGGATCAGGGTGCTACTTGTCCTCCAGCACAGCCACCAACTACCAGTCCTCAGGAATATGATGTTTGCTGTGTTCACCCAGAGAATGTCACCAAGGGTTTGGTGTGCTGAAATGGGAGTTTTTTACAGTTGGTTTTCTTCTTTTTACAGGTTTTAGAATACCTCTGTACCTCTTTAGGGGTCTGATGATAGCCAGCTCAGTGAGAAGCAATTTGAAGAGAGATTTCAATTTTCATTATTGGGATGGATGAGCAGCCTCTGGTGCATGCAGGGGACTATCTGGTCCCATCTCTGTGGTGATGTGCCTCCTGAGGATGCTTTAAAGAAAGGTTTTCTGGGGAATAACTGCGTAGCCCCTGAGGCAGGAGCACTGCCTGGCAGCTCAGACCTGGCCATTACTAGCCCCCAGCCCAGCAGCCACCAGGTTGTCATGGGGATGGGGTGACTCCACACACTGGGGTGTGATGCTCCTGGGGTAACTGTCTGAAACACTGATGGAGATTTTGGCCTGTTTGAACATCCCTGGTGTTTGTTTTGGATGCTGCTGCTGCTGAATGAGGCATTACAGGAAACACTATGGGATTTTGCACTTTCCCCTGTCTCCTTTGGGTCTGGAAGAGGGCTCTGGCTGAGGACACAGGCATGGCCAATATCCCCTCTCCCCAAACTGGGATGGTGATGGGGAGACAGCCCACAGTGCTGCCCTGATGAGGCAGGCAAGAATGGGGCTGTATGTGCTGCAAGGGTTAGAGACCAAGAAAGCTTCTCTGTCCCCTCCCCAAACCTCCCAGAGTGGCAAAGCCGAGGAGAAAAGGACAAGCCCCAGGCAGAGACTCACAGGTCTTTGCTAGTGAAGTGCTGATATACTGACAGGCACAGTGTGTTTTTCCCCAGGGCTTTGCCTTCTGAGATTTGCCATTTCTCCTGGGCTTCCTAGGATGCTACAGTCTCCTCCTGACATTCTGGGTGTTTTTCCCAGGGCTACAATGGGATATCTGTGCGCTGGAGCTGGGATGCCTCCCTGCTCTGGTGGGAGCAGGAACACAATGTCTCAGGGTTTTGTTGAATGTCAATAAAATGAAGCAATTCTAACGCACGGGTGACTCCACACCACGAGCCTCCCTCTGCATCAGTCCTCAGAGGATATGAATTGCACTGCTTCCAGCTCCTGGCAGCCTCAGGTCTGCAGCTGATGTAGGGGCAGGTTGTTGGGATTTTCCAAGCTAAATGCCACAGTTGTCTTTGTCTTCCTTTTTGCAGACGCCTTCCTTCCAGAAATGGGGGTCTGGCAGTGTTTCACCCACAGCTTCAGGGTCCCAGCATCATTCCCAGGCTTGTTGATTTTGGCACTGAGCATCCCTTTGGGAATAGGAACTGCCCAAAGGGGTGATGGCCCAGAAAGGCCCCAGAATGAGTTATTGATATTACATTCATCCCTGCAGGGAGCCATGCTGTGTGCAGATCCTGAGAAGAGATCCAACAGGCCTGTGGGGATGGACCCCCAGCCTGTATTCAGGGAATCTCCATCCCAATGATGGAGCAGGATGCCACCAGTGCCTTGGGGGAGGGATGTCTGTGCCCTCCTGTGCTAGTGCACACCCAGACCTGGCGAGCAGGCCCTCACCAGCCCCACAGCTCTGGCAGCAGCACGTCCTGGCTTGGCAGGAGCCTCTTCCACCTGGTTTGGCTGCGCAAACCCCTGTCACCTTCGAAAAAGCCATCAGCAGCAGCTCCCTTGCAGCCCCCCTGCCAGACACAAACATCCTCCAGCTCCTCTGAGAGGAGTGGATTCCTGAGAACCCTCTCCAGGTGGTGGGAAGGCCCTTTGGCATTGGTTCTTCAGGGAAAAACTTTTGGGCTTCCTGAGTGTCACCTTGGAGCCCCTGGATGTGGGAAACCCCAGGGGAGTGTTGGAAGGCAGAGAGCCAAATGTGTTGTTCCTGGCAGTGCTGGTGGTCAAGTCTTTGGCCTCCTAAAAAGGAGTGGTCCCACTAAAGCCAAGTTTGGGCTTTTTGCCTCTTTTTTTTTTTTCTTTTTGGGAGGGAGCTTGTGCAGGTGCCAGCTGAGGAGCACTGAATGACCCTGGCTGGGGCAGGGGGCTGGCATTGGAAAGAGGAAGATTTCAGCACCACGAACGGTGGGGCAGCCTTGTGGAGACGCTAAGGGTCTGGCTGGGTCCTGGCCATGCCTGGGAGCAGCTGAGGTGGCTGCTCCTGCGGCCGGGCAGCGCTGCCGGCTGCAGGGGGTCACGCTGGCCCCGCTGCCACCCCTCGGCAGCCGCTGTGGACGTGCAGGGCTCCACAGCCCTAACCTTTAGCGACCAGACAGAATAACAATGCCGGCCTGCTGGGGCATAATGGCCGGTGTTTGCTTGAGATACAAAGGCACCGAGCTTTCACATGAACTAATACTGATAAGTTACTCTCACTCGGTGCCCCGCCTGCCAGACGCAGCGGGGCGGTAGCAGCCCCTTCCTCCCTTCCCCGAGCTGCTGGGACGTGCCCACCGAGCCTCCAGCCTATGGTCCCCGCTGCAGCATCGCCCCGTGCCCTCGGCGAGCTGTCCCCACTCATCACCCATCTGCACAGCCGTCCCCGTGGGGGCTGCTTCAATCTCGTCCTGGCGTGTGGAGTGGGAGATGCAGGGTGGAGATCAGGGCTTGTGGGGTGGGTCCCTACCCCTGGGACTGCATGGCACTGTGGTTCCTTAGTTCCTGCCCTTCTGGAAAGTATTTTTCCCACCTCCCTGGGAGCATGAGAAGGGGTTTGAACTCACCGCACATCCCTTGCCCTGTGTGCCCTGACCCACTCTGTTCCCCGGCCCTGCTGCCCACAAGTGCAGTAAGTGCAGGGCAGCTCCTTCCCAAGTTTCCTGATGTGACCTGTGGAGCTTTGGTGTCATCCACAGCCAGTTTGAGCACCTTTGGGAGGTTTAGTCCTGACACTGGAAGGCCCTCCACACTGAAAACTGAGGGATATATTATAAAAGGGATTTGACCATTACAACAAGCAGAACTACTGATGAAGAGACTTGAAGGAAGCCAAAAGACAAATCTAGTTGACCTCAATGTAATGAGTTGCAAGGCACTAACCCTGCTCCTTCCCTGGCTTCTCACCTCCTGCCTCCACTGCCTCCTTCACCTGCTTCTTGTCTGCCTTTGCTGGGGTCTAGTTCTCTCTTCCTTGACTGGACAAACAAAGCCAAGGCAGACCTTGCCCCCTGCCTGGGGTGAGTTGCAGACATTCCTCCAGGCAATGAAAGTGATGGGAACCCATCAGTCCTGATCCTGGGTGGCATGTTTCCCAACCAGAGGTATGGAGGGCTCAGGAGAAGACTGGAGAAGCTGAAGGACGGGTGGGACAAGACCACATGTGTTGTGACACAGCAGATGGTATCTACTGTGGAGAGAGATGGTTTTTAGCTTATTTATGGTAATAAATCTGTCACAGTCTCCTTTATCCTCCCTGAGCATGGCTCATGTCCTCCGGCCAAGTGCCCAGATGACTCCCAGTGCCTGAGAGATGTCAAAAGGACACAGACTCAGGTTTAATGCTGGGTGCTGCTGCTGCAATCAAGACAATTCCAAGGGCGCTCAGAGGCTCCAGAACAAACTCACAGCCCTGCTTTTAGTTTGAGCACATGCTTGCGAGCACATGCTTGTGCCATGTGGGTCAATCCTGCAGACAACAGCAGGGAGGCAGTGGCAGAGCATCCTGCTGCCCTCCATCCCTCTGCCACGGCCTGCAACCTGAAACTCTGTGAGAGTTGGGTTTGCAGGGGGCATTTCCATGAGCAGCATCAGCTCACACCGGGTGTGCTGCAGGAAGCGCCTGGAAGCGCCAGAGGAGCTGCTCTGCTCCCATCCAGGGTTCCCCTTGTTGAGTCAGCCCGGGGTGGCTCCAGCCCCTTGGCCAGTCACTGCTGATTAACGCTGATGTAAACGAGTGCCGGGCGGGCCCTGGCTGCTCGCTGAAACCGGGGGCAAAGGAGCCAAAGCCTTCGTAAGCGGGAGCTCCCGGCCAAGCAGCCGCAGCCGTGCGGTGCTCTCACCTCGGCCGAGGTGCTGCAACACGTTCCAGCCTCCAGTCGGGAAGCAGCTCCCTGTTACTGCCTGGGGGAAGATGGTGAGATAATCCTGTGCTGTGGGAAAGCAAGCCAGGGCACCGGGCTGGGCCTGCTGCTACAGGACCCCAGGAAATGAGAGTGCAGGGGAAAAATCTGCTCAGGGACCTTTCCCTTTCAGAAAGGCCATGAGATGCCATGGAGGGTCAGGGAAGCTGCAGTGAGGCAATGGCTCCCTTCTGCTCAGCAGCCACGAGGATGCTGTGGATGGAAGATGGAGCCAAAGGTGAGACTGAAGCAGTCCAGCCCTTCCCTGGGAGGGATTGTGTTTGAGATTCTGCATGAGGCACCAGCTTGCTGTGATGTTTGCATGTGATCTCTTCCAAAGTGTATGAAGGATGGGCATGCAGCTGGTCCCCAGCCACTCAGAATCCTCTGTGTGCCCACAGGACACCTGGTGGGAGACACGGATTTGCTGTAACTCTCATTTATCTGGGTCAGTGATGGGGTAGAGCAACAGAGGGCACAAACACAGGCCCTGTTCCATGGAGCAGACAAGATTCCCAAATCCCTGGCTGCTACCAGGAGAGCAGGGCTGAGAAGTGCTCTGCTGACCTGCTGGAGACTGTGGCCCCTTGTGCAGCAGGGCCCAGCTGGAGGCAGGAGGTGAAGGTGACAGAGGCACCCACCTGTGGAGCCATATCCTTCTCACCACACCTGATATCCCTGCAAGCCCCAGGCCCCAGTGCTGGCAGTGGCACCACCAAACACCAAATCTTCCCCACTTCCTCTCCTGTCTGTGGAAGGACCATGGCATGCTGAAGCTACTGCTGCTGGTGGCACCACCTGGTGCAGGGGGCAGCCTGACCAAACTCCCAGCTTGGCTTCATCCCCACTGGAGTGAAGAGGAGCAGAGACACAGCATGACTCAGCAACATGGAGAGGAGCTGGTGCTCCCACTGGCTGGTACAGGGAGGGGGACATTGGGGCTGGAGGCCCTGGGTCCCCCCACCCCATCCCTGCTCTCTTCCATGCAACAAGGGCAGCCTGAATGGATGGCCTGGGTCAGCCCTGAACAGCTGGGGCTGTGCCACCACCCTGCCTTCAGAGCACCCACCTTCCCAGCGCCAACCACCTTGCTCTATCAGCAGCCAGGAGAGCAGGAGGAAGAAGGGGAGCATACATCCTCCCTCTGACAGGGTGATCCTGTGTAGCCATGCTACCCATGGGGCCAGCTCCAGCAGAAATGGTCTCCCTGCTCTGTCTTTGTGTCCCATGGGAGCAGCTGCTGTGTGACTGGTGGCTCTGCTCAAACACTGGACAGCTGCTCCCTTCCTCTTGGCCAGCGTGGGGCAACTCGCTGCCTCTCAGCCATGCCAGAGTAGAGCTGAGTGCTCAGTCTCCTCCTTGAGGTGGCCAGAGCTGCCAGGGTGGGGCAGCTGATGAGCTGGCATCAGTGCCAGCTGGCATCAGTGCCCTTGTGGGCAGAGGCTCTGGCTCTGCATGGTTCATGCAAACAAGACACTGCCTTTCCTGGTATCGTTCTGGCGCTGGGGAGGATGTGACTGTCCTTGTGCAGGCAGGTCTGTGCTTGCTGCCCTTGGTCCCCACAAGAGCCCAGTGCTTTCTCAGGGCAGCTCCCTCAACCCAGCCGAGGGCTGGGGCTGGAGTGCTCTGGGCTTGCCATGGCCTCGTGGAAGCTCAGCAGTGCTGGCTGAGGGAATGGCTGAGGGCCCACGTGGTGTTTGGGAGCCACAGGTGATGCGGCACCCTGAGCAGATGTGGCCTCATGGCCTTTAGAGGTGGCTGATACCAGGCAATGTGCCCTGATCTGCAGGAAGAAGAATAAGAACCGTGGGGCTGGCGTCTTCCCCACCCTAGTTGAATGGGGAGCACTGATGCCTACTCAGATGTTCCTGCCAAGATGAAGACTAAATAGAGCCTTTCTTCATCAGAACCCTGCCTGGAGATACCACTTCAGGTCCCTTTGGATCCTTCCTCCATCTACTGAGGGCATTCTCCAGGCAGATATCTCAAATGGGATTGACTGGGGATGCCATGAGGACAATTGATTGATCTCCAGATTTTCTTCTGGTTGAAATTCTTTGGCAAACAAAGCCTGCATTTGCAGGTAACACCAGCGTGACCAAACTACATCTTCTCAGTCAGCCAGAGCCTAGGTCTGACTCTGCTATAAAGCCTTGTGAGAGGTCTGTGGTCACAGAAAGAGGAGGCAATAGAAGTTCCAGCTCTTGACTCTGGTCTGCTGCTTTGATGACACCCTCTGATCCACAGTCTCCGACTTATCCTGGAGGAGGTCAGGCACTGCTGCTCAGCACCAAGGGCTGGTCACTCCCTGGGTGCTGTGGTGTGGGGGAGCAGGGGATCAGCAGGTTTGGTTCTGCCCAACTTCCAGTGCCAGGGGAGCAGGAAGAGCTGAGGGAAGGGGATTCCAAAGAGCTCAGGGAAGGGGATTCCAAAGAGCTCAGGGACAGGGATCCCAAAGAGCTCAGGGAACGGGATCCTGGAGCTTGCTCTTCTCTGCAGTGCAGGTGAGGCCATGTGGGTGCTGAAGGAGTTTCCCCATGGGCTTTTGGAGGTACAGGCGGTTGCAAAGCAGTGAATTTCCTCAGGAACAACACAAGACTCAGATCTTTACAACATCAGATCAGCTAGCCCGTGCTTTTTTCACTGATCTGGATACAAATTTGGATGAAGCTGGAGAGTTGGCCTTAAGCTGGAGCGACCCAGCCCAGGAGGCTCCGCTGGCCCCGGCTGGAAGCAGGCGGCTGCCAAGAAGCCCCGGGATCCCGGTGGGTGCAAACGCGGCGGGCTGGGGACACTCCGGGCTGGGCGGCAGCACCTCCTGCCTCCCGCGGCCCCGCGGTGCCCCTGCCCAGCCCGCGGCGGGCTCCCAGCCTCAAGGGCTGTGCCTGGCCGAGAGGAGCCCAAGGCTGCCCGGAGGCTCCCGTTCCCCCGGGGACCTCTCTCCGAGCAGAGAGCGGGAGCGGGGCTGGGACACCCGAGCCCCGCCGGGGCTCCTCCGCCCGCCCTGCCGCGCCGGATGAAGAGCGAGCGCTTCGCGCTGAGACCTTCTGGGCCCCGCCGCGGCCCGTAGGCGCCGCTGCCCCGGAAGCGGACGGGGCGCTGGGACATTCAAACGGAGCGGAGCGGCCTCGGCGCCGGTGAGCGGGGCGGGGGTCGGGAGCGGGGCTGGGACAGGGACCAGGACCGGGCGGGAGAGGGGGGACAGCGGAGCCCGGCCCGGCGGCGCTCAGCCCCGGTCAGCCGGGTGTCAGCGCCGCCGCCGCCTGGCCCCGCGGTTCGCTGTCCCGTCCGGCCGCTCCGGGCCCGGCAGGAGCGCGCTGGTGGCGCGGGCCGCGCTCCCGAGGGACCGGGGACGCGTGGCAGGAGAGGCGGCGGGCGAGGGTGCCGAGGGCTCTGTGGTGCTGGAGCTGGAGCGTTGGCCGGGGAGTTGGACACCCCTGGGGGCGTGTGATGGAGGCCAGTGGTGATGTGATCCCCAGAACCAGCCGGGTGACAATAACAGGGGCGGCTTTCAAAGCGGGCCCGGCTCAGCGAGGGTCCTCCCTCTGCGCGTCCATCGTGGCATTTCACTCGTCCTCATCGCCGTGCCCAGGAAGGGTGGATATTCCTGTACCCACTTCTGCCTTCCCTCTGTTCTCTTGGGAATATTTCGATTCCTGGTGGCCCGCAGAAGACTGATAATGAAACTGTAATGCACAAGGGCTTGTATATTTCAGTGCTGCGGTCGCTGACTGCTAATGTGGTTAAAGTTGTAGAAAATACAGTGAAGGCAAGCTGCGAATGTTTGTTCTTTACTGATAAATAAAAATGACAAATTCCTGTCTCCTGGAACCAAACCATTGTTTGGAGAGTAGTCTCACCGGCTTTTATAAATGTTATCTGCTTCTGTTGCATTAGCAACAGGAGGAGATGACGTTCAAAAAAGCTGGTGTAGGCCTACCTGTGTGTGTTTGGTAATAGCTCTGTAGCAGGTCAGTCTATTAGAAGAGTTTAGCAATTGGCCAGCACCAATGGAAAATGTTAGGAACAAGAATCACAAACCACATAAAGAATTTTTCCTATTTGTTCAGGGATTTTTAATTTTTGATTTGCATTGTGAAACCTGCTCACATCCGTGCCCAATTACCAAAGTAAATCCCGGTGCAGTGCGCGCTGTTTCTCCCAAAGGGCTGGAGTGGGCATGCCAGGAGGAGCTGGCTCTGCAGCCCTTGGGCCCTGCTGGGCAATGCCCCATTCCCAGGCAGGGTGGGCATAGAGGACACTGCCTGGGTGCTCATCCTCTGAGCAACAACAGTGAAAGGGAGAAGAGGGCTGAGTAAGGGCAAAGAAAAATTCCAAGCATGGTGGGAGTAGGGAAGCTATTATAAATTTCACTTTTGCTGATCTCTGTATTCTGTCCTGCCAAACATCCCTGTGCTTAGAGAAGGGAAGGGATAGGTGTAATGGGCAGTATCCTTTATTTAAACTTAAAATCCAGTGCCCCATGGTTCTGGGATAGCAGAGATGACAGTGAGCCCTGAAATTTTGCATGTACCAGCTGGGGTGAAATTCAGCTGTTCAGCTTCAAACTTGTCCTGAAGTGAAAAAGAGGCATTTTTATAAAAGCATGCATAAGCCAGCAGTTGCACTGGGCTCCATTATCAAGAAATTCTTATATTCTTTGATTTTGCATACAGCAAAAATCATTGCTGTCCTGTCTATACCTGTAATTTACCTCAAAGTAGCTGAGCGTAATTTAGTAGATTGTTTTGCTTCAAAAGCTTGAAAGCTAAAGCACCTGAAAAAGGGTTGAAAGATGCTTGATCTGCTTAATTTTCATACTCGTGAAGCAAAGGTGGAGATATGACACCATCTACATAAACTGGTGCTGGATGGAGCTGCAGGCAGTGTGTCTCAGTCAGTAAGAATTAGGAACTCTTGCAAGATAATTATTGTTTTACTTCTATTTTACTGGAGGGAGTTCATGGCTAAAAAGACAAGCTGAAATGGGTAGTCTTGGTGTTTGAAGAAACTGTCCTGTACAATGGAGAAATGTCAGTCACTGTGGGACGGAGGTGACAGGCAGTGTTTGCTTTTGACAGCAACAGTGAAGAGCTTCAGTAAGGATGCAGTTATTTTTGAGGACTCCAGGCTGGACATGACAAGATTTTCCTTTTGATAACCACTAAACTGATGCTTGTGGTCAGTCTGTCAGTTGCTGCTTTAATTTTCCTGGCTTTTTCAAAGGCAAGGAAGAGCAGATTAAAGGAATCGTATGTATTTGGGGTGGGACAAAATCCCTGTTTTATTGGTGTGTGGGCAGGTACAACTTATGGGCTGTGGTCACTCCTAGGTTATGGACAGGGGTTTGGTGCAGGGCAGATGTTGAGTACATTGTGAACCCCCTTTCTCACACTGGAATGATTTACAAACCCAGAATTCCTTTTCAGCAAAAATGTTATACTTTTGTGTCATTTGGTGTAATCAATTATTTGACACTCTGTTTCAGGAAAATAAACCTTTTTTCCTCTGTATCTGTTTATAACTATCAGAAGTTTGGGCCTTTCACTGCACTATGGATCAGCTGGGGCCTGTGAGAAGTGCAGCTTCTGCCCAAGGTGCCAAGGAGGGACTGAGCAAGGCTGCTGCCTCCCAGAAGAGTGCCTATGCCAGGCTCGTGCAAAAGCACCACAGTGGCCGCTTCCAGTCCTACCTGAACCATATTGCACAGAAGATGCAGCTGGAAGAAGGCTTCTCCAATGACCCCAGCTTGGATCTGGACCTGCCTCTGAGGAGAGGCCTGGTGAAGGATAATCCGGTCAGGAATGGGATAAACCTGCACAGCTATTCACCAGTCAGAACATCTCACCTGGAACAGCCCTTGCCTGGGTTTGAGAATGATAAACCCCAAAGTGCTCTGAACAGATGTTCTCTTAAAAAAAATGCCATTGTTAGTCCAGGGGGAGACGTGGAGGTGGAGGAAGACTATTATGTGTATCAGCGTGGAGCTGCATCTGGCCTGTTAAATGTGAGTGACAACCTTGGTGGGAGAGCATCAAACAGCCTGAGACACCGAGGGGCTCTGCAGAAATCTTCTGGTTCTGATGAGAGGGAGGAGGAGGACATGTGGAGGAAGAAACACAAGAAACGAGGCAGATACCCTGCCAACACTGATACAGCAGCTGGACACTTGTTGACTGAACAGTTTGGTGAGGATGTGCTGGCAGTGAATGCCAGAAAAAACAGTCACTTGTCTCCAGGTCAAACCCAAGGTGAGTTCACTCTGATGAATTGTTTGGTCCATTTGCTACAATTACTGTGGAATTGAATGCAATGTGTTAGTCATGAATGAGTTAACAGGAGCCAGTCCTGCTCTGTCCAAGTTAGTCAGCCCTTGGTTACCTGTGGGTGGCTTTGTCCTGGTTTACAACTAAGCCATGTGGCATGTGCAAATGCCTTCATGTGGAGCCAGCTCAGTGCTGGCAGGACCTAATTCCCTGGCCTAAACTCTGTGACTGTGGCTGTGCTGCTTCCAGGATCAGCTCAGGTCTAGAAGAGCCCAATTTCTGTGGTGTAGAGTCCAAATTAATAAGACCACTGGATCTGAGCTGACTCAGGGCACAGTCATGCTTTTCTTTGCATTGCTTCTTTGAATCTGGAGTGCTGGTTTGCTTTTGGTCCAGGTAAATCCAGTACTCAGGGGCTAAGATGTCTGTATAATAGCCAGTTCCTGATAGAAAGTGTTGACTCCAGGAAATTTTGCAGTTAGTAACAGAGAGACCACATTTTGCAGTACTGAAGTGAATGTGCCTCTTAAATGTGATGTTCAAGGCAGAAAGCCTACTTAGGGACATAAGTAAAATTTTTATTAAAAGAACCTCAGAACACAGCATGAACAAGGAACCAAAACCAGACACTTTAAATTTCATTTCTTATTGTAATGGTTTAAAACTTTCTCTGAATGTTATTTATGCTGAAATACTTTGATAGCCTGATCTTATGCACTACTACTGAAAGAACTCATAAATGTCACCATGTTAAATTCTCTGTAACAAGTACAAGAGAGATGGATTTCTCAGCTGGGTAAGATCAGCCTGAGGCCTATCACAACTCTTAAACTGAAAATTATATAACTGTTTAGCTAAATCAGTCTTAAAAACTAAGCCCTAAGACTCAAGAGGGTGAGGTAGTATGCTTTTTCTGGGTTATTTTTGAGATTGTGGCCATACATAATGTGCTAAAGTTGGTAAACTTCCATGAGTGCTTGCAAGACTAATCACAGATAAAGATTTAATGCAGATTATGGTAAAATTTGTTGATGAGCTTGATTTTTGGGAGAGATTTTTTTTACATGGTTCATTGTAACACTATTTGTTGTGCTAGCTTGTCATAATAGACTTCACTTCCTTCAGCTTTTGAAGCGTAGGAAGAGCAGATGACAGATGAAGAGTCTCAAAGGCATACAGTTTATATCCAGGAAAATTACAGGTGCCTACATGGATAAAAATAGCCTGGCTTTCAAAAGCAAACACCCCCAGTGACCTCCTGCTCCTGTTGGAAGTGGGGTTGCACAACCCCTTTAAAAACTGGTTGTTTGTTTAGTGTAAACACCTAAAGCAGAAAATGTTGACCCTTGTGTTTGACTTCCCAGTGGAAAACTCACACTGTGGGAAAGATTATTGGAAAGTTATTTGCACAGCAGTGACACCTTTCCTCTTCTTCCCCCTACATGCCTCCCCAGCTCCTGTGTAGCTGCAACTGGTTACCCTCCAGAAAGCTTGCAGGGATATGAAAACAGTTTCTTGGGGAGGAAAGAAATAGGAAAAAATAAATATGTCACTTGTTTCAGAGAAATGTCTTTTCTGCTGTTCAGTCTGAGTGTATTTTAGGACTTTTGTTTAAGTGAAATGAAGATTTCTCAGTAGGCAAGTGCTTAGGTATAAGAACTCACACATCACAGTATCAGATTAATATCTGCTCACTTCAAAGCTTGTATTTCTCTCTTGATGCTGACATAAGTCATATTATTTTGCATAGGCAGGTGTCTGGTTTGATCAGTTTAAATCAAGGCTTGTGAAGCTGTGATGGCAAGAATTGCTTCTGCCAGGAGAGCCGGGCATATCATCTTTTCAGGAGTGACATTTCCTCGCAAATTAGCTCTCTTCAGACTGTTGTAGGCTTTCCAAAAGGCTCTTTGAGCTAATCTCAAAGGCAAGCCTCTCTCTTTATACCATTTCATTTCATTTCATTTCATTGTCCTCTTCTTAACAGCTCTTCAGCTCAGGCTTAGGCATGGTTTGCAGTGACAGAGCTAATAGTGAAGGCAGCTATAGTGATCATTGAAAACCCTTTGAGTGCCCTGGGGCAGGCTGTAGGCAGCAAGGGATTGGTCCCTGTGAATGTCCTTTCAGTGGCTGAGTGATTGCTGGGGCCTTAGAGGAAAGTGGTTTATGGAGCCCCAAGCAGGTATCTCTGAGCCCTGGAGCTCAGTTCTGCTGATGTGTTCCTGTCTGAAGTTCCATATAGAAACTGCTTTTCCTAGGTATTGGAGGCTTTGCAGTTGAGAGAGCTGACTGTCAACAGAACTTTGTTGTCCCTTGTGTGAAACATGGCATAGTCATGAGACTGCAGGTTGGATTCCCTCTGTGGCATCAGCACTCTTGGATTTGGGAAAGCAAAGCTGCAGATAGAGGAATCCCACAGCTGCTCCCTTCTGTGCAGTTCTAACCTCTGCAAGGAGGATCACCATAAAACCTCCTGCTCTCAGGTTTCTTCCCAAACAAAACCCAATAAACCAGAAAATAATCCTAAAACATCACTTTAAATTGTGATGCTTAGAGTTTTAAATCTAATACAATTTTCCTCTTGGTATTTTCTCTTAAATCTCCAATGCTCTAGATTCCTTGGGAGCTAAAATTTGGTTTAAACTTCCTTAACAGAAAATTATCAAGTCCCTTGGGTTGTTTTCTGGCTTTGATCAAAGGCTCAGGGTTTTTCCATTTCAATCCATGGTTAGTAATCAAAATCTTTCAGACTGACTGAAATTGTTGTCATAAAAGGGCTTAAAACCTCCTTTTTCTTGAGGACAGAAGTGCTGACTCTTTCTGCGGCATCTGTCTGTCACATGCTGGGAGTTGAGATTTGCATGGCTGCTATGTGGAACTTCAATATTTGTGATGCTTTGCTTTGTCAAGATGTAGTTTAGAACAAGCACTGTGTTTTATTTGGAACAGCAAGATTTCAGTTGCATTTTGAGGATATGCACTTGCTAGCCTGTTTTTTGAGGGAGAATTGCTGCTTGATAGCACATTCCCAGGTCTGCTGGAAAGCCTAGAAATCAAACATCTTCAGGAAAGGACTGTCCTCCAAATGTGGAATACCATCTCCCAGCCATGCTTGATTTCAGAGGATCTTGGGAGCTGGAGTACCTGGGAATGAGGTGGCTTTGTTGATGTTGAAACTTCGGTGGAGCAGGATGCTGGTCAGGGCTGATTGTTCGGAAAGAGGTTCAGATTTTGCAGAGTTGGATATATTGTCTCAGTCTGTATCTGCAGACAGCTTCCTTGGGGAGAACACTGTCAGCTTCCCTAGGTGTCCTCCTGAGGCTCCTCTAAGTAAAAACTTTTAGGTTTATGATGTGATGGAGGTGTCTTGCCCATCTGTCAGGGTCAGCATGCCCCCTGAGTGGAAGCAGACAATTCCTGGGTAACAACATGAAACAGTGGAAGATTTCCACAGCCCTTTCTGATTTATCATCTGTCTGGCACTTGGCATTTATTTGCCCAGCTTGTGGTACTTAACCAACTTGGGCAGCTTCCACGGAGGAGTGGTGCTGGCAAGCAGGCTGGTGTTTAGCATCAGAGCTTTAAAAACAATTGTTGCTGTTGGATGGTGGTGTCGTGCTTGTGGCTGCAATCCTGACATTTAAAAGCTTCAGGATAGGTAAAGGAAATATCCTGGATTGGCTTTCCTATGTGTTTGATGGGCACAGCTGCTCAAGAATATCAGCCTTAATAAGATGGCAAAATCTCAGGTATTTTGTCTTGCCATGGTACGCTGCAGTATAATTGTGTGTTTGCCTTTTTTTCTCTGGGGGGACTTTGGAGGAAGAACCACAGCTTCTGGTTTTCCTTTCTTGTAATGCTAATTTGGGATAATGATACTTTTTAGTGGTCCAGTTCTTGTGTGGTGAAGTTTAGTTCTCAAGAATGCTGTTATCTCCCTATCTGGCACCAGTAAACATGAGCCAGCAATCTACTAAAGGCCATGGAATCAGCTCAATAAATGGAGAATGTTGGTTGCTGTGGAAATCTTTAAAATGTAGCTAATCTTGCCAGGTTCAATGTAGCGTTCCTTAGATGACGTTAATCATAGTAATAAGATATGGCAGAGAAGGGAAAACTGGATTTACTGTATGGCCCCATCTGAGAAATGAAAAATATGAAAAATACATGAAAAGTAGAATGCTTCTTTCTCTAATGGTTTAGCAACGTCATCACAAACATAAATTTCTCTTGCCTTTGATAGAAAAAAATGTTACATTCCTGAATCTTGTGCAACTAATGTTTTTGGCAAACATCAGCTATAGTATGTGAGTTAATATCTGATGTATCCTCTCTTGGGGAGATGAGATCTTGCTCTTGCAGGGACTCTGTTTTTCATATGTGATCTAATAACTGTCTTCCATGCCCTTTACCAGAGCTCTGAGCACACCATGCTGTGGCAGGAGCCCTTGCATTTGGCAGCAAAGCTCTCACCTCTGTGAATGAAGGAGCTTCCTTCACCTACTAGTGTTTAGGTGAAAATGTTCCTCAGTGGAAATACTTCTTGCTGTTAACCTGCTTTTTTTTTTAAACTTTTTTTTTTACTCACTAGCCCCCATTATGTAGTGCAGGTAATTATGTCTGCAGTGTGGTGTTGATCCTAGGAAAATAATAGGCTCATAGAAGAACTGAATTGATTTTAAATTCATTTAAAATCTTTTCTTTTGTATGACTTGTCATCAATTTATTTAACAAAAGTCCTGTTGAGCTCTTCCGTGTGAGTTTCTTATGAGATTAGGGTTTTGATGCCAAAGGTGTGAATATGGATGTTAATGTGTGAACTTAATTAAATCACAGCGCATGTGCAATGGTTTAAAACCTGTTTAGTCAAACTAATTAAATGCAGCAATAAATTTAGAATTGTTAGCAACAGGTGTGTCTGGTTCTTGCAGTGTCATGTCCTGACCCTGTGCTGTTTAATACATCTGTCAGTCATCAGGAAGAAAATATATCAGTAGGATTGAACAGGGTTTTTTTGATGACTTGCAGAGTATTGAATAATGGGGGTAGTTACTGGCAGCCATCTGGATCACTTGGTGGACTGGGAGCAGGCAAAATAAAATCCATTTATTGGATTGCCAGCACAGAGCCATGGTAGCAGTGCGAGGAACCTGGTGTAGGAAGCAACAGCTTGGAAAAAAGTTTTGAGCTCTAGATGGATTAATCAGCTGAACGTCCTCCTCCTGTGAAATGTGGCCAAAAGGGTAATGTATGAGCATGGGAATTGGAAGATGGAGTATGGACTCTGTGTGACTTTGGCAAGGCAGCAGCAGCTTCTGGAGTGTTGTATCCTGTGGTGATGCCCTCAGTTAGAGGCGGATGGTGATGAATTGATGAATACTCAGAGGACAGCCATAGGAAAGATGAAAACACTGGGATCGTGAGTGAGTGATTGGAGGAACCCTGCTTTAGTTATCACAGAGATGCTTGGGGGAGGGGAGTTTTCAGTAAATTGCCTACATGGGGAACAGATGTTCAATAATAGGCTACTCAGTTGAACAGATTATGATATAATGCATTTGAGGCTAAACAAATCCAGGCTTGAAATACAGCACAATTTAGCAGTGAGGGTGAATGACCATTGGAAAAGTTTTACCAAGGCTTGTGGTATGTGGGTTGTCACCAGCATGTTTAGAAGCCCTGATAACAATTTCCACCCCTGAAAAATGCTGTCATTCAAACAGGAATTAATTTGTAAAAGCCCTCTGTCCTCTGCTATCCATGAGGTTTGTCAGGCCATGCACCCCAGTCAGGTCTGGCCTGTTATTCAGGTAATGTCCAAGCATCTCCTTCACCATGGATATCCAGGTAAATTGGCCAGGTTCTGTGCAGCTGATTTCAGTGGCTCTTGTGGTTCCTCTATAGCCTGTGGCTGCTGTGGACTTTCTCTGCTGCCTTCCTCTCCAACTCTGCTCCTACCTCTCCTGTCCCAAATGCTGTTGCCCATCTTTTGCCCTCCCAGCCCAATCCCCTGCTCACCAGCACCATGAAATGCTGTGAGCTGCATGTCCTGAACTCCCTCTTGTGGGGAAAGCCAAGCTACAGAGAATTGAGACTTGGCTAGTGCAGGGTGGAAAACAAAGTGCTGTGATCTATTGCATAAAATAATGTCTTCTGTTAAAAAAAAAAAAAAAATTCCAGGGTGCTGAAGGAAAATGTCAACACTAGCAGCTGCAGCCCACAGATGTATGTATGGGGCATGTCCTGCCTTGGAGAATATTCCAGGCTCTCTGCAAATAAAAGCCAGCGGCCAAAATGTGGTTTTGTTCAGTTTGTATGTTTTTAGGCATTTTCCCCCACACTGCTGGGGATTGTGATTTATGTACTTACTGCACTGAGTGGATAGTATGGGGAATGGTTCATCAGCAGAAGAACACATTCAGCAGCACCTTGGGTTACCTCAGGATATGTAGGAATCTGATGGGAGTTCTTTGATTTCTTCAGCTGTTAATGTCTTCTAGTATGTTAGCACCTCCTGTCAGGTATTTTGCTTTTCAAAGCCTCTTAGCTGCTTCTGATCTTTGAGCAACTTGCAACTTCCTTCTCTCAAACTACTGAAGCCCAGAAAAATCAAAGACAGAACTTCCACAATATTATGTTTTTAAAGTGTTTTTCTTGAAGTCTTCAAGAAGCCTTTTTACAGCATAGTTGCTGGATAAAACAAAGAGCAAAAGGCATTGTGAAATATGTTTAGGGAAGATGGAAGGATGAGGGGGAGTGGAAGCAGCCCTGACCCACATCCCAAGGCAGGAGTGGAAGCCTGGAGGAGTGCAGTCATCAGGCGGAGTAGGTAGTGAGGAGGTCAGGAGCAGGGTGGAGCAGGTTCACAGAGAGTCCTGAAAACCAGAAGAGATGTACCCCCTCCCTGACAACACCACTGCGCCGCTGCACACAGCTGGAGCACAGGAACTATTTTGATAAACTTTTAGTCTATTGCTACTAAATGAGTTTCGTCACCAGCCCTTCGTTCAGAGCCTGGAATGGTATCCTTGGCTCTTGCACTCCTGTAGTACTCCTACAACACAAACCCTGCTGAGGAATTGAATAAAACTGCAATTACTGTCAGAGTTACTGAAGTCAAAAGCCTGCAAGCATGAGGATGCTTGGAAGTGTTTTGGAAGTGGAAGCATGGTGTCGTGAGCACATGATCTTGGCGATCAGGAGCAGTTTCCACAGCATTGTTTTCAGCAGCAGAAAGAATCCATTGTGCATTTTTCTTCATTTCAGTTTTTCAAAGCCTAGGCCATTTCTGAAAGCCAAAGTCAGCAAGAACATTTTCTCTAGTTCCATATTGAAATCTGGGGACATGCAGCACAAGAGTTTTTAAAAAGTATGTGCAGCTCATAGCAAAAGAGCAGTGGCAACATGTGCCTTCCACCATATGTGTCCTTCCTACCGCATTTTCATGAGTCTGGAAATGAGCATCTGTCTCTACTTCTGACTTTCCTTAATATTCATGGACATGCCACTTTTTTGCTACCTTCATTGCTAAGTCAGAGTGTTTCTTCCTCAGTATTTCATTCTAAGAATGCTGGATACCTGAATCTTTTGGGATCAGCTGCAATGGCACAGTCACTTCCAAAGGCAGCTCATGGCCCTAAGAACTCCCTCACAAACCATGACAACCTGTGTTTGTTTCCCCACCTGGAGTCACTGGCTGGGGGATAGGCTGCCTGTCTGTGGCCAACTTGTTCCCCATGTGGTAAGAATTCCCTTTCTTCTTTTTTTGTTGGATGTTAAACTCTTCTGTGCAGATTTTGGCAGACTGTCTGCCAAAGGTGTTTGTAGAACCACCTTCTCCAAAGAGGCAGGGTGGGAAAGCTCTTTGGGTCGGTTCCTGAATGGCTGCACCCATGGCTCACAGTGTGCTGGGGCACAAACACAGGCATGCCTATAGACAACCTGCTGGCTGGCTCAGGCAGAGCTGTGTTATGTCATAGAGAGTTGCTGGTAACCAGTTGGGCTTTTCCAGTCCTTTGAATTACTGCTGAACTCATTTTAGAGCTGTGTGGACAGGCCTTCACTTCACACGATGTCTTCTCATTTTATTTTGATTTGTCTTCATGGTGGAAAGTTACATTTAGATTTATGCTGTGGCTGGACCCTGGTGGCCTATCATAATGGGTCAGTTAGTGAGGCTGGGGAGCCTGGGAGCTACTTCTGACAGCTGGATTTCAAGACAGCATCAAATCAGTTCAGGACATTTGCATAGAATTTGCATTTTGGCTGAGCCCATGCATGTATTTGTAGGTTTGCATTCTCTCTCTTCTTTGAATGACTGTTTAATTAACTTTAAACTTAATTATGCAATCTGCCATCTGCCTAAATCCCTACAGTGCTGTTATATTACCATTCTTTTCCAGTTCTACCAAGATATTCCCTTTCCTGGAAGTTTTCCTCCTTTTCAATTATTAAGAGAATTTCAAATTGTTCACTTCCTTGTCTACTTTTGAGGAGGACTCAGAGCAACACTGTAGGAACTCTTAGCTTTAATCATGATCAAGTTGCAGCTGATCATGGTCTGGCTTGGACCAAGCAGAGGAATGTGCTGAAGAATCTCCAGTTTAAGATTCTTTGAATTTACATTTCATGAGAGAAGAAGGATCTTCTTTTAGTTGCTTGTGATAAGGAGAATGTTCTCTCAGATTTTCTCTTGGACTTCAGATTGAGCATCTGAAATATTGCCTACCATGTTTATCTCCTGCAGGTCTCTGTTGCAATGAATGATATCACCAAGTCTTGCCTTTCCACTCCTACATCTCTAATGAATTCTTTCCCATGACATCCTCATTTGTCTTATTGCTTTGTCTTTAATCTTGAGCCATCTACTTTATTTAAGCTCTTGGCTTCAAGATAGTGTAAAATGCATGGAGGTGGTTCTGTTCCAAGGCTGTCTAAGAAATCTGAACTCTTTTACTTCATGTTTAGAGAAATGTGGAAGCCTTACTGTTCCTAACATAGGCTGAAGCAGAGCTGTGCTTTCAGTGAGTGTGGTGGGTGGGGTTTGGTCCTGCATGTGTATTGCTAGGGCTCTAGCACAGAGATTGATTCCAAGGAGTGTCTTTTTAATTGCTGGTACAGAACTCTTTCCCTGAGCGACTATACCAACAGCTGTCTTTGTGTTTTTCCTTTTAAAACTAAATAGAACAAAAAAGGATTTGGCTGTTACCATTAGTTGGGCATTTAATCTCTTAAATCCGCAAAATATTTTGCAAAACATAAATAGCTTGTTACTTCTGGCCTGCCTGTGACCAGTGTTTTTGTTGACATAACTCACATTTTAGATCACTTCAATGGTGTTTGTTGGTTTTGCCTGTTGTTTTTGCTTGTGTGTGGTAATTTGATCCCGGATATTGTAGTAGTCATTTAAGTGCTTGGAGATTTTTGACTTCATCACTTCTATAATATGGCATCTACTGGATGTCACTGGTGCAGCAGAAATTCAAAGCAATCTAACAAACACATTTTGGTTTTTAAATTTTGAGAGGGAATTATTCTAGAGGCTTCTTTGAGCTGCAGAAAATATCAAATAGCTTTGTAATTGCCTGCTTAAGAATATGAAAGGGGCAGACACAGGGATCCTAGCAAAACCACCCTGATGTTAATGCAGTTTGTACTGGCAAAGCATCTTCTGCTGGCAGAGTTTACTTGCCTTTGGAGAATGAGAGGGGCAGTTGCCTGGTACAACAGTGCCAACATTAGGTCTGTGCCTATCCAGAGCTCCCAGCCAGGAGCTGTGTCCCCCCAGCTCATCAAAGCTGCGCAGAGACAGATTCACAAAAGTACCTGAAATGAGTTGTTCAGGGGCCAGGTAGGTTTGTGAATTTTTTAATGTCCCAGATGTCTTTCCAAAACAAGGCAGAGTTTGTGTTGGCTGAACTTTGGTATTGAGACTATTAATACACCCTGTTACACATCAGCATCCATAGTGCCTCATAAAGTTGCAGATAGAACTTCCTGGCAGCTCTTGGAGAGTATTCATTTGCTAAAAGACCATATTTGATGGTTTCTAAAATTTGCCTTGTCAGCTCTGCCAGGAGTCAAGGGCCAACTTGAATTGACAGATCTGTGAGGTGATGCCTTGGGCTGCCGTGTGGTTGGACACTTAATTCATTAAATCTCTAGTAAGGATGAGCAGGAACATGCTTTATTTAACTTTCTTGCTGTGTTTAACCTAGTCTGACTTAAAAGGGAGTGTGGTACTAACCACAGGCTGGTATCAGGGTAGTTCTTGTTGTCTTTGGTTGGTTAATTTCTGCTTTTGGGGCTGGGGCAGTGTTGGGTGATCCTTCTTTTGGTAGCTGCCATGTCTTCAAGATCATGGGTGTGTCCTTATCATGTCTTACTAAGTGCACAGCTGGGTTGTCTTGAAGAATTACTTGGAAGTTTTGAGGGAAATTGGTTTAAGTCATTGAAATGAGTCAGCAATGAAATGGAACATTGTAGAAATATGGACAAATATTTAGGAACTTTGTGTTAAGAGTGTCTCATTAACTGATAACAAATTGTTCCTATTGCATGTTACCACTTCTGGGGGTATGCTTCTGTTTCTTCTCATGCTTCTGCTAACTGGAAAACAGGGTTTTCCAAAGATTCCTTGCCATATCTAGACCATGATCTAATGCTGGGAAGCAGTGGAAAATCCTTTTAGCAATAGCAGAGTTAGTGTACGTGTTGGTGTCCAATCATGGACTGATAAAAGTAAATAGCAGATGCAAGTATTTTGTATTAGAAGAGTTTGTAACAATACTGTTCTGTCCAATGCTTTCAACATAAATTCCTTTTCTTTTAATGTAAAAGGAACCATTACATGCTGAGATAGTGTCTGGGGTGGGGGGGGGGGGTCAGACACTGCAAAGGTGTTACCAGCACTGCTGTGATGCTTTCACAGTCCTGCCTGCCCCAGGGAGCTGCCTAACTATTGTAGGTATCTACATAAATAATATAGATGGAAAGCTGGAAGTTTGGAGGTGAAAATGTCTGGTGAAAGTTTCTCCCTTTCCTACCCTTTGGTAGGAAAGGGAGAAACTATACCAAGATCTCCTTATCTTGAAATGCACTTGGATCTCTCAAGTTAAACTGGTTCTTGCTGGATCCTGGATGGGGGTTGTCATGGATGTGCCGATGAAGATTCAGCAATACTTTCCTGCTCTGCTGGCAGTAATCAAAGAGATTGTCAGGTGTGAGAGGGCAGTTAGAATGTTTTATTTTTGGGAAATAAAATTGAGGGTCTTGATTCTTTCTTATGTAAAGCAATATGCAAATTTTAATATAAAATTAAAGACTTTCTGGCCTTGCTAACTTCATGTTTAGTTGAGCATTTTAGTTGATTTAGTTGACCATCTAGTTGATCAACTGACTAATAGATGAAAATTTAATTAAATGCAGTACTTTTCAAAAGTGAAACTCTAGAGTGATTTTGTATAAATGATGTCCAAATAAGCTGATTTAAAACATCTAGCCTCCTCTCTTACTGTAAGCCAGATCAATTATTCTGGGAAGCTGCCTGCATGCATTTTTTCACCCCAAGTAAGAAAAGATTAATAGGTACTTAGGTTTAAAGACCAAAATGTGCCATTGTGTGATGTCATTGTTATGATGGAGATGAAGTGAGGTGGTTTGGATTTCAGATGAAGCTCCAGTGCTGTCCTTCCAGCAGAGCTCAACCAGCCCCTGCATCCTTTCAGCTTCTTTTCCTGGTGTCTGTGATGAGAATAAATGTGGGTGACTGATTGTGAACTGTCCTGAAAGCCCATGAATGCACCCACTTTTCTTTCATGCTCTCTTGCTGTAGAGGTGGGAGTTGTGTGTTTCTACTTCCCACAGTGCTTCCCTTTGGCTAGTTTGAAGGGTTTCCCTGCTCCCTGGGTAGCACTGCTGGTTGTATTTAGGTGTCCCTCTGTCATCCTTGTAGAGAGCCTCCATGCCTGGTGCCGGTGTTGGGATTTTTTCAACCCAAATCTCCCTCCAGAGTACTTCAAGTCAACCACCTTTCCTCAAATTATTAGTCCTTTGTCATATCCCATGGAAATGGCAGAATATCTAGAAATCCCAGGCAAGTATTGGCTGCATCCACAGGGAACATCTCTACATCACCTCTGCAGCCAGATAAACACCCAGACGTGTTGCATTTGCTGCATGTTGTGAATATTTACATGTTGTGCACTAGAATTGCTCTGTGTTCAGGCCTGAGTGGTTCTGCACAGCAGATGTGTTTGGTGCTCTGTGGTTGCTTCAAGTCTCCTGTTAGGATGGCTCAGCCCCCCTCAGCTCTGCACTTTAGTCTTCCTTCCACTGAAATTATTTTAATTTTTTTCTTGTATTAATTGCTTAATAGTTTATTTAGTATTTGGTTATTTAATGCTTAAATAGGGTATAACCATGGAATAGGGTATAACCCAGGAATAGGGTTTAACCATGTTTGTGGTAGATTTTTCAGAAAGAATAGTCTCAATATATCCTATGCTGTAGAGTAGTCAAGTTACAGTTTGCTTTGTGGGATGATGTCTGTTTATGCATCAGAATATTAATGCTGGGCAGTGGGGCAGCAGGAAAGCCCATTTTGAGAGGTATTTTTAACTTGCAGTTTTAAGGGACAGGTGCATTGCAGAAACAGATGGTGACCTGTAGTTAGGTCTCTTTCTTTTAAAAGAAGAAATACAAGAGATTACAGTCATGCAGAATTTGATGTGTTCCAGTTGAATGCTAATTGTGACAGTTGCCTGTGGCTTTGTAACAGGGGTGGTTTTGTTTAGCCATAAATGTCATGGCCAAGGGGGTCAAATACCATCCAGAGTGGCTATGTGTAAACTGCCATGCAGACCAGCCATGTTGAAGCTGAGTTTGTAGTTTTGAGTGAATTTTATCTTTGGGTTTTGTTTTCGAGTTTGAGCAAATGAAAAATCCCACCACAGAGCAAGCCCAAGGTTAAAGTGCTGAAAATGTGCAGATGCCTTTCTGCATGTCTACCTTTTATCACACAAAGATGCTTCTCCACCCTTTGCTGTTGCTGTACATTATTTTTGACTGTAGGGGCCCCAAATTTTTTGAACCGCTGGACAAGCCAAGTGCCGGATAACTTTTCTTTGCAGTGCCTAATTCTGGCTCTTAGCTTGCTGCCCAATTCATGAGTTATTTTTTTGCTTTCCCCCTTTGCATTTTAGTTTCATGCTCTCTCTTTTTTTCTTTTTTCAGCTCCTTCTTAATTATATGTTAAGATTTAGCCTCCTTTTTATACCGGGCTCTTTAATTCATAGTAGTATTTTCTGTGACTTGCTGTCATAGAAACGAGGGCTTTAGGGGACCTTACGAGCTCGTGTAATCCTTTTCACTACCTCAAGGAAAAAACTACTCTTCTTAGACCAACTCTGGCAGATGTCTGTCTCACCTATTTTTAAGAACCTCCAACGAAGCAGATTGCATGACCTCTCTGTGAGCAGCCTAAAATCCCGCCCGTTGCAGTTTAAGTCAGATTCCTTCACAAAATGTCTCTGAAAACATATCCAGGAGCAAATTGTGTTGCCAATTCTCTAGTCTGTACTTTTACTTTTGGTGTCTGTTTTTAAACTTAACTTGACCCTTAGGACATTTGTAAATCAGTTCATTAGGCAGTTGCAAATCAGTTAATTTTAGTTCCATCTCATTATGTGAGCCATACAGGTTGCGTTGCCTCAGTTGCCTCATCTGAAACCTAAATTTGCTGCTGTGCTAAATTTGCCGTGTTACAGCTGCAGCCTCCTCAAAGAGACTTCGCCCTGGAAGCACCCTCAGAGTGTGAAAAGCTTGATTGTGTAGCAAAAGGCCCAACTATGCTGTGTTATTGTGACTGAAAACAGAAGCCTACTCTTTGTTTCAGCTTCCCCTTTGCAGACACTGTTGTGGTGTGTAATCTCTTCCTGGACTGGTCTGAGCCGGCACCTTCAGTTGTCCCTCTGCCTGTCTTGGTGTCTTCCCTCCTGAATTAGGAGGATCCCTCCCTCCTGCTGATTTGCCTCTTGTTATATATATGAAAATTGCTTTTTCTCTGTGATTGGGCAAAGTAGCAGTTTTCTCTTGTTGCACCATATTTTTTAAAGATCTCTGCTTAAGTACAGCCTTTAGAACATTTTTTTTTCTCACTGCCATGAAGCAATCTGCTATTTCATTTGAGAAGGATACCATAGGTAAAAAATTTGCCTTGTAACTTGGATAGCACCGTGGCAAATAAGTTGGCGTTGCACGTTTTCTGACTTGCAGGTACAAGCTTGGACCCAGGGAGCGTAGCCAGGAGGGGCTGGAAGGCAAAGCTGTGATGACATGTTCAGTATCCAGGTGGAGGGCCAAGAGGGCAGCTGCGCGGCGCTGGGTTGCATTCCAATGTGCTGATCCGTGGAACAGCGTTGGCATACGCTTTGGAAGCTGCTGCTTGCTCTCCTGGCTGTAGGGAAGGGGCTGAGGTGATGGCAGGGAAGTAAGGGGTGAGTCTCTGCAGAATATTTTCATATGATTGTGGCCTATTCTGAGCAGGCTGGACATTTGGAGCTTTGGCACTTCTTTCTGGTGTCCTTCTGTACCGTGCTGCCTCTGGTAGCTCCAAGCTTAATAACTCCAGTGTGAGTTGTTAATTTTTTTCTGCCTCCTTGATTCCTGACCTGCTTAATTAAGTTGTAGGGAGGTTATATTTTCTCACTACTTGGGGGCTTAATGGGGTGGAGACTTTGGAAACAGTTTAACAATTTCACATTTTATATGCTCTAATGAATTTCCCAGGATTTTGGAAGGGTTGTATCCAACTTTAGCATGGTAATTTCCAGAGTTTTATTTATGCTAAAATAAGTTAGTGCTGTGTTATGAGGCCCAAAGAGCCAACAGATTACAAATGAACTAATGAAGACATTGTTTCTCTTGGATAAAGGCTGTGACTCATGGTTGTAACTTCTACTGAAGAACTAGAGACCGTGAGCTTCACCAGGACCACAAGCTGGCACTGGGGTTCTTCTTCCCTTCCTTGTTGTTTCAAACCTGTATTTGATTTCAGGTGCAGAAAAAAGAGGGTTTGGAAGGACCAGAAACAACTCTGAATCTGCAAGAACCCCCCAGAACTTCGATAGGAAGAGGCAACTCTCTGAATCGCAGACAGAAACAATGAACAATTCAGACAGCAGAATAAATCCCAGACAACTGGGAACTCCCAGAGGTATTAAAGCAGTGTGTGTACACGCTTCAGGAATAAGCTGCCTTGAAGCCTGTGCTTTAAAAGATGGGCTGGGATGAATGCTGTTGACTTTAAAATGAGCTGTAAAAGATTGTTGATTATTTGTAAAATATGATTATTCCAGGCTTTTCAGTGTTCTGAAGTCGGGTGCCAGTATTTCTACGCAACTGTTCTCAGAAGTTCAACTTTGAATATAAAACTTCTGTACAGATTCTGTTAAGATAACACGTGTCTATGTTTGGTGGGCAAGGTAACACTTATAAATTTTTGTTTGCAGGAGGATCCTATGCTACTGTCCCAGCATCAAGTGACAGAAAGAATCTAAATAAACCCACTCGAGGGAGGAAGAAGAGTATATTTGAAGCCTACATGTCAAAGGAAGATGTTTCAGCAGGACTGAAAAGGGGAGAGCTAATCCAGGTGCCTGAAATGTGCAATGTCCTTGCTCTTGTGATAAGTGTGGAAACCACAGGCAGTTGTTGGAAATCAGCAGCAGTTGATGACAGGGAATTGATGTAGCACTTGTAGATGCCAGAGGAAGATATTTTCCCTTTCTCAGGGTGTTCTACAAGTGGGATGGAATCACCTACATTCCTCTGAAGTAGTTTTTTGTTTGATTGCATGTTCTGTAAGATTCCTAATCCACTCGAGTGATGAATTGCAGACTTTTGTTGAATAGTCTCCTGGCCATGATGGTCATTACTGGGGAGACACTTGCTTTTACAAATGATGCTCAAAACAACAGCAGTGCTGGCAGCCTCTGTATGTTTCAGTGTAAGCAAAAACAAATGCCCTTAGCAAGATACCTCATGCTGAAATTTCTCACAAAAATGTTTGTGCTTCCTTTTGGAGCAGCAAAACTGCAGCCATCAGTAGGCAGCAATTCTTTTCTGAAGAATGTGGGGGTGGACCTGCTGTCCTATCTGCTGGATAGGGGAGATTTACCTGAAGGTTGGCAGGGCTGAGATGGAGAAGAAGAGAATGTCCTTGCACCATGTTCATAGTAGTCCTCAACATGGTGTCATTTTCTTCAGGACACATCTGGCAACCCAGTGAGATCAGACTGGCTGGAGAAAAAAGGCAGGTGGAAGTCAATGAAGGCATGACATCCACACTGAGGCTTTGTTTACCCAAACACACACAGGTCATTACCATTTAATTGGTGTTGTAGTACTGGTGAGGTTGTGATACTTAACTTTCATCATTAGACTGGAGTCTCAAATGACATCACCTCAATTTTTGTCCGATTTTTTGTTACAATTTTATAATAAGTCTTGTATATCATTATAATGGCATAATCTCTGGAGGTGTGATGAGGAGTTTACATAAAAGACTGCCTGATTCCATCCTGAATACCAATCTCATGCACTCTTAGGTTTGAGGAAATCATATCCCTGCTGATGGTCAGCATGGTCCACTGGGCTACTTGGACCTTAGGCCAGTGCATTTTTAAAGACCATCACAGACGTCTGCAACGGGAAGCAAATGGTGAGGGAGGAAGTGGGAGCCTTAGGCTGTGACTTCTGTCGTAGCTGCACTGGCATATGGCATCAACTAAAGCTTCTGCCTTACCTTCAGCAGCGGTTTTGGCACCATTTTTGGTAACACAGCCTGATAGTGTTCAGTGCACTGTGTGTAGACTGCCCATGAGGTCAAGTGCAGCTGCAGATGAGGCACATCAGGCTGTGATTACTACCTGAGAATCCCACTGAAATGCTGAGTCCCTACGGACCTGTGATTGCATGATCCCTGGCAAAAGAATCCCTAATTCTTGTAAATGTGTGTGTCTACTCCAGGTCATGTGCTGTGTAACTGGAAGAGTCATATGTGCTTTCTTAGGCTCTGTCTGTTTTCCTTTCATCCAGTTCCACATCTCAGGGAAACAATTGAGACTGTAGAAGCTAGATTTAATAATTCAGAGCTGAGTGTTAGATCATGGGCATTCCAGCTCAGTATTTCTCATCTTCAGTTCATTCATCCTTATGATTTCATCAAGACCATTCATCACTGCAGCCTCAACGAGGATAGGTGAGATCCTGAGAGCAACTTTAGTGAATGGATGAATATTCAGTGGTTTTTGGTACAATGGCAAGAGACAGAATGAACATGTGTCTGTTGTGTTGATCCCCAAAAGCAGGGCATTTTGTTCTGGCATGGTGACCTGCAAAAAGGCTTCACAGGGAGCCTATGGAGTCCTATTGGTCTGAATCTGATGGTCCTGAGGAAACTGGAGTGCTCCCAGGCAGCATGACTCTCTGAACATGGGCTGTCTCCTGGAGCATCCTGGAAATATTTGGTTGAGAATTTGAGAGCTCTGTTAGGGAGAAAAGAGCCTACCATAACACTGAGATTCTTGGGCCTTGTCAATGCAGCTGTGCAACAAAGTGTTCCTGAAAGTCCAACCCACAGAAACTCCTGACAGACCTGAAGATTGCTCAGATGACACAAATGCTATGATTAGGCAGCCCTAGATCAGGAAGAGTGAAGGGTTATCTTTATGGGTGCTGACGTCTGTCAGTAATATTGATCTTAAGGGCTTCTGGTGCTGTATCTGACATAAGTCATGTTTTGATAAGTAGCAGAAGTGTGACCTGCAGATTCCTGGATTAATTTGGTCATGTGACATGTCCAGAAGTGTCCTTCCGCAAGAAAAGGGATCTGAGCTCAGGTGCTTACGAGTGCCCAGAATTCCCACTTCCCTGCCCTTCAGACTGCAGGGAGCAAACCCCAGGGGTATCAGGTTGGTTGGAATCACAGTGGATAGCCTGAAGACAAACAAGATTGAACAACTCCTGCGTCCTTCCGGGAGAGCACGCTGATGGTTGTACACAACAGATGAAATCAGGCTGTGTATGAAAGAGCATTGACCCAAAGGACTCTAATCATCCTCTGAAGCAGCAGCCAGAAACTTGTGTCTGCTCCACGCCTCCAGCGTCTCCCAGACCCTCCCTGCAGGGCTGCTGGGGTCAGGTGGAGCTAACAGAGATGCAGAGCCTGCTTTGCTGTTAAAAGGGTGTTTTTCCTTAGAAAGCTGTTCTTTTGTGCATGTGAAAGCTGGGGTTTCCCTGGTTTTCATGGATTGTTTTCTTCAAGGAAGCCTTGGTAGCAATCAGATACTGTGAACCCTGACCCTTTTTTTGGTGTTTTGTATATACAAACGAACCTAGGCATATGTGTTACAATTGTTGATATAAACTGCTTGGTTTGGGATGTTTGAAGTTTAGTCTGAGTACTGCCTGCCCTGCGTTTAGAAAGCAGCTTGAGAAGTTGTGACCCTTTTGTGTCTCACTGGGAAAGTTCATTAAAGTTAGGAACTTTATTGGCAAGAGCCTGTTAAGCTGCCTTGAATCATCAGAAAATGTTTTAGAAACCTTCCTGCAGACCTTGTTCTTCCCTTTCATTACAAAAGCCCTAATGACAGAAAAACACTGATAAATATAGCAGCTATTATTTGCAAGCTATTGTAAAATAATACAGCTTTAGTGTGACATCATGAGACTCTGCAGCCAGATCCTCACCCCCTAATACACATATGAGAACAGTTGTTCATTGCAGATGGGGAGAGTGACTGGTTCCAGATATGATATCACAGCGTGAAATGTACAACATTGTAAATAGGATTTTCATGGGCACAGATAATAGGGCCCATCTGCTTTCTAAGATAAATTTTGTGAGTTTCTTGCTTAAAGGAAGAGCTGAAGTTTTTTAATGTTACTCGATGTAAGAATTCTAATGCTGATCATAATTAGGTAGTGCATATAAAATGCAGATAAACAGGCTGCACAATAAATGTGGTAACACTGATCTCCTGAGTGTGTTTGCTGGAGCTGGGCATCCATGGTCACGTTGCTGCTCTGGTGCCTTCTGGGCCATGGATGCAAAGCCTGACTTTTCATGTGCATGACTGGCATTTATACCTGACTGATTGACAGCTGTCCCACACTATTCAAGGGGACTGTGCAGAGGAAAACAGTCTGCTGTTTTCTCATCTGCTTAGTGCTGGTAGGTAGAGCCACGTATGGGAATTGACTCATTGTCAAAAAGAGCAGCAATCCCTTTCCATTTTTTCCTTTCTCTCTGTAGCGGCTTCTGATCACTGATTCTGGGAAATAAGTGGAAGACAACCATTGAGAGTTTTCCATCAGTGGGTACCAGTGCTAATAGAAACTGATGACAGCAAGTCAGCCCTCACTTTGCTTAAGCATAAAATACCCCAGGGTTTCTCTCTGTGGGTCATCTTTGTTTCCATGCTGTTGTCCTGTGTTGTGCCTGCCGTGGGGGCAAGTGTCCTTGTTAGTACCAGTTATGTGAGACATAAAATTAGATAGTGCAGCAAAGTACTCAGATGTATTCCATACACGGAATACATGCTGCTGGTAATCTGGTATTCTGATTTGCTGGTAAACTTCAGCAAATTAGTGCAATGGAAAATCTTTGTAAATCTGTGAATTCTTCAAGGCAGCAAAACTTTTACATGTAATCAGCTCGATTTCCTTATTGTCTGAGTGTTTCCCAGAATACATAAAAAATTATTTGCTGCAGTAAAGTTTTAAAGAAGCAATTCCTGTGAGATGCTCCTATGATTGCTTAACACAGAAGTGCAAACAGATGGAATATGTTCATATAATAAATTGGCTAACATTACTTCAAATACACAAATGGAGAAATTTCTAAAGTTTCTTCCCCGAGCAGAAGCCTGTTGAAAGGCAGATACCTAAGTTGTATTCCCATAAGATTCAAATGCTGTCAGTTTGAACTGTAGTCACCTGAATCCCAATTTCCAGGATACTTTTGAGATGCAAATGTGTAGCCTATAAGGCTTTGGTTGGCTCTGCCTTTCTCTTGGATGGACATGAGTGCAAGCAGCAAAACTGGTTGGTTTACTTTGGAAGGTTGATATGAATTTGTTGCAGGTGACTTGGCCTTTAAGTTGGCAGATAACAAAGCAGAAATAGATAGACCATGGAATTTTCAAATGTATTTAAGATAGTTTGCCTTTAAGTATGTTTAAACAGAATTTAATCCTGTAGACTTTAAATGTTTATTTTTGGAAAATCCTTTAAATTCTTTTTTGGAAATATACTTTATTATCACAGTTACTGCTGCTGTCTGTTTGCAGGAACAGCTTAAGCAGCCACAGCCCCGTAAGAATGATACCTGCTGCCATGCAAGCTCAGCTTTTCTTTTCCTCTTTGCTTGCATCCTCCAAAATAAGCAAACCCAACATTCTCCTTTTCCAAAACAGAGGAAGCCAAATTGTTTCTATTATCCAATTGTTAACGAAGCTGGTGGATGCTCAGCAGAAAATGTGTGAAAGGAACAGGAGAGCTTGGATCCTCAGTTCACCCAGCAGCAGCAACAACTAATGATTCAACATCTCTCTGATGACAGACTGCAGTAGATCAGCTTAAGCCTTTCATGAAACCGCCTTTTGGCTTGAAATTGCTTGGATGCTAAGTTGTCAAGACTTGAAATGTATAATGGAAATTTAGATGTATCTCTCATGTTTCACTGTAGATATATTACCCACAGCTCTCTAATTTAACTGGTGTTAAATAAAATTAATAAGATTCAGGCATAATCTTTCTCCTTCTTTCTTTTTTTTTTTTAAGGGCCCCTTGAGAATAAATCCTAAGAAGTACCATGAAGCCTTCATTCCATCTCCAGTAAGTGTAATTTTATAATGCTTTAAAGTTCATAAGTAAAGGTGCATTAAGATAGAAGTTATGCTGTGCACAGAAGGTCACTCAGAGGTGAATGAGTTGGAATAAATGAACACAATCTGGATTTTCTTTTATACCCAATATTGCCAACCAAATCCCGCTTTCTCATACCTCAAAGAAATGCTTTGCTTGTGCTGAAGTTGGGGATACTGCAGGGTCCCACAGAGGCCAGCTGAAGTCAGGTTTGAGGACCACCAGATAGGGTAATCAGAAACCCTTGGTTTATGGCTGCAGAGGTTTTATAGATTTTCCACTGATTTAAGTTAATCTTCCCTAAACAAATATGCTCTCCATTTTCGATCTGCTGCATGAGCTAATTTGAAAAGTCATTCCAGAAATAATATGCGTGATTCCTTTTCATGTGCCCGCTTTGGCACGGGCTGTATCTTGGTTGGCTTGGGATGTGCTTCTGCCACATGGGACTGCCTCGCACCTCTTCTCTCTTCTTTCCTTATTTTGACAGAAAAGAAGGACTCTTGCAATTTCAGGGCCTTCCAGTTGAGAAGGTGACCTCACAGCTGGCACAGCCAAAGCTTTTTATCTAGAACTTTCTTTGTCAAAGTGTTGCTGTTAATGAGAGAGTTCTATATTGAAATGTTTTGCTGGTGTGGGGATGAGAAGGCAGAGCCTGCCCTGAGACAGTGAAACACTGATTATGTTGTTCTCCCTGACACTGACAGCACTATTGTTTTGGGGCTTGGGAAAGCCTTGAAATTCATGGTGTTTTTTAATTTATGTCGTTGATTTGGGGCAATGTTTTGGAGCTTTGTTAGAGAAGGTTGGCATTACAGGGATGGGAAAAGGTTGGGGCTGCAGAGAATACACTAGCATTAGCTAGAGGAAGAAGTACAGAGCAGCTCTCTGGTACATCAGGAGGGAAGTGTGTAAGTGAAAGGAACTTTGATCCTTACTCTGCCAGGTGTCCTTGTAGGTGTGGTAAGCGTAAGCTGTTAAATATAGTCTCTGAATTTACAAAATGCGAGGGTAAAAGAGAAGTTCAGCTACTCTCATGAGTTATTTGGATGTGAGGCTTTACCCCTAATCGCCCCTGTGGTGTCCAGCTGTTGCCTTGTGCCTGTTCTGTGTGCAGGAATGCATATGTTAAGGAGGGCTAGCAGAGGTGGTTATCTCAACTATCTTTCTACTTTTCTGCCTTTTGTGGAGATGAGCACCAGAACCAGTAAAATCAACACCTGGATGAAGATGACTCTGGTTTATGTAGGCACAGTCCTTTAAGACAGGTGCTTTGGGAAGCTTATCCTTTGTATAACATGATTTACCATAATGGAGGGGTTGCAGCCTTGGTATTCTGCAGCACTTCCCATCATTGCCAGAAGCTGCAAGAGCTGCAGCTGTGAAAAATCACCCTGTCTTTTCTGCTGTGGATGAGGGCATTATACCCCTTTCACTTCAGCTATGACTTGGCCATGCCTTCATGGAGTTCAATGCAACAGCTGTTCGCCTTCTGACACCAGAAGTCCTTGTGTGTTTCTTGCTGCACATGTGCTCTGTCTGCTCATCTCGTTGTTGCATGAAGAGTTGAGGGGAAGGCCCAGTGCTTTTTTCTTGAAGCTACCCAGAGAACACACCCCAGGGATTGAAATCTCTGCCTCGCATCTCGTGTGTTCCTTGTGCAGGGTGGTGTGGTTTGAGGTGTCAGTGTGAAGGATGGTGCTGCCCATCATGAGTGACAGTGACTAGAGCTGTACTGTGCTTGTGGGAGACACTTCCAGAGCAGATGGAAGTACTGCAGATCTCTTGTCAGAGGAGGATAGGGAGCACTGCTGGAGATATTTGCAGAGAAAAAGCCCCGTGCTCTCTGGAGGGGGCTGGGGAAGTCTTGAGGCCATTGTGGCCAGTAGAGTAGATGCATCCCAGGGACAGCTGAGACTTTGCAAGTGATTGTGTTCTGTTGTCATTCAGTGCCATTTTAATTGCATTAGTAATCTGAAGTGTCAGCTGTGCAGAGGAAAAAGTGCACAAATTTTCTTGGAAGTGCGTAAGTTCACCCAGCAGTTGAGAGCCTGGAGCTCAAGATATAGAGATGTTTCTTTTTGGAGGGAAAGCCAAAACTGATGGCAGTTTTCTGATTACAGCTTTGTTGCAGATGTTGAAATTAACTGCTGTAAAATACGTGTGCATATACATATCTAGATTTGTGTATATGTATGTATACATATATTGTTTGGAAAAGAGTGTGTGGGTGGAGTTAAAGACAAGACTCTTGCAGAGTGTGGAGATGAAGCTTTAACTGGATGGTGTGATGCATTAGGCACCTTTACAGGGAGTGGAAGAAAATGTCTTATATTTTCATGGACACAGGAGAAGAGGAAAAAAGTGTAGAGCAAATTATTGGGAGTGCCAGCCTGTGTCCTGCAGCACAGAGCAGCTACAGATACAGACCAAAAAAAAACCCTAACCCAAACCAAGAATTTGCCTTAGAAAATGACTTTGAACATTTCATTTTTATGTATATGATGAACTTAGGTAAAGAGTTAGAGCTGAAGGGAAAGGGTGGGGAGAAATAAGGAATAAGACCATGTGTAAAAAATCTGGCTTTTTGAAGAGAACGGTTTCCAATTTGAATTATGTTGGTCCAAGAGGCTTTGCAATTTTTCTGCATCTTGTCATGGGAGGCAGCTTTCACACAGCTGTTGAGCTGCTGCTGCTGCTTTTCTTTCTAAGATCAATTTGGTCTCTTGGAGGACGGTCTTAGTTTCACATCATGGCAGGGTTCTTCCTTTTATTGTTTTGGTATCTAAGCAGAGTAAGATACTTATGTGATATTTGGGCTTCATGTTTTCAGGTTATAAAAGAAGTTTTTCTTGGACACTGAGCGTGCTGGTGGTTCTGATTGGATTTATTCACGCATATGAAACTCAGGAGTGTCTGAGAAACAGCTGAAGTTGCGATTAAGGCTTTTAAGTCTTGTGAGGCTGATTTTTTCTTTGAAAGACAATAAATTACTAATCTGAAGAAACTCAACCTCTTTTTTTTGAACCTCGAAACCATGCAAAGATAACTCTTCAGAAAAACTATTTAAACTGGTCATATTGATACTAAAGGCTGACATTGTTTGACATGTTCATTGCCCTGTAAACAGACACATGGAATTTTTTGTATACTAAATTATGGGAAAGCAGAAATGAAAGCAACAAGAGCATGATCAATAATTATCAAAAGAAAAAACCCAACAAAATTGGCAATCCTTTAAAAACTAAAATCTTTGTGTTGGCATCTTCAGGAAACTTTGTTCACCCCATGAAGAAAATCTCCCAAACTAAATCTAGAGTAACCGAATGCCAGACATGTCTGGGGTGGATAATCATGGTGTGTGCAATTAGTAGAGGCTCTTGTGCAAGGATGCTAACCCAGAATATTCAGAGAAGGTGTTCTGACATGTTTGTTACAGTAAAAATCTCACGCTGACATGTCTGTTACAGTAAAAGATCTCCTGGTTTGCAGTTGGCATCTGTGGTTGTCATTGTTTGGGATACCTTCTAACGAAAATTGTGCCAAATGCAGAATATATGGTGCTAACTTGTTTGAAAAAGAAGAAATTGCATCCCTAACCACAATCCAGACCACCTTCACAGAGTGCCCTGCTGATCCAGGAGCTGCATGTCCCTGCTTTCCCAGCTCACCAGGAGAGCAGCAGGAGCTCTGCATGGAGCACTTTGCAGAGACTGCGATGTAAACAGTTCTGAACACTTGTCTGTTCTGAACAGTGGCTTTGAATGTTTGAGGTGGGAAATTAATGTGTCAATAGCTGTGACAGCCGAAAACTCTCTACCTGTTCCCAAGAGTAACTGTAGAGGAACTGAGACAGCGCATCTTGAGGGCTTGGCTCTGTCTTGTGCAAAATAGTGTGGAACTACTGTACTGGCAATCCATACAAAGGTGCTCATTTGCTAAAAGATCCTGTATGCTAAAGGGCATATGGTGAATCTGTTTTGTTCCTGTGCACAACTGCAGGATGTTTGCCTCACCAAGGTGTGTGTCTTCTTGATGGAAGCGTTTTAAACTTCATAACAACCATGATTTAATATGTTTTGGTCTGGCACTTACTTTTCTTCCTCTTTGACTAGGATGGAAGTCGTGATATCTTTATTGACGGAGTGGTTGCTCGCAACAGAGCCCTGAACGGTGACATCGTGGTGGTGAGACTGCTTCCCAGAGATCAGTGGAAGGTCAGTTCAGTATATTTTTGCTGTGATTTGAGTTTTCATGATTAAACTTGTAGGGCCTGAGACAGAGAACAGAGAATTTCCTACAAATCACATTAGCTAAATTGAGTTTATGCTGCTGATGATTAAAAGACTTTATGCATTACAATGTTTGGAAGAAGTGATACCTGAGGCGTTGACACCTCATTCTTTGCATGGAATGGCCTTCATTATCACTGTATGGGAAAGTCTGATGAAGCTGCTTCCAAGCACAGTTGTCAGAGGTGACTTTTGGTATCTGAGATTTGGCTGTCTTCAGGCTGTGGTGTTTTGGATAGCACTGTGTAGGTGTTTGCAATTGCTTATGTATTTGACAAGTGTTGTTACAAAGCTTAAGTTATGATTAATTCTCTCTAATTTTTGGGTCCTCAGTCCATGAAAAGCTTATCTTGTCACAGCTCCAGATTTTGTGGTAATACCCTTCTTAATATGAATGAAGCATGTGTGAAATGACTGGAGCTATACAAATGTGGTACAATTGCTTTCATTTTCATGTCTGAGGATTTCAGTAAGATCACTGTCTGGGATTTATTTTTTTTTTTCCCCCACTGATAAAACTTCATTCTCTAATCAAACTTTGTCCTTTCAAATATCTGGATAATTTTATCTTGTTTGCAGGTTTATCTTTTAACATTACCATGCAAGGGCAGTTTTTGCTCCTTTCCTCTAGTTGCTGGGAGATGAAGCTACAGTTGGCAATTTTAACATGGGCTTTTACATGTAAGCATGACAGGATCAGCACAAATTGTTTTCCAAACATGGTTTTTGAACTCTTCTTAAGAGTTTAAAGACTGTCATAGATCTTTCTGACAAAATTAATTGTAAGGATGTTTCCAGCAGAATCGGGGCTGGTCTGAACTACTTTGGCCTGGTGCTTTTACTCAGTGTAGCTGCCTTCTCTGCCTGTCTTTGTTTGAAGCTATGTGATTTTAGACTTGCAAATGCAAGACTTCTTGCCAGGTCTGGTCATTTGCTGAACTTTCTACCTGTACTGTTAAACCTAAAGCAATTGAAATGATGGTTTGAGACATATTAGAATTTGTCTCTTCCTTTTAAGTATGCATAAAATGAGTGAATGACCTGAGTGTTTATTGACACGTGTAAGTACAAAGCTAAACCTAATACAAAAGGCAATCATAAGTGGGTTCTAAGGTATTACAGGTAGATCCATATACAAATAAAAGAAAGAGGTCTGCTGCCATCTTGGTAATCTCTGAGAACCAGTTTTGAGGGTCAAAGCAAAATTTCTTCGATAGCTGTTCAAGACTTCAAGTTCACTAAAACTATGTTGATAACTTGCCTATATGGAATTGGTGACTAAAACACATAGTTATCTTTTGTATTAAACCATTTAATATAGGTGGAAAAACAGAATAGTTTGGATGCTTGGATCCTTTGCCAGGACCTGCCAGCACAAGGGCTTCTTCATAGGCTTGATAGAGATTGCCTGAGCTGGAAGCTTTGTCTGCAGTTTTCCATTTATATCCATTTCTAAACAAAGATAATGCCTCTCCCTCTCTCTTCTATTCTCATAATTTCATATGTTCAACAGTAATGATATTTTATGAATACAAGAGGAAGCATTCAGAATGTTATCCCTTTTCTGGCAAAATACATGAATAAACAGAACTGCTAGAGAAGTGGTATCTGACTGCAAGGAAGCTATTCAAAAGACTAGAGTGTTTTGTAATATGATTATGATTCTTCTGTGGTGAATTTACCCTTGCCAAATGAAGTAGCTGGAACATGCCAGTCATGTTTTTCAGCCACACAGGTGCTGCACTGTGTAGTCTCATTTTTTGTTTCTTGCCATCAACAACTCAATCAGCGATGACATTCCTTTTCCCCTGCTCCCCAAATCTCTTGCTATGTACTCATGTTTGTATTAGTTCTTTGGGAAAGGTGCCACTAAATTGCACTGAAAAATACTGCCTTCTGCCAAGTAATTCATACTGATTAATGATAAACTGTCACAACTTATTTTAGGTTTTTCCATTTGTTTAGTCTCATGCTGCTGCAAAGCTGCCACTTAGGTGTATTGAGAGTTTTCTCCTTCCCTTTGGGCCTTTGGAACAAGCTGAAGAGCTTCAGTTGTTTCTTTGAAAAATGTAAATCAGATATGTGGTATAACTGATGCTCTCAGAGGAGGCTTTACAGGCTCTGTACATATTGGTTTGTTAGGATTGAGATGTGCATGCTGATTATTTTTATGGTTCTCTATTCCCAACACATTACCCAGTGCTCCACTGAGAACTGAGCTGGGTTTTTTGCTGTTGTACCAGTTTCTTGCGCAAGATAAGGCTGTTGTTTCAGCAGTGTGTTCAGTCTGTGCCTTCTGGGTTTCCAGCACCCTGGATGGCCTCTGGATGCTCTGAGGGAAGATCTTCCCATTGGTAGTACAGGTGGTTCCATGGACCTTCTCCTGCAGTCACAGTGAATTGCTGTGTTCCGGTAAAGGCAGCACTTAGCTGGCATCTTGGTTCAATTTTTAGGTGTAAATGGGAGGAAAAGGGAAAACCTGTGACTGGTAACAAGTTCTGGATTTTGGACTGAAAAACCTGTGTGTTTGCATGAATTGCTGAGAAAATTAGGAGCGGCCCTGTCCCTGGTGAGTTGGTCACTGCAGGTGAAGTGCCTGTGAGGGAAGAGACACCAGCTGGAGAGCATTTTCTTCAGGGACATACTGTGTCTCACTGAGCTGTAATGGTGGTACCCTATACACAGGTATAAATGCCACAGAGAAATGTAAGGGGATGGTGAAATACTCTGGATGTGTGGTTATAATTTATGTAATACCTTCTTGAGAGAGACAGCAATATTTTCTCTCTCCAGCCTTCTACTTCTTGGCTCAGTAGTGGGAAATTTATCAGGCTTGAATTTCTCAACATTGTGTCCTTCCCAGCATGTGCATCAATTGCTTGGATGAGCTACTGTGGTCCTTCCTGTGCTTTCTCTGTCTGCTCTTAAAGCTCTGTTTGTTCACGCGTCTGCTGGGAGAGCTGCGCACTGTTCATCGATGATCAGTTTGTCAGTTCATAATTCTCTGCTTACTATTAGTTCTGATCAAGAGCCAACAATTTCAGTGTGGCACCAGAGACTTGAAGGAGAGACTTTTTGTCACTGAAACTTGTTATCTTGCTCTCCTGAAGGAGGTGGCCATCAGCTTCCTGCCAGGCTTGAGCAGTCTGCGTTGCGGTGACTGCATTTGGAGGCCGCGTTTCAGAAGTTCCTCTCCTGTCCTCTTATGTTACATCTTGGGAATATTGAGGTGCTATGGTAACTTTCAAATATTTAGCTTTTGCAAAGTAAGGTATTTGACTTAGGCTGTTTTTCCAGGTACTTAACCTACTCTTAGCGAATGAAGTCAGAGTATCGTTGCAGTTTGCAAGACTGTCTCCCGACTTCAAGCTGTAGGGTTTCCCTGAGTCTATGCCTTTATCTTCTGGAAGAGCATCACAATAAAAGATAGCCAGTGACAGGATTTACCTCAGTCCTTGTTAATTACTCTGATAAAGAAGAAAAATGGTACTTCATTTCATGACTGATTTTAACTGCGTTTACTTCCACCCATGGGTTTTTAGTATATTTTACGGAGTTGTGAAATTGCATCAATTTCAGAAGTTTCAATTATACAGTGGTATAATTACTGAAGTCAAAGAAAATGTTGATATTATGATTACAGCAATATTTTGTAGGCTCATTAAGGAGGGAAGCAGTGTGTCAGTATAGAAGATAAACCTAACCTGTTTTCCTCACGGCCTCTTTTTGCTCTTTTGCCGCCTGCTTAATTGCCAGACAGAATTTGTTTAATTTCAGGTATCTGTTTTGGTTTTTCTTGCAAGATGTAATTTCTTTTGTGGAAGGAAATAGCATAATAAGTCATTTGATATCACTTGGGGCTTGGATTCCTGGCCCAATCCCTGGTGCTTTTAGAGTAGTAGTTTATAATGTGGAATGTTTTTCATGACAACCGTCTCATGTATTGCACGCTACAGCTGAAATTTTAGTCTTAGTCTGAAAATAGTACCCAGACAAGGACTTGGTGCTGCCCAAAATTTACAAAAAAGAATTTTGGGGTCTAACTCCCTGTTGCTTGCTACAATATGCCAATGAGGTCTCCAGTTTTGCATAATTATTCTGTATATGTAGATAAAATAATTCCTGATTAACCTACAGTTTCTCAGAAATTCGTGGAAATCAGTGCCTCTGTTATTGTTGTTTTATGAATAATTTCCTTATCAGTTTGCAGTACTTCTTTGCACAATTTACAGTTCTTTTGATCTTAACAGAAGGTCTCTAAGGCCAAGGATATAGAGCTGTTCATTATGTACAGTGTGTGTTGCTGGATAATAGGATAATGGGTCCAACATTTTAGTCACAAAGTATCCAACAGTGATAGAAATAGTAATGCTTCATAGCTCATGAAAGCACATGTTCTGTTCAACACTGTGCTGTCAGATGCAATACAGTGCAGCAGGAGATCTTCAAGCTGCCTCTTCTGAGCCATACATCACAGATAAATATTTAAACACTTTCTGTACAGAAGACATAAAGTACAATTCACTTTTCCCAGCTGTGACTGCTATTGGCATAATTACAAACAAATGTGAAGAAGGAACAATTTGATTTAAGCAGTTGTCACAAATATCACCACGTATAGTTTGAACAGAGCTACGTATCCTGGCAAGTCACTGCCTCCCACTGTTGGTGAAAACCTATGAAGCATTAGTTGTCCAGAGGGGATGCTAGCTTTGGATTTGCCGTGCTGAATAATAATTCATTTCAATCAAATTCTTTTGAGACTCAGTTTCTTCTCAAAATCTTGCAGCTAATGTAAGGATAACAGTACCTCAGGAGGAGATGAGGTTCTTAGAGGGTTATCACAGCAACACTGTTTGAGTCTAACAATCAAGAATGTTGTTTGGAAACATTACATTCATAATAATAAAAAAAAAAGTTCTGGAGAAGTCATTATTGAAATAGTAAGTGTTCTGGCACACTAAAAACATTCAAGTGTAATTCATGATATTCAGGAGTAAAGTGGGAAGCCTAAGAAGCCAGCTAGGAAAATATCCAGAAAAGCAGAGCTCTAGCAAATCTGAAAGGCTGATGGATGCTGTAAGGGAGGAAGGGCAGTTGTTTTGGTTTTTTAATTTGTTTTGCTGTAGGCTTTGCAGTGAGGGCTTGATGGTCACACACAAGTGTGTGCATATCCCTCACCATCTTGGCAAATCCCCAAACCACAAATTGGTGGAATCTGGAAAAGCTTCATTACATGCTAACTTTCTAATTGTGCCGTTCTTTGGACAGCCACATGTTGTTCCACACTGTTGGGCCTTCACTGTGAGCTGGCATGGCTCTTCCCAGGCTTTGCTGAGCTGCAAACTGGCTGGGTATGGAGTAGCAATGCAGTAGATTGGAAGCAGAAAAGCTGAGAGAATAGGAAGTGCTGCTCACTGAGACATATGTGGCATTGCGTTTGCTTTCTCACAGATGTCGTTATCACATTTTGGTAATCAAATATCACTTGAAGTGAATCAACTGACATCTTAACACAGTCAGTTTTAATAGCAAGCACTGGCATGCCCTTTATGGTGTATAATGATATAATTACTGTAATGATCTGGATTCTGTGAGATTGCCATGACCCAGTGCTGCATTCGGCCCTTGCTCCCCCTGCATGTGGGAAGCGAGGAGGCAGAAACACCAGCCTTTTGGATGCAAGCAACTTTGCCTTCCTGAGGAGGGCCTTTCCTGCCTCTGTCTCTCTGATGGTAAAGCCAAAACCAGGATCCTGAGTAATAAAATCACAAGAAAGGTACAATACAGAGTTTTTGAAGAGTCTAATATTCCTTTTATTCTTCCTCCTTCTGTGCTGAGTAAGAGTGATATTAAAAGGCAAATTGCTTGGTTAGGTAGGAAGACAAACTTCTTTTTACTGACTGTCTGCATCCTGTCCTACCAGCACAGACAGAGTCACATTGCAGCTGTGGTTTGGCTGCACAGGCACAGAATAAGATAAAACGTTTCTCTTAGGTGAACAATTAAACATTAAATAATCATTCATGACATGTGGTCAGTTGTTACATCCCCAGTGTAATAATAGCAGATGAGGGTGAGTTTAGGCTGTGTGAGATACTGCTAAACTTCAGCGTGCGTTGCTCAAAGAGCTTCATCTTGCATTGGGGGAAATGCTCTTGGGACAGCTGATCTTACTTTAGAAGAGGAGTCAAGCCAGCATTTAATACCTGGTGTCTGCTCCTGCTCACTACTTTTTTCTTGGTCACATAAATATAATCTAGTACAGCAAATTGTTTCCTTTAACAACTAACTTTTCTTCAAGTGACTGTTTTAAACTTTGTTCTTCCAAGTCTTCTGTAAATATGCACACATCACAGTAGATTATTCTTAATCCAATCTCTTATATAACCACTATCATTTTGTACTTTTCTTAGTTCTTGGTTCCTGTGGAATTAGTATTTCTTAGAACTGTTTGTTTTTTGCCAGTTTGGAGACTTATTTGGTGATATCACATGAGTATTTGGAGCCTGCACCTTATAAGAGTCAGGATACCTGTTGTTGTGATGGGATTGGTTTTTAGAAAGTCATGCATTAAACATTAAACTCACTTAAATTTTTATAAATGCTTTCTTGAGAGGCTGTCCAGATTTTCTTAGTCTGGGTTTCTTTCTGATCTGCATAATTAGGAATAAATTTAAATCAACTGTACTGATACTAAAAGTTTCATCTGGCCTAAACTTGGTACAGTGAATGTCATACTCTCTTTTTTTCAAGAAGGCTATATTCCTAATTTAGCTTGATAGCTGGTGAAATGAAGAGCTGCTACAACACTAAAAGCCTGATGATCTTTAAGTCCTGAGGTGATGTGGTTTTGGACTGTATCGCTAAGTTCTGAAGAATAGGAAAACTTCTACATATCTGTTTGCATGTTTGCTCTTGTTATTGACTGTCAGAGAAACAGCAATTGGCCACAGTATTTCCATGTGGTCCAAACTACTGAGGTTGGCTCATTAAATCTTTTCCCTTGTTTCCTTAACTCATGTTTATTTTTCTTAAGGCCATAAATCAGAGGGACAAGGAATCTAAAATAGAGGTGATTTATGTAAATGAAGAATTGCAGCTGCTGGAGGAGTGACAGGGATTTTTCTACAACAGGTTCTTTGGGGTAGGATGTGGGACCTCATTTATAACCGTGTGGTTCTCAGAGATAAGGAGGATATTTGTCATCAGGGATGGGATGCATTAGATTTCTTGTTGGTAATTTGTAACCATCTAAGATAAAGGTATCTGCAGTCTAATAGGTAGGTTTTGAGTCAGCATGCTGCTCCTTCAGAGAGCTGGAACAGTTTTGCCTTCTCCCAGACACTCTTCCTGTATCTTCCTCCAGATGAGGCAAAGTGCAGCCAGGCTGAGGAGATCTCCTGGCCTCCCACTTTCTCCTAGCCTGGCTTTGTGGTGTTACTTGCTTTGAGGGGGATCTCTTCTCCTCAGATTTCTGAAGCTTATGTCCTAACTGCTGTGCACATCACAAGAATTGGGCATGAGTCTGGTCTTGGTGCACTGTCATGCAGCGCAAGGTGGTCAGTGACTTATGTGCATCAATAGCAGTTTTCTTCACACTGCTAACACAGGAAGTCTTTCTTGCTTGCTATTTGGGATTATCCTTCAATATACAAATCAGTATCCTGGCAGCTGTAGCTGTGACAGTCTCTGTTTCTGAAGCATCTTGAAGAATTGCAACTGATACTTTAAATCAAGTTTCTTATTTAAAAAGTGCCACTCAGAGCACTGAAAGAGAAATTAGAATTCCTCCTGATTATCTTTTCCCACAAATTCCTCTCAGCTTCAGTAGCTGTGGACATGACATCATTCCCCAGCATGTGCTCGCTGGTAAGACATCTGGTGAGGGTTTTTGAAGGTCCCAGGTTCTACCTGCACTTTCCAGTTTTTACACCAGCCTTAACTACCTGGAGGCTCTTCAAAAAGTGCTGGTAACGATCTAAGAAAATACTGCAAGGCAGAACTGATCTACCAACTTTGCTGAAAAAAGCAATTTCCTTACTTTCTCACTATTTTTATTTCTTTCTCCTTGTAGGTTTATTTTTGTTTTCTGTGTTCTGTCATATCAGGCAATATCTGCTTCATGAAAGTAGGTCTGTCTGTGTTGCTTATGAGCTTTTTAGGTTTCCAGTATGCTATTGATTCATCCATCTTCAGCTGTGTCACCTCCTGGGGTTGAAGCATTTCTTTGTTTTTAGCTTTGTCTAAATTGTTTTGAAACAGAGAGCAGTGCCAAAACACATACTTTTAATTGAGCAGCTTTGGAAGTGTGAAAGTGAAGTCTTGGCATGATCTAATTAGTGCTTGTGTATTTTGGTCGCAAAAAGTGACTGGTGAAGAATTCCCCAGACAGGTTCTCTGTTCTGTCTGAAAAAAATCCTGCATAAAGTTGTGTATCCTGCTTAGTTCTTGTTGGTGCTTGGAAGTCCTGACTGTTTTGCTTTCACTAATTAGCTGCCAGGATGTCCTTTTCTTCTCAGTCTCCTTGCTTTTGGCTTGTTTGCTGGAATGAGCATTGGCTACTTTTGCTGGCAAGCTCTATAGAAACTGGCATCTCTCTTGTGATCTCTTTCAATCCTTCATGGTGTAATGTTTGCCAGGTTGGTGCTATCTGGGGAAAGTCCAAAGGACTTGTGTGAAGTGGAAGGAATATTTCAGCAGCTTTTCTTTCTTCCTGACCTAATGACTGTTCAGGGCGTGGGGACTTCTGGTAAAAGTCTCAAGGACAGTAGCTAGGTCACTCACCTCTGTGCCCTCCTTGAATTTTTTTGCAGTAAAGTAAATTTCCGCCAGGTTTTATCGCCCCTTTTGATGTTAGATTGGCTAGTTTTTCTTTTTCCTCTGTGAGGATCAGGTTTGCAGCTGTAGCCTCTTGCAGTAACTACAACTGCTGTGATGGTCTGGCTTGGGTTTGGACTTGTAGCTCTTCTCCCTTTGATGAGAGTCTGAGAGCTTATCCCTTGACAAGCATCCTCTCTAAAGGGTCTGTGAACAACAGGTCTGGGCATAGCCCAGCTGTGTCTGACAGTCCTGTGGGACCATGTCCTGCACAGCTCGACTGCCTTGGGAACAGCTCTCTGCTCATTGGAAGAGTCCCTTTCTTGCCCTGACCTTTAGGCTTGTGCTCTGGGCAGAGCAGTCTGGCAGCTGCAGAGCTTTGCAATGCCTTTCCCTCCAGCCTTTGTCTTGCAGCTGGCCCTTAAATGTACAACTGGCTTGCTGGTGTTAGAGAGGCAGCTTCCTTGCACTATCTCCATATTAGAGCAGCATCCAGGGGGAATGTCCCAGCACTCCTTTCCGGTGACTGTGCCTGGCTGTGTTACCTGGCTGGCAGCAGAGTTGCTGCCTTCTGGACTGCAGAGCTGTGCAGCATCACCTCTGAAGGAGAATGAATGGCTCGTCTGGCTCTAGTTTATTTATCCAGCTGAGCAGGGAGCTGGTGCCATGAGAGAGTTCTGTGTTGGCAAGACATCTGGTGCCTGAGCTGCTCTTCAGGTCTGTGTTGTACCATGTAGACATAGCCAAGGTTAATGGATGGCCATTAGTTTAACCTGGTTTAATTTCACAGCTGTGCTTCATGCATAGTCTGAGCAGTATTTTGACAGGATGGCATTACTTTATCTACTCTTTCTTGTTGTCACCCCCCCCTCCCCACCCATATTCCTGAAGCTTTCCCTAAAATGCTTTATTCCTTTTCTTCTCTGCACAATTGTTGAGCTGTGGATGTAATGTGTTTATCGGCTGAGATTCGTGTCTTGGAAACTGAATTTACCTTTTTACCTAATGCTTTATCACTAATGCATGGTAACGTTTCCTGGCAGGATATGCATTGTTAAAATTCATTTGTAGGAACTCAAAAAATAGCATAGGAGTGGGGTGGCTCCTGTAAGGTTCAAAATTTTTGAAGTAGAAAAGGAAAATGCTCTTCATGGTACCTGACATCAGTCCCACTATCCTACTTTCCCATGGGGTGACTCCTATCAGTGCTGAGATACAGCGGAGTCCAAAGACTAGGTGTGGTGGCAGCTGTGGCTGTCAAGTAAAGGAAAAGCTGGGAGGGGAAGGCTGGCCTTGTAGCTGGGCAGTGTCTCCAGCTACACAGGAATTTCCTATGAGCTGATTGAGACCTTGGGCAAACTTTTTGCTAACAAAAAACCACTACGACATGTCAGAATTGATTTTTTATTTTTCCCGCCATTGTCTTTTTGCCACTGAAGGAGTCAGCATTATCCAGTGGTCAATTATCCAGCTGTCTGCCCTCTGGACCTGCAAAGCCACTCAAGCACTTTAACAGCACTGTTTTTTTGGGGATGAGTGGCACATCATTGCAGCAGCCAACTTCAGTGACATGGGAATGGTCCTGGGGCCTGAGGCTTGTCTTTGAGCCTCAGCTCCAGTTCCCAAGCACTGATTTCTGTTAAGTGCTTTGTGAAAGAAAGGAAAAAAATAATAAAAAAATAATCTGCAGTTAAAATAATCTCCTCTAACAATGTCTAATGCGTTCTGAGGACCGGTGCTCGAGGGAAGGGCGTTGTACAAAATGACAGACAGCAAAATAGACATAATTCTTTTTGCAGGGCTTTGAGGTATTAGGAAATACAGCTCCCAACACTGGCACATCAGCCTCTGCTTAAACACTGTGGTTTCACCAGCTCAGGACTGATTACTTTAGAAAGCACTAAGTATTTGTCAAATACTCTTCCTTCGGATACTTGACATCCGGATCCTTTTGTCTTCATGACTTGCCTCAACACCTCTGCTTCTCAGCAGGCTGGGTGTGCTCCCTCCTAGGCCTCTCCTGGCCCCAGTGCCATGCCCTGCACTGTGCCTCAGTCTTAAATTCTCGCATGGAAGTAGCTGGTTGCACAGGTTGATCCATGTCACTTGGGTGAGGTGAGGGACCAGGATGAGAGAAAATACTTGCCTCTAATGAGCAGCTCTGTGCCCTTCAGTCTATTAAAGAAAAAAACTCTTCCCCTTTGCAGATGGGAGGAGGGTGTAGCATGGTTCCTATGTCCTGGCTAGCAAGACACCCCAAGAAATGCTCTGTGTTTAAACTCTGTTGACCATTTCTAGTGTAAAATATTTTTTCAGCTGAATCCATAGCTTGATGTAGTGTACATTATAGGGTTATGTTACTGAAAAACAAATTATGAAAAACATCAACATTTTATTTAAAATATGCCATAGGTGTTTCTTTATTAGTTGCTGCCACCTCTTAAAAATTTTCAGGTCTGTTTTTCAGGGTCAGTCAGAACAGCATTGGAATAAGTATTTTCCTGCCTGTGTTACATCCCCTCAGCTCTGAAATGAAAAGCCATGTGTGAGCAAAATCACTTCTCTTCCCTAAGATATGCCAGGGGAAGTTGCTTTATTTCTTTACGGGGAATACATAAACTTTTCTTCACAATAAAAATACACCTTCCCAAGCATTAAATGTTTTTAATCCATGGTTGTGAAAAAAGTTCTACCCCAAAATTGTCAAATTTTTCCAGCACAGTTGCTCTGATATTCTCACTGTGCAGAAATAAATACAAAATAAATGAGTGAGCTGTTCATGTATCATCGATAACTGAAAATGAATATAGACAGAGATTATTTTTTAAAATTTTTGCTGAGGAATGTTTAAATCATGCCTTACTGCATTACACATTACAGGGTGTTTATGCTTGTGTTAACACTATGGTTAAAGCTGAGGTTAGTCAACCTTTCTGTGTTACAAGATTAGAGGGGTAAGTGCAAGTCTACATTAAAGCTTGTTTGGGGCAGAAAACTGAGCTCAGAGGTTTGTTTTGAAGCCAGTGTTTTATGGACAAAGTTTGATAAGTCTACTCTGTGATTTGTCTCAAATTAAAGCAAAATGCTGTATGTTGAAATGTTTCATTTCGTCATGTTGTACCTGTGGAAGGACTTACCTGAAGAATTTTCTCTTACTTATGAGACTGCAGCTGGTGACTGCAGGGTGGAATTTCAATACGTGTGCTTGCACTTGGCTATGAGGGCATGAAAAGAGAAGGAAATACTCGTAGTCTTTAGGATGTATTTAAACTTTTGGGGATTGCTTTGGAAAAGTTAATGTTCATTAGAGGTGAATACCTTTAGGATGTAGTAAATCCTACAAATGCACGTGACAGTGTTGATATGAGAGATGAGCGTGTTCAGCCTGTGATGGGGAAACTTCATCCTGAGCAGTTTGTTGGCATGTCAGATGGGAATGAGCCACTCCCTGTGGAGGTCAAGAGTACACTGGTGTTTGTGTGGCAATTTTTGACTGTTCCAAGAAAACAATAGTGGTTTAAATTCCTAAACAATACATAATTACATGAACTGAAGCTTGCAAGTTTTTGAGCTCATATGCTGTACTAACTTGCACTACTAAAAATTCAGTGTTTTACCATTAAACAAAGACAGACTACTTTTTCTGCTGGGAGGACTGTAGCATGCTTGATTCACAGTACCTCAGTTGCAATATCCATGTATTTTATATGACTTGTTGCAAATATGCAGGTGAGAAAGTTTCTATAGTGAGACGGTTTTATGTATTAATTTACCTCAACCCCTAAAGCACCATAGCAGCTTTCTGTTTTTCTTTAGGTCAGGTCTCAGTGCTTCTAGGGCTTATGGATCCTGGCTCATTGTTGAATACTCTTGGTAGTTTTGAAGTCTGAGTTCCATCTTTCAATTACAGATCCATAGCTTTCTTCAGTGTCGTTTGCAGTGTAATTTGGGGGGAGCAGCTCATAAAGCCATGATGAGAGAAGAAAACAAGAGGCGCACAGTTGAATGGTGTGAGAAGTGAAACTGATTTTCATCCAGTTTCTGAAGTATTGGCTTTATTTTTAACAGTCTAGACTAAAGGTTTGATAAACTGGGGCTGTATGGATTGTGTTAGGCAAATCAAGTAATATTCTGTTAAGAAATTATGAAACCCATTCAAACCCAGAGCTTGGGTAGAAGATTTAATTTTACTCCAAGGACTCTGCAAGGTGCAGTGAAATAACTGGTGGGAGGTTTTAAAGGCAACTTTACAGTGTGGTCAAATTAGAAGGAAAATTATTAGTTAAGAACTGAGAACTTGCTTAGTTTTATTTTGGTGGAATGCTGTTAATATTTTACAAGGAAGCAGGTTTGATCATGCACTTGGTGTGAAGTTGGTGTTGCCAATAGTCTTTGTTCTGCAGAAGCCTCTCTGGGAGGGTTTGAATGTTTGAATCCTTAGGGGAAGGATGCCTTTGGTGGAGGTGCCTGGCGGTGTCTGCTGATGGCTGGCAGCACAGGTGATTGTTGTGGGGTGGGATCCTGTCCCTCCCTGGAGCTGGAAGAGTCGGTGTGAACTGGTGGGTTCTCGATAACCTTTTGTGTGTTTAACGACACAAATCCTTCCGCTCAATTGTTTCGCTGTGAACAAATGCTTATCACCGGATGATTTTGTGTACCTTGTGTCCCTTTGAATTTGTTTTGGATCAGGGACTGTAAAAGCTGATGTCTGAAAGGGGGTGTTGCAGGGATGGAGCAAGTATTCCCCGGCTTGTTAGAGTTGCTCAAGCACAAGAAATGCATTGCTACCAATGGCTTACATGCAACTTCCTCGTGTCATTTGATTTCACCCAGTGCTGTGTAATTGCAGTAGGGGCTGTGAAGTGCTTTATTCCACAGTCTGTGCGTGAGAATGGGTCGACTGAGGTGGGAGTGTATGTTTGAACCTTCACATTGCCAATCTCCATCCCTCTGTGACTTCTTAACTTACTCTGTCTCTGCACATCCTCCATCCCTCAGTGTCAGAGCCCAGCATGGCCAAACTGTGGAGGTGGAAGTGGTAACTTGGGTCCCAAATGGAGCAGTGGGATTTCAATGTGGATCCTCAGCAGCCTGAGGACAAACTGCTGCGTGAAGGGTTTTCTTTTCCCGATGGTGTTGTGGCAGGGCACATGGTAAACCAGTGAATTAGCTTCAAGAGTCAACTGGTATTTCAAAACAAGGGAATTCAAAGAGGTTTTAAGCAATAAGGAAGTGGTGGATCTAATGTTTTACTGGAGAGGGCATTAACTTGATTTTCACGCGTCCTTAGCTCTTAAGACAATGTAGGTGCTTTGGGTACTGATAGTCTGAGCCCTGGTACCTGTCATCAATGGGTAGAATGGGAGCAGGCAAGTGTGAAGTTTGCCATGTTGAAGCCAACAAATAAACTCCTTTTGCTGGTGAGAAAGCAAAGGGGTTTCCTAAAGCTGAGGTCTGCCTGGGTATGCTCTGAGATTTTGGCCATCTTCCTTTCCTGTTTTATCAGCTAAGATGAATGGTGAGTCAGTGTGAGCTGTATGGTGTGTTTCATTATTGGAGACCTGTCAGAAGAGTTGGTTAATAATCCAAAGCATTTGGATTCAATGTGATAAAACTAATCATAACAAAGTACTTCAGTGCCTAACTTGAAGCTGTGAAGAAAATCGTATTATCTTAAAAGTATGTGTGTATAAAAGGGCTAATTTTTTCTTTCTTAACAAGATAAACATAAACCCATTGGTGAGTTGAAGAGCAGCAGTTCTGTTTCCAGAGGCTGCTTTCCAAACTTCCCTGAGATGAAGTGAAACTGAGATTTAGTGCTGTCACTTGTGGAGTTTCAAGAATATACTTTTGAAGACCTTTTAGGTTACATGGGAGAAGTTGTTATGGAATCAGCTTATTTAATTTATATTTTAATAGTTGTAATGAACATAAATTTCCTTTCCTAATTTCTTGGAACAGCCTGCCTTTTTTGCTGGGTGCTTTTTCCTTTTGTCAAATTGCTTATGCAATTTATCATTAACACATTTACTGTATTGCAGTTTAACTTCTAAGTATTATTCAAATAAATACTTCTAGGTAAGGAAAATTATTAAATGTCAACCCATACTTACTTTTACCCAGAGGGAAAGACTGAAGAAGTGAAGATTGCTTTGAGTTCATTTGATCTGTATGAAGCAGCTTTGAATTTCCTGGGCTTGTTTAATGAATGTACTGAAAGCCCAGTGTAGCTGCCTGTCTCAGATCCAATAATTGTACACAATGTATTGCAGGGGAGGGATAGTCTTTTCCCTCTGGTTAAAAGGATTAGCAATCTATCATTGTTGGTAATGAATGTTTGCAGGTAAGCACAGTCCAGATTTAGCATTTGAGCTGGCTTCCTTGTGAAGATTTGATTTCCTTGTTCTGTAATTTCCAGTGCTCAAGTGAGAGTTCTTCTTGGATGACTAACGCATTTCGGCGCTGGTTTAGGCACTTTTGAAAACCCAGTGTTTTTCATATATTAAATATTTTATTGATGACATAAGCAGGTGTCAAGGCTAGTTCACAGTCACATGTTTTTGAGCCGTGCTTCTGAATTTTGTGATTCTAGATTTATTTTGTAAGAGTGTTGAATGGGCTTAACACTTGTTGCTGTTCTGCTTCCCCACGTGGCCCATTAGCACCTTGGCTTTGTACTTTTTTAGTATAACCAAGTGCATAGTTTTTCTTGTATTTCTGCATTTTGTGTTTCAGTCTTTGCTGCATGTTTAAGAAACTTGGAAGTGTATTCAGAATATTGAGAGGAATGTATTGCTAAAGGTGAATCCTTATGCTTTCTGTTTGAAGTACAACTAACTCTTCTGGGCATGGAGGATGTAGGAAGCTCATCACTGCTTTTTCATAGCCTGTGTGATGCAGTTTGCTGCAGTGCACAGCCATCCATTTCCTACTGGCACACAGGAGGTCTCCTGAGGCAGAGGAGAGAACTCAGGATAAGTTGTAGGGTAGTCTGTCAGTGGGAATATCTGGCTGTTGTGTGACTGTGCTGCACATGTGTAGTGGTGGGCTTCATCAGGCTAAAGCAAGAGGCATAATTGACAAAACTGAATAGAAGTCCTTATTACTAATATCTGGGAATGGCCAAGCTGTTAGGACTTGGAGGCATGATTCAAAGATTTGCCAAGTTAGCCTGTGATGATCACTAGGAGAAGAGTTTGCCCAGGAGAAGTGAGTTATAAAGTAATTCAAGACTTTCTAAAAAAAAAAAAAAAAAAAAAAAAAGCAAAGCCTCTTGCACAATCAGAGTTTAATGACCAAGGTGATGGCTTTATGCTGCCATGTCACTGTTTAAATCCCCAGTATTTTTTATTTGCACCTGTTTTTACTGATCTCATAATTGGCCATTGTTACAGAATGCATGTGGAATTTGATTGAGAGACCAATTTTTCTTTTTGGATGGAATGCAAACTACCTATTGCAATAAAATTTCTGTACTTGTGATTATGGGCACTGTCAGTGTTTCCATTATAAATTTCTGGATTTTTTTAAAGGAGCTTAAAACTAAGCTGTAAAAATTTGTTCTTGGCAGAGAACTTGTGTACAACATCTCAGCTCAAGTAAGACTTTTTAATGAATTTTGAGAGAGGGAAGGAAAACCTGAACTGCTTTGTAAGTTGAGGTTATGTACAGGTGATGTATGCCCTGAAATCTCTTGTTAACAAAACTCAGCTTGTAAGGACATAGCACAACAGAAACCCCCAGTGTTAGTCCCATGTCCTGCATTACATTTTAAATTGAGTTATAACAATTGAGTGTAACTTTTGATTCATTCTGTGGAAAAGCTTTTGACAGAACAGCATTCATTGCTGGGCAGGAAAAACAGACCAGAAGGTACCTGGTATCAAGAAGCAGGGAACTCTGTTGTGGCCAGCCCTTCCCACCACTGGGAAAGGCTTTTTTATGGTGATGGTAAATCTGTTTCTGAGGGAAAGCAGTAAAAATATTCCATTCGTGTTGAGTCCATTTTTCAGTGCTGCAGAAGATGCTCTGAGACCATGTTCAATCAATGTATATTTTCACTGGATTAAGTAAACCTGACTACTGACGTCATGAAAATAAGCTGAGAAGCCTGGTGGTGGATGCTGATGCATTTTACTCTTCTAATAAACACTGCTTCAAAATTTAATGAAGTGTGTGCCATGTTGCTAAAGGTAAAAGGCAAACAAACTGAGCTTTAGACTTTTTGCTTGAGGTGCTGCTGGTTAATGAGATTCGTCACCGAGTAATGTGAGCAGATCCTGGTGACGCAAATGCCAGCAGCCATTCCCTGCCCTATTTCAGGAGGACACCTGGTGTCCTGATTGTTTTCACTGGAAGAAGAAGAAACACTGCAGCAAGATAAGTCCTTAGCAAAATGTTGAGCTTCACTCATCTTTACTGTGCCTTGCGATCCTGGTTTGCTTTGACTTCCATTAAGATGGGCCCCCTCCAGATGCAATCTTTGTGTCACCTTGTGCTCCTCTATTCCCCTCTGTTGATGTGCTTTGTCTTTAACAGAAGCTTCCTAAAAGTTCTGTTGAACATCCACAATGTAGTGTATGGTTTGATGCAGCACACAGCATGGTGTGTGCCTGGTTCTGACTGGGGCAGCTGAGCACAACTGAAGAAGAAATAACCCTGGGAAGGATGCATTTTATCAGAGGTAGGGGTGTGTGGAACCTGTGTCTTCCAGCAGGAATAGGCAGACATACCAATTCCCTGGAGACAGACCAATGATGGTGGTCTTGTGCCTTTCCTTCTAGAATGTCTTCTGTTGTGGCAGGTTTTGTGCTCACTTTTTAAAAGAGATCAGTTTTTTTGGTACCATTGCTATTGTGTGTTTATCGATGAAGCTGCATAATAAGAAAAAAATCACACAGAAGGGTTCTGGAGAACACCTTGGTGAACTAGTTTTGCTGCTGGAGGCAAATTCAGTGAATAAATTCTAATGAAAACTGCAAAGGATTTTGTTATTGTAACAGACAATTATCTAAACATTTTGGAACCAGCTAATTTGGTTCTAAAGTAGTGGAAATTTCGGTTTTAAATGTTTTGTCCAAGGTATGAACTAATTTTGGAAAGGCGTCGATAACCAAACTGTCAAAAATTCTTATTAGTAAGTGTCTGAAGATTATGAAGAGACAGCTATGCCGTGGTTGTAAGCGTGGAGTCATTCATGATTTTGCTTCTGTTTTGCTGTTCTGATGATATTTCCAGGTGTGATACGACTGAATGATGTCTCAGGTCATCTGTAATAGGATTTCAATAATTGCTCTGTTTAGTGATGAGCCTGTTAGCTTTGTGTGGAAATAAGATTTTTTTTTTTTTTTATCCCAACATAAAATATAGTTGGTGTTTTGTTTTTAGAGCTGTGTGACATTTCTTTCTATGCTGTCTTGATTTCAAGCAGCAACTGTGAATAAACTAATGCTGGTCTTTAATTATGTGAGCTTCTGCTGTGAAATCTGGGGTTCTGAAACCCTGAACATGATCTGTGATTAAGCCTTGGTGCCTGGATGGGAAGAAGAGGGAAAGCCTTCCTCTCTTTGTGGAAACCTCACAGATGTGTTATTGTTTCTGATAGGGCCTCGTGAGTGAAGTAATGCTTTGAAGCATTTGAAAACATTAGTCCTCACATGTGCATGTAAACCCAATATCATCCCCATTTTCTGAGTGGGGAAATACACCCTCATTTTTCCTGGGATACCTGCCTCCCCCAACTGCTTAATGTGTTTTTTTTTGCCTGCTCTTCTTTAATACTTATGGAGTAGAGTGACCTAAAATACTTAATATATAAAAATTGTTTAGATATTTGTGTTTGTTGTCTTGCCACATGTGCATGCTTTGCTATTTTCAGCTTTCTTTTCACACTTTGCCTTGCCAGCTGCGTGAAATTCAGATGTAACATATTCAGGACAGAGTGTGCAGGTCTGCCTAGCACAGTGTCAAGTGCTGCAAACTGGGCAACTTGGCTTGAGTGAGTTTCCAAAATTCATGGGCAACTGAGAGCAGGATTATTTTCCTTGAGGATTACTTTCCTTATGTACTTTGTAAGGAACTTGTTGAAAGTCTAAGATGGATATGGAAGCCTGGGATTTCCTGCCAGTAATAGTGATTTAATGTGAAATCAGTCCCACCTGCAATTTCTAACTCGTATTCAAAGACTTCTTGCCCAAATAAATGGACTTGTAGCAGTTTTAGCTCACAGGTGAACCTTCCCAGCCTGTATTTCCTGTATTTGTAGGAATCTGAGCAAAATTGTGCTGCTGTCATCTCCCTCTTCTCTTCCACAGTCCCTTGGCGCTCTATGTTGCAGTGAGATTCTGTCCAGGGACAGAATCTGATGATACCAAGTCAAGTGAAACAGTACATTAACCTCACAGCTTGTCTTCTCTTCAGAAACAATTTAAAAGGGACACAGAAAGGTCTTAACATTTGAGGAAGCTGTTCTCTTTTAATCTTCAGTGAATCATCTGTTTTTCTTTTCCTCCACTTACGATGCTTGCAGGGATTATCTCCTCCAGTTCCTTTCATCTGTGGGTGGTCCTCTTCAGCCTGGCTGCCCCTGCTCTGCCACAGCTTCCCCTGAGCACAAATCTTTTCCAGCCTGTCCTGGGGTGATGGGGAAGGTGCTGGATTCATCAAGGTCTTGGCGTGTATGACAGGAAGTGGCAGCAGAACAGCATGGCAAAACACAGGTAGAGTTAGAGCTCAGCCCATTTCCTAGGGGATGGAGCTGCTCGTGGTTAGAACCACTCTGTCAGATGGTACCTGCTGGCTCCTGCATGGAAAAAATGGTGTTAAAGTGGATTTACAGTCTTCTGTTACTAAAAGTTTCCTGGAATGTGTCTCTATCACCTGTTACCAGATCTTACCTTCACACCAAACCGTGACTGCAAAGGAAGCACTGGGTGGTTTTCTGTGGGTGACTTTACCAGTATCGTGCTGGCAGGGGGGGAGGCTGTTGTTCTTGGCTGGAGCCATATTTTAATGCATTTCAAATCTGATTTAGAAATTAATGTAGATGCCAGTTTCCCTGGTGTGACAAGGTAGGGACCATAGGAGTAGGAACTGATTTTGGCAAGCCCTTTTGATGGGGTTGAGACGGGTGTAGTGAGATGCACTCAGCCCAGAGCAGCTGCATTTTGCCTTCCATATCCTCAGAGGAGCAGTGGAACACAAAACAAGTGCAAGAATGTTCCTGTAGAAGGTGAAAAGAAATAAAGACAGGACAGTCCAGAAGTTGACTGAATGTAGCCATGAAGATGGATGACTGGAAAGGCTAAGAAATGAACTATATGAAGCACTTTCAAGTGGGAGTCTCAGCGACACTTCAGCGATGACGTGTTTGGGTTCCTGATGCTCTTATCCCACTGTGTGAATAAATAAGCAGACCTGGGCTGATGGAACACACCAGTCAAAGGAAGTTCCCATTGGGGCATACATAGTCCTAAAACTTCCATAAATTGTTCTATAATATGACAGTTTCCAATTATGGGTTTTCATAATAAGAGGCTTACTGGCAACCAGTAATGCAAGTTAACTGTGGAAATTTCTATTGCTTTTCTTGGCCCTTGTGGACTTCCTGAACAGTATGTGCTTTGTCCCAGGTGTCCCATTCTGGGCTTTGAAAGTGTGTCACAACATGCCAGAGGCTGAGACCCCTGGGAGCTGGCACTTAAGAGCCCAATCAAAAGGAAAAAAACTGCAAGTGAGGGGCTGAAGGTGTCAGCCCCAACATGTAGATGCTTGGTTGATTTGTTTCCTGCCTTGATGAGTTAAAGTGTTGATCAGTAAGAGATTTTTTTAGACACATGGGAAATAATTTTTGTACAGTTCTGAAGAAAACTTCCAACCCTTGGGAAGTATAGGTATGCAAATATCTTGGATAGCCCTTCCAGTACTTTTTGATTAGTTCGCATTGTCAACTCGCTTTCTTCTTACGGGCACGTGCGGGTACAGGCTTGCTTGGTTTGTGAAATGTTGAATAAATCTTCAAAGAGTATCATTGTTTCCAGGAAATATGTTTTTCATACATGCTTATATTGTGTTAAAAAAAGAGGCAGTAATGGATAATACTTTGGTTTGTGCAAGCCAACGGTGTGGATTTACTTGGCATTGCAGCTTTCAAATTATACACGCTCAGCACAAGTAGATTCTTTTCTGATTACATGCAAGCTCTGTGTAATTATTGCATCTTTTAAAATATGTATTGATTCATGGTATTGTCTTGAAGTTGCAAATGATCCAAAAGCCTGTCTGCTTCTTTACATCAGATGAAAACTGGGTATCTTTTTGCAGTAATTTGCTGAAAATACAGGGATTTCAGAGAATCGTACTTTTGAAGATGTAACCTTATGTTACTCTCTTCTTCTAATTCACCCCTCTTGAGTGATTTATTCTAGGGACTGTGCATCATAGGTTTTGTCCTGGCACCCATTCTTGTAGTGTTGCAGTGCCTGTGCACATTACCAGAAAAAAGATGGCTGGGAGACAGTTTTTGAAAAAAAAAAAAAAAAAAAGTTAAACCAAAAAGAAAAGAACACACACACAAGAAAAGAAAACCAGTTCCAGTTAGTAGAGATGGTTTTGCTTGCCGGTGTGGATGGGGCATAATTTGATTTAAATGACTTTTGAAAAACAGTTCTCAAAACTGTTCCATGCATTTTCTTCCTGGCTACTGTTGAAAATATGGAGCCGAATATTTTCTGTGATGTTTCAAACCAATATGTTCTGGCAACCTCAGAGCTGGGCCCTGTGCATTGCACTCTTGTTTCCAGTTCGCTGTGGCCTGGAGTGCAACACTCAGCTCATGAGATGCACCAAAGTGGGAGGTCTTGTGAGGAGCAGGCAATACAAAGACCCAAGGTACAAGGAACATTTCACTGGGGTCCAGCAGGGAGGCTGCCAGTTTTAAGGGCCTCTTTTATGAAAAGAATTTTCTGGTAGGAGATGAAGAAGCTGTTTGTGCTTCTTTGAATTTTGTAAGTGTGCAGGGGGAGGTTGATTCCTGGGTGTTGTTAAAGGGTGGATGCTGAAGTGAACCTTTTATGCTTCTCTGCGGTCAAACTTTTCTCACTTGAAAGATGGGCTATGGATTCAGCAGTGTGACATCTTGCTGTGAATAGCATGTGGGCTGGGAAGCTGGGAGATGAACTGTTTGCTGGATCACTTCTGCTCCAGGGACTTCTGTGCCTTGGGAAATGTGTGTGGGAAGGTCAGTACAATATAAGGAGGTATTCTGAAAATAGAGGCTGTTTTTTTAGCACCAAATCAAATCCTGGGGGTGGCAGCAGGAATGAAAAGTGTGGAACAAGTTTGTTGATCTGGCTATAGAAATACACAGCTCTTTGGTAGCAGCTCCCAACAGGGCTGGCTTGCCTACAAAGGAGGTGGCAGAGTGTTCACTGCAAGGGAATCAAGGACATTGTCCTTCCCCATATCTCTGACACTCCTACCCTCAGCAGTGGTTGATCCATGAAATGTGGGCTACCTGTGCTGAGCAGGGACAGCTACTTCTGACAGCTTTTTCCTGCTTCTCAGCAGTTGTCAGAGAGTACAAAAGGCAGGAGTGTACAGATGGAGCTGTTTATCTGTTAGGAGAACCAGATGAAATGGACCTGAGGAAACATGGTTCTGATCCCAGGGCAAGAGTCAGACTTGGGAGAGATGGGTCCAGAGAGACCATGGAGAAGTGGCAGGAAGGGGGTGAAGGCAGGAGTAGACTTGAGGAGAGACAGGGGCAGAGGCAACTGTCTCCTGGTCAGTGATAATGAGGTGTAGATAAACATGTTTGGAGGCAGAGTGTAGGTGTGGGATGAGGGCCAGGGAATGGGAATGGGGAACTTTCAGAGGCAAATGACAGGTCAGAGACCAGATAGGGAGTGGAAATACATGGTGAGGAGACAGTTCTTGTTTTGGCTTTAGGATTCAGAAAGGTCAGTCTTGAGAATTTTCCTTGTTGATGCTTTTCCACTTGTTTTTCTGGTTATTTGTGCAAGATGGTTGGGGAAGGACTTCAGATGGACTTGGAGGGAACACGCCGTAACCTGGATTGCTTTGGTACAGCCTGAAGCACAGAGAGATGAATGAACAGCTCAGGAATGAGGTTTATTGGTAGAAGCAGAAAGAAGTAGTGAGTTGAGGTGGCTGTTTCGAGGTATGAGGGTTTTTCTACCATTAATTCTATTTCTTGTGCAGTTGCCTGACAAGGCTGGATGTTGGACTAAACATGGATGTTCAGTTTGATTATTTGAATAAACTCTGCAGTAAAAACTCACTGTGCAGGTTAGTGTGAGCAGAGGAGTTGCAGGATTCTGGGCAGGGCAGGCACGATGGCCTTGGGGTTTCCGCAGGTTTGATGGCCATACTGAAGATCTGTCTCAATATTTTGTTTTCAAAACACAAGGCTTAGATTTCATTTGTTTCTTTCTCACTTCTCTTTGCCACTTCTCACTGCAGTGGGTACAAGTCAGAGCAGATTCTGAAAAGTCACTGTTTCCAAGAAGCCTTTGTGTACTCAGATCATTTACCCTTTGAATCCTCAAGCAGGATAGTATTGTAGTGACTGCTGTGACAAAACTGTGTGTGACATCTGGGAACAACAGAGTCCATCGGGGAGGAACAAGTAGTCTTTTCCTCATCAAGAGGGAGAGATTTTAATATGGATGTTTGTATGATTATTGCATCCAATGTGATGTCTGAAATGTAAACTATAATGTGCTGTTAATATAAAATAGCTATCCTGGGGGCTGTTAGCAAGTGTTTCCAGTGATTTAGAATTAAAAGATTGTAATGAAAAAAATCCAATCTCAAACCTCAACAAACCTCCTCAGTATAACATTATTGTTATTTTAAAAGTAATGCCATAATTGCTCCTACTGAGACTAGTCACTTTTACTGAGTTGTCTTCCCAGTACTGTTTGGTGTATGTGGGATTATGAAAAGAAGGAAGGGTGCTTGGGACAGGTGTTTCTTTTATTGAAAGTGCCAACCTTTCTTTGTCCAAGAAGGAGCTAGAGTGAGACAGCCTTTGTTTGGTTACTTTTTTCAGAAAAGCAAAGCTCTTCCTCACAATATTTATGGTAGCTTGGCTCTGGTATCTGTGTAGGAGCAGTGACAGCATCCTTGTGTTAGCCAGGCTCTGTTCCCACTCCCTCGTGAGGGAACATTTAGGAACCAGCTTTTAAGTGGAGCCTGTTTCATATGGCAAAAGCTGGGAGAGGAATAGATGCAGGTGTTCCCAGCCCTGGTATGAAATGTGGTGTTTGTATTAGTGTTGTGGTAGCAACCATCCTTTTAACGAGGGGTTGGTAATTTGGTCCAAAGTCCCTGTTTTCAGCTGTCCTCCTTTTGAAATAACCGCTTTTAACCTGGTTCTGAGACTTGTTGCTTAACTAAGCCTGAACTGCAGAGAGCACCAGCAGCTCTGACCTAAACTTTGTCTCCCTACCCAGTATTGAGCACAATGACTTCGTTTGGCTAAAGCAGAACTTGTGTTTTATCAAAGTATTTTTCAGTGGAAAGGCATCTTACCTTGGTTTGCAAACCTCAGAAGATAGACTTGGGCTAACACCTTATTTCCCTTCTAACTGTTCCCCTATTCAGCCCTCCCTGTTTAATGTGAGTTCTTTGTGTGCTATGAACCTTCTTCAGCTCCCACTTGCTGATGAATCAACTGCACCTTTCTGTGCAAGCATGAGGAGCTTCTTTGTCTGTCTGTCCTAGCGAAGAGAGTTACCATTAATGGCTTGTCACTTCTAAAATCTTTCGGGCAAGTTACACATTCTGGGTTTGAGTATTCATTAGAAGACACTTTAAAGGGTTTTGACTGACTGATGTAGAAAAACAATCTCCATTCTGCCTCAGTATCCTTTTGGAAATATTCTTTTTATTACCACCTTTTTGAGTGTGATGAAGAATTTGGTTTTTATTGAATCTAAGTGTCCAAACTGGCTGTAGTGAAGATAATTCTGCTTCCTTACCTGCCAGGTGCTTTCAGCAAAGGAGGTCTCAGCACAAGGTTCCATTGAAAGCAGTGATCCTACATGGAAAGTTTTTAGCAGTTTTTAGCCATGCAAAGTGCACTCACCCAGCTGTGTCTAGTCCAGCAGTCATCCAGCAGTCATGTCATTTCTTCAGATTTATGAGGATTCATGGATTGCTTGTAAGGATCAGAGGTGAATAAGAACAAAAAGCAAACCTATTAGTGGCAGGCTTAAACACTTTGGGGTCTTGGTATGTTTAATGGAAAGAGCCTGGGGTTAATAGCTCAAAGATTATTGAAAATCACTGGTCACATTCAGCTGTTTCAGTTTACAGGCACTGAGGAGGCAGCAGCAAAAACTCTGTACCTGATCTAAGAGTAACCAGGCCTGGGCTTTGTTTTTGTGTAGAGGCTTAGGTGGGAAGTCTGTGAAAACCTGGGATCTAACAGGACAGATATGAGATGATTGGTTCTGGCAGAGGAGGCTATTTCTTCTGTAGCCCAGGAGGTAACTCCTATGCTTTCAGATGCACAGATTCCCAGTTCAGTTTTCTGTTGGAACAAATTCCTCCTGAGTAAGGACAATTGGTCATTCAATTGCTACTTCAAGATCGGTCTGGATGCTCCTCTGTCCAGATTGTACAGGTCCATGCCAGGCTGGTTTTGCCCACTAGCTGGTTTTTATTATACTTATGGTTGAAATGGGATTTTCATTCAAATATCCTGTGTTCTATCAGCTATGGCTTTGCAATCTAAACCAGTTACCAGTTGGACATCAAGTTTCTGCTTGGTCTGTGATGTCTATTTTAAGCTGGAAGAAAACATACTTGGACACTATCTTCAGGATCAGGCATTCAAACAAACAATTGGCTTTCATCAAAATGTTTATTAAAATTTGTTTTAAATTATTGTTAAAGAGCATGTAAAAGTAACAACCATAAGGTTGACATTTTACTTCCCAGATCAGGAAGTTAAGGTCCTTTAAGGGTCTCTAATGATGTTTGTGTGTCATACATATCATGCATATGTAAGAAGGGGGAATCCCATTTTCCTAGGTCCATGCAGGGTCAGCTGCATTGCCAGGGAATGGAACTCTGTACTGCACATATGACTACAGGATAGACTGAGCCAATTGTATATTTGCTTTACTCTGTGTCTGTGATCAGAACTGACCCGTTCTAGCTGTGTGCATTATGCCTTGGATAAGCTGCAATGATGTTAGAGGAAACAGGAGAGTGCAATATCATCAGATTCTTGAGTCTGAGATGCCACTTGTAAGAAATTCTTAATATGTCATGGTTAGATTTTCTGCTGCTCATAGACAGAAGGATCCTGCTCTTTGGAATTTGTGTGATGAGCTCATGCTGGCCAGCAGCTCTGATCATCTTAAATGGAGTAATTGTATCCACTGATATCCTGATTTTGTAGAATCTTATCCAGCTTTCCAGTCTTCTGATGTACAGCTTCCCTAAATTTTTGGTGTGATATGAGAAATTTTGGGTGAAGTTCCCTGCTCTGTTATGTATGAGGTCAGACTTAATGATCTATCTTGGCCATAAAAAGAAAACAAATCCTATCACCCAGGCTTGCCAGCATCTGGACATTTTGCTCATCTATGGTGTGTGGCGGTTATGATTTTGTGGACTCTGGAAAACTTTACTGAAAAATCCTTTTGAAAACCCATAAGAAAATGTGTAACTGGGAATTTAGGTAGTCACAGCTGGAGTATCATGGTGCTGCTGGTGGCAGCAGTGTGTGTCCTCTAGCTTGGGGGAAGCACAGTGAATTTAGCACAGAGCATTTAAAGTTAAATCTGTATCTGCTGCCTTCTTTAATAACCACATAAACTCTTCAAGTGCCGCATCTTTAGAGAAGTTTTTCCTTTCCTAAGATCTATTTGATGTTGTTTGCTGCTTTACATATAGAAAACATACTACTTTAGGACCCAAAGCACATCTCACACTCTCTGAAGAAAGACTGGGAGAGAAGGAAAAGCAGGCAAAACTTGAAGGGGTTAAAGGAAATGAACTCCTGCTGCAGTTGCACACTTGCACACATCTGGTGCAATTGAAATTTAAGAGCTGAAGAGATCCACATCTGACCATGGTAGGGTCCAAATATTATTGTTGACACTGGTTTTCTTTTTGGATAGGTACACTGGCAGAGTCATAGCGTGTGGAGCCTTGTCAGCTCTCTAATCTAATAGACTGTTCTTGCCCAGACCATTGTGTTTCAGTATTTTATGTACCAAATGTAGCCAGGTTTAATAATCAGCCATTTTTCCACCTTCTGCCAAACTTTTTCCCTTTTTTTTTTTTGTCACAATTTAATGTCTGAGTCAAAATCTGCCATGGTAACAAATTATATACATGTTAAAAACTGAAAATAAAGATGGAAAGAAGAGTCACAAAAGGTAACAAGAGTTCAAAGCAATGTCACTCGAGTTTTTTATTTTTAAAGACTTGAAATCAGCCTCATTTTAAAATTGATTTTATTTCTGTTATGTATTGAGAAAAGCTTACAAAGAAATGGATACTTCTGGAAAGCATGACTGTAGATCTTTGTATGTAAAGCTGTAAAAGTATTCCCTCTACAGGTCTGATTTTGATTTATTTACTTTTTAGTTACTAAAGAATAATTTGTGGAGCTTTTTTGACTTACGTTTTCTTATTTGGAACAGTTGCCTTCAGGTAGCACCTGTTGAAGTTATTTATGTTTATTTCTAGCAACTCTATAGATCATATAAAGTATGTTACCAAAAAGTTGTTTCTCTTGTTTTATTGCATTTAAAGGGCCCTTCACTTGCTTTGCTAGTGGCATGAGTTGCTGGTGTCATGTACTGGGTTATGATGCTGAGGACTGGGGACCTTGTAGGAGCTCTAGGAAATCACCTGCCTGGCAAACACCAGCACCAGCTGGAGGGGAGCTCAGTTACCGGGAGGGCACTGGAATGGAGTCACCCAGTATCTTTGTGATTTTAATATTTAGAATGCTATTTCTTATTTTGTACTGATTTTCTTCTCACTCTGAAGTGCCACAGCTTGAATGAAACATAAACATTTTGGAAACTGAAACATGGATCTAGGTTCTCCAGCTGTGTTGGTGTTTGCAGCTCACTGTTGGTTGCATGAAGGATGCTGGTAAAGCCTTATGTGTCCAACGTATCAACCACTTTGGTCATTATATTCTGAGCTGGAACATTTTCTGTCCCTGTCACATGCAGTGAGGGATGCCATCAAGGCCTGGTGTCTGCTTCACTGGTAGCTGGGCTCTTCTTCAGTGATTTGATTTGGAAATTTGTATAAGTAATGGCAATAACTGTGCCTGTAACAATAAAAACATGGCCTAAAATAAATGTAAAGCTTGGTGCATTACCAAGCTGCCACAGTCCAGTTCTTCCACAGGTCACAGGACACCACATTCTCTAATCTCTGCTTTTTCAGTTTGTTCCTAATTGTGTGGAGGCGCTTTGACATGATCCCAGCATTCACTGGAACTGCTTAAGTTTTGGGACATCCCAGGATGATTAGTCTATCTTGGTGAACAATGGTCTTAGCAACCTATTAAATTGTAGTGTATCCTCCTCCCTGCCTGTGTTTACTCCTAACTTCTGCTGAGCTGATTAGAGGCTTGGCAGGAACTGTATGGTTATGCTCTAGATACACTTTGGATACATTATTGTCACAGTTGAGCTATTGCAAAAGCTCAGCCGTTCCAGTCTTTATCCTACTGAGGTACCTCTTTTGATTGTGCAATATCTGTGGCTAATTACATGGCAATTGCAGTGTGCCACCAGCCACCCACAATTCATTGTCAGCTCCTTGGGGATGCAAATGAAAAAGGAAAGATAATGTTTTCTTTCTTCAGTCCAGTGATTTAGCTTGCCTCTGTTTTTTTAATCCCCTGTTCCTTCAGGTAATAAAGCCAGATGGTAGTGACAAAGAAACTGAAGTCACACATGAATCAGACGTCCCTGAGGACATGCTGGGGACTTGCGTTCCACAAGAGACAGCGAAAGGCGATGCTCAGAGTCCGGATGTCATTATAGAAGCTCAATTTGATGATAATGATGCAGAGCATGGACAAGACCACTTGCAGGATATGTTGACTGATGACATTAAGAAACTTTCCCTGGATACCGGTGAAAAGGGTGAGTAGATCAGGTTGCTGATTTTAGGCCTTTGTTTGAGCAAACTGTTGAAGTGTTACTTGGTTGCCTCGCTTTGCTGCAAGATATAAAATACAGGCATAAAAGCTTAATGCCTTATCACTTCTACCCCTTTCTGCTAAACAGTCTTCATGGTTTTGAATGGATATTAACTGCTGGGGTTTATGTAGCTTTGATTGATGCAAAGTAAATCGGCGAAACAGAAGTCGCACCTTTAGATTTGCAATTCTCGGGGCTGTCTGGGGATTGCTGGTTGCAGTTCAATTCAAGATGCTGCTGTAGCGGTTTCCTTCCTTGCAGCTTGGCTGGCCAATCTATGTGTCTCAGTTTGGGGATAAGAATATATTTCCTTGGGGGCAGTTAAGTTTGTTGCTGTTTTCAAACATTTGAGTTATGAGCAACTTAAAGATTTGGTCTGTTTAAAAAGAAAATTGCACTAAAACCTAAAGCCAATTATGCGATCTGTTTTGAAGACAAACCTATTTTATTCTGAAACTGAATTCCATCCATCAAGTGTTGCTTAGGGCAAAATAAAATAGGCTCCCCTGTCCCAAAACTAATGCTTATGCAGCTCTTTGCATGTCCTTTCTAGTGTTAAATCCCTTCCTGAAGAGCTGTGTGTTGAAAGGATTCTGACAATTGGCACATTTAACGTGTGCCTCTAGTTGCTCATGAAAGGTTTGCCAGGGCAGATATTCTGGTGTGTTCCTGTCACTTGCCCCAGTTGTCCAGAAGAGGTGGCAGTAACTCAGGACCAAGTAGTTGTTGGACTCTGACAAATCTTGGTGGTGTTTATAAAGCTGTCCTATTTAATACCTTGTGTTTTCCTGAGATATTTGAAGATACACAGACCCCTGCCTTTGATTGATTCTACTGTTTGTAGATTGAGTCTTCTGTTAGTAGACTTCCATTTTTCACACCCATCCATTATTAAAACAGGAAATAATACTTGAATGGAAGTGTTGTAGTTTTATGACAAAGCGTTGGTTTCACCTCATGAATGGACCTGCCACCTTACCAGTTTGTGATGCTATTTCCTTCTGGGTATCTCCGCAGTTGAGTTCCTGACAAGACACGTGAACCAACTCATATCTTGTTGTACTTCTTTCCAGGTTACAGGTTGATTTGGGAGTTACTCATCTTGTCTGTGGATGTTGTACACAGGTGGTTTTTAACCGCAGCTGTTTTGCAGTCTATTGCAGCTGCACACCACTGGGCAGCTTTGACTCAACAATTCTCCTGAGTCACATGTTGTGTCTATTGCATCTTTGCTGCTTCTGATAGCAGTGCCAAATTAAACATTGTAGAAGTACATTCTATTTTGATACTAGCATCTAAAATAAATACAGGCTTGAGCCAGTATTTTACTTTAGTTATGTTGCTCTTTAGTTTAAAGAGTTGATGAGAGGTTTTTTTTTTTTTGGTGCAGCATAGTTCCTCGAGATGCTCTAGAGTGACCTGTGATGGAAGTCATCAAGTCATCTCTCAAAATCTGTGCCATCTGAGTGGATTTTGCCATTTGATTTTGTATTTGGAGAATATTTGTAGGACAAATGTGAGATCAGCTTATTATCTGCACAGTTGAAATCCAACTTTTCCACTGCAGTTGCCTAAGCCAACTGTTTTCTTTTGTTTTCAAGGTCTTTCCATGTTGATCCTTAACAAGCTTTGTGGCTGGTGTGGATGTGCCAGTTAGATTTCTGCTGAGTTTGTGTTTTGCTATCACCTCTTTTAATATTTGCTTCAGCTTCTTTGGCCATATAACCCATATGGAGTTTTCCCTACTTTCTTCTTTCTCTGCTTTTTAATACCATCCCTTTTTTATACATATAAAGTTTACGATGCTGATTTTTCTGAAGGTGTTTTTGAGTAGTTGATGATTGCTTTGGCTTGTTTCCTCTCCTTCATACAATTTCTCATATCATCACTTATCCAGATTTTCAGTCTTGCCTGGAAAACAGCTATAGTTATTCGAGCATCACTGATAACTGTCATGAAAAAAAGAAAAAATCTTGGCAAATTCAGCCTTCACAGGTGTGGCTCAAAATGCTTTTTTAAAAGCACTGAACATACACTTCTTCAAGGCAGAACTGAACCTCAGAGGGTAAAATCAGCTGGACTTCCTAAGGCCATCCACTGGAAGGTGGTGCTGGTGTTGGAGGCAGAGAGCACTGGAGGGTTGGGCTGTGGTGGGTGCAGGTGCCCTTCCCTGGGTGACATGGGCCCCTCCTGGGAGAGCTGCCTGGCTGCTGCTGCCAGCTGAACTTCCTGCGTATGAGCCTTCTCCTTCATGCTACATCCCTTCTGTTGGAAACACCTACTGCAGTGTGGATGGAAGGTGGGATTCCCAGGGGGATTTCTTCCTGACCCACCAAACCCAGTGCTTTGCTTGCTTTCCCTGAGAACATTGCTTTGCAGGGCTTATCACACAGTCCCATTGCATGGCCCTATGCACACAAGGGAGCAGGAGGAATTTTCTGCAGCCAGCACAAGTCTTAAATGAACACTTGTGATGGGCTTTCTTCCTTTTTTGGAAGGGTTTTTTGAAGGTTTCAAACTGGCCAGAGATTCTATCGAAGATAGTATATTAATGAAACAAAATCAAGAAACAGTCTATCATGTTCTTGTGAGCACTTAGTGTATGTATTTGCTTACATATATGTGTGTTTATGTGTATATTTATAAAAAAGATCCATATATATATAAAAGACCTACCCAAAATTCAAACTAAATGAAAAACCCACAAGATTTCTGGAGGTGAAAAATATCTATAACTACTGTAATGGAATCAAAAGGACATTTTACTTATTCTGGACAAAAACCCCAGAGCCAGGTTGACACTGTGCTCAAATCTTTGTTCATGAACACAAGCCCTGCAGTTTTCTGCTCTCAATTGCAAGATGCCTTTTGTCCTTCCTGATGTAGGAGTAGGATTGCACAATATCTCTGCTAGCTCATTTGTTCTGATGCCCATGGTCAGAATGAACCATGAAGAATAAAAGTAGATGTGTCATTTGAATAAGAGCATTCTGGGAGTGCAGACTGTTTTGATGTCTTTTCTTCCTTGGCCTGTGTCCCATCCCTTCTCATGGCTCTGTTCCTCTTCAGAGCACAGTCACCATCTCCATCTCTAGTTACACGCTGGGGCAAAGAATTTTGGGGTTGGCCCTTGCTGTCAGAAGCTCTGAAGCATGAAACATTGTGTACACTGATTATGGCCTAGATTTGAGGGACTGAATTTCCCTGAAGTCATTGTGCCTTGGATTTCCTGTGCCTCTGTGGGGCTTAGGGCAAGCTGGTAGAAATTATTATTATGCACAAGTCTGCAGCCTTAGACTCACATGTTGGATCTGTCTTCACTGAGTGCTGCTGTTATTAGAGCTGTGCTTCCTGCCTTTCTATTCCTGAGTCCCCAAAAGGGGTGGGATAAGCAAGAGGGAAGTCCATGGAAGTGAAGAGACCATTGCATTCAGCCTAATTCTCAGCCCATGTACTTTCTTGTGCTCATAAAAGTGAGTCAGTCTTGCTTTGCTCAAGGATATTTAAATAGAAATTCATAGTTGGTTTCACTCTGCCAGAAGATGTCCTGGTCAAATGAGTTTGCTCTGCTTATCTGGACTTTTCTTGCAAAGAGTTGGGGTTAAAGATCATCTTTGAAAAGTCTTTAGTTGAGGAAGCGACAGCCATTCTCCTCTCCAGCACCTGGTTCTACACAAAGACCAATACTGTCCTGTTCCACAGTTAAATTGTCTGAATGTTAAGCTTTGGTATTTGGTCTTGCAAAGTTGAAAGTATCTTTTTCTCTTGGATTTTCAGCTGTATTTCTAAAGTGTAAATATCTATATGCTGAACAAACTTTCTGCTTTTTTTTCCTTAAAAAGACAGTAAGAATGAGCACCCTGAATAAAGTTTCTCAGCTTCCTTAGTAGTGTTCTTCAAACCCTCTCTGGGATTTCTGTTCCCTTCTGAAATGTGGGCAGAGAGCAAGGCAATAGCATCCTGGCTGTAGTGTGGATACATAAAAAATTAATTCCCTGCAGTGCTTGGTACTGACATGCAAGTTCTCTGAGACCTCAGCTTACTCTGTGTTACTACTGTCCACAGAACTCATTCACCAGTCAAAATGACCTTTGCCAGGTCTGTAATTCTTAATCCTCATTCACACTGACCACTGCAACAGAGGTAATGTAACTTTTATCACTTACTGCTGACTTAGAACACATTACTTCTGTGACTTTTCACTGCAGTAGGATTTTCTTTATATTTCATTTCAATATGTAATAAAAAATGGAAACTCTGTATCTCTCAACCTGGGAAAAGTGCAAAATGTTCTGTACAGAATAGTTTATGATACTGTATCCCTACACAGACTGTGAGTCACTTGAGTTTCCTACAAATGTGAGCTGTCTCTTGTTAAATATTGGAATCAGATTTCCCTGATAAAGAAACATCAGCAATTGAACAGTAGCAGCTACTTGTGCTCATGAGAATGGCAGCTGTTCTCATAAAAGTGCCTCAGCCCTTCTTTAGCAAAATGATATTCAAATAAAAGTTTGTAAAACAGTGCCACTATGCCAGAAGCTATCCTTGTCAAACTTGTTTGCTCGGCTTTTTTCAGCTCTTCTCACGGGAGATCTTACTCCACCAGATACACAAAATATCCTGCTTCCCACGGGGTGGAAGTCATCAAGCTGGTGGACTGGCTGCCCTGGCAGCAATCAGAGAGTTGTGTTTGTTCAGGATTTCCACTTACACCTACCCTGCTGCAAATCAGAGCTTGGATATGTGAATGGCTGAAGCTTGCTCATTGCCTTGACGTAATGAAGTTTGGACAGAAATAGCTCATTTACGGGCAGAGTAGGCTCACATGAACTGAGTAACCAATGGATAATGGGTAGGGTCAACAGAATTTGGAAGCTGCTGCAGAATTTGCTCATGTCTCCCTGTCTGTTCAGCATTCACCAGGTGGAGAGGTCGATCTCCAAGTCAAATGTGAGTGTCAGTCTCTAGTAGTCCTGATAAGGTCAGAAATGATAACCTAAAATTGCTTGGTGTCCACACTGCTGCTGACTGGAGGCTGTATTTCCAGTATTTCAGGATTGCTTGACTTAACTGAAATGGTAGTTTTAGGTAAGTTCACCGTATGGTTGTGGAATAATGGCATCAAGCCTTTCTTTTCTCCAGGTGATGTTCTAGAGTCAGTGCTTAGAAGGGTTTTTGGATCTTTCTAGCAAAATAGAAAACCGTATTTATAATGCGGAGTTCAGTCTCTGTTTTGCACTTCTGCACTTCTCACGCACTTCCATGTCCCCTTTTAAGCATGTCTCCTTTTAAGCTTGACAAGGTGCCTACCTGCCTTTTGTGCCTTCCTCTGGCACCTGGGGTCCTGCAATTACTAGTGTCTCATATTGGCCCAGCAGAGTTCAGAGAGTTACTGCTGTTCCTCTCCTTTGCCAGGTCTGGTGGATCAAATTATGGTGACAAAAATCTGGATTACGTGCTGAACTTCTGCTCAGGCTCACCCTTTCATTTTAGCAGCCATGAAGTCTGGCATATTTGGAGTCCACCAACCTCACTGGCTGCTGGAAGGAACAAGTGTTCTTCTCCCTCCTCTCCAGAGGCTCCTGTTCACTCTGAGTGCTTTTAAGGAGTTTCACTGTTCTTTCCTAGCCTGCAGCCTTCTGGAGATGGATCATCTCCGCTGCATAGCTCTTAAAATTTCTAGGCCACAGCAGAGCGAAAGCTCACTAGGAAATCTTCTCAGTTACATGGCTTTTAATAGAAATCCTTGAGGTGGAACTGTCAAAAATCGGATCAGTTTCACTCTGCTGAAGCCTGGAAAGCCAGCAGAGAAGCTGGAGCAGTTTCAGCTGTTCGAGACAGCTCTGTATTAGTTTATCCTAAGTTCATGTTTGTGGGTCTCTGGATCTAGCTCTTCTGGTTGTTGCTATAACTTTTCTTAAATGATAGCATACACTTCTAGCAGAATAAACAGTATAGCTACTGAAGAGAAGTGTTCTACTGATATTGAACAAATTGGGCTTTATGGTTGCATTGATTAAATGCTACAGGCTGAAAAAGCTCCAGTTATTCTTTTGTTGTAAAGCTAAAGCCTGCAGTGGAAGTTAATGTTGGGAAAGTTCCTTACACTGTTCTTCCCTAGTAAGTTATCTTGACCCCCAAATGACTTCTTAAGTACTGGAAAAAAATAAATTACTTAGGCAATTAGGTAACAGGAATTAGATTAAGTTCAGCATGTTACCATATGTTCCTGAGTTCACCTATGTTTCTCCTTTGAGTTACACATTTAGGTCAAGTGAATGAGAGGGCATGATACTGAGAGTGAATGGTGGGTGTGGAGATAACAGAGTACGGTCATTGTTACAGCAAGATTTCCAGGATGAAGCAGATTAGGATTCATTCATCTAACATATTTTCCATGGAATAGTAATATTGGACACACAGACTTTAGGAACAAATGCACCTGCAGGAAGGAAGAACATTTAAGTAAATAGGCAAAATACTCAATGGAATTCTTTTTGTAACGTTTTAGTTTTGCTTGTTATTAATGTAATAGAACTGTATTTCTGTAGGCTGCAGCACCACCTGATTTTTTGTAGGTTTAATTCTGTTGCAGTAAGGCTTCCAAACCCCTCTGCTGTCTGAGTGCTTCTCAAGGACATGAGAGGGCCAGGAGGTCTGTGTAGCCATGCTGTGGTTGTAGCAATGTTTCTGTGGCTACTGAGACAGCTAGGATCTATCTGCTGGGCTAGAAGGCAGCTTCCCAAAATTATGTTAGTCTTTGCTGTGGATCAGACTTGGAGGGTTCTAAGGAAAAGTGACACTCTTGTCTCATCTGTCTGCCATGTCCTCCATCCCTCCTTGTGAAGGTGGCTAAATATAAGTAAATAATTACATGCTTGGCTGCCTTGCCTGTCTGAGGGAGCCAGCTGTACTCACCTCTTCACACTGCCTTTGCTCTGCTACTGCAGATGCTTGTCTGTGCTCTACACATCTGTTATTAAGCCTTTCCTCTCCCTCTCTAAGGGTCTCTTCCTGCCTGTGCATCTCCAGAAATCTTGATGCTAATCATCTGAGTCTCCCAGTCCTCTCTTCAGTGTGCCCTTGGGCAGGCAGGTGTGTGTGGGCAGGTGTTAAGACATGAACAGCTGTGGCAGGGTGAGTTTGCTTAAATGAGTATTCAAAAATAAACATCTCTGAGGAGGTTGGTCCTGTTCATTAGACACAGGGCCCTGCGATGAGACAGCTCAGGAGTGCTGCCTGGTTTGGAGCTGCTTTGCTTCTTTCTGCAGAGTCCTCTTCCATTGCACATGGGAGCTGTTAGGCTGATTTTGGACAGGCAGCATGTGTTAAATTCCAAGGCTGTTGGCTTAAGTCTTGTTGCAGTGAAATATCTGTCTTTCCTCCATCACAGGTGGAAGGCTCTGGGTGGGGAGGTATAAATACAAAGCACTGCTTTTTCTGTGATACTTTGCTAGGTGACCCCACTTACAGGGTGTTTAAAATAGATTCCAGTTTTGGATAGTACCTGGTACCAAGTGAAACTGTACTTTCCTTCTTCCCTACCTTTTGGTGGGTTTGTGTTCTGAAGAAAAAAACTGTTCTGTGCCAAGAAACCATTAGTTGCAGAATGTGAAGAGTCCTTGTACTTTCTTGTGAGCAGCAATACTTCCTTCTTGTTATCCCTAAAAATTAAGATTGTAGCAGAATAGTGTAGCCCAGAATAAATCTCTGAGTATGCATGTATCACTTTTGGATTGAAGGGAATATAATTTCCTAGTGTCTGTTGTGTGCTGATATAGACAGAATTGCAAAAACACATCCTTTGTGCATGTGACACACAGTGTCAGGAGATATTTATAATAAATCAGTCTGTTTTAACACCATTCAGGTATTTTGTACTAAAACATAATATCCTGAAAACTACTCCTTGAAGCAGACATCAGAGAACCTGAGTGCTGTTGCTTCATTAGTAAGTAGTTGGCTTTGCCCTGAAAGGTTTACAGCTCTGCTGGTATCTGAACACTGAGCTGAAGAACAGTATTTTCTGGTGGGATTCTTAAATACTCCCATGTAGAGTAACCCAGCTTCTCATGTACTTTTTTTTTTCTCGTTGAAGTAGCAAACATTGAACTATTTTCTTAAAAAACTTGGTTTTTTCCATTCAGGGAGGGAGATTTTTTTTTTTTTTCAGTAAGTTGTGTTTGAGATCTGAAACTATGATATATTTTCATTTGCAAGTGGATATTGCATCTTTAATTGTATTCTTTTTGGACAGAATTGCAAATTTCCACAGTGACCAATGCAAACCTAGTGAAAATAATTTTGGATCTGTCATAAGAAATTAGAATTCTAGTCTGATGATGTTTGGTCCACTTTGGTCACCTTTTAATGTGATGGTAATTGATTTGTAAAAGGAAATTTGGGGGGGCTTTAAAAAAAAGTAATGTTTGACCTAGGAATGCCTGTCAGGCAAATCTAAGTGTGTATTGAAGCTGCCTAAATGGATCTCTTACAGAGGGAGGCAAATTCCAAGTGTCCTGGATCTGTTCATTGGTAATAACATAACTAATTTGAGTTGCTTTTTGTGCGTAGTGCCTAATTTTTTTTTAAGTAAGGCTATTACAGTTTAGGTTTGTCAGATAATCGTTGAAAGGAAAACACTGAGATTATAATGCAGTTTCACTGGATCCTGGTTGCTGAAGTGTGTTTTCACTGTAAGATAAGCCTATGAAGTACTGCCCAAGCTAACATAGTAAATCTTTCTCAGAAAACATGTCTTTGCCTAGGGTGGAAATATTGAATGGTCATTGGATAACCACTGCAGTAAAGGGGTCAGAATAATTCATTTTTAGTTTGGCATAATGCAAGGAGTTTCTTCCCACCTTCCCAGCACAAAATCCTGCTCCTCTCATAAGTTATCCCTCCTTTAGGATTGCCTCCATGGCTCTGCCCTGTTGTGGGAGATGTTTGTATCTCCCAGCTGAGTTTTTCTAGCCCACCAGTCTCTAGTGGGGCTCTGTTGCAGCCCCTCTGTGCTCAGCTCCACTGAAGGGGAAGAGGATGTGTAATGAGGGAGAGGGACTGTCAGAGATGTGTTCAGGGAACTCGGGTTTCATACTCTGGTGGCAGATTATTGCTGCAGTGACTGAGATTCCTGTGCAGCACTTTGACACTTGAGCCAGGTGGATTTTGGATCTGGGTAGCTGTCCCTTCTGAACTGAAGGTTTTGTCTCAGGGATTCCTCATGGCTGATGCTTTGCTGCTGGAGGCCCCTGAGCAGTAGATGTAGCCCTGATACCAACAGAATTTTCACTTCAGGAGGAGCAGCTAAAAGCTATAGGGAAGTCTACATCTCTTAGCTCCAGGAGTAGAGAGTTCCTCACGTCTCATCCTCCCTGTCCTTCGTTTCAGGAGCATTTGCCCTTAGTAAATGTGTGTGATGGTATTTAAGATACTGAAGTTGGTTAAAAAAGAGGGGTGAGAAGAAGTAGATGACTAGGATGAGCTTCCTTTTTCTTTCTGTTGATGGTGTAGTTGTAGATCCCAGACTCTGCATGCTGGAGTCTCTCATAATCCCAGGATTTTTTGGGAGGGATGCTGAAATTGGAGAGTCTACTGAAGAAGACACTCTCCAGCCAGCCAAAGAGCCCTGGTTGATGCTGGCCATGAAGGAAAAGGCAAGATCTATCATCTGCCATGGTGGGAATTTGGGTGCTTCTGATACCTGTCCTGGGTTCTTGTGGCGCTTGTCTTCAGCAGGAAGGGGGGCACTGCCCCAACCCAGGCAGGCCTGGCCACCCATTTGCTGTTCTCCTGTGACAGCTGCATCCTGGTGCTTCAGGATGTGCTTTTGCATGTGTGTATGTGTGGCTTCCCCAGGACATCCCTGCTGGCTTCTTTTCACCAGAGAAAACTGCTTCAGAAGGATAAGTGGAAAAAAGGCAGTGCTAACAAGGATATGTTCCTCACATGACTCTGGGTGCTTTTTTCATTCTTGCCTGCTGAACCTTGAGTCACTGCTGCTGTTCTGCTACGCTGGGAGAGCAGTGAATGCAGCTCTTGCTTTTTCCAAAACACATTTAGTTCTGGTTTCTCTTCCCACCAGTATGTGCTGTTCCTTGGGGAGAGTTCACTCCAGTAAAGCCCTGGGCTTGTGGCAGGTGTGCCTGGAGGCATGGCCTTTGGAAGGCTCCCAACTTCCCTGTGTCCTCTGCCCCATCCAGTTTTCCTTTATTCCAGATCATTTTGTTCTTTGCCCAGGCTGTCTTTATGATTGACACACCATAAACTGATTGCTTGAAAATTTATAAGAAAACAAAATGGCTCCTGGCTTTCATTCTTTGCTAAATGATTGCCTGGTATGACCTTTAGCTGGCAGAAACCTTAGAGGGGGTAAGCAAATCAGGTAATCTTGGTGTTCCCCACTTTTTAACTGCTTACAATTTTACAAGCATTTTTTCCCACTACCTTGTTGGTCACCATGAAACTCTGGGTGATTTTATCCTGTAGTAATGCTGGTTTTGGCAAGTCTGAGTTCATTTCAGTAGGAGTAAATCAGAAATGGTTTTGCTGCTTCTATTATTGGGGCTTTTGTAAGAAAAGTAGATTTTTATTTAAACCCTTGAATACCTGTTCATTTTCCTCTCAGCATTGCTAGCAAGTCAATGAAGATAAAATAAAAGTAAAGTCACTTAGAAAAAGATCTTTGGGGAGAGGAAGAGCATATCAGAAGGCAAGGCTGAGGATAATTAGCAGCATATGAGAACCAGAGTTTGTCATTAGAGCAAAGCCGTCATTGTCAAGCGACTGCTGGGGTAGCATTGCCTGGAGGCAGTGCAGGCCCTCTGTGGGCACACAGCCATCTGTGAACGTGCCCTGCTGGTGGTGGGGCACAGCCAAAGCCTTGGGGCAGCTGCTGTCCCACTGCCCCCCTTCCCGAGTGCCAGTCCGGCTCCTGCCACCGGCACCGCTCCGCTGCAGCCGCCGCTCCATCCATCATGTCACCGGCAGCTGGCCTGGGGCTCTGTGGGACAGACGTGCCCCATCTGGGGACCAGGGTCTGCGTGTCACCACGGAGCTTCTGCAGCCTTTCTCACATGGGTGAGTGCTGCTGACCTCCTGCAGCACACACTTCAGCAAAACGTTGCTTTATCTCGTGTCTTCTAAGGGAAGCAGTGACAGCTACGTCCCTTGAAACTTGCAGTCGGTGACACAGTCTCTCTTTTGGAAAGCAGGATTTCTTTTGAACACTCTAGGCCTCATTTTAGCACGTGTGCTCAAGATGGATGTGATTACCATACAAATGGAAAAAGTCAGCCATCTCTCTTGAGCCCTACAGACAAGAGCACATGGATGCTTCCATCCCAAAAATTCTGGCAGAGCAGTAACCAGAGGCTCTCAGCAGGGATGCAGCTCAAGAACAGCCCAGTCCCAGCCTTCTCCGTGGCAAAGATCACTTTGGATGTTTGTAAACATTAAATGCCAGCCGTCTGTAGCAGGTGCTCCTAAACTCACATACCTGAATATTTGAAAATTTCAAACTAGAAATTAGTTGACATTCGATTTTAATGTTATCAGCATCTGGTCCAGAGATCTCAGGGGAAGGAAGTTCTTGGTCATATGCAGTGATTACTTCTGTAAGGCTTTTCATAAGCCTGGTCCACAGCTGAAGAGGGTCAGCTTAGTAGATATGATTTCAGTTTCAAAGATAAACACACATTTTATAACCCTGCATAATGTTTTTAAAGGAAATTAAATATTAAATGAATGTATGTAGGAAAGGACTGCTTATGTAACATTAATGACTACAACTAAATAATGCCACAAAATTCTTAGCCCTTAGTATTTAATAAACAGAACTTGTTTTCTACTACTTTGTCTGTTATGACTGATATAGTCCTACTTACAAAGTTGGAGCTTATTTTGATTTTTGTTGTTTTTCAGCACATCTGCATGGTAAGTGAATACGTATCTTCTGTCTGTTGTAGTCCAGAGAAATAATAATTACTTCATGCTTGGCAATTCTAACACCTGAGAGATCTTTTTCCTTTCAAGTAAGTCTACTACGTGCATATTGTATTGTACTTTAGAGCAAAGGCCTGAGACAAATTTGCCATGGAAATGTGCTCCAGTAACTGTCCTGTGTGTTTGATGCAGGGAAGGCTGCTGGCGTCACTGGTGTGCACAGAACAAAGCAAGAGGATGGACCCAAGGTCAGTGATCCCAGGCTCCTCCCAGATGAGTTTCTTCAAAGGACAGCCAAGGTAAATCCATGGAGAGTGACAAGTAAGCACGTGTGTGCTCCCAAAGGCTGAAGGAGACCAGGCCTGGCCTCCCTGTAGCCTCTATCTGTTGATCTTTGAGTCTCATTCTCCATTTCAGAGAGAGTAATTGTCTGATCTGATAAAAATCAAGTGACTTGTTATTTTTACCAATTTTCCTAGGTTAAATTGCCTTTGTTTGTCATGCAAAATTACTTAGCAAGATTCAGGAAAAAGATTGGATACTAATATGAGTGTCAGGATATCCAAAGTTGTCAGAATTAATTCTTACAGACTTTGGAAAGGCTGCTAGTACTGTTAAATCAAGATCTAAGTCAGTCTCTGAATGCTAAGAGACCAGAAAAGGGCTGCTGGGTCAGACTGGGTCGGGTCTCTTCCACGTATTGTGCTTTCCCTTGCAGCCTCTAATTCTGGTCCTGTTGTTGGCTGGGCTGCTCTGGTCTCATCCAGTGTGGCAATTCCAGCACTCAGAATTGTGCAGAGGTGCAGCTCCTGAAACCTTCTGGAAGGACTCTTCTGTATAAGCTTAGGAAATCGGCTATAATGTTTCTGTTATCCAGTGATTTATTATGGTCTACAAAAATATAGCCTGGATGAACACCTCTCTGGAACAATTATTTAGTGATATTGTAATTTATTATTCTTTTCAAAGCCATCTTGTATAAAGGTAAAATAACCCCTAACTTCAGAAAGCACAGAGAGAAGGAGAGAACTGCCAAATTCCCAACAGCACATCCTTTCCTGTGGTTAGCATTGGATCTGCCAGCGGCACCGTTTTTGGACTGGCCTGTTCCGTGCTGACTGTTGAAATCACAGGCCGAGAATACAAATGAAAGATTTTACAGGAGTTGCTTGTATTTTGTGGCTAATTCCCTGCATTTGGAAGCATCTGCTTCTTGTCTGGTTTTGTTCTGTAATCAAGAAAATTGCTGTGGAGAACTAGCACTTGGAAAGCACTTTGCTCTTCTATAGCCATGAGCAAGATGGCAAGGAAAATACATTGTAAATAGGTACTCAGTTAAAAAATGCACACACACATATACATATACAGGGAAAACAAGATACAGACATTGTGACTTTTCCAGATACTCTGCTGAGCCTTTGGGTATCCTTATTCTGCTAAATAAAGTAAGTTTCTCTGAAGGTATTCATTGTAGAATCTTGCCTCTCCCAGGTGGTGTATATTTTGGAAAAGAAGCATTCTCGAGCAGCTACGGGTTTCATCAAACTTCTGGCTGACAGGAACAGTGAACTCTTCAAGAGGTGTGCCATGTTCTCACCTGTAGACCACAGAGTGCCCAGGGTCTATGTGCCCTTGGCTGATTGCCCTCCAGACTTTGTGACCAAGCCTGAGGCCTATTCACAGATGCTCTTCATCTGTCGCATCATGGACTGGAAAGAAGACAGCAACTTTGCATCAGGGTATGTGGCTGCCATTAGAACTAGAGATGGCTGACATTTCTAGATGGAATTTTTGTTTTCATTTAATTTGTTACAAACAGTAGAGGCAGAAATCTGTTAACAAGCTGCTTGCCTTGTGTCCCTCTGGTGGATAAATCATGTGGGGATGAAGGGCAGCTCATCATTACTTAATCTCATAAATGTTAAGTTCTTCGAGTGCTTGCTTCAGTGCTAGTGCATCACAGCATTGATGAGTGCATGGTCTAGGGGGAACACACGTGCTCAGCCTGACCAGCACAAGCACCATGGGGTGCTGGCAGCCTCCCTGTCTTTCCTCCCTCTGTGGAAGAGTAGTACACAGTGTGCAGACATTTCCCTTCTGCCCAGGGAAGATCAGTGGCTGTGAGGCTCATCTTTAGTTTTTATGCCTTTGCTGGTAAGAATTAGAAAGAAGTCACAGATTTTTGTGGTTTTAAAGTTGCATTGGTACGAGGAGGAATAGTAGAAATCAAGAGAAGATTCATTCCCTCCTGAAGCATGTGAGAAGGGTGTTGTACTCTGTGTGTTTCATCAGGCAGTGTAAAGTCATCACTGTCCAGAGTTCAAATTGCTGGCAGTGCTGTGAAGAAGGAAATTTTAAGCCAGTGCTACACAAATGGCCTGTGCTGGGCTGGATCCAGGTTGCAAGTTTATTTTGCCTCTCCGTGAAGAAGACAGTGGTTTTCAGCATTTCCACTTTTTTCTTTGGAACTGCTGTAGGGTGCCAAACTCCCACCTGGAGTGGCCACGCTGTTTCTATTGAATGGGTCTCAATAAGAAATGGAGGATGTTGGTCAATCTATTTAGTTATCTTGGGAATACTTAGTCCTGGTTTAGTTGGTAATCCAGAGTTCATAATGTGGCCATGCTGTGGTCAGATTTTACAGGTGCATCTGGATGTAATCTGGAGCATGCGCAGTAGTGGGAGTTTTTCATAAAATGCAATTTTTTCTTCCCCTTGCAAAGCAGTTCTGATGGGGTAGCACAGCTGATGTACAGTATCAGCTCTGCAGGTTTAGGGGTCCTCAGCTCAAACTGCTGGTAAAGCTTAAAACTTAGAGAAAACTTGTTTTAAGAATAAGTGTGATGGCACAGATCTATCAGCCCTAGAAGTAAAAGTAAACTAAACTCAAGTCCACATTTCACAGAGTTTATCAGTTTTAGCTGATTTGTGTGCCCAGTAATAGCAAGTTTCATGTGTGCTCCTTGAGAGCCACGTGAGCCATGAAGTCACTCAGTGATTCCTAGATAAACTGCAGTGCATGAACTGCAGTGGCCTCCCTTTGAGCCCCACTTAACTTTGGTCTGGCTGTGCTGTGAACTTCACTGAGAATAAGTTTCTTACTGGCAGAGATTTGCTTTGTCTTCTTTGACTCCAACTGAGAAAAGACTGGAGGGTGATTGTAGTACTTGGCTTCTTGTCATGAACAACCCCCTTTCAGCAGAAACAGGGGAAATTAGGAGGATGGGCTAGTATATTTTTTATTGGCTAATGTGTGTCTTTAATATGTACTTCTGAAAATATTGGATATTCTCATCTGTCTGGTTTGATCATTTCCAAGATGTAAAGGGTGTTGTCAGGAAAGCAAATGTCCATGATTGTGTTCCTACATAGTCGTTTCCTCTGGGAGTTGATTGCACTTCAGTAAGTGCCTTGTGGAGATGGGAGCATAAAACTTTGGTGACCCCTTTTGTTTTTAGCCATAAGTAATGCTTGTTTAAACACTGAAAGACAAGGAAACCTCTTGAAGGTTCCAAAGGATTCTGTTTGCTTTTGGGCTCGTTTTTAAGCTCATTTATAAGCCGTGTTGCCTTGTTTATAATGAGTTGTGTTGCTGGTCATGCCCCCCCTGAAGGAGAGAAGAGCAGGTGATCTGCAGCTGTTTACATGCTTTGTTTTGTGAACTTTTTTGTGCACCCCTTACTTATGCCCACAAAGTTCCTGACATGCCTTTGGCACCACCACCATGGTGTTGGAGGTGTCTGGACAGAGAGCCTGTTGGTCATCGCCCTGCACTGTCTGCTGGAAGTGTGACAAGGGAAACTCCCTCCAGAGTTGGCAGTCGTGTCCCCTGGATGCCTTGGGTGTTTCTAGGTACTCTCCATCCTGCAGCTGAACTCTCCCAGACTGGTCATGCACCTTCCTCAGCTTTCCTTTTCCATTGGGAAATTCAGTGCCAGGTTTCCAAGCACAGTTAATGACACAGATTGGTCTTCACAGTGACCATGTGTGGGTGGAGAAGTGAGATGCCCCTGCCAAGAGTTTGATGGTGGCATTGGCCACCCAGGGTGGTCACCTGCACAGGGGCAACCTGAGGGTCCCTGGAGGTCCCTTGGGGAGGGGGATGCGTTTCTGTGTCATGATTGCCACCTGGTGGTCACCAGCATGACACTGTCCCCTCCAAAGGCCACCCTGTCACCCTGACCGTGCTGGGAAGGAGTGAGGAGGAACTCATGGCTCCAGGTCATGCTGGCCATGCCCTGAGTTGAGCTGCTGTGCTCCCTCCTGCATGTGAAGTGACTTTACCTTGGCGGTGAAATGTATCACTGTACCTGCTTCAGGTAACAGGTAAAGCAAATTAGCTCCAAAACATTCTCCTTTTCCAGAGAAATATTTCAAGTACTGCCATGTACTGTTATTTTCTGGGGACTGTTTTCAGTGTGGAGCCCAGGGTTGTTTGGAGTGTTAGTCCAGATGTCTCTGCACTTTTGCAGATGGTTAAGGTGGAATTTTTTTTTGTCCCTGCATGTGATGATGGATGAGACTATATAAAAAAACAACTAATAGAAAAGCATGGAGTCACCGACTCCCACTGTGTCACATTGGGCTTGTGACCGTTCTAGCTTGGGGTCTCAGATATTGGTCTGTCGAGGTGACATGATTTGTTCCAGCTTTTGCAATAAAATGAAATGTTGCAGGGTGTTATTTCACTTGCTGCTTTTTCCAAAGCCACTTGAGTGGCTGGAATTCTTTTCATCTCTGGCATTTTATTCTGGTTTTTTTTTTTTTAATTCAAAAGTGTATTTTGTGTGAGAGGTAATAACCAGATACCTTGGGTAGTTCAGTGTAGGACTCAAGGGAAGGTTCAATCCTCTCAACTGAGTGGTGTAGCTCTGTTGAAAAAACACCTTCTTGCAGATGGGAGTGTCCCTCAGTAAAGCTTTGTTCCCTTGGCACAACTAACAACCTTGTGGGACAGCCCCATCCGATGGGACATGGCCTGGCAGCTGAAGGAAGGCAGCTCCATGATGTGGAGCAGGGCTAGACTGTGCTCTCATGCAGTGGGCTTCCATGGCACAGCTCTCTGCCCCTCTGATGCTCAGCCCTGCAGCCCTCTCACCATCTCCACTGGCACCTGTGGCCTTCCCCAGGCCTGTGCAGCTTTGTCTGAGCTCCAGGCCCTGGGCAGTGGGAGCACCATGGTGGGGCTTCTTCCTTAAGGACTGGTGGCTTATTGGGGGGTGTTCTCCTGCTGCTGAGAGAAACCTACCATGTAGGATGACTGGACAAATCTGCTCCAGGAGAAACTGAGCCAGGGTGTAACATTCCCAATGGAAGTTATTCACTCCAATGTGGGAGCCTGCCTGGCTTTTCAAAAGAAACAAGCCTTATGTATTCCTGCTTTGTCTTTTTGGAGAGTTCTCATCATGTAACCTTGGAACACACAGGCCAGTTTCAGTTCAGTGGAGTTGAAGTGGAGTGGAGAGAGCTCAAATGTTCCTAGAGATGGGTGGCTCAATAATGAATGTTACCATGAGAGGGAAGATGGCAGCTTGGGGGTGGCTCTGCCGCAGTTGCACATCCATGGCAGATTAGACTCTGGTGACTGGGCACCTTGGAGCAGTTCAGCAATCTTGCAGCTATGGCTGATTGGGAGAAATAGCCTGTTCTGCCCCAACCATGGCATGTTCCAGTCAGTGCACTCTACACCATGTCTGACATCAATCCAAGGGTATTCAAGGAATTCAAAGTAATGCTCCCCCATCAGCGTCACAGAGAAGAAATGTTTACGTCTGTAACCATTGTAACTTTTTTTTTACCTTTTGACATTTAAAAAAAAAGAGATGCACGCAAGCCCAGGGTGTCACAGACACCGTGACTCCCTGGGAGTGAACGTCTGAGTACTGCTGGGCCCAGTGCCCCTGGTTGTTTATAAGCCTCTTGAACTATTCCTGCTGCCCTTGGTGGCCGTGGAGCCCCAGGAATGATTTTGCAGCCTGGCTGTTACTGTGGGGCCATCGGTGATCCTATATGCATTACCTTTGATCACATGCTGTCCTGTCAGATTTTGCTCTGATGCAAGTCATCATGCCTGCATGACTGTAACATGGCCCCAATTAAAGTCAGTTATACACTTTTTATTTCAAGGTACTTGGGAAATGTTCCCTGGAACACTGTAAATCAAATGTTAATTACTATTAAAAAAATATTAGTCCTATATCAAACCTCTGGGTAAACCCCTTATAGTTCGTAATCTGATTTCAGTAAACGGATCAAGAGGAACATGGGTTTGAAGAGCAAGCTGGAAAGCACTCTGGCATTCAGAGGTGCTTTCTATGGCTTGTCCTGTAGATGTCCAGCCACCCTCCTGGTGCACTTCCCAGATCTACCCTGCCAAGAGAAGGGACACCTAAGACTCAAGTTCTTGACATTTCTGCTGGGCAGGGCAATGTGTCCTCTCTTTTCCTGTTTTGTTTTTTCCATCCTTGGCAGTGCTGGTGGGTCTGTCAACCCACAGGCTCTTTCTTGCTCAGTCCCAGCTCTGCAACAGACGTTGGAAATGAAGTGGTGATTTCTCTGTTTTATGGTTACTGCTGAGAGAGAGGGAGATAAAACTGATGCCTCATTTATTTACATTAAAATAAGGATTAGACTGGGACCCAGCTGCAGGAATAGAGAATTCAGCCACGATGCCAAATGCGCACGTATTTCTGCCATACAGTTTGCACATAAAATTGAAACAATAAAGGGAAATATCTTTTATCCTTGTTTTCATTTTTATTTTAAAGCTAGACGATGGGAGCTCTACAATTTACCACACCATGAAGTGAGCAATCCTTTCCAGCATATTACACAATGTGACAGGTTTATTACACAGCCCTTCCCATTGTGAAGAAAGAGCTTTGCTCCCATAAAGAAGATGGGCTCGCTTGTGCTGAGAGTTTGGGGTTTGTTCTGTGGGTTTATGGCACATTTGAAGCCTTGAGACCGTCTTGCTTGTCCAAATAACAAGTGCACTGTTTTGGCCCTAATTTAGGAAAGTAATTAGTGTCTGTTCTCACTTATTGGAAGTAAAGCAGAAGGATCAATATAATGATTGTGTATTTTATGCAGTGGAAAAACACTTATTAGAGTGGCTGGTTTTGTGCTGTGTTATTGCCCCTCTCTTTTGTGTCATATTTTGATGGATTCACCTTAATTTCAGTTGTAATCTTCTTGGGTCAAAAACATTATCTCTATTGACTGTAATGTGCATTGGCCTAATGGCAGTATATTAAAAAAATAAAAAGTAATTTAACTCTGTACTGTAGAGCAATCTAAAGGTGAGAAAGGGGACAGGGGGAGCCACTGTGTGACATGGTTTCTCATGGGATGTTTGCAGTCAGCTGGAGGGGGAGCAAATGTCTCGCTCCTTTGGAGTCCTGCTTTGCACAGTGTCCAGAGCTGAGCCTTGTTTGACACCAGAGATGTTGGACAGATCCATGCTGGGGTTTGCACTGGAGCAAATCGAAACTTTCTCCAAGCACAATAGATCAGCAACTTCATCCTTACGTGTGCAGAGTACTTCATCAAGCCCTGTTAGCATGGGGGGGACAATTTCCCCTGTCTGGGACTTATTTCTAGATCGTTGGCCCTTCTCCAGTTAGCTCTGGGTTCAGAGGCTTCTGCTTAGCCATGAGAGGGGGAACAAATGACTGGGAATGCTGAGGTTCTGTAAGGAGCTTTGAAAATGGTTGGAAAGATGATCTGTGGGCGTGTTGAGTGATTCCTGTCAGGGAGGCAGTGTGGGTTCTTCACACCTCTGTGTTCACAGGGCATGGGTTTACCCAGGCAGAGCTGTGTATCCTTTGGGATGGAGAGCTGGGTACTGAGCTCCCCGTGGAGCTCTCTGGTATTTGGTGTGAATCTATTCTGTATTTTTGGTAGTATAGGTGAGTCACCTTTTTCAGTGGTGAGGAGAGTGAAGAGAGAGGAGGGAGGATCTCAAGGCAGCCGTGTGTAATGCTAGAGCTGCCTGTGTGGACAGCTATGCTTTTCTTATCCCTCTTGGATGCATTTTTCTCTAAAATTGGAAACTTTTTACCTTCACAAAAACCTAATAATTTAAAACATCTTCTTCAAATGAGATACACAAAAACAGCCCAGTGTAGTGCCTGGTGAGTGTTTTGCATCTTCAGCAGACACAAGTCATGGAATGGTTTGAATTCCTGCTAAGTCCTCTGCCAAAACTCAGGGAGAAGTGAATGGGTGAAAGAGTGTATTTGAGGGCTCAGCAGCCTCTCTGTGGGGACAATAACAACATGAGAGTAGTTATTATACACTTTAAAAAAGCATCCCTTTCTTTCTGCAGGCAGTTGTGCAAAAGTCTTGGACAGGCCGGAGAGATCGAGCCGGAATCGGAAGGGATCCTGACAGAGTACGGTGTGGATTTCTCTGACTTTTCCTCTGAAGTCCTGGAATGTCTTCCCCAGAACCTGCCCTGGGTTATCTCACCAGGAGAGCTGGCCAAAAGAAGAGATTTAAGGTAACAGGAAAAAGCATGATCTGACACTCCCTGGGTTGGTGCAGGGTTGTGCTATTTTTTTTTGCTTTCATCACATTTTGTAAAGGCACTGACTTTATAACATGGATCATGTTATACCTTAGCTGTGCTAGAAAGCATAGAAAGAAACTGCTTTTGAAAGTACTGGCAAACCCAGAAGATCAGTTACTTGGAGAAGTATTTTGTGAGACAGAGAGGCTTTTTCTCAAAAGAGCTATTAAAAATTGAAAATTTGGTGTTCAGCTCCTAGTCTGAAAGCATTATGATTTTGTCTGGAATGTATTATGCATTTTAGTGGTAGTTTTATAGCAGAGATTTTCTGAATGCCTGGCAGATGATTGATCTGGGACATTTTTACTCTGAGACTCAAGACAGATAAAGACTGTCCACCTACCTCACATCAGCCATCCCTGCAGTTCAGTGGTGCTCCCAGCCAGCATTCAGAACTTCACAGCCTGTTGAGTGGCAGACATTGACATTGCTGGACTACCCAAAACAGTGGATTTGCTGCACTTCTAAGTGTCAGATTTTAGAGACATCTTTACTAGAAAAGATTTAAAGACCAAAGAAAAATGATTTGTTTAGAACCTCACTTTGCAATAAAGGATGATGCAGGCAAACAATAAATACATTATTAAGAAGAGACAGTGTGTTCTGCTTCCAGCCTTGCTCATGCTGAAGCATCCTGACTCAGTTGGCAGATTCATTGCTGTCTTGTGTTATGCTGAGGTGAAGCAGCCCTAGGAGGCTGATGCCTCTGGACACTGCACTGGTACAAACACCTGTATTTATGCAGCAAGCTCCTCTTCATTTGTCTGTGTTACTGGTATGGACATTAGCAATTTGAGCAGATAAGCTGATAAACTGCAGCAATTTTTATTTCAAGGCTGAAAATGTATTTGTATCTGTGCCTGTACACCAGGTGTTACTTTGGATCTAATTCTGCTCTGAAGCCTGCAGCCTCCTTACTGTTTCAGCTTTCTGGATTTCCAGTGCCATACAGTGGAATAATTCAGCAGAGAATCACACTCCTGACTGACTAATGCTAACACTCAGATACCAGACTCACACTGCAGGCTTCAGGTAGCATTAAAAAAAAAGTAGACACTGAATGCTGCTGTTCAGATGTCACTTGAAAGTGCTTATTTTTATATTCTTGACTACAGTTCAGTAGCCTTCTCTGTTTCTTCTGACCGAGTTCTTTTAAGCAAATAAAGAGCTTGACTTGTCTCCAGTCAGACAGTCAGTTTTGGAAACAAATTCCAAGTGCATTTCTTGCTTTTATTGCTGAATTATTACACTGGGACTTATCAAGGTGATAACAGTTCTGCGGTTAAGCCATTTAAATCCCTCTCTGCCCCTTCCTGACCACAGTGCACACTACAAAGTAGATTTCCTTTTGATCCTCTCAAATATAAACATTTAACAGTCAAAATTTTTAAGACAATTATTTGAGCTTAATTTGCTAATCCTTTTAATGTCAACTGCCACACTGCTGACTAACCAGTCTGTGGTCTAAACACATATGGAGATAACATGAGACTTCTAGTTATGGAAAATAAAATACAGATGAGTCTTCCTTGTCATTTCCTCACAGAAAGGGGTTTGTCTATCCAGAAAGAAGATGAATTTTATTAGTAAATGCAGTGTGAATGGTAGGGAGGTGGTGTCAGGTAGTTGGAGACCTGGCTGGCATCTCTGATGAGTGAGACCAGAAGACCTTAAGATTGTTTTTGACAAGTCCCCAGGTAGCTTGGTCTTAACTTGTTATTAGATATCAGCTTCCATATTGTCAGCAGTAAGTGTGCTGTGGTCTGCACTGTCCTACAAAGGGCCAGTCCATGCAGGCCAGGATGGCATCCAGAGGAACACACCTGAACTTGGGTGTCTGTTCTGGGTGCACATCTGAGTTATGCCTTGTTTCCCAGGGGATCTCACACACCTGCCTATGTGAGTGCCCATCTTTGCTGCGTTTTGTGCATGGTGATCTGTCAGGCTTCCCAGATTACTGTGCAGTAGTCTGAGAGTATGATATAAATTCATTACAGTGAAATAAAACCTCATATTTTCTCCTAAAACAGCCATGTTAACACTTGTATATACCTAATCTAATTTACACATTGCTTGCTTGACTATAGTAAACACATTAGAGTTTAGCTTAAAATACTTTCACCTCTAGTAAATCCTCTGCAGTTCTGTAATATAGGGCTGTAAATTTTCCAGTGTCATCTATAAAAGTTTGATTTGGATTTGGAACTGAGACCCAAAAGATGTCTTGTATTTTTGTCTGTTTCCTCTTCCTGAGATAACTTTTCCTTGTTTCCTTTCGTCTTGGGAAGTGACCCTTTCCTCCTCCAAAGGCAGTTTGTGTGTTCTGCTGAGCAGTGTCCGAGGTGTGGTCTGGGAGTCAGAGTTTGGAGCGTGCAGAGAGCGCCCTGCACCAGAGGTGTTTGTGAGTGTGGTTACAGATGCAAGTGAGACAATGTGTTTCACCAAGCTGCTGAGGCTGGGCAAGAGGGAAAGGCATTTTAACCATGCCATCTTGTAAATATGTTCCTTGATGTTCCTGCAAGTCTTCCAGTTTTACAGGAAGCCTGTTCTTGCCATGCATATTCTATTTGGACAGCAACTGTGATCTCACCTACACAGCCTGTGTAGAATTGCTTCCAAGAGATCTTTTTTTTTTCCTTCACTTCTCCAGTAATAGCTCACAAAGAGAGGTTTACATAATATTTCAATATTACTTAAGGCAGAAAAGATCCAAACCTTGTGGACGGCTTTGACATGATTTAACTGGCTTAGCACTCTGCTCTGCCACTTTTACACAGTTTTGCCATGGACATCTGTTTCTCACCTGCATGGGTTTATTTGTAAAATTAGACAAGTATTTCACAGGCATTCCCAGCTTACTTGTTTCTAAAGAGCACCCAAAACTTGTAATGAAAAGCACTGGGCAAGTATTAGGTGTTGGCATTGCATCCTGCAATGAATTTTAGAGAGAGCATGAGGGTTCATGAATTAACAGAATGTGTGGCTGAGGAACCTTCCCTTCCAGAGACTTAAAATATGATAATACAGATAGGACTGGAGTGCTCATTTTGTTATTCAGGTTGACTGGAGATGGTATTTGTTTCATTAGAAGTTTGAGAAGTGTTTGGTTTCTGCTTTTAGGGAAACTTTGGAGGATTAATGTCATAGAGACAAATGTTGATGGGTGCAAAGTTTCAACCACTTTCTGGTCTTTTCCAGCGTTACAACATGTAATTTTCATTTCCGTGTTTGCTTTGGGACAAAATGTAGCCCCTGAAGAAAAGAGGGGTGAGGGCAAAGAAGGAAATACAAATTTCAGAGGTGGGTGCAGGAGATGGGGGCAGAGGCAGGAGGAGGCCATTTGAAGAGGTCTAGCCAGGAATCTAAGAAACCCAAAATCTATTTCTAAGACTCATTCCAAATGTTTCTAATTTCATTCATATCTTTTTGTTTCCTTTACTGCTTAACTGGGACAAGAAAGTAAAGCCAGGAAAGTCCAATCATAGTGGGAAACAAAAACCTAAATATTGGAGAGAGAAAAAAGGCTGTTCTTTGCAAAGCAATTCTGCCTTTTGCTTGTCTCCCATTGTTGGTGTTACTGTGGAAAATGTATAACATCACTTTTTTGGAAAGTGTTAGAACCTGTTCAAGTAGAGATGGTTTATATAGTCTCACATGGAAGAACTAGAGGATATCTATTTCTTTACCATTTGCCTAATAATAAGCGAGCCTGTTGACCTCCGCTGGACTGTTACAAATGTGAAACTTGGCACTCAAAATTGCTTGCTCTAAATTTTCCAGTTGCTTTCTCTTTTTCCATTTGATGTCATCCCGCCAGCTAGTGATTTTATTATTATAAACAGGACATTGTATTCACTTTTAAGAAGAAATATGAAGCTGAAGGTAAAATTACAAACTGCAGTTTCTCAGCTGGCAAAATACAAAACAATGAGCTAAAAATACTGAGCAGAGAAAGGGTGTTGTGGCAGGGAACTCTGAAATATCTACAAGATGGATGTGTTCTGAGGAGCAGAAACTGACTGACTTCAGCTGAGCAGGGCTAAACTCTGAAAGAATCATCAGATTGTTCAGCTTGGAAGGCAGATCTAGAGATCAGGTACTCCAACCCCACTGTTCAAAGCAGGGTTAGCTGGAGCAGGCTGCTCAGGGCTGTGCCCATTTGGGGTTTGGATAGCTCCAAAGATGAAGATTCCACAGCCCCTCTGAGGAGCATGTTCTGGGGTTCAGAAAAACCTGTGGTTTTCCCTTCAAGTAGATTCTCCTGTGTTTTGTGCCCATTGTCTCTTGTCCCGTTGGATACCACTAGAAATTATCTTGCTGTCTTTACTCCCTATCTCAGGTGTATTTTCACACTGAAAAGGTTTCCCTGCCTGAGCCTTCTCTTCTCAAAGCTGAACAGTCCCAGCTCTCTCAGCCTCTCCTTGTAGGTTGGATGCTCTGATTTCTTAATCATTGTCAAGGCCCTTCAGCAAACTTGCAGCCCTTTGTTGCCATCTCCCTGCTACTGGGGAGCCCAGAACTGGACCCAGCACTCCATTGGTGATCTCACAGGTGCCAAGCAGAGGGGAAGGATTGAAGGAATGCATCCTTTAGCCTTCTGGCAACACTTCTCCTACTGCAGCCCAGGAGGCTCTTGGCCGCCTTTGCTGCAGTGACATTTTGTTGGTTCATGTTTAGCTTGTCCTTCAGGACATCCTTTTCTGCCAAGCTGCTTTCCAACTGGTTCTTCCCCAGTCTGTGCTGCTGCATGGGGCTATTTCTCCCTGTGTGCAGGGCACTGTTTTTCCCTTTGAGCTTCATGAGGTTCCCATCAGACCCTTTCTCTGCCGAGGTCCCTTTGAAGGGCTGCCCCTCCCACAAGGCTGAAAGGGAGCAGAGGGGGCCAGCCAGGATGCTCTGCATTGGCAGAGACAATTAGTGCTCACTTGCTTCCCTTGCAGGGCAGAGTTAGTGAACTTTGCTCTTGCAGGCAAATGAATGCAATGAAGCTTTCAGTTCAAATTTGCATCTTGTTATTTCAGCACAGGACCTCAACTGCAACTGATCCAAGTTGTTGAAGGTCAGATTTGTAATTTTGGCTGCCCCTTCAGAAATGTGGCACCCTTCCTTTGGCTGATAAGGGAGGAAGAGCACAGGTCCTCTGCAGTGTCCCTCTGCCCACTGGGGAGAGAGGCTCTGCAGCACTGTTGGTACCTGCACTGCAGCTCTTCTTTGCATTTATTTGTTTCTCAAGGAGTGTTACAGCTGGTAACAGGGATAAACACTGTGGATAGTAAGGGTTTGACAGCATGGTCTTTGCCCGAGGAGATGACTGGCTGATAAAATTAGAGGTGGTGGTAAAAATGGCAGCCTTGAGCTGTGCAAGGGGTGTTGGAGGAAAGCAGTCAGCCTCTGAAACAGATGTCTTTCCAAGGCAGGTGGACAACTTTAGTTAGGAATGAGTGCAGGGCAGATAAAACGTCGTTAAACAGCTTGTTTCCTGGAGATTTTCCACTACAAAATCTAGTGTTAAGTAGAGCAAGTCTTACTCAGCTATAATAGGATATGTAAATATGCTCTGGTTTCTGATGGAAACTGAGAAATGACTTGTTTAGCAAATGTATAAGCAACATTGCTTCAGAACTGACTGTTATCTTGGAGTGGAGACACAAAAAGGGCCTAATTATGATCTCTGCTCTCACTGAGCTGTTCTGTGACTGATTAAATGTTCTCCATAGAGAGATACATCGGATTAGATACATAGGTGACATACAAAGGATTACTCAGTGTTGTCTAAGCATATCAGATCCAGTTCCTCTGTAATAGGATTGATTCTAGAACCTGGTGATGGAGACTGTACCTGCTCTGGCTGCTTCTGCTTTCCAGGCAGTCTGGGGTGCTGTACCATTCTTGGACTGATGAGGAGAGTTCATGTTAGCTCCTTTCTCTGCCATTAGCTGAGCAAGTAGAGCTCTGGAGTAAATATGCTCGAGGTGCTGTTGCCAGTGATGTTCAGCTCCTTGCTTCTGGTTGGCTTCTTTTGGTCCTCCTCTCTGTTTTCATAATATTTTCTACTACAGTATAGATACAGCAATTATGGTGGCCCTGTTTTGAACAAAATGATGCATGGTCTGTGCTCTCAGATGCTGTTACCAGTGCCTGGTGTAGAGAGACACAGGTCAAGTTCACCTTTTTCCTTATAGGAAGGTGCATGTGATCACTGGAAGTGCAGCTTCAAACAGAATTTGTGGTGTGTGGTTGGATGGGATTTTTGATTTCTGATCTTGTAGGCCATCACACTTAATCTTGCTTTGTTAGAAATCTGTTTAGCTGGGGAAAATAGTTAACTTTTGCACCTAGACTGTTATGTATACAGTCTTGTTTTTGCCTGGATATTTATTTTATGGAGAGAAGTGGAGGGAATAACAGAAGGAGATGAGAATAAAATCTTAAATAAGTCTGACAGTGTCTCTGTTTCTCACTGAATGCCACTGGATCCCAAGGTGGGGTTTTGATGAGCAGAGGAAAGTGCCATAGCCACTCATGTTTATATATGTTAAGTGGGGCAGTTCAGGTGTGCCAAATACTCCCTCTTTACTTGATATCACAGTGCTTTGCTGGTGCCCTGCTCTCCCTATAGGTGAGGTAGCACAGGGTGGACAAGAGATGAAATGTCCAGGTCCCGGTGTCGACCCAGGTATCTGTCTCTGGTGCTGTAGCTGAAGAAACCCAGAACTGCTCCAGCTGGTGAGGTGGTGTATCCCTGCTGTGGTGTTTCAGAGCTGATCACAAGGACAGGCTGGTCATTACAAGGAACAGTATTTTCCTTGTGTTCCACTCTGATGGTGTGATCTGAAATATGCTTTAACCTGTCCATCTGTCTCACTTTTTGGGTGATTGGATCTTTGTTACCAGGTTATTCTCAGATCACTCCATAGAAAAACCAACCAACCCATAAATCATAACATAGATTGCCCAAATTCAAGTGTATGAGGCAGAGCTGTCCTGGGGATATCACAGCATGGATTAGAAGTGGGACAGTCTGGAAAAGACTAGCAAAAATATTCTGGGAGATAAGAGATTGATTTACAAGGAAGGATTAACTGTTCAATGTGTATCTGCCAGCACTGAAACTAGAAGTTTGTGAAAGATATAGTAGTTGATAGTTAAAAATATGTGGACCGAAATGAAAAAATGAGAATCATTTATGGTGGTGGGAGGGTAGAAAGGGGTGTTATAAGGACAAGTAAGGTAAAACAAAGAGGAAGCCTTTCCTGTGCAACCCAAAATAGACTGTAGTGTAGATTGCTAAAGAGCTGGAAACTCCATCACTAAAGATGCTTGATACCATACTGGAGAAAGCCCTTGCACATGTATTGTCATGAGCAGCCTGGCTCTAACCTGTGGGGGCTGGATGACCTAGTGCCTCTTCCATTTCTAGCCCTGTGCATCTATGATTCAAATAGTTTATGTAATGCAAGTGCATTTTCAATTACACTTTGCTTTCTTGTGTGGGATAGTGGTGGTGCAGAGAACTCATTATATTTGTGGCACAATTACAGATGACTTGTAGGAAATACTGCTGGTACTTGGCCTCCCAGAGACTCTGATCTTGTTTATAAATATATTTTGGCTTTTCAGGCTATATAGGTATAAGACTGCAGTGCCTTTTTTTTTCTGTCTTCCCTCTTACTTGGAGGCCATAAATATGGAGGAAAGAATAGAAGGATAAATAGAAGGAATAATTGGTTCTGGTTCAGCAATGCAGTGAGCAGTCCCTGGTGAAAATGTAAAAGTTTATTGTTGTAGATGTGTAATACACCAGGAGTCATTGTCAGCTGCTCTCTTGGACTGAGGTCTGTTTTCTGAACCAGGACAGGACATTAGCTAAAACATAAACACAGAGAAATTAAAAAGAGTAGTGCTGGTTTGAAGTTGGGCTTTCAATGCATTTTGTGCTCTGCTGGATTTTTTGTGGGTTTATAATGCTCAGTGTTTGGAGGGATTAGCTTTTGCTTCCAATTATTTTATAATTATAGTTCATTTTTAAATTTATGCACCATGCCAAAAGAGTTTTGAGATGTGTCAAGTATCTCTGTCAGTCTGTTACAAGGCATTCAGAGTGCCATCAGAGATTTGTCAGGGTACTTCTCTTGCAGGCCTATTTTTAAAATATATTCCTTTTAAGAGGCTGTCTTGGAAGCAGCCACTCTTGGGTTTTAACTAAAATCTGCCAGCATCAAGTGTGACAAATGTGGTAGACACTACAAGTAAAAAATGCTTTTAAGAGTTGAGATGTTGAAGTCTCAAATGCTAAGGCACTGATTGGTCTCTGTAATTTCTCTTGGAGAAAGGGTACTTTGTCCTGATTTGAGTGATGAATATTGGCAGATTGATCCTTTGCTTATTGGTGCTTCTTAACAAACCTGCACTGACACTGTGGTCGAGCTGGGTTTACTTGTGATTGAAGAACGAGATTGAGTTCTGTGGTTGCCATAACAATGGGACTGTTGTGTGAAAAAATGTTAGTAGCATTCACTGCAGTGAGTTGACAGCTCTAGGATGCCTGTTCTCAAATTAAAACAACTGTTTCCAGCTCTGAGAAATGGTGTCTGCTTAGCTTTTGCAAGATGGTGTTTAGCAGGGTCTTAGAAATGACCTGAAGAGCTTTAAGATTCTAAAAGTGCCTTTGCTATGCTTAATTTTAAAATGCCAGCTTTGAGCTGGAGTTAATAAGGGTAAACCAGGAGGTTGAGCTTTCACTCCCACCAGGCTATTGTATGTATTCACAAAGTGGAGAGAACAGGACAATCTAAGGAGTCCCCAGAAGAATGTAAATGCACTGCAAGTGTCTAGACATGCAGTCAGTTGTACTGTGTCTTAGCACTGACCTACACAAGTTTAAAGAAGGCTTGCACTGCTGAAACTTTAATAAACAATGGTCATTCCTGTCTCACCTCCAGCTGAAGCACCCTGGACTTTGGAAATGGGCTGGTGATTCTGCAAAAGATTCAGCTTGGTGTTTCAGGAGCCTTTGGATGACTGGAGGGACTGTGGGCCATGACAGCTGAGGTGGGGCAGGGTGTCAATGAGCTGGTTGACTCTTGAATGCTGGAACTCACAGACCGTAGGTTTCAGCCACCTTCAGGCTTCTGGTGTGTTCTTTGTTCTCTTTTGTAGTTGTTTTGGATGTGTTGGTCTTTGTAAACCTCCAGTGAACATCATTGGAGACTGCTTTGGTCTAAAAGTCGCCCCTGGGGGGGGAGTCAGAATGGTGGGGGATAAATAAGGTAATTGAGTCCAGGTGCCTTAATTTTGTCAGCTTCCTAACACAGGCAAGTGGAGAGGGAGGTGCTGATCTCTTCTCCCTGGTGACAGGACATGTGGGAATGGTTCAAAGCTGCACCAGGGGAAGTTTAGACTGGATATTAGGAAGCCTTTCACCACCAAGAGGGTGGTCAAACACTGTAACAGGTCTCATTGAGGGGTGGTCAGTGCCCCAACCCTGTCGGTGTTTAGGAGGCATCTGGACAAAGCCCTTAACTACAACATGCTTTAATTTGCTGAACCCTAAATTGGTCAGGCAGTTGGACCAGATGATTGTTGTTGGTCCTTTCCAACAGAAACAGTTCTATTCTGTTCCACTTCATTCACTTCCCTTCCATTTCCTTCTATTCCAGCTCCTGTGTCTGGGTTTTCTGTTGGAAGACTTCAGTGATTCCCTGCTCAGCACCTCCCTTAGGTGCTTTGATTTTCTTGCAGAGAATGTCTCTTTCTCTCATGAGACTTGGCAGTCTAAACTCTGTCCACAGCCTCATTCAGAGCAGTCCAAGTTCAGACAAATGTCAAAGCTGGGGCTTCAGCCCAAGTGACTTGAGATGGTGGTGGCTGCTGCCAGGAGCAGGAGGAGTGGTGATCTGTGTCACACAGGAGCATGGACATGGTTTGGCTGCCAGCTGACTTGTGCTTGTGTTGCCTGGGGTGAAATTCCTCCATCCCCTGCTTTGCCTGGTTCCTGAATAGCTGGGTCATACTTTGCTTCTTAGGGCCTCTGTCTGCCATGAAAGGTAACACCAGCTGGTAAAGAAAATGTCTTGCTTTGTGAAGGGTTTTCTGATGCTCTAGTGGATACATGCAGTTTTCTGGGCTGGTATTTCATGTTGGTTTTTATTAGTGGTGAAAATCTGGGCTCCATGTCTCCACAGGTGAGTTGACTCATCTGTCTGCTGCTGCTTGGGAAGATCATTGAGTTATACAGGAGAATCTATAGAGTGCTGCTTTGTCTACTGGGTACAAAACTGGCACTTTTCTCCAAGCAGCAAGAAAATTGCACTGTCAGCACCCAAGCTTTGCCCTGCTAGGTGGTGATGCGAGAAACCTTGCCTCTAATACAGCCTGAGCCCATGGCTTACCATTGCAGTGCTTCATCCTGATGCAGGTAGCCTCTCTCTTGAGCAAAGAGTGAGCCCTGACCACTGGAATTTGTCATCACCTGATGTCGTAGGTGTTCATATTTTATGGTTAAACTAAGTGGTATGTTTAATTCTGAGCAGTTCAACTGGCAAAAATGAATATATTGTACCAGTCCTGGAGGCACCAACTGTGGAGTGTTTTCTCTGCTGATTCCTGTGAATACCTCAGCATAGATGTATACATAGATGTATGTATTTGCACAAAGTAAAGCAAACTGCTGTTGCAGTCCTGTGATCTGTGACCATTTTAATTACCATGACGGTAATTCCAGCTCACCAACAGACTACTTATCTTACCTCTACTGCTGCACCAGCCATTTATTTTAGGTCCTGTTAAAGGTAAAAAGACTAACTGCTCTGCAGACATGCTTGTCTGCTTTAATTAGTCTTCCTGAAGGTGTGCAAAGAGCACTGCACTTAATTAGCTTTCCTTAAATTAGGATTGATATACCAGCCTGTATGGGTTGACACTGTCATTACTGGGTAATAAACTGAGTGCTCTATTCTGTAATTCTTTTTCCCCAGGTGGTTGATGCAGGATGCCAGACAGAGCCACCTTTAGCAGGGCCCTTGTCACTACCATAGGGCTAGAGGTGGCTTGGCCAGTGCTTCTGGGGGCTGGCAGGGTCTTGGCAGTCTGGGTGGCTCCTGCTTTCCTGACTCTTGCTTGCAGGTCCACCACGGTCAGTTGTGAATAGTTCCCCTGATCCTCCCACATTCTTGCAGGCATTGCCTTGCTCTGGTGCTTGAAACCTCTGAAACAAGAAGGGAGGAAAGGTTTTGTTCTTCCACTGGCAGAAACTCCCTGCCAGAGCAAGTTCACCTCTGCAAACCTGCATCAGACATCTGTTTTACTTGAAGGTGGTCCTGTAAAAAGTGGAAGTTTCCACACTAAAATGTGGAAATGAGGACCTTTCCAGCATGAGGACCAGAAAATCTCTTAACTCTGTGTGTCTCTATCACTTAAGCCATTTTCTTTTAACTGAATTGTGTGTATGTTGGAACAAGTGGACTTAGATCATCTCATTACTTTTACAAGTATGTTTTGACAATTTGAAATGAATAAGCCAGGTTTTTATTAGGTGTGATGATAATGAGAGATGCTTCCTTTGAGGCCCTGAAAGAAGGGAGAGAGGGGTATGATTAAGCTTCATAACCCATAAGGTCACGTTGGTGGCCTCCAGAAGCTGGAGACATTGCCAGTTTGTATATACCTGTAGTCAATCAGTGCAAGTGTGTGTGCATGTAGCTGTGGATTTAAGTAACATCTTCCTCAGCAGGTGCATGAGACATTCTGTCCCTTGTGGTTTAACGAAACACCTCGCTGCAGGCTGGTCTTGTTACTGGCTACAGTCAGAAGTATGGTCTGATCTCTCTGAAATCCCTCCTGCCACAGCCTTTGGGGTACTGCACAGCCTGACAGCATGGTCAGGGCAGGAATTTGGTCAGCCCCTTCCCCTTCTCAGGCATACTTGCCACATAGCTGAGAGCAGTGTTGTTTCTTCACCCAGTGGTTTTTTCAGCTGTGCAGGGGTGGCTGGTGTGGGTGCCAAGGGAGGTGACAATTTAGGCTGTGCTGCCCACACCCAGCCTTTCCTACCCTTGCTTCCATTGCATTGCCTGATTCTTCAGGATGAGAGACAGCTCTCTGTGGCATCCTGGAGATAAAAGTGATACCACTGGGCCTGGAGGTAAAGCAGGAGGAGATAGCTGAGAACATGAGACCCTACCCTGAAGGAGCATGTGTGCAGGGTGCAGCCCTTGGGCTCAGAGCTGCAGTCCCATCATTCCATGGATCCCACATGCCAGCTCTTGTTCCTATGGTCATCTGAAACTTCTTCAGCAATAAAAATGAAAACCAGAATACCACTAATAATGTTGTCACATTTAATAATGTTGTTACTGGTGAGCTGAATTCACTCAGAAAATTTCATCTAGGTGTAGGCCTGTGTGCCAGGATTATTTTATTGCTGTGGACTTGGAGCTCTGCTTTGAGGTTGGCTTCTCTTGTCCCATTGACTACCTGGCCATTGGCTCTGCAACACTTCTGCAGTATCCTTGTCATGCCATGTTTTACTTGCTCAGTGTCTTTCCTACCTCACCTTGCAGTCTGTGCCCAGAATAAGGGGCCTGTGACAAGCTACAAGTCCAAGTCCTTTGAATAGTTCTAAAGGAGAAACAGATCTGAGCCTGGTGGTTCAACAGGTTCAACAGGTGGTTCAACAGGTTCAACAGTTCTCTGAGCTGGTGAGAAATGCTAGATCAGAATTTGGACCTCACTTCAGCTTTGCATCTGCGAGTTCATGGATCTCAGACAGCTGTGAGCTGTGCCTGTGCTGGCCATTCCTGTGCTGAGGGACAGCTCAGAGCCAGCAGCACATCGCCAAGGGCTGAGCACAAAGGGAGGCTGGGGCTGCCCCACCAGACTTACAGGTTTGGACTCTCTGAACTGGGACCATCATTGGCCTCTGCAGGAGACTTGGCAGGCCAAATACATCTCAGCAAAACAGCCCATTAGCTGCTACCAGTGTATAAATGTGGCAGAATATTTGGCACCCCTGTTTTTCTGCTCACTTCTATTTAGGGCAGGCTGCAAATATGCACTTTGTTGAAACCAATGTGCTGATTCTTTAACTGCCTGGAGCTACAATTCACAATGGGTGGCAGATACTGGTGGTAGCAGGCCCTGAACATCTGGGATAAGCTCTGTATTCCCCTGACACATGGACCTACACTCTCTTTGAAGCAGGTCTTAACTTTTTTCTTGCTCACTTGCAAGGTAAAGCAAGCCATTTATGTCCATTCAGCTGACTCTTTTAAATGAAATAACTTAAAGATTTACTGGATGTGCCTGGGGAGGGCACTTTGTACCCTGTGCATTAATGGGATCTGGTGTAAATACATGCAGGCTGACACATGTGTGTGTCTCCATTCTGTTTGTAGTGTAGGAGTGCCTATCTGCATATGCACAGCTCCATAAAGAGAGTTACATTGTGCCTTGGAGTGGTGGTATCCTGAAATTCCATCCTTAGGTGGAATTTTAAGGAATAGATACTTATGGAATTAGGGTTGTTTGCAAACCTTTAAAAATCGGTCAATTTTTAGTGCTGGCACCAACAGATCAAAGTCCCAGTGTAGTTGAAAGATTTTATATCTTTCAGTGTCACAGTCTCTTAATTTATTTAGATGCATGCAAAGGATCAGAAACTAATGTGCATCTGGGGATTAAGGCAGTTTTGCTATGCAATCTGAAAGCCAGCATATTCCAAAAGATTTTCAAAGTCTCAGAAGGCAGTGTAGTGCTTTACTGATTTTTATGTGTTTGAAAATCTCTATTTAGTGTCCCTGGTAGAATTACATGGATAGATGCTGCCAGCTGTCTGACACCATTGGATTCCACCCAGAGCATTTCAGTATGGAAGTGGTAGGTCTGCAAAGCTGGGGACACTGCTCTCACTGAGATAGCACCATACAAAAAGACTTTCTAATTTCATGTACACTTGTTCCTTTAAGAATTCACTGTAATTTTTTCCTCCCACCTCTCCTACCCCAGGAGTAATACCAGTGGTTGTGCTGTAAGAAAAATAACGTGTGTTTGCATTATAGATCTCCAGAAGGGAGTTGCCATCATGATATGAGTCTTTCTGTGGCAAGGAGAAAAGAAGAAAAGCAGTGGTCTGATCTCTTCCATGGCAGCCTCAGCCTATACCATTGTGCTTGGGGATCTTTTAACTAGGGAGGGGCTGAACTTACTCTAAAAGTTAAGATAAAAGCAAAATAAGCCAGCAAACCCATTATTGTACTGACCTCATTGCTCTTCGGCTCTGATCTCACATTCCTCACAGTGCTTGGGAAAACGCTGCTGTAGTCCAGAGGTGTGGGAGAGAAGTTGCTGTAGGACAGCCTGGGATGAAGGGAGGCCCTGAAGGAGGAGTTCAGGAAGTTTTATTTGTCTAATGCTTCAGGTTTTGTGTCTCACTGGTGCCAGGCTCTGCTCTATTAAATGTGGTGGTTCCTGAGTCAGATGCTTTATTTGTCCCATCTCTGTGGCCACAGACCATATCTGTGGTCCTTCTTGGTGTGTTCCCAGTGTTCTGCCACCCACTGCTACAGGACACACACATGTGAGCCTTCCAGAGCAAATTCCAGGTGCCACCTGGTACAGCACATGCAAAAGGATGTTCAGCTTTTCCTGAGCACCACGTTGATTTGTAAGATCTAATGAGCTGATTTGGAGGTTGCCCTTCCTATAACTTTGACATTTTTTCCTACTGAACCTGCTTTTCCCTTTGGTCTGTAATTGGCAGTGTAGGTTTTATAAAGTCCTGCATCTCCTGGGTGTCTTTACTGGGACCAAAACTCTCACTCAGTTTTGTCACATTCAGCTCAGTCTGTACGTGTTTCAGTGCCTCTGCTCTGTGCTAGCTGTGCTCCTGGAGTGTCAGATGCTGTGACATCTGCTCTTTGGCATGGGCATGAGGGTTATTTGTGTTCCATTTAACTTAGCAATTAGGAACACTCTATTTTTACTTTAGCTGCAAGGCATCTAGACTTTTGCTTGCTTGTTTCTTTGGAGTGAACTTGATGGGCTAAATTGTTTAGTTTTTGTGAGGGAATATCTGTAATGAAATGAAAGCTGCTAAGACCAAGGCGTTAAACCACAAAGAAGAATGAAAAAAAACCCCAAGGAGATTCACTTGTCTAAACTGTTTTTTAAAAAATAGATTAGATTTAGTATTTAGATTAGATTGGAAGATGTTTCAGTAGAGTCTTCTGAAAACATGGTTGTTGTTGTCTGGATGTCTCTGATGGGCTCTGTGTTTTGATACCTTCTTCATGACTGGGAGATAAATTTTTCTTTTCTTTTTTTGCTTTGGATAGGAAAGAATGCATTTTCACCATCGACCCATCAACTGCCAGAGATCTTGATGATGCTTTGTCCTGTAAACAACTCCCTGACGGTATGAGATATATTTTACAAAATACTTCTAGTGTTTTTATTCAGCTGTTGACACACTTCTATCTATAATTTGTCCTGAAGTATTCTTTGCCAAATATAAGGAGAGTAATAAACTAGTTCTTCTCCTGTTGTTTTAATTGCTTGGTTTTAGAAATCTTGGAGCAGACATCTTCAAACTGCACCAGACTTGGTGTTAGAAAATGCAGAGCCACAGTGTTTTGCATAATCAGAGCTCTAATTTGATTTGAGCAGATCTCAGCTGTCTCCTGTCATTATGGGAGTTACAGCTGAATAGCTAATACACCACTTCTGCAGGCTGAAGTCGAGTGGAACTTTGACCTTGTGTACACAGTCCGTGGGTAAAGGAATCCAGTCTTTTGAAGGTCACTGGCTGAATTGTTTTTGGTGTTTATGGGATGCTGGGAATTGTCAGATGAGCACAGTGTGCCTTATAAGTTGTGTTTTTCTTCTCATTGCCTTTTGAGCTTTCTCTTCTGCCTTATTTGTACTTTTACTATGCCGTAAGCCAACAGAACAGAAAGTAAAGCTCCAGAAGCCAAATCTTGATGATTATGACCAAAGGAACTTTTCTCCTGTAAGCTTACTTTGCCATCCAAGCTCTGCTCATTTAGTTTGATAAGATCCAGTAACAGGCTTGGTTAGAAATATTGCATGATTATATTAACCTATCCACCCCTAATAATGAAGATAAAGGTTGGTGGGGTTTTTTGGTGTGGGTTTAGTTTTTCTTGCTCTTGCTTATCATCACAATATGATGACATCCAAGGCATAATTTCCATTTTTTAAAGTTGATTTCATACTGTGCAATGTGGCCAATGAATTGCAATGTCATTTAGACCCAAGTATAGAATACTATAACAGAGGTATAAAATGCATAAAAAAAGCAGAGGTGAAAGATAATTTGAAGCCAATAACATTGATTGTACTCTGCAATAGCAGTTTTGAGGCAAGATTGAGGAAAAAATGCCATTCTGTTTCACAGAAAATTGAAAGAGTCTTCTTGAGACATCCTAAGCTGAGCTCTGTTCTCCCTCTTTCCACTTTGTCATCTGAATCACTGGAGATTTATGACAGTGTTGTGATCCCACAGGTCCTCAGATCTAAAGTGTTGAAGCTCTGGCTTCTGACCATTTACTGTTCACATACATGTGGGTTTTAGGTGCTGCAGGAAGCACTCAGCTGCTTTGTGGTGCATACATCTGCCTTGTTCTCTTACCCATAAGCCATTTGGAGAAAGTGTTCAAAGAAGGTATCAGTGTGAACAAGAATTCTTCAGAATTCTTTCTGCCAGAAAGCTGCAAAGCCATGGCAGCCTTGCGACTTGCGCTTGGGGCTTGTGGCTGTAGGTGGTGATGAGGGATGTGGTCACAGTCCTTAATTTGGATCCTGATGGGGAATTTAGAAATAGTTCATTCCATCAGCCTGTTCCTGGCTGGGACTGGGCTCTGTCCAGCTGGGGCCGTGCTTCTCTTCAGTTTCTGGCACAGGGGACTTCAGCCCACAGACCTGCAGCTGGCAGAAGCCACCCAGATCTATCCCCTATCACAGGTTCCTGGGACATTTTCTTGCATTCAAAATGAATCTCTCTGGACTTGTTACTTTTTTGTCCTGGTGTGAATTTCACTTCTTGCTCAGTGATTGTGGTCCACTGACCCCTGTGGCATTATGTAGGGTACTATTATAAGCCCCTGAAATGTAGCTGGAGAAAGCAGGAGTAATAAGTCCATCAGCATATGTGAAATTTTCTAAGGTATCTGTACTTTGACTTAAATTTTTTTCAGGAATTTTCAGACTTAGGTTCAAAACCAGTGCTGGGAGTCCTTTGGGGTCACTTCTTTGTGTTCACTTGCTTGCAGAACTGTGGCTGTTTGCTGCTCTTTGGTGTTTAGGAGAGCCCCTATGGGAACCTCAGTCTTGTGCTTGTAGAGCCTTTTGACATGTTTTGGAAGTACCCTGTGAACTTTTGGCTCTAAAAGTTGCTATGATGGCTGCAATTATTATGACAAAGAGCTGTTTTAGAAGTTAAGAGCGTGTCCAGGTCTGGCAAGGATGAATCTCTCATGAGGGCAAAGTTGTGTTAAGAGTTAACACAGCTTTTATTCCAAATGTAAACGTGGTTACAAGAAATTGTTATTTTTTCCATCCCTTTTGCCCATATGTAAAACACTTTAAAAACCTCACCAAAAAATCCCAACATGAACAAACCACATATCTTGGCATCCTCTTGATGTCAGGAGATCTCCAAAAATCAACAGAGAATGCAGAACCTAATTCAGAATTCTCTGTTGGTGTATAGCACACTGAATTTCTACAGAAAAAACACATTAAGTGCCTACACTTCCTCTATCAGACAGCTAAATCAGGGCATTTCAGAAGATTTTGGAGAATTAAATTGTCTTTGAGCATTCATTGCTAATTTATTCAAGACTGTGACACTTTCTTTGCTTTGAAGGATCTCAGGCAACAAGCAGAGAGATAAGCTACTGTCTTTGCACCTTTGTGGAGTTTCCAGCCTCCTCCTATCAGATCTGGTCAATGGATGGAGGATTCACCCAAGCTACATCCTCAGTAATAGGTGGAAAGGAATTTTTTTGCTGAAATAGTTCACAAATTTATCATGAAGAACTACCCAGTAGCAGAGTGTCACTAGCAGAGGATGGCTGTGGGAAGAGCTGTATTTTTAATGGAGCTTGCAGTAGGATATTGCAGCAGTTGGAAACTTTTCCAGGGATATATGTTTTAAGTGGGCCAGTCTGGTTTTGAGAGGATTTTATATTGGAGTCTGTTTCTGATTAACAGCCGTGCTCCTCGTTATTGTTTAATGATAGCAGGAGGGAGGTGAGCTTGCTGTTCACATTTGTGAGTGTATATTTTAAAAGAGATCAGCTCCAATAAAGAAGGAAAATAGGGTTATTTATGTAACAGCTGCAGAAATATGAACAAACTGTACTCCATTTAGATGATTCAGCATAACCTTGGAGTAAAAGATGGCTCTGGCCTGCACCTAGTATATACAGCCTTTGTAGAGCTTTGAGGTTTTAAACAAGTTCATTTCAGTCAATGCTCTTTTGTGATCCTTTCTGCGCTTCTTCTAGCAAATTGCTGCAGCCAGGAAGGCTCAGCAGAACCATTCTCAGGTCGTATGGATGTTGCAGAAAACAGCTGTACTATTTTCAAGCCTGAATGTTTTCACCCAGGGTGTAGAGGTTTCAAGATTTATTCTGATCTCAGCATGGCAGGTAACCTGTGAGCCCCAGTGATGCCAGACGTGTTTCTCACACTTTCCAAACCTCTTCTGGGCATGACCTACCAGTGGTGCTTGTATTTCTGGTAATGTACAGCACTGATGCAGTCATGATTGAAGGCTACTTACTGGTAGGAGTAGGATTGGAATTTGGCACATTTCAAGGCAGACAATTCCTTCTAGTTAAAGGTCAGGCCATGATGGGAAAAGATGCAGCAGAAATTATGGGGAGGTATTTCTGAGGGGTTGTCTTTTGATGCTGATCTCAAAGCAGTGCTTTGGGCTGTACTGACAGAGCTCTGTACATCTTTTATTTGTATATTAATAACTAACATGGTTCTCACTTGTGTTTTTCTTTCATTCCTGTATTCTTACAGTCTTTTACAAAGTAATTTAGGTTCAAGTAATTTACATATTTTTTAGGGGGAATTGTTGTAGTGCAGAATAGAAATATGTTCTGCAGACTGTTTGCCCTGGTTTCCATGTCCTTGGTGACACTGGCTGTCTGCATTTTGGAGTGAGGCCATAGATAGAATCATTGACTCTTCCCAGTGTTTGCCTGATGACCTAAACAAGTGAGGCTTCTGCAGTGTGCAGCCCCCTGTTTTTTTCTGTTTCCCTTAAATCCATTCAATCTGTTGGTGAATTTAAATCAAATGAAGTGAGGTAGAAACATCAAGCACATTATGTTTCTATAAGTGTCCTAATGGGGTATAAGCAAAGAAGAGAACTTTTCTTTGTGACCCAAACCTGGGAAGAGTGCAGCATGACCTTTCTGCTTAGCACCAAGTTCCTTGTGAGCTGTAGTTTTTGGGAACAGATCTGCAGAGACTGAGACTTAGATCTCTGTTCAAGGAGCCTATTTCACACGTTTTGGTAAAGCCAACTAATGTTTTGCCAAATATTGATAAAATTCTCCCTTGTCCACTGCAGGCCTCCAGGCTTTGGGGCTGCTTTTCTTAGACCTGGACAGCTTAGTAGACATCTCCTGGTTTGTGAGCTCCTGAATCTTGCACTTGAAAAACACCTGTAGAGCCCTGGTGGCCCCAAGATGTTCTCTACCATCTCAGGTGACCATCTGCTCTCCTTTGACCTGCATTCTTTCCTGGTGTAGTTTGCAAACACTTAGGATGTTTTAATTTTGCAGAGTTCTGTTCTCTTATATTTGATTTTTTAAGATGTAAATATTCTCTCTTCTATTCAGCTTTGTCTCCCTGGCCACTTAAGGACTGCAGGCTGAAATTTGCTCTAGCAAAATGTGGTAAAAGACCCTTCAGCAAATCCCTTTGGTCCCTTCAGGATAGAGTATCAGGAGAGTTTGTAAATTGAGTAAATATTTTTGTAAGTTTATAAATATTTTTGTAAGTTTGTAAATCTTTGCTCAAGATAAACACTGAAGAACAAACTAGTGTTGTATCAAAAATTACTTTTGAAATGACTGTGGACTTATTTATCAAAAATAATTTATGAAATTACTATGCTTCCTTCTTTGTAAGCTATTTAAGATGAACAGAGACCAGACCTGCAGAGAAAATGACAGAAACACATTGGCATATGATTCAAATGTCAAAGGATCATAAACTGCAATTTGCTTAGGTTTACTGCAGGAGTCAAATCCGGGTAAAATAAGATCTACCAGGACTGGGATTGCGTGAAACATTTGGTCAAATTTTACTTTAGTATCAGACATAATTAGCTAATCTCTCCTGTTACCTGCTGGTTAATCTGGGGATGTTTTGTTGTGTCACCAGGAGAGTGAAAAAGACATATTGCAGTGATTAGAAAGAGGTACATATTCTTTCTTCCTATTGAGGGCTTGTGGTTGCAGATTCATTGAAATATGCAAAATGCTCTCAGATCTCTGCCAAATGCAGATCCCTGCTGAGCCCCACAGCAGGCTCCTGTATCATGCTGGGAGCTGCAGGGTGTGCAGTATATTTTGTCTCTTCTTTTGAGGTAATGTGGGGTTGTGTGTGGAAGCACACATCACTTCCAATTTCCAAGTGTGGGGTTGAATGGAATCAGGGCTGAATTGATTCAGCTTTTCTCCACCAAACATCTCTCTTGAAATTGGTGGGACAAGTTGATGATGTGGGGCTCCCCTCAGTTCCCCAGGGAATAGGGCAGGTTGCTCCAAACTGCTAGGGGCTGAAAGGGAAATAGACTGAGCCAAATCCCCAGACAAGTGCATTAAGTGGGTGTTGAGGTACTGGGTGATTAAGGAAGTTAGGATTTAGTTAGAGCATTGTTTGCCAGAACATAATTTGTTAAAACTTTTTTTTGGCATATATTTGAATGCTGCTTGTGAGAAGGTTGATTAAAAGCTTGATTAAGCAAAATTGGGCAAGGTTTGTGATTAGTAATCCATATTTATTGTGTTGGACTTTTATGTCAGTTATAAATATTTTATAAATATTTCATCCTTATCCCAAAAGTTGTTTGTGTTGTTTTTTATTTTACGGTATGCAAAGAAAGCCATGTGGCAAAGAGACATGGGATTAAAACAAAAGATATATTGCATGAGAAGGACTAAGGTAACAAAGACTGTGGCTGCAGAACATGCAAACAGATGTGCAAATACCAGTAGAATTACTCATAAAAGTGAGTTTACTTTTCTGCAGAGAGGAGAGATGCTCTGGGCAAAGTCGCCTTCCGGATCATTTCAGTTCTTGAGTTCAGGACCTGGGACAATTCCCCAAAGATTTAGAGGCGTGGGATTTTGCGTCCTGGTGGATCTCACTGATATTTGTGGATACAAACTTAAAAAAAGAGAATGTCTGATTGTATATTGAAGAGAAAAACAAAAGAGAATGCCTTTAAATAGACAGATAATAGAAAGAAGATCCAGAAATTCTTGTGCAAACAGATCTAAAAGCATTTTGCTTACAATTTTCATTCATGAAAAGAACTCCAAGAACCAGGAGAGTCTTTGGAGAAGAACCACAAATGATAGGGGATGACCAGACAGACCTAGAGAGAACAGGACTTTTCAGTGAATGTATCAAATGAAAGTCAGAAGCTATGTGAATCAGATAAACTTTAGAAGGGTACAAATAGCTGGCAGTACATTCCCACATGGTATCTTCAGTCACATGTTCTGTTACATGTAGGCAGCAAAGGAGTTATTGCTGCATATTGTCTTTATTATCAACTTTATGAACCAGCAGGTTCCCTCAGAATCACTGGGTTATTGTTTTAACTTGTTATGTGTTGCAATGCAGGGTTTCAGAACCCAGATGAACAGGAAAAACATCTTACACTGCAATTCATTGCAGTATTTCTTGATAGTTGGCTATTATGCTGCATACACTGAAAAAGTAAAACCAAGTGCACATGGAAATGTTTTGGAAATATTTCCAAAAATAAACCAAACAGTTGGATGGCTAAAATTGAAATCTCAGTGACTTCCTATTTCCAAAGAAGTTGAAGGAATGTCAAGGCTGTTCTGTGGAAGTACATTGTACGTGTTTGGCCTAGCACTGCATCCCAAGGTCTCTTTGAATGCCTGGAATGCTCTCTCAGCCTTGGATTACTGAGTACAGTAGAGATATCACAAAAGGGACTGACCTAGCAGTGGAGAGAGTCTGGTCCCTCCCCACTCTAAACCTTCATTTCAGGAACAGGATGATATCCTACACCCAAAAATACATCTCAAAGCTTCTGGGTGTCACTTCCCATCTCTTTTAATTCAAAGACTGCTGATTTCCTGATAGAGCCTCTTGAATCAGTCTTGGAATACAAACAATTGATGACGTGAATACCAGAAATTGTCCTTTTACCTTCATCATGTTGGCTGCAAACCTCACTGCTGAGAGAGCTCAGGACAGTCTGCCTTGGTCACTCTTCCCCACCAACAGAGATTGTTTTCTGAGCCAGGAATCTGAGTCACAGCAGCACAGCCATCGCCTCTGTGTGCTGATATCTTGACATTTTGTCTTGGTGAAGGGTGGAAGATCCATCCTCCAAGTGTTGAATTTGAGTTTGCAGGACAAAGATTCATGCTGGGTCTAAGTTTTAAGTAGTCATCTAGAGGTTTACCCAGATGTGAACATATAATTAGTGATGGCATTCAGTGAATAAATCTGATGAGTTTGGGGTTTGTAGCTTCTCTTAAGTTGCTCATTCCTTGAGTCTTGCAAAAATCGATACAGTTTGCAATAGCTCTGAGGGGAACTTTCTGTTTTGGCACCTCACAAGGTCTGTTTATCACTCTTGCAGGCTCAGAGGAAACCAGCTCTGTTGTGAACTTCTGCAGTGTAAGCAGGTACCAGCACAGAAAGTGCTGGTATGGGGACAAAACCTGCATGGCCAGAATGTGGGACACAGGCATTGCTGGAACTGTGTCTGGTCTCTGTCTTCCAATGGACACATTTGATATATCAAAGGAATGTCACATTCCCTTTGTTTTCCATCATTATACTGTCTGTCCCAAATTGTTCTGTGCTCTTTCCTGATTTTTACTGTTGCAATACTTGTGCCCCACTTGTATCTGTATTTTTCTACTTTTATCTTGCTCAGCAGTGTGAAAAACATCCTTATTTAGTGTGCTTATTCTATTGGATATCATTGCCTGTGTCCTTCAGTCTGCAATGAAATGTTTTATCTTGTACATGCTGTGTGAATTCTGTCCTGAGTATTACGTGGTTTTCCCTCAGGAGAATTCCATCCTTGTGTAAGTATCCAACTCAATGGTGCAGTAGTAGCACTTGCACAGAAGAGCTTTCATTCTTCTCCAGAGTTCTTGCAGCAGGTTTTAAGGTAGTTTTCAGGACAAGTGTAGGTAGTTGGTGCCTTCTGGGTGGCAGCATCGTCTGTCACAAGGTGATGAAGAGCTGATGTGGGTTTGCTCATTGAGCAGCTCATTGTGTTACTCTGGCTGGTGATGTGATACCATCTGTGGGGTCTGGAGCTGGTTGGTGCCAGCATCGTTGTCTCCAGCTCATGGGAGTTTGGAAGTTGGAGAACACCACCAACACCACCAAAGATCTGCCCTGTGTTCCCATGGGAGGATTGGCCTTCCTGCTCTCCTGAGAGCCTGAGAGAGCCTCATACTGACCAAGAGCCACCTCTGAGCATCCCCTTCAGATGTGAGGGGATCACCTTTCCTGCATGGGGTTGTGCTGGTTTGTGTGTAAAACTCAGGGCTCTGCAGTGCACAGTGCATGAACTGCCACCCTGTGAAGGGGTCCTGGCTTTGTTTTGAGATATAAAATGTGGCTTTAAAATTATATAAGGTGCTTTTAGGACATTGCTGAATTTATTAGCTGCTGCAGACAAAAATTTTATGCAATTCACATGAAAGACCTGCTTCCAGAATTTAATTTAGTAATAGATATAGTCTCATAATTCTGAGACTATTTTAAGGATTGCTGGTGGCTCATGGAGAACTCTAGAAAATATTTCTGCTTTTCATCTTCACTTGTCCTTTGCTGCACTTAATGAACAGATGAGTTTTATTTTGGACCTCACCTAGAGCCAGTCACAAATTGGTTTGTACAATTGTAGTTGTCTCTGTAACATTCAGTTGATGCAAGGGACAAAATGGCCAAAGGTCAGAGTAGCTGACCAGAGGAATCATGTTATTCTGGATTTTAGACTCAGTGATGTCCAACATCGACCTTTTAACTTAAAGAAGAAAGTAACAAATACCCCGTTATGGTTTATTTTTGTGAAAAGCTCTGAATATTTCTTGATTCTCTTAGAACTGCTAAAAACATCACTTTGCAATGTTCCCATTCCTGTCAGTAGTTTCTCAGATGCTTGTGGGAGTTGAGGAACTACCTCGACTTTCAGTATGGGTAGAGTTTTTACATGTAAAGATGTTTTTGGGGTTTTTTTCTCCCTTTCATGCTGTTTCTCAGTTTGGAGTAACTGGGGCTGATCTCGGTTCTGCTCATTTTGGGGATTTGGTCCATCTCCAGCTCCTGAGTTTCAGCAGTTAAATGAGAAAATTCACAGCTTTTATTATCTTTACATCAGCCTGGCTCCTCAAGGAGAGGATGAATATTGAAGGCTTTAATTGTGATTAAAGGAGCAAAGCAAAAGCCCAGACCCAGCCAGGGCTCTGCAGCCTGATGCTGACACAGTGCATGTGCCACCTCCCACAGTGTGCCATGTCACTGTTAAGGGTCTGACCTTGGCCACCTCTCCAGGTGCTTCAGGTGCCCAAAAAGGTGACCAAGCATAGTTCAGAGAAGAGTTGAAATTTGAAACCTTGGCCAGGCAGTTCCTGATGGTCTAATCTCTCTGTCACTGGTAGGTGAAGTGGGTTGTTTCTGAGGGACATTTTTCACACAAACCAGTGGCAGAGGGTTTGATTAGCATGCAGCATTTTTTAAATTGTTACCCTTTAAAAGTGTTTGTTGTTTGTTTGGCCAGGTAGTGTTTTCAGTTTTGAAGTTGTTGCCACATTTACTAAGTGGATGGAAATGTTTGGATGGAAAAGTTGCTGCTCTGTGCCCTGGGGACTTGTCCTGCTCTCAAGACACAGGATCTGATCCTTTTGCCAGAGTCTTGTCATGAGGTTATGTCAAGGAAGAGACCTTTAGAGCAGGAAAAAGCTATTACTTGCCCAAAAAAGGGTGCAATTAGTTGCATTTCAGTAGGCTAAAGGGCCATCATGTGATAATTTAAAAAATTTGGTTTCTTGGTAAACAAGTTAATGGGTTTATGCTCAGTTGCATTGTGTCTTCAAAAAGCAAAATGGCCCTAGGGCACACAGGTAAAATTTAAGCACTTTTCTTGTTATTTTAAAATAAGTAAAACACACTGTCTGTTTTTTTGAACAACAACTTGGCTTCCTTTGGTGGAAAAGTAACCTCAGCTGAGAATTAAAGCCACCCACCTTTTCTTCTGACTCCAGAGCAGACAAAAAACTTGCTCTTTCTGTGGTTCCACTTTTATTTTTTGTTAAACTCTTCTCCTCCACTTCTCCACCTTGCTTTTTCTTTGCTTTCTCACTTGCTCTTCTCTCCTAATCAGTCATTCTTTTTTCTCTCTTTTCTTCTCTCTCCATCCCAAGATGGTCACTTCTATAACCCTTGAGCTGTATGTGCTCATACACTTGCCAAAGAGAAGCAGAAATATTTGGGTCATGTCACTCATTTAAAGGTCTGTGTTAAAGGTCTGTGATGACCCCTTCCTGGTTCCAGCAGCTTCCCCAAGTCTTGCTGCCAATTTCTGCTTCAGTGGAGCTTACACTGGGTTTATGTCCACCCCTTTATGGTCTGCAGCCCCTCTGGCTGTCCCTCTGTAACTGTGACCCTCTGTGGCAGACACTGTCCTTCCCTTTGAAGATTCCTGATTTTCTGTAGCACTGCCAATAGCACCAAAATGTGCATGTAGGTTAAAGGCCTCATTTCTCTCTCTTTAGGCGAGTTTGTCATACTTTTGCAAGGTGCTAAATATTGCTTAGCAGATAAGAGCAGCAGCATGATACCCCCAGGGCTGTGGAATGGGAAAGAGCTGTAATTATTTGCTGCAAGAGTTTGGTCTAACCAGGGAACAGCTTGGGACTGCCTTGAACTGCTGGCAGCAGGTGGGTAGTTGGCTGTTTTCTGGATAGAGCAAACACTTTGCAATTTGCTTTGAACCCTTCTGTGTCTCACTGAAGGGTGAAGACAGTGTGGGAAACACTATATACCAAAAACCCTGGCATTTGATTTTAAGTTAACACATTTGCTTATGTTTGACTTCCCTCCTGAGAATGATGATGCTTGAAGGTGAGATAGAAATAAATGGGAGTGTGTCTGCATGGTAGAGAAATACTTTCTGATGTTTTATGCTTGAAGAGCTGTGTTTTTCAGTTATATGGCTCTAAAATTCACATATGCTAGGGTTTTAAGTGAAATTGCTTTGTCTCTGGATTTGTGCTGTGGCTGAGTAGGGTTGCTGAAGACAGAGAAGGATTTGCTTCCAGTGTGTTCCCTCACGTACTGTTCAAATGCATTCAACTCAACTTTCTAATTCCAGGGGCAAGTGCTTGACGTGACCTGCTGGGTTGACAGTTCTTATGAAGCATTTACAGGCTGAAAATGCCTTTTCCTTCTCTTCCAGCTCCTTCTTACTAATCCCTTTTTGTTTATAATTTTTTCAATAAAGAAGGAAATAAGTTCTCTGAGCTGTTTTGTCATAGAGAATGAGATCATCAGTAGAAAAAAAAACAAACCAGCCTGTTCTTTGTTCTTCTGCAAGGTACCACTGCTCCCCTTTGATTTTAGCATCTTACTGACGCACAGGAGATTTTGGGGTGGGTTCAAACAAGTCAGATCCTCAGCTCAAGGAGCTGAACCTTCTCCAAAACTACTGTGTACCCATTGTGCTGGGGGAGACCTGCCTTTCATGGCTCTGTCATTTGGTGAGCTCCAAGAGGGGTTCCAGGTTTCCAGAGAGTTGGTGAGACTTGGGTCCATTCTGTTCTGCCATTCTCACAGCCATGTGATGGTAAATGAAAGGGAAATTGTCCTCTGTGCTTGTGGCATCACACCTGTGTTGTTTGCAGTAAGTTGACAACAAGTCCTGTCCTGTTGGCACAGAGCATTGGCCCAAGGGGGGTTTGGGTGGCTGAGTGCCCATCCCTTTCCCTTTCTGCTTGCAGATCTCAGAAGAGCTCCTCATTGCAAAGGGCCTCTTCACTGGGTGTTGCAGTGCTGGGGTGTGATTTCAGACAATGCTCCTGTCTCCATATCTGTTGTTGCCTCTCTGTAGCTGCAGAGAGGAGCTTACAGGGCTCAGCTGCTTAATAAAACAAGCCTTGCTTGATTCTAAACTGCATTCCCTGTTGCTAAACATCTCCCAAGAGCAGCTTTGCAGTGGTAGAATTTGAATGGCACAACAGTTTTGCATCCACTTTCAGATGAAATGATTTTAAATGAAAGAGTCCCAGAGAACCTGAGTTAAAGAAGCCATCCAAGTGCCTTCAGCATTTTTCATTGCAGTAGATGCTCCCTGCAGCTATTGCTTTAATAGCAGCATATGAAGTGTCTGGCTTAATCTTCTGTACATTTTTATGTAAATTCCTTTTAAAAAACCCTAACCTTATACTGGTAGTGTATACCTAGCCTAAGGAGTTGTTGTGCAGCTTTAAGTTCCCTGTTAGAGAATTTGGGATGAAAAAAATCTGTAGTTTTTAAAAGTACTTGTTTCTCTAAGAAATTTAGGATATAAAAAGTCTGTCACAATGGAGAGCTACATAGCAAGGTTTGTAGCCTCTCTTTGCTGGAAAAGTATATTTTTTTCAACAAAATGGAGGTCAAGTAGACCATGGGTAGTGGCCTGTGGTGTGTGGTGTCCGCCCGCTATCCCTTTCCTCTGATCTCTTTGACAAGACTTTTTTACTCCATGACTCTTTCTTTTCAGGCCACTTTCTCTCTTTTTTTTTTTTTTTTCCTTGGGAAATAACATGAGACTTACAGTGTGAAATGTTCTTTTTGTGACTTTGTCATAAAAATTAGTGAGACTAGAAAAACAGTTTGTGGACCTGGAACAGAATTCTATTGAATAGTATTTCTCTAATTTCTCTATCCACAATGCTCTTTCACTTTAATTAGCAAATAAACCAGGGAGATAGCAGCAGGCAGGTGTTTCTGTGCAGGCTTAGGCTGGTATTTTGTCTAGCACATTCAAAAGCAGTGATTTGAGAGAAATCAGATTGGTTGATCACTGTGCTGTATCTTCAAGTTCTCGTGGTCTGAATATTTTGGGGGTGAGAGAGATAGGGTGATTCATACATGAGCAAGACAAACCTGAGAGCTGCCAGTTTGCATTATGTCAATGTATGTAAGAAAATATTTAGATAGAATTTCCATCAAAAGTTCAAAAGGGGCTCACGCTGACCCTGGCTTTTAGAAGCTCTGGTGGGAAACCTGAATGAAATTTAACTCTGCTCAGTGTGTTTTCATTGGCTGACTCCATGTTTTATTATCTCATGCAATGAGATCTTTCTTGGTTTGTCGATTTTCTATCAAGGACAAAAAGTTCATGTATGTAACAGTGCACATATTGAATTAAAGTGCGATTAAAGGCATGATGTAATGACCCCCTCTCCTTTTCCTTTAGTCAATATTTGCCTGCAGGGTCAATACGTTACAATATTGACTTCAAAGTATTCATTATTTTTTTACCTTCTGAGTGTGTTGGCTTCGAGCGTGTGTAATATTAAACTTGTTGGTTGAACTGTTGGTCTAAGACTTACTGTCTAAGTAGTTTCAGGCTTGGATGCTTAATCCATGTAGAGCAGCTTTCAAGGCATGTGATAATATCACAACACAGCTGTAGGCAGCTTTCTGAGGTGAACCATTTAATCTGCAGTCTTTACTCCCAGCTTCCTGACAAGTGGTGGAATTTGTCCCTTGGTGTGCAATGGGATTATTGCCCTCCCTTCCCTGCTGCCATCATGTTTAGTCTCTGCAGGCCCTTCCAGTGGCTGGAGGTTATGTGGCCATATCTAAACCCCATCCCTCCTGCCTTCTATGTGTGTTTCTGCTGCCTTCACATCTGTGCTCTGTCGAGTGCACAAAGGCTACTCAAAAAGCAAGGTTATGCTTTACGTACTCGCAGTGCTGTGCAAACATGGCTTAATGAGGTTAAATTGTTATGAAGTCAGGCAGCTCTGCAGGGTGGGCTGCTACTCATTTCCCTGAGTTCCCAGCTGGGCCACAGTGCGCTGGGTGTCTCCCACTAATAGGAGGCTGAACCCTCTCATGCTTCCTCTTCATCTGTTTCCACTCCTACTCTGCTGAAATCCTGTTCTGGTATCCATCAGAAGGGCACACAGGCACATGTACTGCTTAATGACAACAGCTATGAACCATTTATCCTTCAAAAACGTGACACTCGAGAGAAGGGCTTTGATGATGTTCTTTGCAAGGTGTATAAATAAACAGGATTGTCACCAGTGTGGGATCTTATTACTTTGTCTCTTAAAAAAAATAAGGGAAAGAAAAAAATATTTATAGATACCAAGAGGTTAGTGAATTCCTCTAAAGAACCAAGTGTTATAATTAGGAACCTACTGCACTTAGAACTATTCTACAAATAAGCACCTCAAATCCAGCCTAGTCCTTCCAGAGAAAACAAGGGTCAATAGGCTGCTTTGAGGATTAGCAAACCCGAATTTCTTGGACTCAGGTACTAATTACTTCCAAAGCTGAGGATGATCACTACTTCCAAATCCGAATTGCTGCCAAAACCTCATGATAAACCTCAGTAGTACTCCTCTCCAGCCTAACTTTGACTTAAGATGCTTTTAAATGGGACTCTAATTAAAGGATAAAAGGCCAAATCTGAAGGAAAGGCAGGGTAACAGTGGAAATATTCTTCTAGTGGAGAGCTGCACTTCTGTGTAGCCTGATGCAAAGTAATTGAAGACTTCCCACGTCCCCAGCAGCAAACTGGGTTCAGCCAGGTTGGTGCAGTTCTGATAGCCCAAAAGTGTGTGTGACTGACTGCTCCATACTAGGAAAACGGGATCCTGCACTGCCTGTGTGCTGGTGAGGTGGGGTTCCATCTTTCTTTCATGTGCTGTCTGGCAGCAAAGGGATGGGGACTGGACTCACTATTACACGCTCCTAACTGGAAAGATTTATCCACATGATTTTGAAGGATTTTCACATTTCCTCTGTACTTGAGGATTCACTTCTAGTCACTTGTATATTGTAGCCTCAGTGGTGGTGAATTTGAGAGTGTCCTGAGAGACCACGGTTTTCATCCCAGGTGGAAGAAGTGGAAAGAAGTATTGGTTTTGTGAGATTTCAGTGTAAAGCAAAAAGGTTGGGGGAGGGGGAGAGGAGTCAGTGTTAAATATGTCATCAGTTCATTTCTGCTCACAGCCTGCTGACTTCCTTCTGCAATTCCAGGGAACTTGGAAGTGGGAGTCCACATCGCAGATGTGAGCTACTTCGTACTGGAAGAGACAGCACTGGATAAAGTAGCAAGTGAAAGGGCCACCAGTGTCTACCTGGTGCAGAAGGTAAGGACAGCTTTTCCTTTGTCTGTCTGATGACTGTGCCTTCCATTTACCATAAATTCATTTTCAAGGTTTGTTTTCAGAAGCTTACAATCAAAATCTGGCTGTTAGTGCAGGACATCTCCAAAAATGAGTAAGTTGATGGAAACACATAAGCTGGTGTAGCTGCTCACTACCTGGAGCTTATGGAGAGAGGCTGGGGTGGAGCAGCAGCTTGTGACCCTCTGACTGTCATCAGTGCTGACCTGAGCAAAGCCTGACACACCAAGCTGGCTCCTCTGCTTTGCTTTTGGGGGCTTCACATTGGCAGATGTGGAGGATTTTGTCTTGCCTTTGGTGTAAGAGTCCAACTAATCCTTCAGAGAAATGGATTTGTGTCAGAGTAGGGTGTAAAACACTCAAACAAACAAACATACATCTTGAGGTAAAACAAAAGGTTCACACTCTTACTTTATCTGGATATCCCAAATAATGGAGGAATAGTGTTCCTTCATCATGCAATGCAAGGATGCTTGAAATTATACTGATTTTAGCTTATCAATCAGGTTTAACATGGTTGGAAAGGAAATGTGTAGGCTTTGTCTGTGGCTGTCTCATTTTCAGTTGAATGTGAAGAAACACTTCGTAGCCCATCAGATACCACTGGCACTGTGCATGTAGGGAAGCTGGAAAACTTGTCTGTCAGTGTCCTGTGCAGGCTTGGGGCATCAGCTGCATGAAGAGGAGTGTTGAAGCAGTTTCATGGAGCAGAATTATCTGCCACTCCCCACACTCCCATTCAGTTGGGCTGAAGTCCTTGTCTCCACAGCCCCTTCTGGAATGACAGGACATCTTTTCTATAATAAATAAACATGTCCTACTTGGTACTCAGGATTAGGAGTGATTCTTCCTGTCCCTTCCCTTCCTGGATGTTTTCAGGGTTGTTATCTGGGAAGTTTTTTGTAATGATGCTTGTTTCAGTAGCTTCCTGTGTCCTTTCTTCACTTTCTGGATGATAAAAAGATTTCTGTTACACTAGTGGAATCAAATTAATGGTTTGATATCAAGCTGTTTACCTTTAGCAGCTGTTCCATAGGTCTCTTTGGGTAGAAGCAGCAAGGCACAGCTTTGGGGGTCTCAGGGAGTCTGGTGGGTTTCAGCTCCCTGTGGAACCACTGTGACAGCAATGCCCAAGTGTCCCTACCAGGTCAGTGGTAGTGACACCAAAAGCACACAGTTGCTCTGTGCTGAGAGACCCCAGTTCCTGTGCTTGCTGTTCTCCACAAGTGGGAAGCAAAGTGTACCTCATGAAAACAGCAGTTCTGACACCAGTCTTCCCAGTCCTGCAGTCTCTCCAGTGCTAAGCCTTTGGCTTCTCCAGTCTCTGCTTCCCCCTCTGATGGATGACTCGATGATGGGAGGTGTGGGCTGGCCTAGGGGGCAGCGAAGCTGTACTCCAAGAGGATGTTGTGGCGGTATTTCCAAGTCAGAATACTGTGGTGTGGTCCATGTGATTCTTTTAGTCAAGAAAGAAGGAAGATTTTTATAAAAAAGGAGACATTTTTCATGAAAATCTAGTTGGATGCAGAAGCTAATTTGAATTTTCTTTCAAAGTGCCTTTTCCCTCTGGCACTGCCAGTGCTGTGCAATTCCAGCATAAGTTACCTGCTGCCCCATATCTTCAATTCATCTTCACCACCTGTGGCCCAGCAGTCAGGATTGGTGTTTTACCCTCACTTCTGTCCTGCCAAAAACACATTTTAAGGCAACAAACTAGGTTAGATGATGAAATTTTCAATATTTTAATTGCAAGAGATGAAAAGGAGCAAGGGGATGGGCAAAGGAACACAGCCAGGCTGTCTGAAACAAGATGGTAGCATGACTCTTGTAGAAAACATGCTTTCTTTTGATGAAAGTGTTTCCTAAGACAGCTGTGATTCTGCGAGAGGTTAGCACCATGCTAATCCTCCAAAAGAAGTTAAATAAAGCCACATATTTAATTTTCCTGAACCAGAAGGGGAGTTATTGTGTAATTGCTAGTGGTCTATTTAATACAAGTCAAAAGTTTTTGAAATAAGAATGTATCAGGTTTTAAGAAGCAAGAAAACCTAAACAGTTTCCTCTTTTTTGGCACATCTCACAGTGTTATTTTAGGTGTGAAGCAGCTTGAGTGAGAGTTCAGCCATAAATCCCTATAATATTTTACTGGTCCTGTTTTACACTGGAGATCAAAGATCAGAACTGTAAGCCTGTCTTCATGTTGAGTCCAAGGACTTCAAGACATTCACTTTTGACACCAGCAGGTTGTCAGGGTGTTGATATTTTGATAATTTCAGGCTGAGTAACAAAGAGTTGCTCGAACTCTGAATTCATGGAAGTGTTGATACAAGTCCTGAGGAGAAATCTTGGCTCATAAATAAATTGCCTAGTTCCTTTGAGTGACTTTTAGTGTACAAGCAAGAGATTTGCTGAACCCACTCCACTGTTGAACTTCAGCGTTCTCCTACCAGCTCTAGTGGAAAATCTCGTTTAATACAATCCCTCTCCATTGGATTGATCGTGGGAGAAGGATCACCTTGGGAGTCAGTGGTGGTCATAACCAACCTGAACCAAGAATTAAGGGGCAGTCAAAGCAGGATGCCAGCAGAATGAAGTTTGAAGGGAGCAAAACTGCTCATGTAACTTTGTGAAGATAGGGGATTATGCTTGGCCAGGGTTTGTTCCTTTATCCCTTTGATTGGCTGACCAGTTTTCCCCTTCTATTCCTTGAAAAGTTGCTACAGTGAGTCCACTGATCAGAGCTGCTCTGGGCTAACCAGCTCTGAACCTGGCCAGTGAGTTAGTCCTGGCTGCAGCAGATGTTTCTGATTTTATAGGGAACAAGAACTTGTGTCATCTCAGCATGCATGTGCTTGCTCTCTCTCCCCTGCCCAGCTCCCTAGGAATGAGTCCGAGACTGGAAACTCACATTCGGTTTCTGGAAGCACTTTATGAGTTGAAGAGACAAAACAAAACAAACCCCAGGGCTCTCACAAGCAGGGGTTTGGATCTTCCCCTGCAGAGGAGCCAGCTGCTAAGCAGTGTGACCAGCCATGGTCACAGGTCCATCTGTTTAATAATGCCAGCATGATGGTGTGTAGGAGCCCCCCAGCCCCAGAAGTGCCCTCTCTCACTTTGGTTTTCCAGTGGTGCCATTGCTTTGGCTTTCTGGATGTGGGGCTGCCTGCAGGGAGAACCAGCAGCATGGAGCAGGCTGTCAGGCAGTGCTGGACAACTGAGTTTCAAGGGTGGTGCTGAAGATTTTGCATTTAGGACTTGGAAGAGAGAGAAATCCTCTGTCTGTGGTTTCATTTGAAATGCAGACCTGCAGCTGCCAGCATTGATATCAACCTTCCACTCAAAGTGCCCTTTCCAATATCTCTTGGGCACTGCAAGGCTTGTGGGGAGAGATGATGTCTTTTATTAGCCTGACTGATAGAGGGGGATTAAAACCAGACAAGCTCTCACCACCCAAGCCCTGGTTTCTATGACACATTCTTTAGAAAGGATTTCCTGGGGAGTGTAGCTCATTTTTTACATGGTAGAATTTTTTTGCCTAGCCCTGCTGGGCCTCTCCAACCGCACTTCTAGATTCATCTACATTTATAAACTCTTTATTCCATAAGCCCAGGTGACTTGATTTCCATCTGCAGTAAAATCAAGCTGAATGATGTGATCCCCAACATGGGCACATCCTTAGCAATTTGCCAAGGAAACCACTTCCCACTGGAGGTGCTATCCCTCAGCAGCATTTCCCTGGCTGGATTCCTGCGTGCCCTGGCACTCCACAGGACAGCTGGCAGACACTGCTGCCTCTTGGCAGACAGTCATGGGAAGGGCAGAGCATTAAAAAGGTGCCAGGCAACCTCTGGATTATTCAAGGCAATTCTACACAACTCTGATATTTTGCAAATCTGGACATTAAAGATGTGCTTAGGGAAATCTCATCCCATGTCTCTGTCAGAAAGAGATGGAGATAATCCTTTTGCCAGAGTTCCTCTGGGCAGGCCCTGGGATCACTCCTGAGACATCTCACTCTCTGAGTGTGACACAATTGTGACATCTTTGTATATTAAATGCTGGGCTTGCAATTACTGGGAATCCTTTCAGGCTGCGACCGTGTCATGTTAAGGAAAAAGGAAATGTGTATTTATAACTTAAACTCCTGTGCCTTGTGACAGTAGGTTTATACTCCATGTAGAGGGTGAAGAGGAATCATGGTGTTAAAGCAGGAGGAAGTCAGCCAAGATTGTCATGCTGTTGGAAACAGGTTTCTTTTAATTCAGTAAGGTGGAATAAATTGAAATACCTTCAGTGCAAGGTTATGTTATGTTATGTTATGTTATGTTATGTTATGTTATGTTATGTTGTTATGTTATGTTATGTTATGTTATGTTATGTTATGTTATGTTATGTTATGTATGGGTTTGCTGAGCCCAGGAAAAGGTTGATTGCATTCTTACTCTCCCACGAGACTTCCTCCATGGCTTAGGTTGAGTTACTTCGCCTAAAGTTTCTTTCCTGTTAAACAAAGGTAACACAGGCTGATGCTTCCCTAACAGTAGATTTGTTACAGCTAATTGCTTGGTGAGTGTTTCATGCTGTAATTATGATCTGAGTTAAAGCTTTGCTTGTGTTTCACATCATTGAAAGCCCTTCCATTGAATTACAGCCTCTTGAATTGGATATTAATCCTGCTCAAGTACACTTAAAGCGAGCATGGGCTTTTCGTGTTCTATGCAGGCATTTTTCTAGCAAACTGGTATTGCTGCAGGAGATGTGAAGGGAAAGAGGATGTGCAAAGGCACACAAATATTCAGTAAGTACCGATCATTATCAAATTATCATAGCTGGGGAGAGAGAGAAAAGCAGCTTTTAATGTGGGTGGGAAAGGGCATGAGGGATTTTATTAAATTACTAGCACTTTGTTCACTGTGACCTGACCTTTGGGGTCTTAAGTTGGTCATGGGTGATCTTGGGCAGGCAGGGATTTCCGAGAGTTTATAAAGCTATTTTCTCTCTTTTCTGATATGGGTTGGCATCACTTACTCTGAATTTATACCCTTGTGGGTCCTTGCAGGCAGCATGGGCAAGCTCACGTAGCAGGGCAGTGAGTTATGAATGTAGCAGTATTGTTAACCTTCTGCAATAACAGAGTTGGCGGCTTTATGTTGCGGGAAACAGCTTATCATAGGCTGTGCCCTTGTGACCTTCCAGGAGAACCAGGGCTGCTGATTCATGGTGTGACTCCCTGAGAGCCCCAGACCATGCAGTTAACCTTTTGGCACTAGTGTGCGCCACAGTTAGAAGGGATTTATAGCCATTTTCTGGTGCCAAACCACAAATATGATTAAATATTTTAAGTCTTTCCTTCAGAGCAAAAGGTAAGTGTAAAGTGTGTGCACCTGAGGAGAAAATGGGCAACTGACCCTTTTTTCATGCTGTTTTGAAGAACAGTGGTTCTCCTGTCTCTAGGTAGAAAAAGTTATCTGTGAAATCACTAAATAGGTGTCAGAGTTTGGAAGAGCTGGGATTTGTATGCCAGTCAGCTTCCTGCTGGTCCTATATTTACAGGCTGGCACACAGAACAGTCAAAACGGAAACTAAATTAAATAGCTAAATTACCTTATGGCACACAAGCAGAGCATTTCTCTCTGTTTTTCTGACAAGCACCATTCCATGTTGCTACTCAAAATAAACTAGAGGAGTAATGTAGTGGTTTTTTGAGGGCAGTTATTGCTTCTTCACAAAGGTAAATAATGAGAAGGGAAGTCAGAAGTGAAACTCAAATAATGAGTTTTGCTTCATTAAGCAGCTGCTAAAGATTATCTTTAATACAGACCACTTAGGAAATTACTCAGGGATGGTGGAAACATTTGGAACTACTCAGGTTTGCTCTAGCATGAATATGCTCAAAAGCTTTAGCTTTTTTGGTGTAGTCAGGTGAGGAATTTGGTAATTCAATGTTCAGCAGCAGAAATATTGATTAGTTGTAAGGAATTATGACATGAGGTAAAAAATCCTGCAGAAATTTATGCTGGATAACATTTTGTTCAAATTTTGAGTATAATAAAGTAATTGCTCTCCATTTGCAACCAGCATGGTCAATAGTCATAACACAGGTACTTTTGTTTATCTCACCTGCATCTACAAGTTCCTGTCTGTGCTGTAAAGCATGGTTCAGTCTTCATTGAAACCAAGCACGGCTCCTGTGTTGCATGGGAGAAGCTTCATTTATGCTTTGCAGAGAGCAGACTTGCATTTACTGCTTGGTTACGTCGTATTCCATGGGAAAGCAAGAAACACAGTTCCCCAATCCAACCTCTTCAGCTCCTGACTGCCAGGACCATGTTTCTTCAACATTACATTTCCTGATGTGCCCTTCCTCATTCTTCCCAGTGCCAAAGCGGCAGTGGCAAAGAAGTGGAAAACAGAGCAAACTTTGTGACCTTAAAAGTTTCAGTGTAAGTGTTTGCATAACCAAGGATGCAGATCACTCCAGGATGCTTACTCCATTCTAGAGAGGGGAGCACTGGGAATAATTCCCAGGTTGGAGATTTAAAACTGCTTCTGGTCTCATTGAGGGATGGGGCTAGTGTGGATGTTGGTGGCCTTAGCCATGCCTGAAATCCTCTCATTTCAGAGGATTTGGTTTACATCCTCATTCCATGCCAGCATGCTGTCTGCCATGTGATACAGCTGGGTGACGCATCCCAGAGCTGTGACGTGGCCACTCCTGCCACAGCCAACGTGATGCTGACAACTTAACATATATTTTCTTTACCAGCTGATCAGGGAAGCTTGTCCACACTTGTGTCTCACCAAGGCTCTCTTCTCTTGCAGGTGATCCCAATGCTTCCCAGGCTGCTCTGTGAGGAGCTCTGCAGTCTCAATCCCATGCAAGACAGACTGACATTCTCTGTGATTTGGAAATTGACTCCGGAAGGCAAGGTACTTTAGGCAGCAGGCAGTCATCCTGCTAATCAGTCCTCCCTCGTGGCCAGCCCCTACTTTTGTAGTGCTAAAAATGCCATCCCTCAACACTCAGGTGGATAGCAAAGGTGAACAATAACTGGAGGATGTAGGACTGTCCCCGTGTCTTGTCTTGCTAAAGACATACTGTGGAATTTCTCACTGAAATAATCTCTCAACATGGCTGGGAAAGGATGAATATTTGTATGAATCTCAGGAATGGAGAATGTCCTGCTCCTTGCCAGGTCACCCAACCATTTAATGTCTCACCTCCAGCAGCAATTCAGAGCTAATGCTTTGGGGGGGATGAGATGTGCCCCTGACTGCAGGCCTGCCTGGAGCTCACAGGCAGTTGTGCAGTGCGGCAGATGCTGCACTGTGTCTCTGTGGCCTCTCTGCTAAACAGACTGTTTAATTCTCTTCAGAGCTGCAAATTACATCAGTCCAAATAAAGCATGATAGCCCTTTAGCAAAGGCACGGCTCCATCCTCTCTGCATGTGTTGTTTCCAGAGAGCAGTTGTGGAGGCTGTCTGTTGGTGCACTGGGCTGCCTTCAGCTGCCTGCTACCACTCCCCAGGTCTTCATTTCTCTCCCATGCTCTTTGTTACCCTAAAATCTCCTCTTTGGTGATCACAGGGTCCCCATACTAATCAGGGAGGGCTAAAGACTGGCAGTACCAGAGCAATCTTCAGTCTATGCAAAATACACTTTTCGTACTCAGGAGTTGTTTTTTTTAAACCATTGTTTTTACATATACAACTCTTTGTGTAAACTGTATTTCTTGTGCCAATTTAGTAATTTCCACAAAGATTCACCTCCATATTATTGTCCCAGCTGCTCTAAAATATGCTGAATCTATCTTTGTGCTTTAGCAAAATACAGTTGCAGTCCTGATTTTGTATTTCTGCAGTGAGTCCCTGCTCTGGCACAGAGGTGGGTTGTATTTGTCTGCTGTGAAAAGTGTTCCCCTTCCTATAGTAACAGCATGATTGCTCATGAGACCTTCTAAGAGCAGCTACTAGGTAGACCTTTTATTGACTCTGAGTTGTCTTTGAACAGCTAAAAGTCAAGTCTTAATTAAAATAAGCCTTTAATTACATCTTGTCTCTTGTCCCATATGATATATCTGTTGTGTTTCAAGCAGTGCTCAGTCCAGCCCTGTCTGACCAGTGAGAAAATAGAGGAGGTGTAGCATTTAGCTCAGGGAGCAGACTTCTGGAGTGGTCTGGGCTGTGGCCATGCTGTTCCTGGGAGAGCAGACTGCCTGTGGCCATCTCAGCAAACTGGTTTCTCCTACAGGGCCTTTCAGGGTTACAGTCTTACTCAAGGTCACTTGATATGGATGTCAGGTGAAGGCTGGAGAAGAATTTATTCTTTCCAAGAGGAGAAGTGGTTGTAGGGCTTTTGCCCAGGAGGGCATTCTTCTAAAAGCTGGTATTTCTAGGTGTTAGTATACCTGTATCTCAGTGCAAGCAGGATCACATGCTCTCCCATACTCTGTTGGGTGAAAGGGAGGTGAGTCAAAGGCCCCAACACAGCCCTTGAACTTCAGCTGTTGGTGGAGAGCCCTGGGAGCACTGACAGTGAGGACAGGATGTTGCTCAGGACTATGGGTTTTTGTCAAAACAGGCAGAACTGGGGAAACCTTATCATAACTTTAGAAATCCTTTAGATGCTGGTGCTCTGTGTGGACTCTGGGTGCACCAGGTTTGCTATGATGGGGGCAACATTGCAGACTGATCTTGTGGATTACTCATTGTAATCTCTAGTCCCAGCTCACAATCCCCAAATGTTGCTCCTCCACTGTGCCTTGCCCATCCCTCAGCCATGGTACATTGGCCAGCCCATGGGAGCTTGCCCATTCCTCTGGTGGGTTTTCCAAAGCAGGGGCTGCTGACCTACTGGACATGCATCCCTCATCAACACAAGAAGCTGAACTGCATTGAACAGACGCAGCAGAACACAGAGCAGGTGCTGCCACCAGCTTTGGAGCTGGACAGAGTTTTTTTGGGGTTTTTTTGTTTGGTGGGTTTTTTTGGTTTTTTTTTTTTTTTTTTTTTTTTGGTTTTTTTTTTTTTTTTTTTTGGCTTTCTCTTCCTTTCTTTTTCCACAGCACAGAGGAAGAGACACAGGGAATAACCATGAGCTGATGGTCGGAGCATTTTACATTGCAAGATGCTACTTGCTGCATCTCTGCTATTAAAGCACTTTGGAAGTAGAAATAACCTTAAAAGCCCTGTGCTGTGACTTTCAGAGCTCTGAGTTGCTGAGTTATACAGCACATCTGTGATGCATTAGGGAAGGAGGCAGCAAAGGTATTTTGGGAATCAGTCCCTTCCTATTAAGAGGAAGGTTTGTCTCTGAAGCAGTGTCCTTGATGAGGCTGTCATAGAGAGCTCACCCTTCTCCCTGGACTCGGTCACTTGCAGAATTCACCTTGTGCTGTTGGGCTGATATAGGGGTAAGGTGGTGCTGGCAGCTAAGGCAGAATTACAATTCTTCAATCATTCTCTGAGCACTTGTGCTTTGAATGGTTTATCACAAACTGCATCTGTCTCCAGAGCCCTCATGCCAGTGCTCTTTACTTTTGTGAAAATCCTTCTGCCCATGTCCCTTGGCACTTTATCACTGCCTTGATGAGCTGTTGGATTGATTCTCATATATATCTCTGTTGAAAATAGGTTTTCCTGTCTGCTTTAGGAAATAATTCTGAATTCCTACTTTTACACCAGTATTCCTTAAGGGAGTTCAAAATGGGAGTGGCTTCTGGTTTAAAATAAAATAATTTTATAAGCAGTTTATTGAATATTTTCCTCTCAATTCCAAAGTAGTTTGGAAGCCCAGAAAGGTTCCTGGCTTGAGTTTGGACCTAGAACCATGGTCATGATCAGAGAAGCAAGGGGGTCAGTGGCTGTCCATCTCTCTCCTCCCAGTACTCCAGGAAGTCTCCCACGAAGTCCTACTAGGCACTTTCACAAGTGCTAGTCAGACGCTGGGATTCCTGCAGTACTCCTGAAAACAGGATTTTAAGGCCAGCCACTTGTGCTCTGGTAGCCAGACTTTAAGTCATTCTGTTGTGTTTTAGGGAGGAGAAGCTCTCTGGCATGTGTGTATCTGCCTGTTGTCACTCCTGCACCTGGTAACCTGTGAGTCAATAGACTGGGTTCAACTCCCAGATGGTCTGTAGTTCTTGAAGATCTGTGGAGGAGAAAAGTCAGGTAGAGGAGGGAGACCCGAACAATCTCCTGTGTATATGCACAATACATTGTTACCTGTTACTTGCATATACATGTTACTAGATGCCAGAGAATCTGCATGGGCAAAAGGCCTGAAGGTTTCAGAAGGAAGATCTTCACTCAGAGGTCATGGGTAGTGGGGAAGTCTGCTATCATTCCTCCCAGTGTTTGTACAGCTTCCCAAGCTTTTGTGCACCAGAAGAATGAGTCCTCAGATCAATTTCCACTTGGCAATTTTGCAGATCCTTGATGAGTGGTTTGGGAGGACAGTCATCTGCTCCTGCGTGAAGCTCAGCTACGACCATGCACAGAGCATGATTGACAGCCCTGGGAAGGTGTTGTCACCTGAAGAGCTCCCCCCTGTCTCACCCCAGCACTCGATAGCCGAGATCCAGGAGGCTGTGCTGAACCTGCATCGAGTCGCGCAGCACCTGCGCAAGCAGCGCTTCACCGAGGGTGCCCTGCACTTAGACCAGGTGAGTGAGTCCAGCCCCTTCAGGCTTCACCAAAGCAATTTTACCTTCTACTCTCTAAGGATTTTCTGGCTAGTCTAAAAACTTGAAGGGTAAAATCAAGGCTGGAATAGAAAGGCAGGTTTGAGTGCCAATGTTGTCTTAAGAGCGGCATCAGATTATGTACCATAAGCAGTAAGTAGGATGAAAAGAAAAAAATCCCTGTTTTTTAAGGAGTGATCCATTTTCCAACATTTTTCAAAATCCTAAAACCCTTTTGGACTGGGTAAGTAATTCATACTGTGAAACAAATCATGACAGTGTCGTTCATTATCGTGCAGTTCAGATATTAGTGCACATTTCACTGGGAAAGGCTCATCCTCCACATTTCTTTCTGTGCTTGCAATATTCTCATTTTCCACAGCTTTCATAGCAGTTCTCTGTGCTGGGAAAATGGCTAAATGTTATCTAAGCTAATACTTGTAAGTGTTGGGTGTGTTTCAGAAGAAAAAATGCTAGTGAGGAGGTTTTCTGTCTGGGGTGATTTAAATAATCTTGTATTAGTAGTGGTATGTGTAATTTCTATTTTACAAGGAGATCCAGATATTTTAGGCTATCACAGCAAAAAATACTTTTGCATGATGTTCAGCTGCTCTGAGGTGGTTTCTGATAGTTTTTTGGATAGGCGGTTCCAGTAATTTGTAGGACCCAGTGGTCTTCCTGAGCAGGAGACAAAATAATCTTTTAATATAAGGAAGCTCTATTGTTTCATTTTGCAAAATGAGTGTGAGTCAACATAAGGATATTGCTGAGAAAGAAGCTAGGAGTGGTGTAAACAGGGCTATTGTATGTAAGACATATGTTGTAACCCTTCCATTTTACTCAGCATTGTAGTGTTGTCTCCAGTTGCAGGAAAGTCTAATTTTAGAGAAATCATTGCAGAGAAAGAGGAGCAAGAAGTGTCTCTAATCTGTGACCTTCCCCAACATTCTGGTGGAGCTGCTGTGAAGAAGAGGCAATGTGCTTTCCCCCATGTCTAAGATGGACAGAATGACAAATTTGTATCTTGAGTTTTCAGCAGAGGAGTTTTTATTTTAGGATAAACTTCCTGCTGTAGGCAGTGAAGCGTCTGGGGCTGTCTTGCCTGCATCTGTTGTAGGAGGTCTCAGAGGACTGATTCAGCGCACGTAAGTGAGCCTGGAGCAAGGACATTTGCTTAAGGTCTCCCTAAATTAGTTTGAAAACTATTTTTGGAAATCAAACTTCCACTTTGAAGTTTTCTTAAACCTCTTCTGGAACAGAGACTTCCTTCTTTGAGGTTTAGTGCACAATGGCTAATAAACTGGGCCTTTGTTCCCAAGCACACCCTGAATACTAGAGAAACATAAAAATCACAGCTTTTGCACGAGATCAACTGCCTGGGAAGCCTTGGAGGTATCTGGCTTGGAAAAAGAGTCCATGGTGACTGGAAGCTGTGGCCCAGAAAGGTCACCAGCTGCGTTCCACAAGTCACTGTTACAGTGTAGTGCTGACTGTTAGCTGTGTGCCCCTGAGTTTAGTTACCTGTTATCAAACTAACCTCAGGGGAAATATGTTTTAAACCAGCTGTGACATTTTCAATGGGAGGATTTGGCCAGGGAAGCATCCTGTTCCAGTGATAGCTCATAAAAGATTAGCTGTGTTTTGTTTTGCTCTGTGCTCCTACAGAGGAGCCATTAAAGAGAACATATTGGAGGATCATTTGTGAGATTGGGATTAAAAGCCACAGCTAAGGGCACCAGAAGCCATTAATTCCTGCTCAGCCTAGTTCCCAACCATCATGATAAACTGAGTTATGTGTCACAAATGGCACTTTTTACTGTGCAGAATCTCTCTCCCCTGGCAAGAATGTCAAAGTAATGGTCTTTGAGAAGGAGGCATATTTTCCATCAAGGGACACTTTCACCACACTTAGTGGAGTCAAGTACTGCCCTGATAGCTTTATTTTGATAAACTGTATCCTCCCCAGCCCATGGAGGAAGTGGTTGCTCCAGGGCCTGTGTATGAACAGTGTGTGAGGAACAGGTTTGGGGATGTGGTCAGTGGCATATGGTGGGACAAAGCAATCTGTGTCGTTTAATAGAAGGGGACAAATTTCTCTACTTTTGCTTCCCCAGTTCCCTGAGTTCCCATGGGCACAGCTGTGTCCCACTTCCAGCCTCAAGTGAGCAAGCAAGGGTGGGTCCAAATGGGAAACACACCTTTCTAATCACTGGACCTCTCACTGATTTCCTGTTGAGTAATGTAAATCCTGAACAATGGAAGACAAACTCCAGCAGGAAGTTGGGGCAATGAATTATCGGATTCCAAATAAATATGTGAGTGAAGGAAACAATCATCTCACAGTCTTAAGGGAGGGGGGTGGCTGAGCGTAGATGACTCCTGTGCCTTTTTTTCCAAGGGATGTGAGACCTCTTCCTATACATTGTGTTATATTTGAGAGTTCTACCATGGAGTAACTCCTGATTGGACAGTGATGACTTATTTTGCTTACTTCCACCTTGCCTTTTTTTTTTTTTTTTTTTGTGCTTCCTGCTGGTATTAAGAAAATCCTGGGGGAAAGACTCTCCCATCCTCCTTTGCCACTGGCTGTGGTGGCTTTGGGCTGGTGCTCTCCCTGTCTGATTTAGTTTTCTCTTTGGACTGATACTGATCTGTCCCACAGTATCCATGTAGTTTAGGATTTTTTCCCCAAAACTAAGAACATTTCTCAGATGAAGCCATTCATGAGCATATCTTTATAACAGCAGAAATATTGGCTGGCCAGGGAGCTCCTTGGATGTGACACAGGATGGCTCCGGTAGGATGCAGCAGTGTCAGGCTGGTCCTGCTGGGGTGAGAAGAATATTTCCTCTTTGAATGTCACTGCTGAATTTTTATGACCTAAAGTGAGAGCAGCATCTGCATGCCCATAGTTTTATCTTTTAGCAGCAATTTTAGAAGCAGGAATCTCCATAGCTCAACGGATGAAGAATATACAGATATATATAGATTTTAATAACTTAGGAATTACATATCTGGGTCACATAGAAGACCATGAGATATTACAGAGATAGAACACAGTCTGGAAAGCTTAGGGTTTGTGGGTTCAGTGTCAGTGTATGTGTGTCTCTTGGGGCTATGCAATTTTGAATTCTTGCTGTAGCTTAATCCTGGCCATGACTTTAACCCACATACCTGTGACCCACTCTTTCCCCCCACTCCCCAGTTCCTATCACACCTCTACAGAGGTCTGGGAATCCTGCTGGCATTGCAGGGAATCCTGCTGCATTGGACCTTGGGGCTGAGGACCATGTTTGCAAACAGAGCCACACGTCTGTCATTCCATAGGGATCCAGCTGTCCCTATAGGCCCCTTCTGGAGCTGTTTCCCTAGAATATGGTTTCCTGTGCTGCCTGCCAGCTTCCTAGCTCCAAAAAGCAGCTGAGCTGAGTTTTAAAGGTTTAAAGACTTTGCACCTCAAACAGCTAAGAAGCTTATGAAACTTTGTCCACACAGACAGAGATTAATGTATTTCTTTTCCTTCTCATTCAGAGCTGCAGCTTTTAGGTGCAAAGGGAAGAAGTCCTGTATGTGACTAAGAAAAATGTTCAGGTATTTACAGTATTGTCTTCCCCCCCAAAACCTCCTTCCTGCACAAGACCATGAAATGCCCCCTCTGTGCTGTCCTCTCACAGCTCCTGGTGTAGCCAGTCTGTAAATTGGAGCAGAGGTCTGACCTGATTTAAAAAGCAAAGTGAGCACAACCCACAGCTTTCCTTTTTTTTCCTGGCCAGGTTACTTTGAAGCTGGATCACTTCCCCAGCCCACAGCTTTTAGAAACACTAGCCAGAGAATCAGATAGAAACTTGCTTTCAACAAAAACCATCAAGTTTGCAGAAAAGCTTCTTAGCTCCAGCCTGCCTAGAGGAGACGTGCTGATAAATGGTTCTCTTTTGGCCTCAGCAGTTTAGGAATGAATCACGAGGACAGATGCCTAAGGGAAGACAGGTTAAAAAGGATTTCTGTGCCTTTTTAAAATGAGAATACCCCGGGATGCTGATCTGTCTCTATGACAACTCTCTGTGGGCTAAGCATTTCCTTTTGTTGTGCCCATGATTCTACCTTTACTGGCACATTTACACCTGGGTGCTCAAAACATCAGCATTGACCAAAGTTCCTTGTGAGAACAGCCCGAAGTACGTTTGCATTGTACCAGTAATGGCACTGAGCTGTTTGCTAGAATAGCTTCTCTCCTTGTTTTCTGCAAAACAGACATTTAGCTTTGCAGGTGTGTGGGAAAAGGGAAGGGAAAAAAGGACAAAAATTACAAAGATGAGAGTGTTAGACGAATTTAAGTGTTGAATTGGTAGTGAAATGGTCTCACTTCTGCTTGCTCCCAGCTTGTGTATGATGCCATTGTCTTGTCATGTGAGCAAGGGTTGCTGTTTCCTGTGGGTCTGTATTGTTTTGAGTAACTTAGAAGTAGTAAAAATTGTATTGCTGTAGCTCTGTAGCACACTGGAGACCTATGGTCTTGTACCATGTCTGGTGAGGATAAGGAAATCAGTGATCTTTGAGAATAGCTTTGTTTTTTTAAGACTGGCGGTACTGCTAAAGTAAGAGAGCATTTAATAGAGCTTCAGAAAACATAGGGAAACAAGCACAAAGGTCCCAAACGCCAAGATTTGTGCAGAATGCCAGCTCCAAACCACCCAGGTATGTTACATCTGGGATTTACTAGCCAGCTCTGTATAGTTTTTGAATCCTCAGAACATAGTCTGCCTGCTTGGTGCAAATGGCTTTGAGAAGTTGACTCAAGCCACTCACACGTGGAAAGTGAGGAGGAGGAAGGACACTGCCTGTGGCACTGTATGTTGGGAAATTTGGTTTTGGTTGTGGCTAATGGGATAGCACAGAAACATGTATTTTTAGACAGCTGTCCTTGCTAATGCTGTTTAATTGTAAATCTCAAGAACCACAAATGAATTACTCTCATTATTAACATTTTCCAGTATGAGCAACTGCTGGAAATAATTATGGGAAATTGTTTTGTCATATTTCCTGCTTCATATCTATATAGTAAGCATTCAGGTCTTTTATTCTTGCTTTGTGAACATAATAAATATTTCTACCCTGGTCAAACAGTCATTGTGTGCAAAATATAGTTAATTAGTATATTAATGGAAGACTTAGGGCTGGAAGAAGTGTTTAGATGGGACAGAAAAGGCCTATAATGTTGCATGGAATTCAGTCTGACGTGTTTCCTTTAATAGCATGTTCTGAATTTATGTCTTAAAATGCAGTTGGGGCAGAAAGGTTCATCCTGCCTTGTCTACTCCCTGGAGTGATACTTAAGTTTTCTGTCCAAGGTTCCTGTATGTGCTACCTCTGCACACTGAGTGTGTGGACTGTTCAAAGGAGGAGTAAATGGCTTTTCTCCAGCCCCTGACTGGAGCAGGGGCTGCATCTCTTGGTCAGTCTCAAAAAGAGAGTCATGATGCTCATTGCATGGCATGTGACAGTACCAAATTCATCTCAGATCTAGTTCCATCAGGGTAGGTTGAAGTGTAGGTACCTGGCTGGACACTTGGCTTTGGTGCAAGAGAAAATCCAAAAGGCCCATCTATAAAAGCCTGAAGACTGCTACAATACCTTCCTAAAGAGGCTGTTACAGCAAAAGTGTCTGAACATGCCAGCAGAGGCAGGGTGGGCAGTATGTATGGGGCTGTGAGATAAATGGAAACTCAGACTGACAAGGAGCTTTCACTATTCACTTCCTATCACAATTCCAGCATTGTCTGCTCCTTCTCTTTGATGTCTGGTTAAAGAGACATCACTGAAAGCCAGAATGGGGACAGCAGGTGCTATATGATCATTATGGATAGTTGCTTATACTGTGTGATACATAAGGCAGCTGGGGGAATGTTGGATGTACTTGGAGATTAATTTCCTTTGGGGATTTTATGTCTTTTGTGTAGCCCCAGTTAATACATCAAGACGAGCATCTGAGGCCACAGCTTCCTCCTGGGGAATGGTACTGTCCTGCAGGAGTACCCAAAATGGCTGTACAAAGGTGTGTCAGAAAAGTAGGGAGGATTTTCAGCATCTCTTCCCTGCAATACCACAGAGGAACATGGTGCTTGGCAGGAGAATATGAGATGTCACCACTGTGGTCAGGAGCAGCTATGGCTTAGGTTGGGACGTTTGCACACACACCAAGGATCCACATGGGATGGAGCTGTTCTGGGATCACATTATAGAGGGGATGTGTGCTGCCTGAGCATCTCTCTGCTTGCATGGAGATGTTTGCGTTGCCAGGAGGTTTTAAAATAATTTGATTAAATTAGGATTTTGAGTGGAAAACTCTCTGAATCTAGTCTTTTGCCCTGGGATTTTAATGAAGTCTTCCCAGGGGTGCGAGTAGGATTGATGTCCTCACACACGTCCCGCCGTTCCCCGATGGTTCTTTCCGAGCCGAGCAGCTGTGTCCCAGCAGGAGCAGGTGGGGAAATGGCCGAGCTGGCTCCGGCAGGAGCGGAGAGTCGGACGCTGGAGCTCAGGGCTCTGCTGTGGAGCATTGTGCTGGGAGCCACTGCAGCCAGATGTCTGGGCAAACACAGCCAGGAAGGAGCTCCCCACACAGTGGTGCTCTGGCATTAATTTACCATCAGTAATGCAAGAGTGGATTATGACTTTATTCTTCCTGGAGAAAGTATTCCAGCCACTAGCTCAGATATTCAAGACCTCCGGTGATGTACGAGTGGTTTCCTTCTAAACAAACACAGCTTAACCCTTGAGTTTTATTAAATCTATCACAGACATGCAAGCTGAGAAACTTCTCTGTAGAAACCAGGTCTTTTGCTTTAATTTTGAGATGCTGTATAACACAGAAGTGTTAGATGTACTTTCACCCGCTAGCCTCAGAGCAAGTATCAGAGGGGAGGCTGGCTCCATCCTTCCAGATGATGGGAATGGTATGAGGAGGTGAAGCAGTTACCCAAGTTCACATGGACTGTTGGTGGCAGAGCTGACAGGACTTTATCGGATTCCCCGGCCAAATCCAGTGCCTTGGGCCAATGCTGACCATTCTCTTCATCTTATATTTATTACTGACACCTGTTGAATAAGAACTGGTGCTTTTTTGTTTCTGCTGTGTATTGCTGGCCCGGTTAAGGACAGGGTTTTTTATCCTGGTTCCCCAGCAGATGCGTCTCACAAATCAGAGCAGAGAAACATGAGGGCTGAACTGTGGCCAGCACATCTCAGCAGTGCAGAAGCAATTGGTGTGTTTCACAAGTAGTCTCTCTCCCCATTCTTTTCAGTTCTTGGGCTTTGCCTATGTGTGCCAGGACCCAGCCAGTGGGCTGCTATCCCATGGAGGTCCCTCCTGCTTGCCTGGGACAGAGTTGCAGTGGGCAGTACATCATTAGACCTTCCAAATTGCTTGGCTTTTTCTGTTGATTGAATCCAGTTGGTGATCAGCCGTTGTAGAAGGGGGATGAGCTGGCAGTCATTGCATGCTGACCTGCAAGCAAGGTTGAAGGTGTTTGCAAGCAGTCCAAATTCAGACATGAAGTACACATCTCTTGGTTCTGTGGATTAACTGCTCGCAGATGGGTCTTGCCCTTGCCTTGTGATAGACAGCCTGGTGTCATTTGCTCAGACAGTGCCAAATAACGTGTCTGGGGGAAATAGAGGGCATCTGTGTTGGCTTAGTCTGGTGGAATGTGTCCCAAACGTGATGCTGATAGCTCAGGTGGACAGCGGATTCAGTGCTTGATCCAGCTGTGCAAGCTGCTCACTGATATTTTTGAGGTTGGTAGGGAGAGTAGTGACTTCTGCTGGCTATATTGCAAAAGGTTCAGGATGGAAAAACTGGTTCTTGATGAAGCAGAAACAAACTGGTTCTTCAGTGTCTCTGATAGCAAGACAAATAAAACCCAGGAAAAGAGGTTTGTGTAGAGGTGCATGTGGGGTGAGTGCTGGGAGGAAATTCTTATTTTACATTTTCTGCTGAGGAAACAATCCTTGCTCTGAGATTCTTGCCCTTCACTTAATGGTGTTTTTCTTCCCTGGTGATGAACGGACGTCATCAGAAAGTCTGTTGTTGTTCCAGATTCTGTTTATCACGTATTTGAACAAAGACTTGACAAGGGGTTTTTTTTCAGGTATTAATTATAGTTGACTGCAAGGCTAATCCATCATCCTCTTTGGATGGAGTCACTGGGTGTTGACTGATATAACTGCAAATGTGATCAATCTGCCGTAGGTGAAGATGTAGCAGCTCTTCATCAGGGCCTTTTCAGTCTCACCCAATAGTATACAGAAGAAAGGCTAATTGTATAATAACAAAAGACAACGTTTGGAAGGAGATGAAAGATTCTGACATTACAGTTCTGTGATTTTTCATTTCAATTCCAAAGTGAGAAGGGAGAATATTCATGGCCACAACTCATTTTATCAGGTGTTTCTGGGCATGATCACTCCTTCTGAGTCCTGGGGTATTTTATCTTTTGTCATTCATAGCATATGGATGCTGAAGTACAAAGAAGCTCAGAAAGCACCTGTGGTTTTCATAGCCCTCTGAAATGAGACTATGGGATCCAAGCATAGCCAAGATCTTAGCCAAGATCCCAGCAGGTGAGGACAGAGCTGATGGTGCCCCATCTGAGGAAACCAGTGCCTGCTGAAGTCCACTTTTGGGTTTATCTTCAAACGTTCCAAGTCCAAGTTCACATCTTCTGAAATGATATGTCCTGTTAAAGCTTGCAGTGATTCATTTGGAGTGCATTTTGTTGAGCAACCTCTTGGGTTTGTTTTGAAAGCAAGTGGCTTTGAATCTGTCTTGAGTAGTCTGGATCATTTATCTTGCCCTTTTCTGCATCTTCATGTGGTAACAGGGAAGTTATTTAAGCAAACAAATATAATTCAGAGTATGGATTTTCCCTGAATATGAAATTGCGTAAAATGGGAGCATGAAGCATGACATCTCAGATAAGGTTGTTGGTCCACGTTGCACTTATTTCCTTAGTTGGGATTTGAGGAAGACCTCCTCCCTGAGTGTGCTCCTTCTTTGTGCAGCTCTGCCTTCACTGGTGGGATGCACATTCCCTGTTGTTTCCTGCTTCTATCTTGAGGCACAAACACCCATCTCTCCCCAAAGATGTGTATTCACTAGATACTGCATTGTCAACACCTTAAACCTGCCAACACTACTGAACTTTGCCCTCTGAAGGAAGCATGTTTGTGTTTTGGATCTCATCTGACAGCTAATATCTTGCATTTGTGCTAATTAGTTACCAGCCGAGCTGGCCACAGTCCATTGCCCATCTGTGATGGGCTGCCATTAAATTGGTGGTCACTTGAAAACTAAGCAAGAGGCAGCAAGAAAGTAGCCTCTAGAATCTGTTGGACTTGAGTGGCATGAGGGACTTGAGACATCTGGAAGAAACCAGCCATGCAAAAATCACTGTGAAGGGGTTTTTGGGGGTAATTCCTTTAACTGGGCTTGAAAAACTTGTTTCTGTCACAGAAATACAAACTAACCAAGCAGTCACTCTTGCTTGGCTTTTTTTGTAAAAAACCAGCCTAACCTGAATACAACAAAATTTAATTTGTGCCATCCTTGACAGTTGAAGTAAACCTGCCCTGTCATGGGTTTGATCTGTCTGATCCTGCAGAACTGGGGGGGCTGCAGAGCTGTCGCTTATTGGGTGTCTCCTGGCAATGCTGAAAAATTCACAGTCCCATGAGTCAGCAGGAGATTTGGCATTAACTTTAGGGTTGTAGTTCCACCTCAATTTCAAGGTCTCTGTTTTAATCTCAAGACTATCCTTGCTTTTCTGAGGAGCAAACCCCTTGATCCAGCTTGCACTTTATTTCTGATTAGCATGTTAGAGTAAAACCTGACCTACAATACTGGGAAATAAAATGCTTAAATAGCTAAAATGGGATTTGAAAAAATGCAATTTATTAAATGATTTCTCATTCATTGATGTGTTTAGCAGGTATAGAAGATAAAATGAGCTAAAACAGGCTTTGGCATTTCAGAAAGTGAGTCATTTTTTCTGTTGCATCGTGTATAAACTTTTCCCTACTCGTGTATGTATGGTTGAAATTACTTTGAGGTTTTGAATTCTCACTTCAACTCTCTGCTTTTTATTATTTTCAAGCATTACTGAACGTGAATTCTGTGCTCACATTGCCTTGCTGTTTAGTTGCTTTGGTTTTTTTTTTTTTTTTAATAAGACAATGGGCAAGGTGCAGGTGGTTAAATGAGCTGGGGAGTTATTGGTTTCTCATGTTTAGGTAGGAGTAAAAGGTAGATATATTGATGGATCCATAACATTGTTCCAGGGGGAGCTGCTGACAAATATCCTTTACCCAGGGGGCCAACCTTGAAATCCTTTGGCAGTGTGGTCATCTCTTTTCAGATCCTCAAGCATTTATAAAGGTTCCTTGAAATCGCTTTAAAGAGCACGAACACGGTGCTGTTGCAACCAGCTGAGATAGTAAACAGGTGTGTCTTTTCTTTAAAGAGTGCAAGAGAGTACTCTGAGCTTCTCCATGCTGGAAGAATGCTATTACTCAGAATCCCAGGAGTTCTGAGATAAAGACTAGAGCACACAGTGAGCACTGGGAGATGCCAGATAGAAATATGGTATCTGACTGGAGTTTCCACAGGCTGGGCCCAGCACAGAAACCAGTTGGTCTCCACATGCCGGGACCAACAAGATGTTGTACATTTTTCTTGGCATGAAGAAATCCAGCAGACAGAGGTGTGTCAAACCTGTCCTTGTGTGCCCACTTCATAGGGAGACATGGATACTCCTCAGGAGTGAACTGGATGACCTTCTTTCTTCAGAGTTCACAGCTGCCACCTGCAGCCAAGCTCTGCAGGGGACAGAGGACTTGCCCCAACCCCAATCAGTTGGACAGAGTAACATCACCTGGACATCATCCCTTCAGGAAAATTGTCTGTAACTTAGTTTAGACCCAGCACTGAGGATCAGTGGTTTTGCCTCAAGTAGCCTTTGTCATAGTGGTCACACAGCAATGGATACAAAACACAGTTCAGAGTAGGAAGATTTACTGAAAAGAGCTTGACTGGCCAAGAAATGGGAGCTACCATAGACTTTTCTCCCAACCCTCATTAATTTTCATTGTGGAAGAGGGAAGGGTTTGGAGAAGGGTTTTTTGTTTGTCTGAAGTAAAAACCCCAAACCTTTCATGTGCCTGTTGCCCCAAATGTTTTTCGAACTAGCGTGCAGCTGCATGGTCTGCCTTGTCTCATTAGAAACTGGCTTGATCTTCAGTCTTGGCAGATTCCATGAGAGTGTAAGAGATCTATTAGAAGGATCAAAGGTGACTCTATGGTATGAGAGGGTAGGAATCTCCCAGCTTATTGAATGTCAGCTGTGACAGTGCAGTGCCTGGCGTGTGTTGTGTCAAGGCTCTGCAGTTATGGCATGCTGGAAATGTAAAACTGGAAAGGGCTTTAGTAGATGATCCTTTTCTTGGCAGTAGCAGGAGCTCAGCTGGTAGCAGTCCTGTGCTGTGTTTCTTGCTGTTCTGTCACTGAGCCTTTGTAGCTGCTGGGACCTGTGAACCAGAGCAAGTTGCTCCTGGGGTTGTCTCCATGACTTTCACCCTCCAGCCATGCAGATACAAAGTGAGTGAAAGAAGTTGCTGCTGGACCTGTCCCTCACGTGTCCCCAGTTAGTCATTGCCTGGAATCTGAAATGCTAAAGGCCTGGAGAAATCTTGTGGGGAACTCAGCTGAGTGTACCAAGGTCCTCTGGGGTAGAGTTCAGCAGTCTGAAGGGCTCACCTGATTACAGCAAGGTTGTCATGCAGAGTGACTCACTGAGATTATCTTTGATGTCATGGAGTGTTTCTTCCCATTACAGTTGACAGGACAGTTGGTCAGAGCATGGTAATAATTTTGGTTCAATCCCCTCTATGGGCCATTCACTTAAGAGCTGGACTTGGTGATCCTTGTGGGTCCCTTCCAACTCGTAATATTCTGTGATCCTGTGGCAGCCTGCTGGCTGCAGTTGTGATGGGGTTTTACTTGCTAGGGCTGCAGAGTAGTGCCAGAGTGTGAGATGCCCTCTTGTGCAGTCCGGGCAGCACAGCTGGATGCTCCCATTGCTTGTGGCATCTCCATGGGCAAGTGGCACAGCTGAGCCCACCAGTGTGGACAAAGCCTAGCACAGACCTTTGCTCTTCAGTTTTAAGTGAGGATTTCAGCTTTAGGTTGGGTTTATGGAAAGCAGCGTGAGGTTTGGTTTACAAAAGAAAAAGAAAATAGTCTTTTCAAAAAGCAATTTGTTTCTGCTTTCTGTGAGCAAGGCTTCCAAACGGACTCGGTCAGTTTTGCAGTATGATCAACAGGACTGGAAAAAAATACCAAGTGAAGTAACGCAGTGGCTGTGGTAAACATGAACTGGGCCCTTGGATGTAGCTAATGGCATACCACAAAAGAGTCTCCTTTCACCCACCACGCACGGTGCCAGCAGCAAGCACTGCCAGCGCTGGCGTCTAGCAGAGGAAAGCATCATTTGGCTCCCTTTTGGATTTCATTACTCTTCCTGCACTCCCTCCTGCTCACAGCAAAAGCCTTTCCAGTTGTAAAGAAGTGAATTAACTGCCTTCGTGTCAGTGATGGATGAGGCGCTTTCTCCCCCTTCAAAGAGAGGAGCAGTGCCGGTGAATGCGGGACGGCAGAGTTGAAAAGTCCAAGTGGGACAGGAGAGCCCGTGTGGTGACCCAGCTGTCAGGCAGGACACCCTGGGGACCGCTCCCACCACTGCCCTGGGAGTGGGGAACAAAAACTATGCTCAGCACGCTCGCCTGGCCTCAAGGCTCTTTTTTTGTCTGTGTCCTGCTTTCAGTGGACTTGGGCACATCCCTGAACACACAGCAGCCATTTGTGGGGGTTCAGGGAGCCTCAAAGGCTTTCACAGGGAGCTCCTCTGGGCTGCACAAAGCAGGGTTACCATGCTGGTACTCGGGAGATCTCCTTTCAGGCGTCCATGGCTAATCATATTAAAGGTGACCTCGTGAGCAGTGCTCTCCATTGTTGCCATATGTTTTGTCCAGTGCTTGAGTGATGTTGTGCATTGGAATGTATTCATGCGTCGCCTAATTTAATCACCAGACTTAATCCCCTCTCCTGTTCTACACCCTTAGAATTTACTGGCTCCTTTCTAGCCTCCCATGCATTGTTTGGGTCTCCTTCACAAGCTAATACCGATGCCTGGAGAGATTTTTATTTATTTATTTACTTTCAGAAAGTATTTAAAAATGTAGTCTTAACCATAAGCCCAACAACCTCTCCAAAGGGAGAGCAAACACAGTGGATGCTCTAGCAGGCTGATCCTTCTTCCCTGTGATCTTTTCCTTCCAGCTTTTCCATAGAAAAACTAGGGATTAGGCTCATGGGTTTAAAAATATAAAAATACTACGAATGGAAAAATGACTGAGAAAGTGGTGTGTCTCCTTTTAATATTGTTGGAATAAATAACTGATTTTAAGAACTTGACTCTGTCTGTAAAATACAGTGTTGGTTTCTGCCTTTAAAACTTACCGCTTTGGTATGAACAACTCCTATTCCAGGGCTAACTGGACAAAATTAACCCAACAAATACCCAAGTCCATCAAGCTGGGAAACTGAAAAGCCTGATTTATGCAAGACTACTGCAAAACTCAGCTCTGCAAGAGCTGCTGTACTCCACAGCAGACAGGCGTTTCTAGGGAGCAGCCTTTGCAGAATGTCTTTTAAGGATAATTTCTAAGGATTTTGGTAAGATTTCCCTGCTCCAGCTGATGCTGCCTTGTGGAGGGGTATGTTAAGAATGGGAATTTGAGATTCAGTTGTGTTGTGACTTGCTTTAGGTGTGGATGGGAGCAGTCCTGGCAAGGGAAGGCTGTGATGAGATTTTAGGGTGATATACAATCAAGTTGCTTGTATGCTGAGCTAGAGGCAGGAAACCTTACACTTGCTGAGGCATATTGTTAAATAAACAACCTCATGCTTTGGTTCAGCTCTTGGATTCTCCTACCCTGTGTACAGCATGCTGGTACCTACATCTGTAAATAGTGGAATACATCCTGGATTAACCTTAAACATAGATTGTACCTGAATTACAGCTTTGATTTCCCTCTGTGTATGAGTGTGCACGGGCACATGTGAGATCCCGGCAGCCACGTTCTCACACGTGAGCTTGCTGATCTTCTCAGACTGTGTGCTATGTTTTAGGTTTGATGGGAGGAAGGAGGAATTGCATGAAAGGTTGCAGAGTTGTGGCTGGTTTTAAAAATAGTTTTAAAATATGATGTATCTTCATTTTAAAGAAATGCAATACTGCTTGGAAACCACAGCTACTGAACATAAACCCTGTTGAGCCCCTTACATATGTTTAGTCACAGTGCGGAGCAGAGGGTTGTAGTAGCCTGCTGTACATTAGCAGTGGAAGAGGATTCCCTGATCCTACCCCCCCACTCTCCAGCTCAGGGATGCACAGCAGCATCATGGGCTCTGACATTAATTTGGCCCTACAAAAATGCTATAGAATTTACACCTTTTCAGTGTGAACCTTGCCAGAGCCCTTTCTGCAATGCCTACATGCAGAAATTGCTTCTCTGCTGAAGCTCAGCTGTGTTGGAGCTGGAGGGCAGGGTACCTGTCCCACTGCCGTGGGGTTTGGGCTTGCTGGTGCAAGTCTCCTGGCCACTGTCCACTCCTGCTTCCTTCTTTTCCTGTGACAGAGGAGCCTGGAGCCTCTAGGAAAATGTGGGCAGGAGCAGGTTGCTGTGAGAAGAATTCAACCACACCACAACCAGTCTCTTCCTAGGGGAGCCCAGCAGTTGTGCTAACAGCAGCAGCTCGTGCTGTCCATGGGAATGGAGAGGGATTTCTGTGGAAAGCTTTGGATCTCCTACTCTTGCACTGAGCAATGTGCTTAGACATACCATGGGATTTTGGTGAAATCAGGGGACGGAGGTCATGGCACACGGCTGACCTGTGCCCAGGGAGAAGGGTGCCAGCACTGCCCTGGTGGGATGTGGAGGGGTGTTCTGTGGCACACAGCCTTAGGAGAAGATGCTCTGCAGCTCTGAGTGTGAATGGCAGGAGATGTCTTCCCATCCCCATGCTGTAACAGTGTCAGGGGGAAAAGGTTTGGTCAAGGACACAGCTGCCTGCAGTCCTGGCAGGTTGTAACATTCTGCAAGGAAGTCCAGGTTGTCCCCAGGGACTGAGCAAAGCTTGAGTCAGCAGCACTAGGTCTGGACTTCAGGACTGTCAGGTATTTCACAGCAGCACTCCAAGGGATGGGGGAGAATGGTGTGTCTGTCAAACTGAGATCAGTGTGCTGCAATCAGAGTATTCTGCTCTTCACAGTCCTAGTTAATGAGTTGCAGATATAACTAAACCTAGAAATACTGTTGTGATTGCTCTTGTTACCTGGTAGAGCTCTTACCATGTTAGCACAGGGGCTGTCCATATTTCAATGGATTTATCTCTTGTATGGAGGATATTACAAGCTTTATCTGTCTTCCAGTGAGACTCTACGGAAATCCCTCCAGGCGTGAGGCAGTACCTGGGTGCTGAATTAATCTGTGCTTCTGGATTCTCACAGCTCCATTAGTGGCTTAGCAGGGGAAGCAGTTTCCATTAACAAACTTAAGAAAATAGGATTTGCTTTGTTTGACCTGCCCTTGATTCCTTGTATCCTCCCAGCAGCAATGACAAAGACTGGGCACGTAATGGGAAGGCACAAAATAGTCATAGGGAAGACACAAAATAGGCTGATTTGTAAACAGGTATCAGCATCCTCCAGGGCTCATGGGGTGAGGGAGAGTTGTGCCGGTGCAGTAAAAGACACCAAACCTTTCTTCCTCCTGCCACATACCTAGACACATCTGCACCCACAGCTCTTACCCTGCCTTCCCTGTGCTTTGAGCCATTTGAAGACATTGCAGTGTCACATCCTCCTCCAGGTAACCACTGCTCTCTGCTCTGTTCCTGGTGTGAGGCTGGGGCAGCTCTCAGAGACCATGTGGTGCTTTGGGAAGGGCTGTTTTCCCTCTCACTTTTGATCTAGTATTGCTGGTGTTCATGATCTGTTTTCCATTTAAAAAACTGCCTGTGGGGCACCACTGTTTTCCTTGTGGTGCTGTGTGCCTTAGCAGAGCGGTGCATCCATCAGGGGCTGGATCTGACCTTTCTTGAGGTCTGGGCAGGGTAAAATTGCTCCCCTGTTTCCTGCTAGTCATCATCAGTTTTCAAAATGCAAGAATTTTCTGCAGCCCAAAATCTCTTGTCTCAGCTGAGGCTGGCAAAGCCCAGCTTGTGAGGGTTTTGTTACAGCACAAGGTGAAATCAATGAAACTGTCTTTTGTCAGAGCATGGATGGGACTGGGAGACACAAAAGAGCTGGGAATGCTTTAAAGGAAGGCTGGGAGACAAGCTCTAAGCAACAGAAAATGAAACAGCCAAGCAGTGAAACTTGGCATATGTCTTGTTAGTGTCACATTTTTTTAATGTGGCATTTCCTAGGGATGTTTTGCTTCTATTTTCAAGTCGGTATATGTGTAGAAAATACTTTTAACTTCATTGACAGTTCCCTATTGGTCTAGGGCATGCAGTGCAGTGTCACAATTTGTTAGCTTTTGAAGAAGGTATTTTTAATCCACAAATTCAAACCCTTCACAATTGTATAATCTGTATTTTAGTTTTGTGGTTTCCTAATCGTGCATGTAGAGAATGAGCTCATCCAGTTTATAAAATGAACGGAAGTATTCAGCTCTTCTTTCTAAATAAATCTGGATCCATTTCTTTGTGGACTGCATCCGAAACCTCCGATGCAGGCAAGTGTGAATGCTTAAAAATAAACTCATTTGTAGTTTATATTTCTGCCAAGTGGTGAAAGTTGTCTTGTGCCCTGTCTTTCTAGAAAGGCTCTTCAGCTTTGACTTGCAGCTGTGACATAAAAGCCAAAGGTGTGATGCCAGCTTGTCATTTTGGTGACAGCATCTGCCTGTCTTTGCAAAGGATCCAGCCACAGTTCTTCCTGGTTTTGCTGTGCTGCCCAGCCACCCATAGCAGAGGTTTTGGGGGCCACTAGCCATCAATAGGGCAGTCCTATATGCCAGGGAATATGTGCTGGTGACTTCACTTCTGTGACAGGGAGACCCCCTCACTGCATCCCAGAGCTGATGTTTGGAGAGAAAGAGCTGTTGCAGCCTGTGGGATAATTTAATAATAGCTTATTGTGGCTTTGGGTCCCAGGTTGGGAACCTTTGGGTTTCCATATTAATTTAAGAGGGAAGAGCTGTCTTCTGTCTTCCATCTGCCATATCAGGAATTCACTGGCTTTTCCCGTGTTTTATGCAGTTGTATGATGCAGGCAGCAGCTAAGTAAATGATAGGATTTTAAAATAAAAGTAAGCAGTGGGATTCAGACCAGAGTAATACCCCAAATGTGTTTCAGCTCCTTCTCCTAGGCTGTTTTGGGATTTGATTTGACATTGTCCTTAGCCACATGCATGGACCTTGTAGCCTGTTAACAGAGGCACTTTGCTGGCTAATGTGCTGAGGAAATGGGGCAGCAGGGACAGCTTCAGGAACCTCTTAGAGAATTTAAACCTTCACCTGGAAATTGTGCTTGTAGGGATGGGGAGAAGGAGCCTCACTGAGGAGGCAGTAGGTGTGATGTACCAGTTTAGGACCAATTCATGACTTTCAACAGTAGCAGCAGCAGTCCCATCATCAGGTGCTGAGATTTGCTGTCTACAAAGCCAAAAGGAAAGGACTGCTCCAACCCAGTTTGAGAGGTAACTTGTTGAGCTGGTAGCAAGTTTCCTTGTCTTTCCTCTTTTTTCCACTGTAGGACTTTTGGTTTGTCCTTTATTACCCCCATCCTGTCCTTACCACATGTTCTTCATCCACTACCCAGGGTCTTTCTCCAGCAATTTTGAGCTGCAGCACAAATAGAAAAGCTCATGGAAGAAGTGCTTTGGTCTCCAGAGCAGCTTCTTTAAGTGAAAACACAGCTGTGAGGTTTGCAGCCTGTGCTGCTGTAAGGGCTCATCCAGCCGGCACAGCCAGCACTGCTGCAGTGCTTCCAGCACGCAGGAATTGGGAAATCCATTGTGAACAAGATTGAGTTTGATGGCCTGCGTGGAGGCAGATGGATGTATTTTTAAGGGATGATGTGCCAGAAAACTCTGTGATTACGTTACTGGAGCATGGCTCGTTTTTTGTGGTTTTAAAAGTGAGTGTCAGGACTTCAGGACTGTTTCTTTTTCGGGTCAAAACCGAAGTTTGGGCGGGGCATAAAAACCTGCTTGATGACTAAGTTTATTCTTAAAAAGCTTTCTAGAGCTTGCTAGAGAGGAGAGCCTTATTCCAACCCAGAGCAGATACCAGTCTTCTTGGACTTCCATGCAAATGGGGTTAAAACTGATTAAGCGCCCAAGATGAAAAAGAAGCCCTGCCATTCAGGAAACTGTTTCCAGTGTGATCTTTAGATCAGTTCCCTGTTTTTTTGTCTCAGAGGCTCATATTCTGCCTCGCCTCCTTGTCCTGGGTGAACTCTTTCTGCTTGAATTCCCCCCACATCAGTGGAATTACCTTGACCATTTCCAACCGAGGCTGCCCTTACATCGCCCTGCGACTGGGACAGCTCAGGTCTGACCTGGTTCCCCGGCTGAACCGATAATGCCTCTCTGACACAGTGCATGTGTGGAGAAAACTTTTCATCTCATGACAGAGGTTTGATGCTTAGAGCCAAGGCTGGGAACAGAGGATACAAGCCAAGCCACTTACTCAAAGGGCATGCAGAATTTGCCCAGTCAGGTCAATATAGGGACTGGCAGTGTTTCAGCAGCCAGGAGTGCTCTTCATGCTCTTTTCTTGTTGGAGCTGCCAGGCTTTATCGCATGACCGAGCCCCCAGCTGCTGCAGGTCTAAAGCACTTTTTAAAATGAGGATGGCTGCTGGCTGCCCTGAAACCCAGGCAAGTCTGGAGGTCCATGACAATGTGAAGCACTGTTCACGCTTTCTGAAAATCTCTTCTTAGCCTGGGTGGAAGAAGCCACAAGATGTAGGGAGCTTCTCCACACCCCCACCAAGGCCTGTCTGCCTGAGCAGGGCATGGGGTCCCCTCAGGGCTCAGGCAGCACAGAGTGCACTGAGGGGCATCTGCTTCTCTGCTTCGCTGGTGTCTCATATCTGTGCACTGGTTTAGCGTCTGCTCACCTCTGCTGAGGGTGGGATGGGAGCTTTAGGTGCAGATGAAGCATGTCAGTGTTTGGCAGATGGGGGAACAAGGCGCATCCTGCTGTCAGCCAGCTGCATCCTTGGCTGGATTTAAGGATGTAGGGATAGAGAGTGGGAGTATGTAACTAATCCAAAGAGTGGAGTAATTGTGCAAACAAGTGTTACATGCACACAGCCATCTGTGCTGTGGGCTCAGAAGATGACTTTCCTTGAGATGGTTTTCCTCAAGGAGGTGGCATTACCTTCACCTTGAGCTTGCAGTACGTGCCACCAAACCACACCAAGGGTCTGTAAGGGCTTCTGTGTGCTTTGAGTACATTCTCTTGCTCTATTGACCAGTCACTGGATAGTGTGCTCACACCTGCTTGGTGCCTTAAAAGAGATACTCCCATCCATGGAGTCAACAGCATCCTGCCCATCAAACAACCTGCCCCAGGCCCTTTGAATTTCAGTGCTCTGCTCCTCTTCTGTTCGGGTGTATTGCAGTTGTGTCTGGTGATGAGCGAGCCTATCCATCACTGTATCCAAAGAGACCCAAATTACTCCTTTTGACAGCTCTTATTCACACACCTCCCTGTGCCTCTGACATCTCAATTATTGATGGGGCTCTCCTGGTAGGCAGCACTCTGTTCTCAGCATGGCTGCCTTCCAGCTACCCTTCCCACTGAGTTCATGCACACACATGCCGAACGCTCCTTTATGTGCAGAGCCACTGGAGTGCAAAGGGATCTTTATTAGCATGTGAGCCCCAGGGCTGCACTACCAGAGGGGGCAGTGCAAGCCAAATCACACTGCAGTTCAGTGCTGGGAATTTGCTCTCCCCGTCCTCTACCAGGGAAGCCCAGCAGAGTCTTGTAAAATGAAATCATCTCGTATGTTTAGTGGCAAAGATCCCTTGATCTGATGAAGCTCCCTTGTGACGGGGGTCACCCTGCACTTGCATTTCTCTAAGATACTTCAATCCCTCCTTGCCTTGCAGGTATAAAATGCAGTATTTTTGGGAGCAGTGCCCTTCCCTGTGCTGTGGTATTAGCTTGTTTGCTGGCTTTACAGCAAGCCCCTTCTGACAAGGAACAGTGACACACACAGAAAGGAGCTTCAAAGCAGCAATGTGGTGTTGGAGCAATGTTGTCAAATTGGTTAAGAGTTAAAGCTGTGCCAGAGGGGTAATTGCAAAAGGCTGCTGGATTTGTAGGGCTTTGTGTATGCAGGAGGTTCTGGATGTCTCGTGACCTTGCTGCAGCAAAAGTCAGCTAGAAGAATGATGAAGTGGTCCATCAGCTCCTGACATTTGTCCCAGCCTTGCCCTGCAGCCTTCTGTGATTCAGAAGTAACCAGAGGTTTTGTGTGTAGTGAGTGAAGGCAAAAGGAAAGGGCATCTGCTGGAGAAGATAGGACCAGAGAGAAGCAGTGCTGTAGGGGTGCAGAGAGCTGGGAAAGGACACTTGAGTTCTGTTTTCAGAAGTCTGTGGCAGCAGGCACTTCACAGATTAGCATTAGCATGGGAGAAAAAATCTGTGCTGACCTTCCAAAGCCCTGATGTGCTGGGAAGCATGAGAGCCTTTACAGTGAGCAGGACAGTGCAGAAGTGAGAGAGTCTGGTCAGTGGAGCTTTCCTGAGGCTCCAGTGGCAGAGAGGACCCAACTGCAAGAAGCTGAGTGGCTGTGGACAACCTTGTTAAGCTTAGCATTAAGCTTATTGTTTCTGCATTCCCAGGGTGCTCCCTGCACAGCTAGTCCTTCCCTAGCTGCCTTACCTGCTGGCTTTCCACCCTGTGATGAGTTTTGCCTGAGGACTTTGGGCTCTCTGCAGAGGCCAAATATCACCAAAGGAGCAAAGGCAGCCAGACCATTGCTGGTGGCTGTGCAGTCAGAGCTTGACCATTTGGGGTCTGTAAGGTGACAAACACAGGCCCCCTCTTCCCCCTCCTGGCTGACCATGACAGTGCATGAGCAGGGCAGATCTGCAGAAGAGCATGGGCTGTGAATCAGTGACAGCTGCCTTGAGCTTCGGTTGCTGGGACAGACCTTTAGTTAGACACCTCTCTGTGTGACAGCCTGACCCTGACCTTTCTCTGAGTGTGGTCCTCTTGTCACTGTGGGTGATGGCAGCATCCTCTTGCCTGACAGCATTGACCCAGATGGTCAAGCCATGTATAGTCCCCACTATCCAGGCCTTGCTGGCACTGGTAGATGATGCAGGGGTGGCTGAGCCTGCCAAGCAGGGTGTGTTTTATTTGTCTGGAATATCATGAGCAGACAAAGAAGGATTAAAATAACAGAAAGTTGAAAACAGAAAGTTGAAAACCCGTTATCTTTGGGAACTGTGATCTTTCCTTTTGGGGTAGGCAGGTTCCATGGGATCTCATCCCCCCCAGATAGTGGAAAGGTCACCTTCCCATACCTGATTGCCCCAAGGCTTTCTGTAGCAGACTGTCAAAACAAGGCTGTTTTCCTTCCCAGCCTTTTTCCTTCCTTCCTTCCTTCCTTTTTTCCCTCCCCTTGGATTTGTGTCCTTGCACAGAGGTGGTTCCACCCTTGAGCTGTGCTGGGCACTCAGAGCCCAGGTGAGCTATAACCAGAGATGCTCAGTTAGTGCAAACCCAGAGCCCACTTAGCTGAGAGCTGCAAGCAAGAGAGTCAGGCACTCCTGAGTTTGTCCTGATCAAAATTATTGTTAAAAGTTGCCAAAGCCACAATTTTGCCATATTTTGCACTCCTTTTGTGCTTTGTCTCCACTGATTCTCTGGTGCAGTGCCTTTTCCACAAAGAATAGGATCTGGTGGATCTTTGTCTGCAATAATTGCTGTCCCTTTGGCCTCAGAGGTGCTTCCTGATATTCTAGGAGGAAAGCTTTGGAAAACCTGGCCCAGAAAAAATGGCTTTAAGCAGTTCCCAGCTCCTCCTTCAATTCCCCAAACCAGGGACTCTGCTTATGGAGCACATATGGCCAGCAAGGTGCTTGCTTGTCTCCCTTGGGGAGTTTCCTTTGTTTCTTGCTGACCTCCTGGTCCCATGTGGTAACTGCCATGTGCCATCATAGCATATGGAGAGGCTGGATCCACAGCCAGGCTTCATGGGTCTTGGCCAGAAGAAGCATCCCCAGCCATGTCCTGCCATGAACACTGCTCTCCAACGTGGCTCTGAGTGATCTTGCTCAGTGCAAGGTCAGGGCTTGCAGGAAGGAGAGCTGTGGGGAGCGTTAAGAGGTCACTGTCCTGACAGTGCTGTGAACTGTGACGTGTGTACCATGGGCACTCGAGTTCTGTGGTGTTGCACGAGCTTGTGTTTCAGAATGCCTTACACTGGTAGGGCTGTGGAAGTCAAGGGAGCTCAGCTGAATTTGGCCTCAGCCTAGTACTTGGTTCTTAACTCAGTATTCAAGGTGGTGAATTTTTCAGTGATTTCTTGGCATGCAGTTTTATTTGGGTCAGTGAGAGCACAGTGTGTGACTTTGCTACTCTTTAGGGAAGGGAAAATCAGTGCATCATCTAGTGATTCAGCACACAGGGTTTCTTTACAGCCTACGGGAGAAAGATGTTTTAATTCTGTGTTCATTCCTGAATAAGCCATTAATTTGAGTTAGCAATTTTCTTGGAGCCCAGAGGAGAGGAGTTTGTGATCAAATGCAGTGGCTCAACGCTGCTCTCCTTTCTTTGCTTAAAAAGGTTGGGCTCATCATAACATCCTTTGACTTTTAGCCCTTGTGGTGATCTTCCCAGACCATTTCAGGAGTCCTGCACAATCCAGCACCGGCAACAACCCTGCTGATAGTAATCTCTGTGACCCCAAAAACATGCATGAAGACTGGCAGATACCTCCTCTTAAGGATGCTGCCCCTCTTACCCTCCCTGCTGGCTCCTGGTCAAGATCTGCAGCTCTTTAGCTGAGCCCAGGGGTCATGGCTGTGAGAGCTGGTGGGACATTGACCTGGGGGCCAGCAGCCTTCCCCAGGGTAATGAGGAGCTGCTCGGATGGGCAGGGCTGTTGCAGAGCTCAATTCCGTGCTGTTTTCTAGGCAGCTCAGTGTATAAAATCACTGAAGACATTTTCAGCAAAAAAGTCTCCCCACAGAACCATTCTGTTGCTTGTTGAAAGAGGATTAATTTTTCCCCCTTAATAAAACAAGCTGTGTTTGAAATCCAAAAACCCTTGCTGAATGCCTTCTTGGAGCTGCAACCAAAGCAGCTTCCAGGTCCCATTATAGCCTGCTGCCGGAGGCGGATCCAACTGCAAACCCTTCTAACAGCTCTTTAATAACTCTGCACAGAAGGAAAAATCTGTCACCTTTGCCTCTGTGGTTTCTCCTCTGTTCTAATGCACTGGAGGAACGAGATGGAGCCGGGAAGGTTTTCAGAGAAAGACTCGTGGGAACTGCAGCTGCCGCTGGAGAAACTCACTTCTGTAGTGTCTGAGGGGAACCGCAGCCGCTCTGCTGAGGGGTGCTGTGTGTGGGTGGGTTTGGAGGGCTGAGCTGTTACAACCCGTGCATTTCAGAGGAACCACGAACACTTTATAGTAACAAAGGGTGGAAAAAGCAAGAGGTTTCTGCAATGCATGTGACTTTTCCCTGAGGTTTGGAACCCCACAGTATGTTCCAGGCCCGGTGTGTTTGCGTGTCAGCCTTGGTGAGTTAAGCTTTCTCCCACAAGCCTTGCTTGAAGTTACTGTAATTACCAAGAGCCTAAAATGTTGTCTTTTTTTTTTTTTCCTCTGTCTCTCTCTCTCTTTTCATTGTCCCACACCCCTTCTCCTCTGTGCAGATGAAGCTGTCGTTTACCTTGGACCAGGAGAGTGGGATGCCTCAGGGCTGTTATATCTATCAGTACCGGGACAGCAACAGGTAAGTCCTGTGGAAGATCACACGCAGCGAACACGGGAAGGTGCAGTGAGAGGAGGCTGCCCTGCCTCCTGGCCCGGGGATCACAACTGCTTGTACCACTTAAAAGTAGATTAAAGGAGACCCCAGACTTGACCTGAAACTGGGAACAGCTCCTGTAAAGGCCAGATTCTTTAAAATGCACAAGGCTCTGCAGCCCCCTTTTTTTATTTCTCTCTAGCTTTTAAAAGCTGCTTTTATTTGTCTAAAAGGCCTGCTCTTGGCTACCTCAGGCTCTGGCAGAGCTCACCCAGGCTTTGCCCAGGGGTGTTTGTGACTCACACTCTATACTGTTGGGGTTACTCTGGGAGCGTGGCCTGGGGGAAAGCACCCAAAGGCTGCAGAGCACTTGAAAGCAGAGCCCTCACCTGTGCTTAGCTAGACCCACAGAGCACTCTGTTCTCTCTGCTGAAGCTCATGCAGGGCTTCACTGAGTGGCCTGTGTACCATAGGTACCTATGGTACCATAGCCCCAATGCAGCCACGTGCTCTGTTTTTGTAAGATACTATATGATACTCAAGCTTTGGATGTGTTTGGAGCACAGAGTCCTCTATTTCTAGGTATTCTGTCTATTTTTACTTGCTGCTGTAGTGAATTGGCACCCAAGATGTTTTTATTTCAAATCACATTCTCATTATCAAATTGACAGCAGCAGCAGAGTTCAGGATATTTCTGTGTTTGCCCTGAATACCAGCATGTCATAAATCCATGGCCTGTTACTCCACCCATGTAGTTCTGCTTCTTGCCAGTTATTCAAGTTAACCTAAAAAATGAGAGTATATGAAATTGTCAATGAACAGAACAGCCTGTAATTAGATCTGCTCAGAAAGGCCAACAAGAGCAGTCCCAGCAAGGAAGAGGGACATCTGCAAATGCACAGAGCAGTGTCTTAGCTGAGAAATCTTAATATTTAAACAAGAAGGGAGGTCATTTGTGGCAGACTCCTTCCTGCCTGTGGGTGGGTGATTGGCACGTGGTACATGGTTCCATCCCAAGTATCCCAGGCCCAGAGCCCTCTATGAGCAGAGTTGGTGCCTCCAGCACCACCAAGCTCCCAGGACAACGTGCAGTTCAGTGCCAAAGCATAAAATCAATAAGGGAGGAGCGTCTGTTTGTGAGGGTTTTAAAGGCAGTGGCACACAGTGGACAGTGAGGAAAGAACCCCCCCCAGACCTGCTAGGCTTTGTTGAGGATGTTTATAGACCAGGGTTTCTGATTGTGTGGTGTAGATCTCAAAAATCAGCAGCTGTGGTTTTTCTCCACAGACCCTCCTCTCCCTGGGCTCCAGTGGGTGTTTTCTGCCATTGTTTGAGGAAACTCCAGGGACATGAGTAGAGCTGTTTTGTTTAAGTGCTAAGGCCAGTAGCAGTTCTTTCTGGAAACCTTGCTCTTAGCTGTGAGTGGCCCAGTATGTGACAAAGTAGCTGTGTCATGTTAACAGCTGTTGATTGAGAAATGTATGGCTGTGTCCTGTGATTCTGGCAGGCATGGGAGCTGAGACACCCTGGGCCATGCCACTCAGGATCGTGGCTTGAAAAAATACATTGTGGGCAGGATGAGTGCAATTGCAAGTAAATCCAGACTTTGTGTGTGCTTGACAGATCCAAACTGCAATTACACCTTCGTGCAGGCCCCCACACTTTGTATTTCATAGCTTGCTTGACCAAGCTGAGGGGAGCAGGATCCCAATTCCCAGGGAGAGCCTTGCTAGGTTTGCACACACGCTCCCCCCCCCAAACCCTGTGTGCAGCCCAGTGCTGCTGACAGTCCTTGGCTGGGGAACTGAAGCGTGAAGGTCTGTGCTATGGCTGATGCATTCTTGCAGGTAAAATGCCCTTGAGCTGAACATGTGCTTGGTTCTGGAACCAAGCACAAGAACTTTGAATTTAAATAGTGTGGGGAAGCACCAGACATGGCTCCTGCTCAGCCAAGCAGAGACTGTTCTTCTCAAGCACTGGGCCTGTCATAAGGTTAATCTGATGTCCATACAGTAACATGGCACTTGTCACAATGGCTTTTCCTTATAATAATTTTCTAGGGTAACTTGTAGGGCCTGTGTTCTCCCAAGTGTAGTCAGGCTTTGACAGTACCCATCAGGACTCAGGGGGTAAGGGCTCTTCCACTTCCTGAAGATGTAGCCAGAAGACAAAGCAACATAACCTTGGTGTCTACAATGTATTTTGAAACCATTTACAGCCCAGAGAAGAAATACTGGTGACACACTGCAAGTTCATGCATGGGAAGGACTCAAAATGTGCACCCTAGAGCCCAGTGCCCTCAGGAAAGCATCAGACCTGGGACCTGCTCCAGGGAGGCATGCAGGGATGTGAAGCTCTTGAGCAGCAGCTTTAAGAGGAGGAAGCTGAGGTGATTTTGGCTGGCAGCTCCCCATTCTGACCTGGGGAGTGCACCCCGTGCCCCAGAGATCTGCACCAGCCAGGCTGTGCATGCCAAGGCTTGGTGTCACCCTGGTCCCTGATGGAATGTCCCTTCCCCTCCAAGTGGCAAATGCTGTTCCAGGCTGCAGCCAGATGGGGCCACCGGAGAACAGCAGATATTGGTCTCCCACTTGGAGAACAAAGGACTGCAGCATTGCTGAAAGCGTAATTACCAGAGCAATTAAAATTTCTATTGATTAGGCTAGAAGTGCAAGTACCATGCAGGCTCTTACAAGGGCAATCAGTTGGAATTTGTTCCCTTTAAAATGATAAAACCCTTCCAAGGAAATGTTCCTCCTCCAGCCAGCTGTCTGTGGCTTGCCTGTCTGCAGGAACATTCATGGGCACAGCACTCACCCACTCCACCCTGGCTGCCAAGCACTTTGGGTGGACTGGACTCAGCAGAACCTTGGAAGCCTTGGATTGAGAGCAAAAGAGGGGCTGAGCACCCAGCTGCTTGCCCTGCCCTCCCATCCCCTGCTATAACAGATAGGTATCCAGTGGCACTTAATAGTCCCAGTGGCAGCTTAGAGCTGTATGGAGGAATGGGGCTGTTACTGCCCCTGCAGTCATGGGGGTGAGATCAGGGGAGATCACTTCTCCTCTTCCTCCTGCTCAGACCTAGGCATTTTCATCCCCTGGATATCCAGTCCTTTCCAGCTTGTCAGTCCTTCCTGGCCCCAGAGGAAGTGGCTTGACCTGACAGAAGCAAGCAGTGCGCTTTCTCATTTTTAAACCATGTTGCTTAAATTCTCCCTAATGTAGATCAGTCAGTGTAGTGGCCAGAGCCCCAGGCTGGTGCTGTCCTGCCAGGGGAGCACTGTGCTGTAACACAGAGACAGACAGTGATGGGTGCTGGGTGACACTTGGAACAGGAGCATACTGTCAACCCTCAGATGGCCCTAGAGCAGTGACATCAAGGAGGGGACGGCCCTGCCAGATGTCCTGTCAGGTGTTGACATGGCACATGTCAGTGTTGACAGTGGGACTGGCTTTCTTTCACTGCCACTTGACACAGGCTGGATTTCTCTGATCCTGTGCAGGATCCAACTGCAAAACCCAGCCAGGCAGTAGAAGACCATCAAGTTCATTCACATCCACCATGTCTCATGAATCCTGTCTTACAACATGCACTCACCAAGGCCCTGCTCCAGGAATGTGTTGCGGGCTGTGCTGAGGAAGCTCCAGCTGCCCGCTCTGAAGCCAGCCTGCCCAGCGTGCCTGGCCCTGCTCCTGTGGGCTGCAGGTAACAGGAAAGATGAGGTCCTAAAGGTTACAGCTCAGCATGAAAGACTTCTTCCAGCCTGTGTGCAGGAAGAGCCAAAGCCAATTCTAGATCCCCCTGGAAGAAATTAATTGCGAGAAGTCCAGTGTCTTTTGGCTGTATCCAAGAAATAGAAAATGCAATCTGTTGTCTGCACTCACCATCACCATCCAGATGCTTCTCTGGAGACCTTCTATGCTCTGCTTATCTACCACAGCAAGTCTGATCCTTCAAATGTCTTTGTCTTCCCTCCCAAGACTCTCTGATTACTGCCACCTTTCTCAGATGATGCAGTGCTCAGGGTCTCTGCCATCCCAGACCCACCAGGGAGGTGTAAATCCCTGTCAGGCACGAACTTTCGTGTTCCTAGCTGGTACTTCTCTAATATGATTTTCCTGTTCCCTCAGTGCTGAGGTTTTGGTCTGTTTTTGAGGTCCCTTCCCCACATACCAGATTCCACCTTTGCCAATAGAACAGCTTGCAGCTCACCAATGAATTTCATTTTCATTCTGTGCTGCAGCTGCAGTTTGTGTCAGGATTATGAATTTGCAGTGGGGGCTTTCACGTTCTCTTCAGAGTAATTTCAAAACCCAGAGGAGCAGCATCTTGCATGGAAGCACTTAGAGACCTCATACAAAAGCAGCATTGGAGTATTGATCACTTTTTCTCTCTGGGGACCCAGAGTGCTGCAGATTGAGCTGCTGTGCAGTGTAGCCACTTGCGGGCAGCACCACACAACTCTTCAGAATGAGAAGTGAAAAACAGCTCCAGTTGAAAGGAAAAGTGGTGCCCCCTTTTATATAGAGATCAGTGATGTCTGGTACATTGGATTATCACTTGAAACACCAGGACTTCAAATGCCAGGGTGCATGCACTCCTGATGCTGACAGACTCATGATACATAATGCTGTTTGGGTTACCAACTGAGCTTCTCTGTGCAATCTTTTCATAAGGTGAATGTAATATCTGCAGTGATGTACCCAATGTGACATCAAGAGAGCCAACCTATAATTATGCTGGAATCGTTTGAATGGTTTATTTGTCACTAACACTTTAGCTCACTCCATTTGTTGCTCCTATTCAGGACTGCAGCAGTTTTGGTGTAAACAGAGTTTGGGTCGAGGTTTGGGAGGGTTTGTTTTTACTGAAAAAGAGCAAAGCAGAATTGTTTGGAGTTTATTCTTTTTTCGCTAGTAAAGATGTTGACTGGCAGTGCTAGGAAGAAAATATGTACAGCAGCTGACACAGCTGCTGATTTGTTTTCAGAGATACTTCCCAGGTGTACAGCTCATGTGTTGGACTTTAGCATGGCCCGTGGTTGTTCTGCAGTGAGCTGGCAGGTTTACCATGTTTTTGTTCCTTTTGAGAAATTGAGGCTTGCAGAGTGGGTTGTTTGCACAAGGAGCTGCTGCACTGCTCACACAGTCCCTGGGTGCCTGACCTGCCTCATTGCATGGTTGTTCCGTGGTACACATCCCAGTGAATCAGCGCTGCTTCTGGTGTAAAGGAGCTCCCCTGGTGGCATCTGCTCTCCCAGTTAGTGATCAGGCTCTGCCCCACTCCAACCTGCAAAGCTAGAGAAGTCTCTGAAAGAGGCATCTTCTCCTGTTTGATCTTGTTTGTCTTGGACTGGAATTTCATGGGGAAAATCCATGTGCATGTCCTTTGACATCCCAGGCTTGGACAGATGCTTTCTTGCAGCAGTTATTCACCTGAAACTTGTGAAATGCTTTGTTTAGATTTCAGAACAAAATAAAATCATTGGAATTAACCAGGAAAACAAGAAAAAAGATAGGATAGCACATTGGAATTTTTTTTTTTGATACTATGTGTTGGTTTTTGTTTCACTGTTGCCACTAAACTTTATACAAGTACTCCCTTCACCTGCCAAGTGCACCCATTCACCTGCCAAAGGGTGAGCATTGGAGTTTGCCAGCAAGGCTGGTGAATTATTCTGTCAGTGTACATGGAGATAAACCAATCCTACTGGTTTTGGCATTGGTTCAGTGAAGGGTAAATTGTCCAGGAGAGTAAGTCTGGAGGTTGACCTTTAAAACTTTGAAAGATATGTAATCCTTCCTGCCTAAGGCATGAGTTCAGTTTTCTGTCTTGCACCTCCACAGGTTGTCGGGACAGAAGCTGCAAAACAGCCTTTGTCACTTGAGACTTTGAGGAGCAGAGAGTTGTTCTTTCCTTCCAGAGGGGTCCCTGTGGCCATTCCTAGCTGGGATAAAAGGACTATTGCAAAAGGTTCTGCCCAGGTACTACATAGCTGCTTTTCTTGACACAGACTTGTCTCCTCCTGCCACCCTGCTGCTTAATAATCGTTTTCCAGTTCGTCAGAGCTGTAGAAACAGTAACTGCCAAGTCCTTGGAGTGTCAGTGTAATGAGGAGGATGCAAATAGAAAAGGTGATCAAGAAAACCTGCCTTCTTCTTGAGCAGGCAGATAGGATTTGAACATAACCTTATCCCTTACAAACAAATGTTTGTAGCTTTCTTTTGTGTTTTACACAGTATCCCACAGTGACCAGTAGCCTTCTTTAAATCCTTAACAGGGTTTCAGAGCAGTCAGTGTGTGCTCCCACCCACAAGAGGTAGGAAGGATTGAGCTCTTAAATCCTAGTGAGTGTGGGACCTCTTTCTCTCCCTAGACTGAATCAAAGGAGTTTGTTATCTTACCCGTTTCAGTGTTTACTTGGGAAGGAGCTGTAAAACCTCCTTGTGTCAGTGTTAGGTGTCTGGGTATTTGGTGGCAGTCAGGTAGGTGAGACCATCAGCTGCAGTTGTAATTGAGTCAGAGATGCTGTCTCCATGTGTCATCCCAGAGATCTGTTTACATATCCATTTGTTTAACAATATGTTTGAAAGCCCTCAGCAGCATTTCGACACCATTTCCCTGGCCTGTATGTGTCTGACTAATGCTCAAGGCAGTGAGCTATATCTGGGCTTGAATTACTAGCCTGTGCATATGGGTTTCTTAGCAGCCCTGAATTAGATGAGTCTGTGATTAGCCCTTATGAACATGGGAGAGGACAGATGTGACGTGAGAAAGAATGAATAATCATCCCTCCACAAGAGGCACCTCTCAATTTCATCATGAACCCAAGCTGCAGAATTGATTTTGTGTCAAGGAAGGCACTCTCCTGAGCTGGGATCTGGCTAGAAAAATCACCAGACCCCCTAGCTATTCATTTCCCAGTAGGATTTCTAGGTATGTCCTTTTCTTAACAATTAGGGAAATGGAGTCCTTGTTTTGGCCTGGTCTCTGTGTCACTGAATGTATAGGCAAAGTGCAGAGTGACTTCTCTGCCAGTAGCAGGTTTTGCTGGCCCCCCTGGGATGTTATAAGCTGGGACAGTGGGTGAGAGGATGTGCTGCCTTCTTTTGCTTTGTCAGGAGGTGCTTTGGTACAAAGGATGGAGAGTTACTTGCAAGGGCAGACAGTGGGGTAAGACCAAAGGTGATGAATGGAATCCTGACTACTTGGAGCTGGCTGTGATGAGGGATGCTGTGCTTGGGAATAAACCTGCCATTCCTGCTCAACATCCTGCTGTTGGATCTGTGCTGTCTGCCTAGAGGGAGCCAGGGTTTTGGTTTGCCACAGGCTGGACCTCTGTGGTCTGTGCAGCACTGAGTGCCTCGGTTCCCCAAGGCATGGGCAGTGTGAGCTGGAGTGCTGGTGGATTGTCAGCCAGCTAGGATTGCTCTCTCATAAAGAGCTACTGGCTGAGAGCTGAAGGCTTCAGATTAGAAATACAGCATGCATTTGAAAGGCAAGAGAGATTAACTGGGAAATTGGGCCAAGAGAGGAACAGAGAATTCTCTTTCAAGGACAGATGCACTTCTGGAATGTGTTTTAGACCCTGCAAGTCTTTTTTAACAGAGTTGTAGCTACCTGAAGGCCTCCAGGCACACGGCATCAGCTGGTGAAATAATCCTCCCAGTCTTAAATCCTTGACACATTGCTCTCTGTTAATGTAAAAGACCAATTTTGCACTGACATCACTCCTCTCTCCATATACTCTGCTGAGTTGGGCATTCCATGGACCTTATAGAAATTATATCCTCACAAATTAGAGGGTGAGAGTGGAACTATCTCTTCTTACCCTCTCCTGAGCTGCTAAGGTCCCAGCTCTATTTTTCCAGCTACTGCTGTGCATTGTTCTTGGTCCTGCTGCTTTTTCAATGTTTTTTTTCCATGGTTCAGAGCAGCTACATCAGCCTGGCAATGGATTCCATTCTCTCCACACCTCACTACTTCTTCTCCATTGAGAAAAGGAACTCCAAGTCACATGCATGTTTTGTGTGCTCAGCTCCTCACTCAAGGTCACCCTGAGTGGTGTTCCTCTTACAGCTTAGCACTGTCACCACTTTCATCTGGCCATGCATTACTCAGTCTGGAGCCTAATGGATTTGTAACCTGACTTTGCCTGTCTCAGATGTTCCCAGCGATGGAAGAGGATTTGGGCACAACTTTCTTTCAAGTTAATGGAAAGATCTTGCTTGGAAAGAACCTGCTTGAGGATCTGAGTGTACTTTGCATTAATGTTTCCATTAATTTTAATGGAAGCTGGTTTGAAATACCTCAGATCAGCTTTGAACATCTTGAATTTTGTGTCCTTCACCTGTCTCATCTGAAATGCAGCACTCTTAAATGAGCAGCCTCATTACTGGCCAAGATGTTCTGCAAGCTTGTTCTGCCTCTGGGAATGCCCTGTTCTCCATTGATCCCACTGGACCCCTCACCAGCTCACATGGGGTGGGAGCTCCATGGTCAGCTCTCAACTCAGAGGCTGTTCCTTGCATGATCTCTGGCAAGTCACGTCATCTGTTTTTCTCCACCACCCACTGCAGAGCAAAAAAGAGCAAGAATCCTGCAAGAATTCTCAAGGACTTCTTTATTAGCATTTATAAAGCACTTTGCCATCATCAAAAAGAAGGGAATAGAGAAAAGTGAACTTTTATCATTGCCACTCACCTCTCAGTTTCTGCAAAGCTCTGCTGCTGTGGGCACGATAACCATGGTGTTTGGCTGGTACAGGCAGGGACAGAGCCCAGCCTGGGTTTCAGCCTGGCTCAGGTCTTGTCTGGCTTTCCTGCTTCTGCAGGGCCACACTACTCTGGGCACTGGCCAGGGGAGCTGAGCAATGCAGGATCCCTCACTTCCCCTCCTACTTCTCTTGCTTTCTGCCCTTCAGCTTCTCCAGTAACTTTGACACTTGAACACAGCAGTGATGAACTGTTCCTGTACGTCTCTGGCTGATCAGATCACTGCTCACTCCTGCCTTGTACAGCAGAGCTCTTGCCTGCCTCTGGGCTGCTCACAGATACTTCTTTCTGTCTCCACTGAGCTGAGCAGAGACAGACATCTCGACTGCTCATCACACCATCCCCATGGTGAAAACCAGCCCTGGCACAGCTCTTGTACATGTTGCATCTCTGGCATAAACTCATTTTGCTGAGACAGTCCAGGTTAAGCAGTCTGATGTAGTAAAAGAGTTGATGCAAACCCTGCTCATCTCAACATAATCAATTTAGTGATCAGCTACACGTGCAGCTGTCCTGACTTTCAAGGAAGACTACATTGGCTTAGCCCCTCTGGAAGTACTCCTGGGAAGGACTTTGTGGTAAAATAGGACCTAAAATGAGGTGAGGATAAGTCATTGTTAAGGAGTGATTCTTGCTTTATCTAAGCTCAGTGCTCATTTGCAGTCTTGCTGACAGACAGGCACCGCCTGGTGATGTGGCTGGGCACAAGTGTCCAGGTAACAGTAGAGAAGGGTCCACCATGTACAAAGAAGTCTGGTGTGACTTGTTTGAAGCATAAAGCAAGAGAAGCTGGGAGCAGGCTGCCTGTGCTCACACGTTCACTCGCAGCCAGGCCAGCCTCAGGTCAGTTCCAGCCTCTAACAATTAGAGAGACAGATTGAATCTAGATTGATCTTTCTACTTTCACAGAGTGAGCCAATTCCAGCAAGAAATTCTCCTTTCCCTGTGTTTCCATGTTAAAAGGAAGGAGACCTTGTCAGATTTGTGGATAAATGGGAAGAACAGGGCAAGGTAGAAATAAATGTTGTACTAATGTCTAGGAAGAATCATTAGGATAGAAAGACATCATCGATATGGCTGAGCCGGGGCTGATCCATGTTGCTGTGTTGAAACTCTGCCTCTGGTAAGGGTACTGCAAAAGGCAGGATTCAAAAGGACTATGCTATTTATTGCACATTTGCAGCGTTTTGCAGAGAGTCAGAATCTGGTTCAGAGCAGGAGTTTTTGGCACCAGTAACAGCCTGGACCAGAGCAGTGATGTTTGTCAGGAATTCAGAGAATTGCCTCTTGGTGCTGTTCTTTGATGGATGCACTTGGGTCACTCAGGTATTTACAGTCACTGACAGAAAACTGAGGTTGTGGGAAAGCAGAGGAGAAGGGACACCTTGCTTCAGTGAATGTACAGGAGCAGGAATATGGTGCTGAACTAAGCTGGAGTTTATGTGGGTGTTTTGGGGATGAGTTTTTGTGAGAGCAAATGGGAAGTGCAGAGCAGAGGGATCGGTCCCTGGTCAAAGCCAGTGGAGGAAGATCAAATATCTGTTTAATGCTGCATGTCACACCAGCTATTCAGCCAAACTGTGATAACACTAACAGGGACATTTAACTGAACTGATTCTGGTCTGCCCTCTCTCAGCCGCATCCTCTTGCTGCACTGTGATCAACAAGAACAGCAAAGAAACTGGAAAATCAGGCAGGGCATTTTCAAGGAGCCTGGTTAACCCTGAAGGGTGCAGTGCTCTGATCACAGTATGGCTGCACAAGCTGTTCTGCCCACGCAGCCAAGGCAGGACCTTTGCCACGAATGGATCTCTCTGTTGCACACAGTATGCTCACTTTTTAAGGACACCATAAAAAGCAGTCAGAGACGTATGACAGAGCACACCACAGCCAAACCATTTTGGCTTTGCATCACTGCAGAGAGCAGCAGGCAGGCCTGGAGAAAACAGCTTGCAAGCTGACTGACCAGAGAGTTGAGCGAGACAAAGGATGCTTGTCCTGAGATCTGTCATGGGTGTAGCCATTTCCAAGCTCCCAGAAGTGCAAAGGGATGCTCTCCTAGCTGGCAGAGCAGTGAGGCTTTGTGCATGTTTTTCCAGGGCTTTTGCCTGCATGGTGCCAGTGCAAGAGCCGAGAGCTGCTGCTTGTCGTTGACAGCTCAGCTATTGTTGCAAAGTATGATTTAATAGCAAGACTTGATTACAACATGCAAATGTAGCTGCTGGGGGACTATCTCATAGGTTTGTGGAGATTAGCTGTTAAATTGGCCAGTGCAAAAACATTATTAAGCAGAGAACATAATTACTCATCTTGTGCTTCTGTAGTGTATAGAAGAGACGGATTTGTTAAAAGTCTATATGGAGAAAAGGTTTGTGTAAATGCCACGTCATGTACTGCTGTATGTTGCAGCATATTTTATTAGAGAAGCAACACTTAATAACAGCATTTGGGAACTTGTGGAAGAAATCCATTTTATTATTCTGCATCATAAAATCAAACCTAATGCCTAGTGTGTGAAGCTGTGCAGATATTAAAATATCTCCTTTTGGTGGTAGTTGATTGCTTTTATGGAGATTGCATCATATGGATATAAACAAATCCAGCACTTGATATGAAATCTGGGAACCAGGTTTTAGCCTCATGCATCTGTCTTCTCTCTGTGCACGTTCCCTCTGAAATGCATCAAGGTTCCCATTAACACCTTAAACATAGAAAGTAGAGTCAAAATGAGACTGTCAGCACATACAAACTGAACAACTGGGCGTGTGCTTGCTGTAATGTAATTCCCCTTCAGTCCTAGAGCAGTCTGTGAGGTTTGTAGAATAAAAAGCTCATCTGTGTGTGAGGATGCAGGGAGGAGGATTGAAGTGTGGGGATCTCCTTGGTCCTGCAGACCTGATTTGGGAGTGGGATGTGGTTTGGGATTTCCTCTTGCCATGTGGCTCTTAGTAGTCCAGGCTGGGCTTGCAGGGGGTGATGCACTGGCAGCTAGAGGACTGAAGTCAGATGCCAAAGTGCATTTGCTTAGTCAAAGTCCTTCACAGTTTCAGGAAAATCTTTTAGAAGAGTAGTCAGGATGACTGAATTAGGGGAACAGCTTGTTCCTAATGGAGTGTAGTTCCTGTAGTCCCAAGTGCTGGCATGGGAACGGGGTGATGTTGTCAGGGCTGTCAGTGCTGCTGTGCTGCAGTGGCTGCTGCTCACCCCTGATTCACTTCATTGGACATTTCCTCTCCAGCATCCCAAATGCTCTGCTGAGGCTTCAGTTGTTTTAGCAGAAGGAAGTATCCTCCCAAGCCTAAGTGGGCAAGATAAAGATTTCAAGGGGTTTTGATGAGAAGCTCCTTGCCATTCTTTTGTTGCAGCTCAAGAGCTTCTGTGCACCAGTAATTGCTCCCCAGGCTGGTTCCTGTGTGACTCAGAGCTGAATGTGGAGCTGCTGTGTGAGCCTCAGAAGTACATCCCAGTCCCTCTAAATTTGAATTCATAGTCAGTCCTCCTTCCTCCTTTTGGATGTGTCCATGCAGATGTGAGGCTTGCCCCTTACATGCTCCAGGCTGGTAGATTTGCCACCGCTGGAGGCATCAGCTCTTCAGGTGGTGCAAGCAGGGAAACAATGCTTGTGGCTGGGCTTGTTTTCCACTTAAAGCCATGAAGCACCTGAATCCCAAGACAGCTCACCAGCATCTGCTAGGGTGACTGTGGGGTCCCTGGGAAGCAGGTCTGGCTGCATCCAGAAACAGCAGCATCTCCCTGCTTTCAGGGAGCAGTGCCAAAAATATTACTCAGTGCCAAAAATACCTGTGAGTGGTTTGCAAGCCATGAGTGTCAGAGAGGGCAGTTCTGGGAAGGTCTGGTATCAACTGGGGAAGGGAGAATGGCACATCTTGTCATCAGTGAGCATGAAGGGATGGTACCTGCAGCTAGGTGCTGGGAGTGGGTTTCAGCAGGGGAGACCAGCTGAGGGTGGATCAACCCTGTTGGCAGAGGAGCAGGAAGGGATCGGGGGCAGCATGGGCTGAAATGCTGAGCTAGGGCATCTTAGTCCCTGCACAGGCACATCTCAGTTACAGCTATCTTTAAATAATGTTCATTGATATTTTGTAATGAAGCCAAAAAGTGGGAGAAACCATGTAGCAATATTTTATAAGAGTTTTACCCCAGTTGCATGAGGGCTGTGTTTGAGCTGCCTGCATCTCCCTAAACACCACGTGCACACTTTGAGGCTGTGTATCCAGTGATCAGTACTGATAAATGCCATCAACTTCACGTGGTGGCAGAGTTACAACAGGAGTCTCTGGTAGCCAGGGAGGAGACAGAAGTAATCTACTCCTCTGTTAATCTCTTTTTTTTCTGTGTGTACAGCTTGGGTGTGCAAGAGATCCATCTGTTAAATGGCTGTTAACCTGTTCTCAGAGTCTGGAGTGCAAGAAGTTGTTTGTGTGATCCTCTTCTCTGACAGAACTGGTGCTGCCTGCAGGAGATGCCCTTAGCTGCAAACTGAGGTACTCTAGGAAGAGTTGCAGTAGCTCTTGGTTCCAATAATTATAGAGTTTTACTGCACTGAGTAGTGTAGCACACTTTGAGACACTAAGAGTTTGCCACTGCTGCTCTTAAACCCTGAGCTGGAATAAGGCTGTGATAATTAATGGAAGTTAAAGTGCTCCTTCTGCCTGTGAGCTGGTTGGAAATGGAAAAGAAAAACCTGTCACAATTGTGACTGGCTCTAAACTACTGTCAGGCTTTCCTCCTTCCCTTCCCCTGCCCCAAGTGGAAAATTGTATTGGAAAGCAGCAGTTAGAGCACTTAAATCTTTCCACAGTTCATTTCAAGCTCCCTTTCTTCTTCCCAGCCATACCCAGGCCAGTTTGGGGCGCGGATGGGAGTCTCTGGCTGAAACTTGCAGGATGTTAAATAACAATGGGAGAGTGAGTTTCAGAGGGGGTATAATGTGCCTGGATTGCACGTACCCTAAGCTGTATTTCCCATGCTTTGACATTCAGCCCATCCATGCTTCGCTCCCAGACTGTTTTCTTTCCATATGGGATCTGTCTTGGTGTGATACAGAGCAAAGGCCAGGCTGAAATGGGGTTGGTGCCTCTCTTGCTGTGGAGGATCATGCTCCCACAGGCATCCACAGAAGCTGCTGATACCTGTCATTTCCAGATAGCAGTAAGTGAGCACATGAAGTCTGGGCAGTAACAGAAGCTGTTGGATCCCCTGTGGTGGGTTACCAGATTCTTGTAATCCCTGCCCTTTTCCAGGTACTTGGATTGTCTGTTTTAACTATTGTGTGTCCCCTTTCTTAACACCTCTTGGCACAGTCATATTGCTGCTGCAGGCAGTTCTGAGTCTGTTTGTCCCCTGCTGAAACTGGTCAGTGAAAGGTATCTGGTGGAGCTTCACCAGATTCAACAGGTTGATCAGTTGGAGGAAGCTTCCAGAGCTTTTACTTAGATGGCATTAGTAACCCTTGGTAGAGAGTCAAAGGCCCAATACACAGATCAGACCCACTCCTTAGGGAAGTCTGCTACCTCTCTGGGGCCAAGTTATAAAAGTGAAAACTTCCCACCCTAGTATGGCCCTCAGATATGGTCCATTATTGATTTTTCGCGTTGGCAGCAATGATGTTGCAACAAGAAGTCCAAGGGCATTCAAAAGATACTTCAATGGTTTGGGATGACTAAGGGATCAGGAGAACAGGCAATATCATCCCTGTTCTTCCAGTTACAGGAATGATAAGGGAAGAAACAGTAAGAACCATCAGGTCAATCCCTGGCTCCAGGCCTGGTGTCGCTGAAGAATGTGGGGTTTTTCTGCTCATAGGTTACTTTACACAATACCAGGCCTGCTGGTGACAGACAGGGTACACGTCTCAAAGGGGAAAAAGGATTTTTCCCCAAGAGTTAATAGGGCTCATTGGAAGAGAAAGGGATGAACCTAGGCTTCTTCTAAATGTTCATTTCCCCTGTTTATTCAAGGGTTAAGCAGTCTGAGAGACACAGCACTCATAGCCAGGTATCTGTCAGGCTTGGATTGGAGGCTCACCAAAGCGTGAGGATATATGGTTTTATTTCTGTTTTGTCATTTGGAGATTGCTACTCAATGTCTGTAGGACGAGAAAGCTCCAGGGCATCTTAGGATATGCCCTGTGCTCCAAGAGAAGTTGTTGTTTTGGCTTTGTAACATTCAAATGCAAAGTCAAGAACTGATGCCTGAAGTGCTCCTTTTCCAAGGATTAAAAGGCACTGCCAAGGCTTTGCAAGATGACAGTGTTGCAAATCTTACCATGATCCAGTGCTGAGGTCCATCAGTTTCAGCAGCACAAATGTGCTGGCAGATCTGTGTGTCTGCTTTCTTTTGATGGTAGATTTTTTTCAGGAGGTTGATCTGTGCTGCTGAGCTCTGGAAGAGCTAGAAGGTAACATTGCAAGAGTTCTTCTTCATTGCACCTAGGTCTTTATTTTAACCAAGCTTCCTTTCGTCTAGTAAAACCCTGACCCAAAGGAGCAGTTCCAGGATATCATCATGGATCTAGCTTTGGTTTCTCTGTTCTTAGATGGAGCTGAGGGATCCATAAAAGTCAATGGAGGAACTAGCTGGAATAACCAGGTTATGACTGTGACAATCAGGGATGGAGGTTTTTGCTAAATTCAGCCAGCAGCATGTGAGGCTTTGCAGACAGTAGAGGGACTGAGACATATTACAAAGTCCTTTCTTACAGTGCAGCTCTGGAGAGTCATCATATCCATCTCTGGACTTAAAGGATCTGATTCTCCCTTGCTTACAGTGATAGGTCCCATGCCACTCATCCTCACCTATTATGGTCGCATTGAAACTGCCTCATCTACCCTCTACCATCTGGCTGGCAGTAGCTCCATCTGGAGACAAAGAGCTCTCTGTCACCCACAGCCACACACCCTCCAAGGTGCTGTTCAGGACCTACTCCCATGGCTTTCTCCATGGGGTGTCCAGCTCCAGTGGGATGTTTATCCATTTTTACTCAGTCCCGTTGTGAAAATGATGCTAATTTCAGCCTGCCATGATGTGTGGGCTCAGTGGAACATGACTGTAAATCCAGATCTGAGCATTTTCTTGTAATGGACAGGGTGGTGAAATTGCACAGCTGCCTTTAACCTCAGGCTGTCCTTAGACCAAACTAGACTCTTCCCAGCCCCTGCATCAGTAAATCAAACAGCTTGTGAATCGATGCACATAAAAGTCAAGGGAGAGAAATTCCAGATGGAAAAGACCCATTATACCTTGAGCCTGTCCTGCTGCAGAGGGGGTAAGGCTCTCTGAGGAATTCAAGGAAAAGCTCCAAGCCTGCTGGCTGAGGCCAGTCAGGGTGAGAGTCCTGCCTGGGGAAATATGTGGGGTGGGAGGAGACTGCCTAAATTTCCTGCAGCTTTTCCATTCTGCTCATCTCTGCATTTTATTCCCTTGGCTTTATTTTTTGGGCAAGAAAACGGATGTTGGTTGTATATTCAACAAACCCAATATGTTCGTTCTCCTGATCATTGTTTTTCACTCAGAGCTATGTTTGACTTTTCCTTAGAAGCATGTTTTTCTCACCTAATATTTAGTTTAAGATCGTAGAAGCTGGATATAAAACCTTCTGGGACATTGTAATCTGCCAAGAGGCTGCTTGAAAGCAGAACTTATCCAGAGTATTTCAGTAGCATATTTAGAAAGCATCACCCCCAAATTCTCTGTTGCCCATTTCCCTTTCATTTCCCTGCCAACTTTTATTGGTTATTTTAACCCAAATCTGCTGTTGGTGTCCCCCATACCTTGCTTCCCTCCCCCTCGGGTTTCCATGTCTTTGAAAGTCCTGGTAACCAGAAGGTTCAGGATTGCTTTGTAATCATTTCAGACCAAGAATAATACAGCCAGAGCCAGCTGGATCCCTCACTCTGTATTGATACAACTGTTCCCCTTAACCTGCCCAACTCAGTGCTACAACTGCAAATCTGAGGTTGAACCAGAGCAATGTGAGCCCTGACCCATGGCCCTGCCTGGAAAGCAGCACCCCCAGCAGAGCATCCCATGGCCAGGGAGCAGCTACCTTTGGGTGTTGTCTGCTGGGAACCTTGGGAACTTGCTAAGTTCCACGTGTTTTTCTGACACAGATCTTCTCAGAACCAGTGGTCCTAGAGGTCGTTCTGATTGCCTTGATCTGCAGCAAGTTTGTCTTGAGCAGTCCTCCTCTGGCAAGGCCCTTGCTGAAGGCTGGCCAGTCTGGGAGATTGCTTCTCCTTGAGGTCTCTTCCCATGATCCCAGACAGTACTTGTGAGCATGGTTAAGAACTGGAACAAGCACCCAGAGAGGCTGTGAGAAAGTTGAAGGTGGGGATTGCTAAAACTCAACTGGAAAAAGCCAGCCTATCCAACTTTGAAGTGACTCTGCATTGCTTGGACCAGAGACTTGCACCAGAAGAGGGCATTACTTAGCAAGTCACTGCCTGACTCCCACTTCATGAACATTAGGGGTGTATGCTGAGTTGTTGTGCCACCGCTGCCTTTGGCTGCTGGATTGTGTAGGTTACTTTCCGTGGTTTTGGTATTTTAAACTCTTTTTTTGTTATCTTTTGTTGTTCATCTCTTCATGAGTTTCTGCAGACTCCTCCTTGTTTGTCCTTGGGTCACATCCTGGTTGGTAGATGTATGCTCTCCCAGTCATTGACTATCTCAGAATATGCTTCTAGTGTGGAATGTTCATCCAGTATTATTTCCCCCTTGACCATCAGATTATCTCCTGCTTTGGAGGTAATCAACTCTTTAATGCCAGGTAAACTAGGAAAAAGCAAGTCCAAAGGCTGAAGGGTGTAACACACACAGGATGTGAATATCTCCTCAGCAGGAATGTCTGGGAGAACAGTAGCTGATGGGGAGTGTGAAACAGGAAGGCTGGTTCTAGCAATCTGTGACTCCCTGCGGCGCTATCAGTTCTCCGGGTGATTAACTGTTTGTTCCTCCCTTAATGAAAACTTGTCTCAGATGAAACCACCATAATAGAAAGCTGATGTTCTGGAGCATTCCCAAGTGTAGGTTAATATTTACAAGCTATCAGGTTCAGGTTTTATCTCCATCCCTTGCTGGCACAGAGATAAAATCCTTTTAAAAATCCCTTCTGATCTTTCTGGTTCATGACATGGGTTTAGTAAGACACTTTCCATATGGAACTGTTAAATATCTTAATGGAAATGTAAGTTTTTCTCATCATTTCAGGGACTAGTAACAGATGAAGAGCCCCTCATGTACCAGGGACCATGACTTATAAGGGAGCATAAACGATGGACAGTATTTCTGCAGGATACTATTGCTAGGAAATGTCAGAATATTATTTCTGCCTCAATGGCTTAAGATCATGTTTACCTAATGGACTTACACTTGCATTTTGCAGGTATTGTGTTACTATTAATGTGTTGTCTGAATTGTTAATATTTCTTCACTTCAGCATTACATTAATGAAGGCTGCAGGGGATGGAGAAAAGACCTGGCTAATTAATTAAATCGGCAAAAAGCATCTTTAACTTTCCATCATGCTGCCCTTTGCTTCCACCTAATAGGTCTTGGCATTTCTGGTCAGCAGCCACGTAACACACTGCTGTTAGGAGCACTCAGCAACGCACTTGCTAATTTTTCTGACCCATAAATCACTTGCATAAACTTTTAATGGCGAGGAAAAGTGCCTTTCATTCCTGTTTCCTCCTTCCAGTGGGAAAGGCAGTCTGATAACAGGCGGTGCTGGCCTGATGTGTGGGGCTGGAGACTTTCCCATCAGCAGAGGGGCTGTCTGCATTCATTCAGGAATTCTTTCCATTCTCCTCCTAGCCAGACTCTGGATGACATTAATATTACGTGTCTTGTCATAATCTGTGCTTTGGGAGCCAGTGGCATATCAGACTGCACATCTCAGGAATGTGGACTGCCCGGCTTGGACACTGGCTGTGAGGTATCTCCCCTCTCCTCTGCCCTGTCCCAGCCCCAGCCTGGCTCTGAGCTCATTCACCCACCAAAAATTACCATGGACTGGAGAAAACTCAGGTCTCAGGTCGCTGCTCTGGCCTGAGGTAGCTGGGCAGCTCCCTTGCTTGGGAGTATCCTAATGCATTCCCAGATAAGGCTTGCCAGCCCAGGTGGTCATTGCTCTCATGAGACCTGGTAGTTGAGGACAGCACTGTGTATTAGTGATCCATCCTTATCCCTTCCCTGTGGCTCTGCAGAATGGGAGCAGGGCCCTTGGCATCATAGCTGCCTCTGAGAGCTGAGATCTTGGTGACCTGGTGGCTCCTTTGAAAGACAAACTGGATCTGACACCGATCTGTGGAAAGCAGGATTGGGATTCCCAACTGCATAGCTTCTGGAGATGCAAGCACTGCAAATTCTTTCCCATTGTCTTCCCTACAAACGTGAAGGGTTTGTGCATTCAGGGAGGGTTTTTAACATTGCTGTCACCTTGATGCTGACACCCAGCACAAGTGGTAGGGCAGTGTGGAAGTGCCAGGCAACACTGGGGACTGGAGACATTCCTAGAAGGGAACGTATATGAGGCTGTGTGCCCACTCTGAGTGAGCAGCACTCCAGGGGCTTCTTTGTGGCCCATGAAAAAAGGGATCTAGGAAGGCCATTCCTGAATGGAGGTCTTCCTCTGTGTGTGATGCTGAGAGTAAAGTCCTCTGCCCTGGGCTCAAAAATATGGTAGTCATGAGAAAATTGTGGAGAAAGTACAGCTGAGGCTGAGGGACCCTGCTGAAGTTGTGCCTCCCCATGCTGTGTGGCCCAGCACATGCATGAAGGTCTAAGCTTTCATCCCTGACCCACAGCAGCTGAAGACTGTTTTGGCACAAAGGGGCACTTGAGCACCACGCCAGGAGTCTGAAGGTTGTCACCAATTAGCATGAAAAGGAGCAGACTGCAGTCATATTAACCTTTAATGAAGAGTCACAGCCTGCAGTGACTGCATCCTCTGCAACACCAACACTTCAGTCCAAGGATGCCTCCTTTGCCATTTGAACCAAGACAGGAGGGAGGATGGTAGGATGGGCAGGTATTGACTTTATCCCTTCCATATGAACCACAGATGAGGGTGAGGAGCTCCAGGCTGGACAAGGGGCCTTTTCTACCCACACAGCCGAGAGTAAAGAGGTCCCAAAGGCTCTGTGGCCACTTGTGCCGTCCAGCGCTGCGACGTCTGCCCTGATTCTGTGCTGCCAGATGAAGTCAGCAATTTCATTTAACGGGGCTGCAAAGTGGCACTGGTAATTTCAAAGAAACTCAGGCAAATGGCTGAGGTTTTTCTAGCAGTCTTAATCCCTGTGTGCAAACCAGTACATCAGGCTTTAAGCAATTAATTCCTAATCATGCCAAATGCCTTCAGGAGCCCAGCATCAGCATTGAGAACTTAAAACAGTTTTCCACTGTACCACAGATAATTTGGATAAAGCAAAGAGAGCAGTCTTACGGCATTTTCAGCCTCAAGGTGTGAGCGTGGTCCATAAGTGACATTTGTATTCAGGGAACCCTCCCATGCATTTGTGTTGTAGGCATCTATTACTGGGAAGGCACCATAGCTAATGTAAAGGGCATTCTTTATACCCCGGAAAGGGTGTTCATTATAGGGAAAAGCCATTCTAGCTTAGTAAGAAATGAATCTAAAACTGCCTCAGAGCTGCTATTCTCATCAAGTTTCAATGGTAGCAGTTTTAACCAAGAGTTAATTGAGCAATCTCAGAAAGTGGAGTAATTCCATTATTCAGCTATGCTTTGTACAGGGCTACTGCTAGCTGTGAGAGGAACACAAATGACTTTCATCAAGCAGCAACCGCCAGCATTCTTGCCTTTTACTACTTTTTCTTTCAAAAAAAAAGTAGGTCTTTTGGTCTTTTGGCAACTGTCATTGGCAACAGGAGCTCCACACCAACATTGCAAGGCTCATATGTAACACCGTAATCCAATTTTTTTGGATAATAGGGGATTTGATTTTCATGGCTCTTCAGGCAGCAATGCTGTTCCAGAGTGGATGGCTGAAGATGCTTCTGTTTGTTGGATAGGCACAGTGTCACCAAGAAAACAGCAGACAGTTCTTGAATAATTTTGCATGGAAAAGAGCCATTGCAAGTGCTGGCCCAGCTACTCACCAAAGAGCATAATTGTGTCATTGGCTGTGCTCTCAGTAGATGTGGGGTTAGCTAATGTTGGGTTTAAAAGAGCTTTTATAGAAACCTCTTAAGTTCCTCTGCTTCATGGAAGAGCTGTAATCAAAAATAAGCGAACACCATTTAAGGAAGAAAAAGTCATACCACATCCAGCATCTTTGGACCTAACACCTTTGGAGAGGGTTTGTTGGTTGAGCTGTGGTGCTGTTCCTTTACTGTTTTCCTTCAGCTGATGCTGCTCCTGTTGGATGTGAACAGGAGTATTTGCAGTTTTCTGTGGAAGGTGACTTTGTGGGTGAATGCAGCAGGATTTAGAATCCCGTTCACAGGGGGTGACTGTAGATCTCCTGTTTGGTATGAGATTGTGCTGTAACAATAATTCCTTCCAAGCCAGCAGAGAGCAGGGGCTCCCAGCAATGTATTGCCCCTAGCAAGGGGACATAAATCCATCAGTGTCTTTAGACCTCTCTCAGACACACACAGACACATCAGGGCTGCCTTTCTCAGCACCAGCCTTTCGTGACACTCTTTGGTTCAAGTGTGATGCTGTCAAAGCTATACTGTCCTAACCCTGCTTGGACCCAGCATGGAGCTGGACACCACTAAAGCAGGCACATAGATATGGGCTGAGAAACAAGAGGCCTTTGACTGCAGATTGAAGTACTAATTCATGCTGATCTGGGATGGTAAATCTATCCGTAGATGAGAAGAAATTTGAATAGCAGAAGTCTTGTTCCTTTTGTAGGAGGGAATGCGTGCTATGAGAGAGAGAGACGAGATGGAGAGGACCAGATGAGATGTTGCAATGGGTTAGGAGAGAGAAGTTTGGTAACCTTTGTAGAAGAGGTTGGTCACATTTTACTCTAGTCTGAACTGCTGAAAGAATGCTGAGGATTTGCTTGGTGGCAGCTCACCCAGCCAGCGGGACCACTGTTGGAAGGGGGGCTCAGACTCCAGCTCAAAACAGTTCAGCTCCGTCCTTTTGGGAGCAGGTTTCCACAATGAGCTACAAATGAAGAAAAGACCAAATTCTCCAGCCCATCAAAAGCAAAGAACCCTGCCATGGAAGAGCTGTGTGCTGTTTTAGGTTTATCTCTCACACCTCAGCTGTGATAACTCTTACAACACCTGGGTATACCCATCAGTTACATCTTGTAGGAGGGGATGGAGGTGTAGAAGGCATTACAGGGGAACAGCTGTGTTCATCTGTCCAGCCCCACCTTACTGCCCTTTGCTCTGAAGCCCCTGGGTCTGTTACCCTCCTGGAAAAGCAGGTGTTTTAGTGTACTTTTGCTTTAAGGAAGCTGCCTGCCTCCTTCCTGCACTCACTGGATTGCACACAAAGTACTCCTTGTCTCTCCTTTTCAGCAAACCCTTCTTAGCTAATGTCATTTGTCAAGTTAATCAGGGAGAGTGGACACTTCGATGGCTGCTGTGCAGCCTAGCTGCATTGCCATGGAGACAAGCAGCCAAATAGGCATTTACATTTGCCCTGCCTTTCTTTGCAGATTTGCCATGAAAAACCATTATTTTATTTGCCATCAACCAAACAACTTGCTGAGGGCATCAGTAGTTTTTTCAAGGTTGCTATCTGGAGATTGGGAAGGGTCTACCTAACATTTAATGGAGCAAATAGTAATGCTGATACTAAAGCAGGTGAAGGGTCTGAATGTGTAGCTCCTCTTTCCACATCCCATAGATGTTTGGCACTGGCAGGAGTTGTCTGAGAGGAATTACAGCCCACAAGCTTGAGTTTGGGGATGTCATCAGTCCTCTTCAGCTGGATGGTTTCACAGATGACTGTTTCCCTACAGAAGCTATGACCATCAAAAATACTTTGAAAAGCACCAAAATTTGTGTTTAAGCATCTCAGGAGCTTGAAATCTCCCCAGAAGTTGGTGAGGTTTAGGCACTGGCATGCCTTGTCACATTTGAAACTCAGGTGAGTGTGAGCCCATACACTCCAACTGACCTCTTGCATAAGGCAGGCTGAGGATGAGTTTCATTCACATAACTCACAAGCAAAATTTGGATATTGAAAGAGCTGACAGGAGATGTACATATTACAGAGCTCAAAAGCCATGCCATTCCTCCCTCTCCTTGCCCTCGCATGTGCACATTAAGTGATGCATGGAACAGGTTTGGAAATGCTCCCTCCTGCAGCGTGGTTAGCAGGATGGCTGGGATCTGCAGGTACTTTTGGGAGGGACAGCCACCTGTTGACCCCCTAGCCCTGTCTGTGGGATGGCAGAGAAACCTCACATCAGCACAGAAAGGGCAAAAGTTCAGATCAGATTGTTTACGGGATTTTATGGAGCCAGGAGCCAAGGATAGCTCAGCTAATCCAGAGGAAACTGTAGCGATGGCGTTAGAATGCATTTCACATGGGATTCATTCAGCGTGCATTCAGATGGACCAGTCTTTCTGTCTCCGTTTTTTTAGCCATTAAATATTTTTCTTTGTACTCCTGTCTGCCAGCTGCGCTGAGCCAGAGTCCAAGCTGGGCTGTTTTAAGAAAAAAACCCACATAAACCCCAAAACCTCTTGTCGTTTGACCTGCTGACAAGTTAGCAGGGCTTCAGCACAGCTCACAGCAGCATCAGCAGCAGCCACTGGGCTGGGTCCATGCTCTGCCAGCCAACCTCTGCTCCCACCAGCCTAGCATTCATTGCTTTTCTCCAAGCCACAGTGTAGTGTTTGCTTAGTTGAAGCCCTGGTGAGAACATGAGCTAAAAGTGCATCTGAAAGGCCATGTAGGGAGGGCAGGAAGGCAGCAGCTTTGCTGTGCACTCCAGCTCTTTAGCACCTGAAGCCTTGCTGGCTTCATGGGCAGTCCTAGTCCTGGCTCATCTTCCTGAGTCACCAACATCCCATGCAGTCTCAGTGTGAGCTCCTCTTGGGATTAAGGTTTTTCTTTCAGGTGCAGTGAGGTCACCACATTAAGCTGTTTCATGCAGATCTTGTCTCCTGTTTGTGTCCTGAGCCCCAGACCCCGTTGCTCTGCTGCAAGAGGTAGCGTGGCTTAACTCCAGGCACAGGTGCCAGCTCCTTCACTGTCCCCAGCCTGTTACCTCTGACCCTGGCAAGCTCTCACATGCTCTGGATTACCCCAGTTGTGACTTGTGCCTACTGGAAGCTGTTTTTCTTTCCCTGAACTCCTGATGTTTATAACAAATCTGACTGGGAGTTATAGAGCAGCCCCACACTCTACTTCCCTTTCAAGCTTGCAGGAGTGCTGCAGCAGGGTCTGTTTGGGGAGCAGCTGTATGACTCTGCAATGATCCAGAGCTGGGAAGGACCCTCTGTCCCTGCAGGGGGTTTTGGCATCAGCCCACAGGGCATTGCAGCCTTCCCAGGGCATTCTCTGTTACCCTGAGATGACGCAAACCAACCCATCAGATCCTGGGGTTTCTTTTCCCCCCAGATACAGGAGTGTCTAACCTTATCCATGTTAGCTGATCCTTGAAAGCCTGAACTGCAGATGCAGCTCCCAGAGCCTGCCTCTGCCTTTGGGTGAGAGAGCAAGAATAGCTTTTCAATTCTGAATATCCGTGGTCACATACTGCACACCCTGTCATGGGTGCAAAGCTCCTGGGTGCTTCCCAGGATGGGATTTTGCAGAGCAGAGTGGGTTGTATGTGCTGTTAGTTTTACTTCAAGAATAAAAGCATCCGTGGCAGGAGGGTGCTCAGGTATGAGCTTCTATTTAGTACCTACAACGTCAGAACAAAGATATGTCCTGGAAATTCTAAAAGCCCAAGACACAGAATGATAAAACAAAATGCAGAACTTAATAATCAGGTGGAAATTGCATCCAGCCAAAAGTGTCACTGTAGATGGGAGATGAAGGATTTACACTCCAGTACTCAACAGGAACAGACACACCAGGGTCTGCTGCAGCATTTGCTCATAGTGTTCATCTCTGGGACACATGTGCAATGAGCACATGTTGCCTGTGACAAGGAGGAGATTTTGTTCACAGGTGTTTATTGCTTTGTCCTTAAAAATGGGCTTGCATCTCCTTCCGCAGAGGCCGCAGTTCAGGGGAGATGCAGGGGAGCTCCGTGGCCAACCTCTGCCCAAGCGCGCATCTGTGTAGCTGAGGCTAATGCTGGAAACGCCTCCCTCTTTGCTTGCACCAAAGCCCATGGGAAGGAGAGGTGCAGCCTTTTGCAGTCTGCCCTGTTTTCTGTGCCTCACTGTGACCTGGCTCAGGCAGAAAGGGCTTCCCAGGTGTGAGCATGGGCTGGCACAGCCTCACACCTGTCCTCAGGCCTTGTTCCCCACATGCTGCTCGGTAAGGGTGGTGTGTCCCCCACTCTCAGGAGATGGGGATGGCTGTGCCGTAACCCGCTGGCTGCCACTGGCTGTCCCACGGCCAGGGTGCCCAGTGCCTCCGGGCCATGCTGGGCCACACTGTCCCGGACCCCCTGGAGCCGCTGGCCATAGAGGGACCGAGGTTGCCATCTGCCGGTTCTGCTGCACAGGAACAGCAAGAGCCTGGCTCAGCCCCCTTGGAAGTGGCCCCTCAGGAGTGTGTCCTGATCCTGCCCAGCATTGCCCACCTGCAACCCAGCCCTTGGCCTTTGGCAGCATGTCCCCATGGGCAGGTGTTCCAGGGGACAGGGCAGGCATCCCATTCCCATTTAGACCATGCTTCTCCTGCCCTGCCCACACTGTCCCTGGGCCAGGATGTCCCTCCTGCCCTCCCTGTGGGGCCTGAAGTGTTGGCCTCTGGCAGAAAACTCTCTGTGAGAATCCACAGGGCTCTTAATAAAGGTAACTCCTTCCCATTAAAGACTAATATTTCTACTGCTGATGATCACTCTCAGGTGCTTATTTCTCCTCCGGGCTTGTCTTTATTTCCTTTCTCTTTCTAGTTCTTGGCAAGTACTCCCAGGGTGAGTATGAATGACTGCTGTAGGAGTACCCCAGGAGTTCAGCACCCTGCACATCTCACCTGGGCAGTCTCCCCAGCAGTGGCCAGGGTTGGGAGCTGCAGGAACACCAGCTACAGCCCTGGTCCCCCAGCCAGCCCTGCAAAATCAGTGCTTTGCCTGCAGGAGCAACAAGGCTGAGCTGACAAAAACAGCAGTAGCTCACTCAGGCATTGCTGGGAGGATGAGGTTACTTCTGTAAATCTATTATCTTTTTTGTCAATTAGCACCAGTTAGGAGCCCTAGGAATACATGCAGGAAATAGCAGGGAGCCCAGTTAAGCACATCTCTGGCTTATCAAGCCCAGTTAAACAAGTCCCCCGTGGCACAGCCCTGCTGCTGGTAGCCCAGCCCATATACATGCCAAAGATGATCTATAGCACTGGGATTGCTTTCCTGAGCACTGTGCAACCCCAGAGGTTTCCATTCAATGCATGTACATTCAGAGATGGAAAGTGAGGGGCTGAGGAATACCCCAGCACTCTGGAGATTGTATGGAGGAGCCTGTGGAGTCCCTGGATGCCAAAGGCAGCCCTGCTGGAGCAGCACTGGTGGCTTGTCCTGCGTGGGGACAGTGCTGTGTTGTGCTGTGGGTGGGAGCCTGGCATGGGGCAGGGCTCAGTGCCTGGGCCTGGCCACACATGTCAAGCTGGGGATGGGGCAGCGAGCGAGGCGCTGTTTGCTCTGGCCCAGGAAGACAGAGATGTGTGTTTGTTTTCCGTGCTATCTCTCACACGGCGTTTGTTTTGCTTGTCAAGCGTTTCAGGAGATAAAATGACCTAAAGGGAGATTATTTTATCCTAATTTAAGCTGTCAATTTATTACTGACTTCTGCTTGTCTGTGCCAGCAGGACAGCTTACTCTGAGTCCCTGGGGAAACCTCCACTAGAAAGTGAGAATTTGGGGGGGATTTGCTGCAGTCTTGCAGCTAATCTGTGCTTATGTCAGCAACTACAAGCTGCTCCCCTGTCCCCCTGTGTCATATTAGTTCCCATTACTGTGGACTGGCTCGGCTTCCCAGAGGCCTCCCCTGTCTAACCTGGGCCTGGGGTTGTTTTTCTTGTGCTGCAGGCTGGTGGAAGAGTTCATGCTGCTGGCAAACATGGCTGTGGCCCATCAGATCTACCGCTCCTTCCCCGAGCAGGCCTTCCTCCGCCGCCACCCCCCGCCCCAAACCAAGCTGCTGAAAGACCTCATGGACTTTTGCAACCAAGTCGGCCTCGACATCGACTTCAGCAGTGCAGGGACCCTGCATGTGAGTGCACTGGCCTGGCAGGGCCATGGGGGCAAGGGCGGGCAGCTACGTGATGGCGTGCTCATGGCAGCGTGTGCTTCATTCCCTGTCCCTGTCTGCCCAAGCACAGCTGACAACTATGCCATGCCAAAACAAAACACTTCCCTCACTTGCTATTGATCCCATTAGCACTGGGCAAGGGTGGCCCAGCCTGGCCTGGTCAGCCATGTTGTGCACAGAGATGAGAGCAGGGTAGGGAAGGACCTTGCAAGTGACCCCTGCACTGCTCTCCCTGCAATGGGAAGGATGTTTCAGTGCAGGAGCACTCACTGGGACACTCAGATTTCCTTCTCTGGGCAGGGAATTTGCTCCATAGCACAAGGAAAGTAGCTCTGCACAGGGCTGTTTCTGTCGGGGCTGGTTCAGGTCTCAGGGAGGGCAGGGTGGGGAGTGGGGTAACTGGGAAGGACTAGAGAGCAGTGCTGGGGAAGGTCAGATGCAGCCAGTGCAAGAAGTGTCCAACCACCCCTGTGCTGAGCTTGTCCTGAGGCTGAACTCCAGCTGAACAGCACTGTGCAGCTTCCAGGATTTTCTTTACTCACCGCAACCGGACTGGGGATAATCCTCCATTAATCCCATCCCTGCTGGCCTCCCGCACGCCCCTCCAGCAGCTGGGACTGCTTTCTCTGCTTGCTGGCTGTGCCCAGCCTGTATCAGCAGAGGCAAGGCTGCTCACTCAGCTCCTCTACTGCACTTTGAACCCTCCAGCCCTTCCTCATTGCTACCCCCAGGCAGTGACCTCCCATATCCATGTCTCCCCAGAGTCCCATTAGTCCCTGTGCTGAAGTTCTCAGCAGCTGGATGGGAGCCAGGCACAGGTCAGGAGAGGGTCTGCAGCCTCTCTGTCACACTGCACAACTGGGGGCAAAGCCAGCAGTCCCCATGCCCTGGTGCTCCCTGCCACTGGCCCCAGGAGGAGAGCCAGTGCTCAGGACTGTGTATGCAGTTCTACAGGGGCTGCTGGGACCACAGCAAAGCCCAATTTCATGTGCACCTTTTGGCTTACAAGGGGATTTTTAGGAAGAAGGGGAATTTGGCTTTGACAGGCTGCTGTTAGCACCAGTAAGGTCTGCCTGGGTCCCTTTACCACCATAACGTGCCAACACTGAATGCTCTCTCTTTTCTCCTCCAGAAAAGCTTAAGTGAAACATTTGGTGCTGACAAATATTCCAGAGCAAGGAAAGAAGTGCTGACCTACATGTTCTCCAGGCCCATGCAGGTGAGAACAGCGCTGTGCTGTTGGGCATGCCTGCTTGTAGCTTTCTGCTGTGGCTGTCTTCAATCCTTGCCCCTTCTGAGTTACCAGGCTGGTTGTTGCACACAGAGGGAGTGAATGAATACTGAATGTGGTGTTCCAGGGCTGCCAGCAGCTTCCTCCAATGCCTCCAGCCCTGTGCAGCTGGCCCTGGAGGCACTGGAGCAACAAAGCTTCACTGGATGGCAAGGTCAAGCTGAGTCTTTCCTCACTGCCCACAGTGTCCCTGTTATTGCTCGTTGGGATAATTCACCCTTGAAGTTGCATGAGAGCTGTTAGCAGATTCACAAGGACCCAGCCCTGTGAACAGCTGGTGGTGGGCTCCATGGTTCATGTTTGTGTTATTTCTTCACATCATGGTATCCCAACTGGTCCAAAGAAGGAATTAACAGTAGGGGTGTGCAGCTGGCCATAGGCACAGTCTAGTACCTGCTCTTGGAAGAAGGAAAATTCTGGAAACCATTCAGTCTCCCTCCAGCCCAGGTGACTTTCTTTGAGTCTCTGCAATGGAGGCTTGTGCTGCTCACACCAGTTGTCATGTTTGATGCATCTGTAGCTCAGGACACTTGTTTGGGAGTTTATCACCATCATGAAAAGTTTTTGTGAGGCATCAGCTGCCTCACAACCTCTTCTGAGGAAAGTCCTACCCTGTGGGGAGAAGGGGCATGTTCCTGAAATGATCTCTCTGCTGTGGCCTGCTTATCACTGCAGGAATGAATCATCTTCCCAACATCACTCATTTGACTGTCACTCTTTTAATTAGTTTATTTGCTTCATTTACTCATTAGCAGTGCCTGAAGTCCTGCTGTGTTTCCGGGACTTAATGCTTGTTTGCAGCTGGGGCTGGGGTATGGGGCCATTCAGTAAATCACCCTCTCACGTGTGTCCAGCTCAGGGAGGGCTGCTTTGTAAAGAGCAGGGAGTGTCCTCTGGAGCTGGATGTGCTGTCCCAGATCCTGTATCCTGCTTTGGGTTATCCTGGTCTCTTCTGTCACATCTTCCTTTTCTGGTGGAAGGTGCACTGGTGACATGAGTTCCTTTGAGTCCCTCTCTGTCCTGCTGATTGTGGCACAAGCCTGGGCTTTGCTGGTAGCAGCACATGGAGCAAGCCTGGCCAGGATGGATGAGCAAGGAGAAAGTTCTGCAGTGGCACCAAGGAGGAGATGGGCTTTTGGGGACTCATGGACTTGCTGGGATCTTGCCTTTGGTGGTGTCCTGAGACTGGTTGGAGAAGTGGTGGGAGTGTTTTCAGGTACCACACAGTGGCTCTCATTAAGATCTAGCGTTGTGAATATGTTAGATTTCTTTACAGGAAAGAGCTGTCAAGGTTTTGGAGATGAAGTTTTCTGCAGAGTTGAGACAGAGAAAGAGGCACTTTTAAAGGAGATATTCCACGAGACATGATTTTGGCAGGAATTACTCTGATTCCATCATTGGAAGACAAAGGTGCCTGTGTGTTCAGGCGTGCTGTGCAGTCCACCCATACGTGGCAAACCTGCTGCCTGGCACACTCACATTATTGGCAAAACACCTGAAAAGGGGCAGACAGCTTCCAGGAGGAAGGAGCTTTCCCTGAGAGGAGTAATTTTTTGCTGTCTGCCACCAGCATAAGAGCAGATGGAAGAATCAGCCCCATCCTCCTGGATGTCGTGGTCCCTCAGGGGAAGAGGACAGATTTGAGTGTTGGCAGCTGCAGAGCACAGCCACTGAGGGGCCCAGGCTGGTGGTGAGGGCTGGGCCATTGCTCTGGCAGATGGTGCAGCGAGACTGTCTGGTCAGGGCACTAAGAAGTCACCTGTATCCCTGCACATGTCACAGCCTCCAGTGATAAAGCTGATGCTTTAGGGACAAGGCTGTAGCTAAATCAGCCTAAATATCCTGTCCAAAGGATTTTTCTTCACTGCGTGCTGGTGGTCAAGACGTCAGCCTCTTAGAGGAGGAGGGAGGTGGGAAGCAACTGGTAATGCATGTGCCTGAGGGAATGCCTGGATTGGCATGCCAGGAGCCTTGTAACAGATGAAGGAGCAGTGACACACCATTTTTCAGGGGCTCAGTCACTCAGGGATTCAATCTGTCCGTGAAAGTAAAACTGCCCCTGGTTGGCTGGGGCTGATTTATTTCCAGGATCCTCGCTGTGTTCCGAGGATTGCATCAAACTCTGGGGATTTGAGACCTCTTGTGAGTCAAATCTGTTAATGAGAAAACATCTGCTTCATGCCAGGCTGATGTCACTGGGTTGTGCTGTCACAGTGGTGAGGATGGGTGTCAGATACACACCGGACTGGGCTCCCTGCAGGCTGCAGCCCTACCATGGCCTAGGGGAGTATTTTTTCTGGGATACTCAAGCTGCTGCAAATGTCAGTGAGAGCCATGGGCTGCCAAAAGGGTGTCCAAAATGGTGCTGGATCCCACAGTGGCCAGTATATCAATCAAGACAAAGTGCCTCAGACAACAGCAAGCAGTACAGGATCTTCAGCATCTTTTCTAACTTTAAGCAAGATGGGGTATAAACACTGCTGAGCACAGGGCAGGGATGGGCCCTTCCAAGTGTCTTTCTCAGAGTAGGGATTTTGACTGGTGCTCTGCTTTTTGCCTGCCTAGCTTTGTAGGGACCTCCCTGCCTTCTGCCCAGAAGCCTGTCACAAGTGCCTGGAAGCTCCCTGTGATTCCCTGCTGTCTGTCAGCACAAGGGCACTCATCCCCCCCTCCCCCACAGCAGCCTCTGGAGCTCAGCATGTCTCCCTGCCCAGCTTCATTCTGTGGGAGCTGAGCTAATTGAGTGGAGACCGTGCTTCGTGGAGTCCATCAGAAACAATTTAATTCTGGGTTGTAGAAATTGGCAGCCACCACAGCTCCTATCCCAGCTCTTGGGTCTCATAATAAAGCTGGGACTGATGCTGCTTTTTTTAACCTGCTCTATTTACTTGCCCGGATCAGTGCGTTGCTGCTCAGCAGGAGCTGGCTGCACCACTGGCCTGCAGAGTGGAGGATACAGCTGCCCAAACCAAGGATCCCAGGACAGCTCTGTAATCAGAGCTGGCTACTCCTGTTTTTTTTAAATCCTTTGCTCTTATTTTTAAATGGGTTCATTCAATCGCCACTGTGCCGTGACCCCGCCACCACCTCCCTGACCTGCGCAGCCTCCCCGCCTGGGCCCAGCCCCCAGTGTTTTCCCAGCCCCAAGAGCTGGTTTTTTACAGATGTAAAAATAAAAGCTGTAACCTGTGGGATAACAGTGGTGACACAGGAGCGGTTCCTGCTGAAGAGGCTGCTGAGCAGTGGTGCTGCTGTTGCCCTGGTGTTGGTTCAGATGGGAGGTTCAGCTGCTCAGCTCCTCAGCTGTCATGGTGGGATGGAGCAGCAGGGATAACAGCAGGGCTCTCTCTCCTCCTTGGAAGCCACTCATACCTGCCCCCAGTGCTCTCCAAACCTGCACAGTGGATGTGTAAAGCCTGCAGCCAGACCCAGAACCAAAGAGCATCTGATGTGGGCACAGAACAAGCTGGGCTCTCCCCTGGAAGATGAGAGGAAGGCAAATGAGCCCCAGGGCCTGCACAGAAGCAAGAAGCTGCTTAGACCCATGGGTGATGTGCAAGTTGATGCAGTCCTTGGGGCCAGGCAGGGACAGCTGACAGCCAGCAGCTCCTGGCAGTGGCTTTGCCCCTTTAATTCTGTGCTCAGTTTCTGCAGTGCCTGTGCAGCCCAAGCTGAGCAGCAGGTGAAGGACCACCAGCAGACAGGATGTCTTCAGAAGGGCCATTGGCTGCTGGTGCTGTGTCTCACAGAGCCAGACCCCTCCAGCCTCACGGCACCAGCCTTGCTCACACCCTTGCCTGGTTTTTCCCCCTTTCAGATGGCTCTCTACTTCTGCACTGGCATCCTGGCTGACGAGACCCTCTTTCAGCACTACGCCCTGAACGTGCCCTTCTACACCCACTTCACGTCCCCCATCCGCCGTTACGCCGACATCGTCGTGCACCGCCTGCTCTCCGCCTCGCTCGGTGCGTGCTGCTCACCTGCATGGGCTGGGACAAGGAGGGCATGGCTCTGGAGCAGGAGGGAGCATGGGCATGTTATTGTCACTTGTCCCCTTTGCAGGTGCCAGATCCCCCATCAAAATGGAGAAAGAGGCCATCCAGAAACAGGCAGATCACTGCAATGACCGGAAGATGGCTTCCAAGAGGGTGCAGGAGCTCAGTGCTGACCTCTTCTTCTCTGTCTTTGTCAGGGTAAGAGCCAAGGCTCTTTTCTCCCAAGGCATCTCTGGATTTCCCTGTGAAGGCCCAGCCTACATGGGCAGGGGGCTGTGTCTGCCCATTTGGCTTTAGGAAAATCAAACAGTGGGAGGACACACTCAGCAACAACCACTGCTGGATTCCAGGACCTTGAGACACTGTCTTGGGGATTGCTGAATGAGTTTTGCTGTGTAGTGACAGCCCTGTCTCTTGACAGGAATGTGGTCCTCTGGAGTCAGAAGCCATGGTAATGGGTGTCCTGAGCAAGGCCTTTGATGTCCTGGTGCTGAAGTTTGGAGTCCAGAAGCGCATCTACTGCAATGTAAGTACCTCACCAGTGTGAGACAGTGCCAACGCTGCCTTGCCAGAGCAGCCTGGCATCACTGCAGGCAGTGGCTGTCCCTTTTGTGCCAGCCCTGCAACAGGCAGAGCTGTGCCCGAGCTGGGCCAGCCAGAAGGGAACCTTCCTGGAGTTTGTCTTCCATCCCTCAGCCCGGCAGGCACAAGGGACTGGGGGTTTGGATCAGCCCAGTCTCTGAGGACCAGCTTCTCCCTGTGACATGCTGGGTAAAAAGGAGTAAAGCCAGATTCAGGGGAACAGAGATAAGTGTGGATCTGAAGCGAGGACAGGGAGCGAGGCTGGTTTTCATTTCATTTAATCAGATGGTTTATCTGGGGCTGTGACAGCAGCGCTGTGGGCCAGCACCTGCACTTGGTGACAGCATCCTCTCTTAATAACCTGGTTATGTGTCTGGCAATGACATCTTTAAACAGGACATAGAGCGTGATATATGGGCTGGTGGTGTGTGGCAGCAGCCCCTGATTTACATGCTAGGCTCAGGCTTATGGCCTGCTGCATCCCAGTTGTTGAAGAGCTGCAGAGGCAGCTGGGCTGTGCTGGGCAGAAGCAGCCTCAGCCCCATCCACAGATGAGGTGGAGGAGAGCTGGGGGGACACATTCCCAACACTCTCCCTGCCTGCAGGCGCTGCCCTTGGTGGACTTCCACTTCCAGAAGGCCGGGAAGAAGCCAGAGCTGACACTCCTGTGGGAACCAGAGGAGCTGGAGGAGGAATCTGTGTCCCAGGTAAGAGCTCCACAGCATGGGACATGCTCACAACACTGGGGGGCTGGCATGGAGGCTGTGGGCAACTTGTGTGAGCTGTGATGTCTGCAGGGACAGGTCTGGGAGTCAGGACTTGTCTCACAGGGTGTCAGGTCCTGCTATCTGTGTCCCTTTCCCACTGAGCCCTGCTTCAATCTCATCCTCTTCTGCCATCCAGTCTGTCCCATCACTGCTCACAATTTGACCCCTCCACAGCCTTCAGTCTCTGCCCTGCCTGCTGTGTGCTCTGCCTTCCAATTCAGGTTTTTCCAGGAATTGAATTAACGTGCTGTTTACTTCCTCCTTCCAGATCATCAATTAAGATGTTAAGTAAGATCAGGCTTAAGGCAGCTCTTTTCTAGACCCTTCCCCCCATCCTGGCACTCTTTGCCCCTGACATGGCTTTTTCGTGGGGTTTCCATCCCTGTGACAGGGTTGAGCCTTAATTAGGAGAAAATTTTTAAATCAGACTTCCTGAGATGCAGTCTCAAATGGCTTAACAGCATCTAGAAATCTCTCTCTTGTGTCCCTGTCATCTATTAACTTGGTAACTCAATCAAAGGGAGCAATCACATTTGTCTGGCTTGATTAAGCGGTGCTTCTTTGCCAGCTTTTGTCTGGCATGGCTGTAAAACCCCAGCTGTGTTGACTGCTGCTATCCCTGCCTGAAGGGCTAAATCCCAGCCTCTCCCTGCACCACTCCAGGGGCTTTGCACTTGAGCCCCAATTCCATCCAAGCCCAGGACATCCCATCCTTGCCCACTCAGGTTTCCTGACACAGAGTGGGCTGACCCTCCCAGCTGGGGTGATGCATGTGCTGGAGAGTCCTTCCCTTCCCAGGGTGGATGTTGTGATCAGAGCTGGATCTGGCTCTGCAAACATTTCTGCAGGCCTCCCTCGCTTTGAAGCTGAGCTTTCCTCTCTCACCTTGGCTCAGAGAAGCCCTGTGGATGCAGCCTGGAGTGGCCTCAGTTCCCCCTTTCCTACAGGAGCAGGGATCACTTACACCCTAGCAAGGAACTGATGAAAAATGATGCCCCAGCGTGAGCAGGGCCCATTTTGGTTAAGCAAACAGTTGGTAGAGGAAACTCCTCCACAAACCTTCCACACCTCCTAAGAAAACACTGGAGCTCTCCCATGGGATCAGACTCTGAGCTATCCTCCAAGCCAGCATATCCTTGAGTTTATAAATCTCTAGCCCTCTGATTAGCCAGATTCCTGTGAGCCGTGCTGAACTCTGGAAGATGTCACCTGGACACCCCACAGCACCCCAGCTCCCCAGCTGGCCCCAGCCCTTGGTCTCTGCTTCCTGTTGAGCTGAGCCTGGCCAGGCAGTGGGAGCATCAGGGAAGGCTGTTAGAGAAAAGGTGTGCTGGGGTCTGGGCTGTTTGTTTGGCTCTGCCATAGAGGGCAGATGTTGCCTCCATTTCTCTCTGATCTCCAGGAGATGACCAGGGTCTCAATGGGCATCACTCACGGGTGGAGTAAGAAGTGGATCTAAGACTCAGAGGATTTGATGTGAAATTGTGCTGTTTCATGGCAGTTCAGCAAAGGCATAATGCAGGATTGCAAGGGAGAATCCTTGTACTGCCCCTTTGACTCCCCCAGATGTGGGGGCTTTCCCCGGAACACTACCCCCTGCACTACAGCTAGCTGGGACAGGCAGGGGCTGATGCTCAGTAGCCCACTGCTCTCTGGCAGCCAGTTCTGATGAGATTTTCCTGCAGGTTGCTCCTCACTGGCCACTTTGTACATTTAAGTCTCAGTGAGGTTTTCCTGTTCTGAATGATTAATCTGGAGCAGCTGGCGCTGGATGAGCTGGGAAGGGCTGGACAAGGTTGCACCGGTAGCTCTGAGCCTGCTTCTCATGGGGCCAGCCCTGAGCAGATGGCCCCAGTGAGCCCTGCTACAGCATAGGGTACAGGCTCCAGCAAGCAAAGTCCCCAGATGCCTGTGCATGACCCCAGGACAGCCCTTCCCAGTGTCCCAGCCAGCCCCTTAACTGCCTCAAGGACAGACCAGATCAATGCTTTCCACTTCTAATCCATACAATCACAGGAAGATCTGGGGCAGAGGAGCAGGGAGATGGCAGCAGCAGCACAGTTCCTGAACAGGAGGGATTGATTTTCTGGGGTATTCGTTCCCTTGCATTGCTCTTATCTATTGTGCTCCCTTCCTGGGTCTCTTCTCACTGTGGGAGCACAGGCAGATTGTTCCCTCCTTGTGGGATGCTGATGAAATGCTCAATGTCATGTGGAAAACCCTTCTCAGCACAGCTCGGCCTTGGCTCTTGGCCAAGCTCCATGAAGGGATGATGTGGTTCTGTGGCTGGAGAGGGCAGGCACAGGTGGCTTTGAGGGGAGATTGGGACCCAAAGCCAAGGGCACAAATGCTCACAATTCTTCCCAGACTGTGTGGAGAGCAAGAGTGGGGCCTGATCAGGCTGGGATATGTGAGGATGTTTTGAGAGGCTCATTCAGGTTGGTGTGGGTGCCCTGGTTGGTGTCAGAGTTCATGGTGTTGCTCTTGAGGATGGTGCCTCCAGCCTAGGAGCATCCTGGACCGCAGCAGAGCTGTCTGAGTCTATCCTGCCCTATTCCTTGGTTCCTCATGGATGCACTGATGGAGGCAGCAAAAGCCAACACAGCTTTAAGCAAATCTTGATGTGATTCCAAGCTGCCTGAAAACCCTCCTTTCTCTCTTTCTCTCCCTTGATGAAGGTGATCACCATTTTCACGCTGGTGGAGGTGGTGCTGACGGCAGATGGTGGCCCCCTCAAGTACAGTGCCCTGCTCAAGAGGCCAAGCTTGGACAAGTGAGAGCCCTGGCTCTGTGTACTCCCTACTGCTGATGCTCCCTCACCTCCCAGGCCCCGCTCCGGTACCTGCTGGAGACAGAAGGGACCCACAAGGACTTTGGGGTTTTGAGTTTTAAAACCATTGTGGTTTTATTTCTCGTTTGGATTTTAACTCCGCCTGGGAGCAGGGCTCAGGGCTTGAGCCTGCCTCAGGCAGAACATTTCTACTCTTGGGTATTTTTAGCATGATGCTTTCTTAATGTTTTTTTTTAAGGCAGTGGTGTCCATCTGCAGCTTCAGTGCCCATGGTGAGGGCTGAGACAGGGGATATATGTCCCAAGGAGCAGAGAGGGGCTGGCTCCACCATCCCAGGTGGGATGTGGATGCAGTGGGATGCAGCCATGGGGCCGTGCAGTAGGGTTTCTTGCAGGGTTGTGTGTCATGTAATAAAAGTCGGGTCAGCAGCTATGTGTGGACCTTGTGCAGGTTTTATTTTGTGCCCTCGGTGTTCCCAGCAGTAATTCACCTCTGGGCAGCCCCCTGCATTCCCATGCCTGCCACTTCCCAGGCATTATGGAATTTGGCCTCACTGCCTGTCCCAGCCTCAGATATGCTTGGCCAGAAGATGTGAGATCAGGGCAGGTGTTCCCAGCTCCTGATCCTGCAGGTATTCCCTCAGTCCCTCTGACTTCACCAGCAGTCCCCGTGTGTCTGCTCCAATCCCTCACACCTTGGCCTCCAGCCTAACCCTGCTCAGGGATCCTAAGGCACCATGTCCTTGCATCCAGTGCCTCACTGATCAGCTGACTTCTGCCATCTCCAGCCACTTCTGCCTGCTCTCTGTCCCCATGTCCCCCACCCACACTCTGAATATGTGTTGGGGGTGTGGGCTGCTCTGGCAGCCTCCAGATCATCACAAGCAGTGGCTGGTGAAGGGATTGACACCTGGCAAGAAGAAATGGATCCATTGTGCCAGGCACGGAGGCTGCCCTGCATCACTCTGCCCCATCAGTGGTGACAGCCATGGCCAGCACCAGCACATCAGCCATCTGCTGGAGCCAGGAGGTAAACAAACCTTGACTGCCTGGGTCAGGATGGGGGATCAGGGCTGGGCACAGCACACTTCCTTGGAGCTGGTGAAGCCATCAATGACACCTGTAGTCCGCAGGACTTGTGTTCATGCAAGTGTCTTTCTTTCCAGATGGCCTGGTGCAATCACGGGTGGATGTCACCCGATGCTGGTGGCAGGGGCTGTTCCTGCCCACAGCAGGTACCCTGCTGTGCAGTGTGCTGGCATGGGCTGCCCCAGGGCACCCAGTATATCAGGCACCAGCTGTCCCAGGAGCTGACAGGCAGCGTGTGACTCTGCTAGGAGAGGGGACCAGAGGACACCGACACCAAAGCCAATATGTCCACTCCCTACCCCTCAGGCCAGTGTCCCCTTCCTCGGGTTTGTCTCAGGAGAAACCAGGCAAATCCAGCCTGGCCCAGCTCAGCCTGTCTGCAAAAACAGCCCTTTGCCCCGTGCTCTCCCTCCCACTCCTCGGGGTCCCACAGGCAGCCACCCCCATGGGAGCTGGGGCCCAGAGGTGTCCCGGTCCTCAAGGACTGGCTGGAGGTCCTGCCTTGCTGGTGGGGGCAGGGATGGCCCCAGGGTGGGGCAAGGACATTGGGAGGGCCCTGAGAGGGCTGGGAGATAGTCGGTGAATGTTATCAGCCCATCGTCTCACGAGACAGGGAAGAGCCATAAAGGGCTGTCCCTGGGTCTGGGCTAAGGCAGCATTCCAGGAGGCAGCAGGGTGGGCAGCATGGCACGGCTGCTTTCCTCTGGAACCTGCCTTCTCCTCTGCTTCCTCGCCCAGCTCGTCGCTGCAGTCTCTGCTGACAGGGGACGTGTGGGACAGTGGGGTAAGAACCTCAGGTGGGGGATGCTGGGCCTGGTGTCACTTCCTTGGGGATCTCCAGGGTCCACATCACCTCCCCTTGGGATGCCAGTGAATAGGAACCCTCACAGCCACCTCAGGGTGCTTTGAGACCACAACCTTTGAATGGGTTGGTCTCAGCTTCCCCCCAGAGCAGGCCCTGCCCCCCCATCCCTGCTGCTCCCAACCTCCATCCCTAACTTTGGATAAAGTGGCCCAGTAGCCACGGCCAGTCATGGTTACCCAGCCATTGCACACTCACTGTGGCTGATCCTCAGGCTCCTCATCCACTCTGCCAAGACGTACAAGGGACTTCCCTGCTAAACTGTGCCTCACTTTCCTTTCTGCAGGTAGTTGCTGAGCAATGCTGGTCTGGTCTGCAAAAGACCATGCTGATCTCCTGGGGTTTCCTGGTCCTCCATGGTGGCAGGGGGGGGTCTTATAGCAGCTAAATTCACCTCGGGTAGAGATGGGCATGCTGGACCCCCAGGGGTGCACCTGGAGGCTCCCAGCTCTGCTCTCACCTCCAGATGCTGAGAAAACCCCGAGCTACTGGAATAAAGGTGCCAGGAGGAGGCTGGAGTTGGCCCTGGCCTTGCAGCCAGCAGCACAGCGGGCCAAAAACATCATCCTCTTCATGGGTGACGGTGAGTGCCCCGGGTCACTGCCAGGCTCTGCAGCTCCCCAACAACCACGGGATGTGGCTGATGAGAAGATGGGGCTGGGGCAAGCCCTTGGGCAGTGCCTGGAGAGGGCAGGGCTGTCCCTGGTCCAGCCCCCTGCCCCCTAGTGACTCAGACATGGCCACAGGCATGGGGCTGTCCACCATGTCAGCAGCTCGGATCTACAAGGGGCAGCTGGCCGGTGACTCGGGCGAGGAGAGCATCTTGGCCATGGAGACCTTTCCCCACATGGCCCTGGCCAAGGTGAGTGGGGTGGGCTGGGGGGGACACTCCTGCTGCTCCTGCTTGAAACCCCACTGCACCCGTCTTGCTTCCAGACCTACACCATCGACCGGCAGGTGCCCGACAGCGCTGGCACGGGCACCGCCTACCTCTGTGGGGTGAAGGCCAATGCCAAGACTCTGGGACTGAGCGGGGCAGCCGTCTATGGAAAATGCCACACCACCTTTGGCAATGAGGTGGACTCTGTCCTGCACCGGGCCAGGCTGGCGGGTATGGGCAGCAGGAAACCCTGTTGGAAAGCCGGGCATGGCCATCCAGTGCCGTGCAGGGCTGGATGGGCTCCCTGTAAACCCTTGGCCACGCTGCAGGCAAGTCTGTGGGCATCGTGACGACCACGCGGGTGCAGCACGCGTCCCCCGGAGCAGCCTACGCGCACTCGGCCAGCCGGGGCTGGTACGCTGACGCCAACATGCCCAAGGATGCCCTGCAGGATGGCTGCAAGGACATCGCCTACCAGCTGGTGCACAACACTGACATCAATGTGAGCTGGGGAGCAGGAGCGGGAGGGTGGGGCACAGGAACACTGGGAGGGTCTGCTGAGCTCCCTGCAGGTGATCCTTGGCGGCGGGAGGATGTACATGACCCCCAAGCAGACTCCAGACCCCGAGTATCCAGAGGACCCAGATCAAAATGGCACCAGGAAGGATGGTCGGGACTTGATTGCTGAGTGGCTGAGTGCCAAGCAGGTAGTGTGTGGGGGAAGAGGAGATGGAAGCCTGGGCACAGGGTGTGTGTCATTGGCACTGGTTCTGTTCTCGCTGGCAGGGTGCCCGCTATGTCTGGGACAAGAAAGGCCTGGATGCGGTCAAAGATGACTCTGTGAGCCACCTTATGGGTAGGAGCATCACTGGCTGCACCAATGGCAATACTTCCTCCTCCCCTCTCTGGACATGTCGGTAGGGGCACAAAGCAGCCCCAGCATGGGCCCCCTCACCCTCCTCCCCCAGGCCTCTTTGAGCCCAAGGACATGAAGTATGAGCTGAACCGCAACACATCCACAGACCCCTCCATCGTGGAGATGATGGAAAAGGCCATCCGCATCCTGCGCAGGAACCCCAAGGGCTTCTTCCTCTTTGTGGAAGATGAGTAGCTCCAGGCGGGCAGTGTGGCTGGGGATGAGGTGGGATGTAGGTCTTGGGAGTAGGTGGCCATCCAAGGGGACCAGGGAGAGAGTGACAGCCACATTCTCTGTGCAGGTGGCAGAATCGACCACGGCCACCACAGTGGCCGAGCCAAGCAGGCACTGATGGAGGCTGTGATGCTGGACCGGGCGGTGGCACGGGCGGGAGAGCTCACGTCCCCTGCTGACACCCTGACCGTGGTGACGGCCGATCACTCCCATGTCTTCACTTTCGGTGGCAGCACACCACGGGGCAACTCCATCTTTGGTGGGTCCTGGAGAGGGACAGTGAGCATCCGTCTTTCCACCTCACCCTGTTGCTCCCAAGGCATGCTGAGCTTGCCCAGGCAAGGAGCTAGGGAGGGGTACCCAGCTGGCACAGGGGGTGACAATGTCTTTCCCTGTGCCAGGGCTGGCCCCCAAGAAAGCCAAAGACAAGCGAGCCTACACCAGCATCCTCTATGGAAATGGTCCTGGCTACAGCATCCATGACGGGGCCCGTCCAGCTGCCAGCCTCCCTGCTGCAGGTACTAGTCTGCTGGGGATTGGGTGGAGGCACAGGGTGGCGGGAGGCGGCACCTCACTGGCATGGCCATGGATGCCACACAGGGTCCTGGTGCCATTATGAGGCTCAGGAGTCACTCCATTGCACAAATCAGGCTGATTCAGTAGTGATGGGAGCTGTGCCTCCAGCTTTGTGACATGTCAGCAAGCCAGACCCCCAGCCTCATTTCTCCTCTTCCCCCTGCAGAGGACAAGGACTACAGACAGCAGGCAGCTGTGCCCCTGGAGACAGAGACTCACAGTGGGGAAGACGTGGTGGTGCTGGCCCAGGGCCCCATGGCCCACCTCTTCCACGGGGTGCAGGAGCAGCACTACATCGCCCATGCCATGGCCTACGCCGCCTGCCTCGAGCCCTATGCCACAGAGCCTGGGTGCAGGGCAGCCCGCAGGGCCTCCCATGGCACACGGTGCTCCCCACAGCCTCTGCTCGCCCTCCTGGCCCTCTGCATGGCTGCCCTCACAGTGAGGGGCTGAGAGGCTCTGGCTGAGTGCCACTGTGGGCAGGATCAAGGGGTGCAATAAACATAGGTTGTTTGTCTCCATCCGCCCTGCAAAGGCTCACAGTGGCCGTGACCTCCTGAGGTGCTGCCCTGTGCCTGCCTCCCCGGTTGGCTGTGCCTCCTGGCTCTCCCCTGGGACCAGCACTGGAGGCACTGGGCTGCAGGAGGTGATGAAATGTGGGTGAGGAGAGGCAATGTCCTCGGCAGCTTTGCCTGGTTGGAGCACTGTACACAAGGGTTGGTACATTCCTATCAACGGATGAGCAAGGAGCAGAGTTTTAGTCCACATCCATGGATTTATTGCTCACGAAAGCCTGGGAAGAGAGCAGGGCGCTCGGCACACAAGTGACCCCAGGTGCTCCCCATACCCACCGTTGTCCCAGGTCAGAGCTGCCCGTGGCAGCCTGGGACAGGGCATTGCCCTGCCTGGCACCACAGCACCGTGCCCAGGGCAGCATTTCCTGCCCGCACTGCATTTCCTCTTGTCCCTGCATCGGCCTGTGCCCCAAGCCATCTGTGCCCAGCAGGCACAGGACCTTGAGCCAAGGAGGTGACACGAGCCCAGGCCACGGCCTTTGCACTCAGCAGAGATGTGGTGACACACACCTCTACACACCCTGCTAGGGCTGATCCCTGTCCAAAGTCCCTCCCACATCTGCTGGATTTACAGACTCTGCCAGCAGCGCTGGCCTGTCAGATCTCACCATGCAGCTGCTGGCATCCCTCACCCTCTGCCTCTGCGCAGGGTTCAGCACCGCTGTCATCCCAGGTGGGGACAAGGACGGGGCTGGGTGCCCGGCTGGCTGGGGTGGGTGCCCAGGGAAGCGGGGTGTCAGCCTGGCTGGCCACTGAGGGCCTGGGGAGGGGAGCTGGGGCTGCCCAGCTGAACGGGGCTTAGTCACCTCTGCCCTTCTCAGGGTTTTGAGCCAGTATTCCCCCAGATTTTCGCTTGCTTCTGTGCTGGGGGCTGGTCTGGGGGAAGCGCCTGTATCCTCTATCACCACTCCCTACCATGGCTTTGGCTCTATCCCACTCACCAGACAACTCCCCATCATGTCTGGTTTTGCTGTCTCCCCTTGTTCCCTGCCCCAGGACCCTGGGGCCAGGCAGTCACTACAAGCCTGCACGGTGTCCCTCCACCCCAAAAAGCCCCTGAACCACTTGGTCCATGTGAGAGGAGGCCCCAGCATGGGAGTGCACAGGGAACAAGTACCCCTGGGGTCTGGGTACCCCTCAGGGGTGCCCCAGCGATGCAGGTGCTGTTGTGCTGGGACTGATGGGCGTTTGCACTGTCCCAGCGGAGGAGGAGAATCCATCCTTCTGGTACAAGCAGGCAGCTTCAGCCATCGATGCCTCCTTAAAACTCCAGCCCAGGATACACGAAGCCAAAAACCTCATCATTTTCCTTGGGGATGGTGAGTCCAGCTGGCACCCTGGGAAGCAGGCTGACATGGCCAGTACTCTGCTGAGTGGGATGTGTGCAGGGCACCTGGTCCAGAGGGTGACCAGGAGCCTCTTTCTGCCCAGGATTCGGGGTCCCCACCATCACAGCCACCCGCATCCTCAAGGCACAGCAGCAGGGGAAGCTCGGCCCTGAGACCCCTCTTGCCCTGGATGCTTTCCCATACATGGCTCTGTCTAAGGTAAATTCCAGCATGCTGGAAAGGGGCCATGGTAATCTTGGGCATGGGGCCATTGTTATCCCATATGTGTAGCCCTGGCAGTTGTGTATTTGTTTCCTCCCCATCCCACATGCGTTCATGGGTGAGTGAATGAGTGTGCCACAGGGAGACCCCACTGGAGACCCCTGCCCTGACTCCCTCTATCCTTGGCAGACATACAATGTGGACAGACATGTCCCTGACAGTGCGGGGACAGGCACAGCCTATCTCTGTGGGGTGAAGGGCAACTACAAGACCATAGGGGTGAGCGCAGCAGCCCGCCACGCAGAGTGCAGCACCACATTCGGCAACGAGGTGATCTCAGTGATGGAGCGAGCCCGCAAAGCTGGTAACGGGGGATGCAGGGCTGGGAGACCCTGGGAGGACCAGGGACACCACGCCAGGGTCTTCGCCCCAGCGGATATCCCATATATTGGTGGAGGGGGCCCTGTGTTGCCCTCGGTGGGGCCTGATGAGCGGGGTTTGGCAGGGAAGGCGGTGGGCATCGTGACCACGACGCGGGTGCAGCACGCATCGCCCTCGGGAACCTACGCTCACGTGGTAGACCGGAACTGGTACGCAGATGCCAGCATGCCCCAGGAGGCGCGGCAGCAGGGCTGCAAGGACATTGCCTGGCAGCTGGTCCACAACGTCGACATCAACGTGAGCACTGCATACAGGAAGAGGAGGGCAGGGACAGATGCCTCTCAGGGCACCCCTACTAACTCTTCGTACACCTTGTCCCCTCCAGGTGATCCTGGGTGGTGGTCGGATATACATGACCCCTGCAGGGACGCCGGACCCTGAGTACCCTGCCGACAGCAGCCAGAATGGGATACGCGAGGACGGCAACAACCTCATCGACATGTGGCTGGAGGCACGGCCGGTACGTGATGCATCAGGGACGCTCCTCTGCCCACTGCCCCGGCACAGGGCCAGGCACCCACTAACCCCCTGGGGATTTGCCCACAGGGTGCCCGCTATGCCTGGAACAGGACAGAGATGCTGGCAGCTGCTGCCGACCCCAACGTGAAGTATTTGATGGGTAACAAATGACCCCTGTGCCAGGACCCAACAGGCGCTGTGACACTCAGGCACTGATGCTGTCCCCAACACATTCCCTCACAGGTCTCTTTGAACCCGTGGACACGAAGTACAACATGGTGCGTAACACCACCCTGGACCCATCACTCACCGAGATGACAGAGGCAGCCATCACCATCCTGAGCAGGAACCCCAATGGCTTCTACCTCTTTGTGGAAGATAAGTTGGGGCTCGTGTTCCTGGGGCCAGTGAGAGAGGGCTGTAGGGTGTGGGTAGGAGGTGTGCGTGCTGCTGTCGGTTCCCAGCCCACCGTGGGTGCCCATCTGCAGGTGGCAGAATCGACCGTGGCCACCATGAAGGTTCACCCCATAAGGCACTGACGGAGGCGGTGGAGTTCGACTGTGCCATCGAGCGGGCAGGAACCATGACAGATGAGGCTGACACTCTCACCGTCGTCACCGCTGACCACTCACACGTCTTCACTTTTGGAGGCTACACTCTGCGTGGCTCTTCCATCTTCGGTGGGGCTCTGCCCTGTCCTGGGTACTGCCAGCGCTGTGGCAACCAGACTATGACCAGAGGGATGATCCAGGTGTTCCTTGGCTGATCTTCCTCATCTTCCTCCTCCACTACCCTTTCCCCAGGTCTGGCGCCTACGACAGCCAGTGATGGGAAGTACTACACATCACTCCTCTATGGGAATGGGCCGGGATACCCTGGCCCTGACCGGCCCAACGTGGACCCAGAAACAGCCAGTGAGGACACAGAGACCATGGCTTGGGTGGTGGGGTGAGTCTGGGGGCCATCGTTGCCCCCCCTCACCTCCTTCTCTCCCCTACCCAGTGCAGTTCGATTACCAGCCACAGGCGGCTGTGCCACTGAAGTCGGAGACCCATGGTGGTGAGGACGTGGCCATCCTGGCCAGGGGCCCCATGGCCCACCTCTTCCACGGTGTGCAGGAGCAGACCTATGTAGCCCATGCCATGGCCTACGCCGCCTGCATCGAGCCCTACACTGACTGCCGCCAGCGGAACTCCAGCCCCAGCACCCACGGCACCTTCCTGGCCCTGCTCCTGCCTGCTCTCCTTCTGCCCCTCTTCCACTGATCCCATGTTCCTAGGGCACCCCACGGGACAGACTCACCTTCCCCTCCCTCCCTCCCCATGGTTGGGCACCTGCAGGCTGCTTTCTGAAGCATCCCTGCTCTGGCTGCAGCAGCCATGGGGACACCAAATCCCGGGCAGTGGGGGCTTAAATAAACTCACAGTGTGACACTGGTGGGACAGGAATGTTTGTGAAGTGGGGGTGCCTGTGCCAGGTGGGCAGGGCTGGAGATGCTGCCCACTGCTCCCATCCCCTGGCCGTGGTACCTGGCAGCCACCCAGCATATCCAGTGCTTTATTGACAAGAAACAGCAGCAGAAAATACAGCAGTGTCCGTGTGCCTGCGCTCCCAGGCAGGCTGGCATCGCCCGGCCCGGCTGCGCTGCTGTGCCCACCTCGGCAGGGCTGGTGCGTGGACATGAGGGGCTGGCATGTGGAGGGCACCGTGCAGGGGAGGCTTTTGACATGGGGCAGCCCCTTGGAGACAGTGCAGTCCACCCCCTGCCTTGACTGTAAGCTGCCTGGCTGCAGGGTTTCCTAGAATTTTGGGATCCAATATATTTGTCACTTTGGATCCTCTGGAAATTATGGAGGACACATAAATTTGTTATTGTAGAGTCTACAGGAACAACAGGACAGTGTGGGGTGCTCCTTCAGGGCAGAGCTCTGTATCCTGAGCCCAGGACCTGATGATGCAGCCTAGCCCAGCTCCTGGGCTAGGAAATTGGCTCCTGGGACATTTGCCCCGGGTCCCACAGGGCTCTTTCCCCATCACTTTGGGCTGCTGGCCCCACACAAGGTGACCCTCCTGCCCCAGCAGCTGTTCCATGTGAGGAGGGAAGGGGCTCACCTGGGCAAAGGCGATGAAGAAGAGCTGGTCGTGTGTGTATTTCATGTGGTGCAGGGGGTGCTCGGGGCCATGCTCCCTCACTCATTTCTGGTAGGCCTGGAGAACAAGGGGTGCCCTCAGCATGGCCTGGGTACTCCCCTAAACCCACTCTGGACCCACTCCCAAGCCCCCAGTAACCAGCAATCACGATCCTGACCACCCATTGTTGCAGAGAGTAAGGAGGGTTTGGGACATCTCCCGTCAACTGGGCTTACATGAGCACTGCCCATGGCTGTGACAGCCAGGGTGGGGGGACACTTACGTAGGAGGCAAATTCGAGCCCCTCCATGTCAGCAAAGAGAGCTCCCAGGGCCATTCCAAAGTGCTTGTTGGCCTGGCTCAGGCAGATCTTACCCGGCTCCAGCTGCTTCTCATTGCCCTCCATCTCCTTGGAGAGCTCATGGATGGCATCACGGAAGGGCGTGGAGAGGTGCTCGCTCAGCACCACCACGATGCGCCACAGCATGTAGTTGTGAAGGATCCTGTGACAGGGATGGGAGTGGCCCTCAGCATGTCCCCAGGCACAGGGGAGGGTGGGAGCCTGCGCCACGATGGGGCCATCCCTGCTCGGGGACACAGAGGGCCATGGCTGGTGGGGGCACAGGGGCAGGCTGGCACCACGTCCCTGCCTGCTGTGCAGTGAGTCTGGTCACCTCTGGCGTGAGTGGCTCAGCAGGCGTCCAGGCACGACCGGGATGCTGCGGGGCTCACAATAGTACCTTTCCCATAAGCTTTCCCAGATTTCCTGTGCCCAGCCCGGCCTTCCAGCACCAGGAGGACAGTGATGGTGGTAGGTTCCAGGCACAGCTGTCCTGTGTCCCCTGCTAGGCTGGGAAAGGTGCCAGGGGCACAGGGGGTGCCAGCCCCCCTCACCTGCTGGGTGTCACACGGATGAGGTTGGACACCTTCTGCATGTAATCAGTGGCCAGCAGCACCACCTCCTCCTCCTCCGAGAAGTTGTCATGGAAGATGCGGTCCAGCAAGCGCTTCCACTTGAGCTGCCAGGGCGGGCAATGTTAGGGGGGCATGGCGACCCCCACTCCATGCCATGCTGGAGGGTACAGCCTCTAGGATTTCCAGCCTCCCAGCGGGCAACAGGGAAGGGATGCTCAGGGCCACCCCCCATCGTCCTGTGGCACGCCAGTCCCCAACACTGCTGGCAGTGGGGTGCCCTCTGTCTGCCAACCATGCTGGCTGCTGCTTCCTCTCCTGGTGTCCCCAAGGCATCGCCGTGCCCCCCTCACCTTCTCGCTCTCCTCATCCTGCCCCAGGTAGAGGGTCCGTTCGGGCAGGGTCAGCCCATCCTGGTCGATCTGGGGCAAGAGATGGGCAGTGGGTGAGCAGAAGGGGGACCCTGTGCTGGGCCAGGCACCCCTCGTTTTCCCCGTATCACAGAGTGGCCCTAGTGTCCCTGGAGCCCAAGGATGGCCATGTGCTGGAGCAGCCCCAGTAACGGGCACGTCGCTGCCTCAGTTTCCCTCCTGCTAGAGGCTGCTGCAGCTGCAGCAGGCAGCGTGCAACAGGCTGGGAGTGCTGGGCAGACTGGCACATAGGCTGCCTCACAGCCTGCCTTGTGCTGCCACCACTCTCTGCCCCATCCCAGCTCCCTGGTGTCCCCCACCTGCCCCAGACTGGCCCCACTGCTGTGCTGCAGCCTGCATCGTGAGCTGCATGGACGCCCTCACTCTTCACACACAGCTCTGCCGTGCTCTAAACACAGGCACAGCCTCCAAGCCAAACACACACCTGAGCACACTTGCACATACCTGCACACACACACACACACACACACACACACACACACACACACACACATAAGCACGCAGGTAACTCTTCCTTCTGCACACACACCTATGGATGCTCACATATCTACTCAGGCACCACTCATTTTATCCCTGCTCTATGTACACACACACAAACACACACACACACAAACACGCACCCTCTGCTTCTCTCTCTCTGGCTCAGCTCCCGCAACTCACTTCACCAGCACCCCTCCACTCACAGAGCCGCAGCACTGACGGACAGCCACGGGCACCTCCAGCCTTCCTCCCCCATCTCCCTCATCCCCCTGCCCCCTTTGCTTTCCCGGACAGCTGCTGAAACCTGCAGCCCTCACACACACGCCGGCCCCTCATACACCCTGTCCACTCAGAGTCATCGCACACCGATCCCCAACCACACCCCCCCAAACAACCCGCTGCACAAATCAGGCTGATTCAGTAGTGATGGGAGCTGTGCCTCCAGCTCTGTGACATGTCAGCGAGCCAGACCTCCAGCCTCATTTCTCCTCTTCCCCCTGCAGAGGACAAGGACTACAGACAGCAGGCAGCTGTGCACCTGGAGACAGAGACTCGCAGTGGGGAAGACGTGGTGGTGCTGGCCCAGGGCCCCATGGCCCACCTCTTCCACGGGGTGCAGGAGCAGCACTACATCGCCCATGCCATGGCCTACGCCGCCTGCCTCGAGCCCTATGCCACAGAGCCTGGGTGCAGGGCAGCCCGCAGGGCCTCCCATGGCACACGGTGCTCCCCACAGCCTCTGCTCGCCCTCCTGGCCCTCTGCATGGCTGCCCTCACAGTGAGGGGCTGAGAGGCTCTGGCTGAGTGCCACTGTGGGCAGGATCAAGGGGTGCAATAAACATAGGTTGTTTGTCTCCATCCGCCCTGCAAAGGCTCACAGTGGCCGTGACCTCCTGAGGTGCTGCCCTGTGCCTGCCTCCCCGGTTGGCTGTGCCTCCTGGCTCTCCCCTGGGACCAGCACTGGAGGCACTGGGCTGCAGGAGGTGATGAAATGTGGGTGAGGAGAGGCAATGTCCTCGGCAGCTTTGCCTGGTTGGAGCACTCTACACAAGGGTTGGTACATTCCTATCAACGGATGAGCAAGGAGCAGAGTTTTAGTCCACATCCATGGATTTATTGCTCACGAAAGCCTGGGAAGAGAGCAGGGCGCTCGGCACACAAGTGACCCCAGGTGCTCCCCATACCCACCGTTGTCCCAGGTCAGAGCTGCCCGTGGCAGCCTGGGACAGGGCATTGCCCTGCCTGGCACCACAGCACCGTGCCCAGGGCAGCATTTCCTGCCCGCACTGCATTTCCTCTTGTCCCTGCATCGGCCTGTGCCCCAAGCCCATCTGTGCCCAGCAGGCACAGGACCTTGAGCCAAGGAGGTGACACGAGCCCAGGCCACGGCCTTTGCACTCAGCAGAGATGTGGTGACACACACCTCTACACACCCTGCTAGGGCTGATCCCTGTCCAAAGTCCCTCCCACATCTGCTGGATTTACAGACTCTGCCAGCAGCGCTGGCCTGTCAGATCTCACCATGCAGCTGCTGGCATCCCTCACCCTCTGCCTCTGCGCAGGGTTCAGCACCGCTGTCATCCCAGGTGGGGACAAGGACGGGGCTGGGTGCCCGGCTGGCTGGGGTGGGTGCCCAGGGAAGCGGGGTGTCAGCCTGGCTGGCCACTGAGGGCCTGGGGAGGGGAGCTGGGACTGCCCAGCTGAACGGGGCTTAGTCACCTCTGCCCTTCTCAGGGTTTTGAGCCAGTATTCCCCCAGATTTTCGCTTGCTTCTGTGCTGGGGGCTGGTCTGGGGGAAGCGCCTGTATCCTCTATCACCACTCCCTACCATGGCTTTGGCTCTATCCCACTCACCAGACAACTCCCCATCATGTCTGGTTTTGCTGTCTCCCCTTGTTCCCTGCCCCAGGACCCTGGGGCCAGGCAGTCACTACAAGCCTGCACGGTGTCCCTCCACCCCAAAAAGCCCCTGAACCACTTGGTCCATGTGAGAGGAGGCCCCAGCATGGGAGTGCACAGGGAACAAGTACCCCTGGGGTCTGGGTACCCCTCAGGGGTGCCCCAGCGATGCAGGTGCTGTTGTGCTGGGACTGATGGGCGTTTGCACTGTCCCAGCGGAGGAGGAGAATCCATCCTTCTGGTACAAGCAGGCAGCTTCAGCCATCGATGCCTCCTTAAAACTCCAGCCCAGGATACACGAAGCCAAAAACCTCATCATTTTCCTTGGGGATGGTGAGTCCAGCTGGCACCCTGGGAAGCAGGCTGACATGGCCAGTACTCTGCTGAGTGGGATGTGTGCAGGGCACCTGGTCCAGAGGGTGACCAGGAGCCTCTTTCTGCCCAGGATTCGGGATCCCCACCATCACAGCCACCCGCATCCTCAAGGCACAGCAGCAGGGGAAGCTCGGCCCTGAGACCCCTCTTGCCCTGGATGCTTTCCCCTACGTGGCTCTGTCAAAGGTAAAATTCCCGCATGCTGGAAAGGGGCTGAGGTGATTCTGGGCATGGGGCCATGGTTTTCCCGGAAATGGGGTTGCTGGCAGCCCAGGGTTGCACATATGTTGGTGTATTTAGTCCTGACGCACCCACATGTGTTCATGGGTGAGTGCATGAGCATGGCACGGGATGCTGGGTAGACATGCCGCTGGAGACCCCTGCCCTGACTCCCTCTATCCTTGGCAGACCTACAATGTTGACAGGCAGGTCCCTGACAGTGCAGGAACAGCTACAGCCTATCTCTGTGGGGTGAAGGGCAACTACAAGACCATAGGGGTGAGCGCAGCAGCCCGCCAGGCAGAGTGCAGCACCACGTTCGGCAACGAGGTGATCTCAGTGATGGAGCGAGCCCGCAAAGCTGGTAACAGGGGATGCAGGGCTGGGAGACCCTGGGAGGACCAGGGACACCACGCCAGGGTCTTCGCCCCAGCGGGTATCCCATATATTGGTGGAGGGGGCCCTGTGTTGCCCTCGGTGGGACCTGATGAGCGGGGTTTGGCAGGGAAGGCGGTGGGCATCGTGACCACAACGCGGGTGCAGCACGCATCGCCCTCGGGAACCTACGCTCACGTGGTAGACCGGAACTGGTACGCAGATGCCAGCATGCCCCAGGAGGCGCGGCAGCAGGGCTGCAAGGACATTGCCTGGCAGCTGGTCCACAACGTCGACATCAACGTGAGCGCTGCACACAGGAAGAGGAGGGCAGGGACAGATGCCTCTCAGGGCACCCCTACTAACTCTTCGTACACCTTGTCCCCTCCAGGTGATCCTGGGTGGTGGTCGGATATACATGACCCCTGCAGGGACGCCGGACCCTGAGTACCCTGCCGACAGCAGCCAGAATGGGATACGCGAGGACGGCAACAACCTCATCGACATGTGGCTGGAGGCACGGCCGGTGCGTGATGCATCAGGGACGCTCCTCTGCCCACTGCCCCGGCACAGGGCCAGGCACCCACTAACCCCCTGGGGATTTGCCCACAGGGTGCCCGCTATGCCTGGAACAGGACAGAGATGCTGGCAGCTGCTGCCGACCCCAACGTGAAGTATTTGATGGGTAACAAATGACCCAAATGACCCCTGTGCCAGGACCCAACAGGCGCTGTGACACTCAGGCACTGATGCTGTCCCCAACACATTCCCTCACAGGTCTCTTTGAACCCGTGGACACGAAGTACAACATGGTGCGTAACACCACCCTGGACCCATCACTCACCGAGATGACAGAGGCAGCCATCACCATCCTGAGCAGGAACCCCAATGGCTTCTACCTCTTTGTGGAAGATAAGTTGGGGCTCGTGTTCCTGGGGCCAGTGAGAGAGGGCTGTAGGGTGTGGGTAGGAGGTGTGCGTGCTGCTGTCGGTTCCCAGCCCACCGTGGGTGCCCATCTGCAGGTGGCAGAATCGACCACGGGCACCATGAAGGTTCACCCCATAAGGCACTGACGGAGGCGGTGGAGTTCGACTGTGCCATCGAGCGGGCAGGAACCATGACAGACGAGGCTGACACTCTCACCGTCATCACCGCTGACCACTCGCATGTCTTTGCCTTCGGGGGCTACACTCTGCGTGGCACCTCCATCTTCGGTGGGGCTCTGCCCGGTCCTGGCTACTGCCAGCCCAGTGGCACCCTCACTGTGACCAGGGGAATGATCCAGGTGTTCCTTGGCTGATCTTCCTCCTCTACTGCCCTTTCCCCAGGTCTGGGCCAAAAGAAAACCACTGATGGGAAGAACTACACATCGATTCTCTATGGGAATGGGCCGGGATACCCAGGCGGTGTACGGCCCAACGTGGACCCAGAAACAGCCAGTGAGGACACAGAGACCATGGCTTGGGTGGTGGGGTGAGTCTGGGGGCCATCGTTGCCCCCCCTCACCTCCTTCTCTCCCCTACCCAGTGCAGTTCGATTACCAGCCACAGGCGGCTGTGCCACTGGAGTCGGAGACCCATGGTGGTGAGGACGTGGCCATCCTGGCCAGGGGCCCCATGGCCCACCTCTTCCACGGTGTGCAGGAGCAGACCTATGTAGCCCATGCCATGGCCTACGCCGCCTGCATCGAGCCCTACACTGACTGCCGCCAGCGGAACTCTGGCTCCAGCATCCCCAGGAACTCCAGCCCCAGCACCCACGGCACCTTCCTGGCCCTGCTCCTGCCTGCCCTCCTTCTGCCCCTCTTCCACTGATCCCATGTTCCTAGGGCACCCCACGGGACAGACTCACCTTCCCCTCCCTCCCTCCCCATGGTTGGGCACCTGCAGGCTGCTTTCTGAAGCATCCCTGCTCTGGCTGCAGCAGCCATGGGGACACCAAATCCCGGGCAGTGGGGGCTTAAATAAACTCACAGTGTGACACTGGTGGGACAGGAATGTTTGTGGAGTGGGGGTGCCTGTGCCAGGTGGGCAGGGCTGGAGATGCTGCCCACTGCTCCCATCCCCTGGCCATGGTACCTGGCAGCCACCCAGCATATCCAGTGCTTTATTGACAAGAAACAGCAGCAGAAAATACAGCAGTGTCCGTGTGCCTGCGCTCCCAGGCAGGCTGGCATCGCCCGGCCCGGCTGCGCTGCTGTGCCCACCTCGGCAGGGCTGGTGCGTGGACATGAGGGGCTGGCATGTGGAGGGCACCGAGCAGGGGAGGCTTTTGACATGGGGCAGCCCCTTGGAGACAGTGAAGCCCTCCCCCTGCCTTGGCTGATGCTGGGATGGATGTGGTAGGGCTGGGTGAAGGGTTTAGGTGGGGCAGACACAAAAGGGGGTACAGGTGTGCCTGGTCATGCCCTTGTTCTTCCATGGATAATGAGGATCCCTCACTGCCCAGGGCGGGGGATGGGCAGAAGGAAACTGCCCAACCCAAATGTCTCTCCTGCCTACATCGCTGTGGCAGCTGCCTGCCTTTGGGGTGACCCCCTATAACACCCGAGGGTACCCCCTTTACCTGGAGAATAGGAAGGGAGATGGGAAGTTCGGGAGTGCGCACAAGGTGTCACTTGGGCAGGGGAGGGGATGGAGAGTCCCAGCCTGCTAGAGGGGGATCAGCCTCACCACACCGAGCACTTGTGCACTGGGTTCATGGGCGAGTTCTTGGGGCAGTGGAAGACCCGTCCAAACTCCTCAAACTGTGAGACACTGCCCAGGACCCTGTCGGGAGAGGGGAGGACCTCAGAGCTGGGCACCCCCTGCCCCCTGCACTGCTGCCTCACACCCCACTCACAGCACATGCTCACCGCAGCAGAACCTCACCACTGCCCCAGGGATATCACCCTAAATCTGCTGGTGCCAGCACTCCAAAGGCTGCTCATCCCACTTTTCACAGCACTAATATCTGTTGGAAAGGCTGGCACCCACCATGCTCCCAGCCCCCCATTTTGGGAGCACCCAGTACCTGTAGTGCTCCGGGGCGTGCTTGTCTGTCAGCACCTGCAGGTAGATGGACTGGGATCTCCGCTTGATGCACCAGTTCTGCAGGGGACAAAGGTTCCATGGACAAACTACATGGGGCACCCTGGGTCCTGGCAACCACCAGGACACCATGGCCCTTCTGGCTGCTAGAGATTGAGGGCAGTGATGCCCTGATTGAATTTGTTATGGTAGGGTCTCCCAAAAGCCTGTGTACATGGTATAAGTCGGTTGGGAGAGTGTGGAGTCATGTCTGTTATTGTAGGGTCTCCTGGGTTGTAAGCTGGCTGCAGGATTTCCTAGAATTTTGAGATTGACTATATTTGTTACTCTGGAGCTTCTGAAGTCACGTGGGACACATTAATTTATTATTGTAGGGTCCACAGGAACAACAGGACAGTGTGGGGTGCTCTTTCAGGGCTGAGCTCTGTATCCTGAGCCCAGGACCTGATGATGCAGCCAAGTCCAGCTCCTGGACATTGGCCCTGGGTCCCACAGGGCTCTCTCTCCCCATCCCTTTGGGGTGCTGGCCCCACACAAGGTGACCCTCCTGCCCCAGCAGCTGTTCCATGTGAGGAAGAAAGGGGCTCACCTGGGCAAAGGCGATGAAGAAGAGCTGGTCGTGTGTGTATTTCATGTGGTGCAGGGGGTGCTCGGGGCCATGCTCCCTCACCCATTTCTGGTAGGCCTGGAGAACAAGAGGTTCTTGCTCTTGAACAGCATGGTCTGGGTACTCCACCAAACCCACCCTGGACCCACTCCCGAGCCCCCAGTAACCAGCAATCACGATCCTGACCACCCCTTGCTGCAGGGAGTAAGGAGGGGTTTGGGCATCTCCTCCCCCTCAGCTGGGCTGGCATAAGCACTGCCCATGGCTGTGACAGCCAGGGTGGGGGGACACTTACGTAGTAGGCAAGTTTGAGCCCCCCCATGTCGGCGATGTTCTCCCCCAGTGTGTGTTTGCCATTCACCTGCCAAGAGAGGAGGAGTGACAGCATGAACAGAGGTGTCCCCATCCCCATGCTGGCACCAAGGCTGCAGCCAATGCCCTGAGGAATTTCCAGGCAAGGTTGTGATGAATTGCTGGTCTCAGGGCTGGGCAGGGCAGAGTCAGTTCTCCTGTAGGCACCCAGCCCCAAGCGATGGGGCAGCAGGGACCCCACCGTGGGGCAGTTGTGCCCTGCTGGGCATTGCCCGGCAGGAGAGGGGGTCTCACCCTCTGATTGTAGACAGTGAAGTTGTCGTAGAGGTTGATGATGCACTGCGCCTTCTTCAGGAACTTGCTGTATGACCGCTCCGTCCACCAGTGCACCAGGTTCCCGTGCCGGTCGTACTGTCCCCCTGCCAAGGCAACCGCCACCTCCAGGAGTCCCAAGCGACCCAGGCACCCTGCCTGGATGCCCCAGCCCATCCTTACATCCAGGCAGGATACAGGAGGGACACTCACCCCAGTCATCATAGCCATGGGTCAGCTCGTGCCCAATGATGGTGCCAATCCCACCATAGTTCAGCGACCTGTTGGGTGGGGAACAGAGGTGAGAGGGTGGTGAGCACGGTGCTGGCAGGGATGGGGGTGACCCCATGACATGGCAACCCCTCAGCCTCCCCCCAGCCCTACACTCACTGCGGGAACTCGGGGTCGTAGAGTGTGGGCTGCAGGATGCCAGCAGGGAACACTGGGGACACAGGAGAACATTGCAGTTGGGTGTCACCCTGCCCTGTACCCACCCACAGCATCACCCAGCACCACGGGACCCTGGGCCTTGTCCCCATCCCAGATCCTCCCTGCTCCAGCCCAGGGGCAGATCAGGGACAAACAGTGCTTACCCATCTGGTTCTTGTTGGGCAGGTAGTAGGCATTCAGTGCCTGGGGAGGCAGCAGCCACCTGCAAGGAGAGACAGCAGTGCTGGCCTGCACACCACCGAGGGACGTGGAAGTGCCGTCCCTCTGCACAGCTGGGGAAGAGGGGGGCACTCCTGGCATCCCTGTGCCCTTCTGCCTATGGCCTGTGGGCTGCATGGGCACAGGGGACACTGGTGGCACCATGCTGGGCCCCTCTATGTCCCCCCAGGGCAAGGGGATACCCACGCAGACTTATCCACCTCCTGCCGGATCTTCTTCACCGAGAGCCTGATGCCAAAGGCGATGCTGTTGAGGATGTTCTTGAAGTAGGTCTTCTCATCCACCTCAAACTGGGGCAACACAGCCACATCAGGGGAGATGCCAGCCCCAAAAGTGTGGAGGGCAGGCCTGTGGTGTCCTCCCACCCCTGTGAGCCTTGGTGACTATGTGGATGTGTCACAAGTGTGTTCCCATGTCCCATGCTGGGTGCCCACAGGGGCAGCTGCTTCTTGTCAGCTCCGTGAAGTCCCTGGGCCACACCAGCATCCCCAAGGATGGGCCTGAACTCTGGGAGCTGAGATGTGGGGAAGGAAACACCATCCCAGACCCCAGGGACTGTATAGCACTGCCGATGTGGGGCACCCTGCCAGCAGTGACCACCAGGAGGGGGCTTGTCTTGAGGTGGCTTCTCCACAGAGCCTGATGCAGATGTGGGGACCGTCTTCCCCCACCATTTGCCCATGTCCTCACATGCTCCTGTGTTATCCCTTGCCTCATATTCCTTGTCGATGGCCTCTGGCTTCAGAAGGAAATCGGGGTACCCAATCATCACCATCATATACCGGAGCTGTGGGCAAAATCAGTGGTGGGTTCAGGTCCCTAACCCATGTGCTTCTGCGCTGGTGATGGGGCCAAAGACACGAGTGCATGCTAGGGGCCACTACCTTGGCCCTGGCTGCTCTCCGTGTCTCCTCATCCATCCAGTCCAGCTCATCCAGCCGCTGGTCAAGGATGTATTTGATGTCCTCCACCAGCTGCTGCACCTATAGTGGGTCACCATGGTGCTGGCACAGCATCCCCACCATCCACCACCAGCCTGACAGCCCTTGGTGAGGGCAGTAGGCACTTTGGCAAGGTGATGGGTGATCGGAGTGGCTTCCTGCCCATAGGCAGCATCACCTACCTTGGCTTTGCTGGCAGAGGAGAAGTGCTCCTCAACAAAGAGAGCTCCCAGGGCCATTCCAAAGTGCTTGTTGGCCTGGCTCAGGCAGATCTTACCCGGCTCCAGCTGCTTCTCATTGCCCTCCATCTCCTTGGAGAGCTCATGGATGGCATCACGGAAGGGCGTGGAGAGGTGCTCGCTCAGCACCACCACGATGCGCCACAGCATGTAGTTGTGAAGGATCCTGTGACAGGGATGGGAGTGGCCCTCAGCATGTCCCCAGGCACAGGGGAGGGTGGGAGCCTGCGCCACGATGGGGCCATCCCTGCTCGGGGACACAGAGGGCCATGGCTGGTGGGGGCACAGGAGCAGGCTGGCACCACGTCCCTCCCTGCTGTGCAGTGAGTCTGGTCACCTCTGGCGTGAGTGGCTCAGCAGGCGTCCAGGCACGACCGGGATGCTGCGGGGCTCACAACAGTGCCTTTCCCATAAGCTTTCCCAGATTTCCTGTGCCCAGCCCGGCCTTCCAGCACCAGGAGGACAGTGATGGTGGTAGGTTCCAGGCACAGCTGTCCTGTGTCCCCTGCTAGGCTGGGAAAGGTGCCAGGGGCACAGGGGGTGCCAGCCCCCCTCACCTGCTGGGTGTCACACGGATGAGGTTGGACACCTTCTGCATGTAGTCGGTGGCCAGCAGCACCACCTCCTCCTCCTCCGAGAAGTTGTCATGGAAGATGCGGTCCAGCAAGCGCTTCCACTTGAGCTGCCAGGGCAGGCACTGTCAGGGGGGCATGGCGACCCCCACTCCATGCCATGCTGGAGGGGAACCCCTCCAGGCTTTCCAGCCTCCCACCAGAGAAGTGCATTATCCTCAAGTGGATTTAACTGGGACAGGTGGCGGACATTGAGGGCATGGAGGAGGGGGACAGGCACAGCCAGGTGGGGGACAGGCTGAGAGGCTGGCACCTGGGGTACTCACCGTGGGAGTGATGCTCTGCAGCTCAGACAGGGTCACTTTGTGGTACATGCTGCCAACATCCCTGCGCACGTCGTCATACTCAGATACTGTGATCTGCACAGGGTGGGCATGGCTGTCACCATCCCACTGCCCACCTTGAGGGTGACACTGGGATGGGGCACATGACTGGGCAACAGGGCATCTCTAATGTGGGTAATGACCCACATCCTTCCCACTCCCTGCCCCAGGAACCCTCTGCTGCCTGTAGGACCCTGAGGGCTGGTCAGAAGGTCCCAAGGAACTGGGTTATCTGAGAAATGGGCACACATGTCCCTCCAAGGTCCAGACTAAGGTCCCCAAGGGCTGGGAGTGGAAGTCCCCATGGAGGGATCAGAATAAGATTGCTCAGAAGCAGATATGGATGTTCCCAAAAATCTGTGACTGGGATGTCCAAGGGCTGGACAAGGGCACCCCAAGGTTCATGGCATGTATCCTTCTCACATTGGCGAGGTGCTGCTCCAGCTGCAGGATCTCCTGGGCTTTCTGCTCCACATTCTCAGCCCCCAGGAGAGTGAGCAGTCGCTCCATGAACACTCGGTATGCGGCCAGGATCTGTTCAGAGGGAAGGGATGCTCAGGGCCACCCCCCATTGTCCTGTGGCACCTCAGTCCCCAGCACTGCTGGCAGTGGGGTGCCCTCTGTCTGCCAACCATGCTGGCTGCTGCTCCCTCTCCTGGTGTCCCCAAGGCATCGCCGTGCCCCCCTCACCTTCTCGCTCTCCTCATCCTGCCCCAGGTAGAGGGTCCGTTCGGGCAGGGTCAGCCCATCCTGGTCGATCTGGGGCAAGAGATGGGCAGTGGGTGAGCAGAAGGGGGACCCTGTGCTGGGCCAGGCACCCCTCGTTTTCCCCGTATCACAGAGTGGCCCTAGTGTCCCTGGAGCCCAAGGATGGCCGTGTGCTGGAGCAGCCCCAGTAACGGGCACGTCGCTGCCTCAGTTTCCCTCCTGCTAGAGGCTGCTGCAGCTGCAGCAGGCAGCGTGCAACAGGCTGGGAGTGCTGGGCAGACTGGCACATAGGCTGCCTCACAGCCTGCCTTGTGCTGCCACCACTCTCTGCCCCATCCCAGCTCCCTGGTGTCCCCCACCTGCCCCAGACTGGCCCCACTGCTGTGCTGCAGCCTGCATCGTGAGCTGCATGGACGCCCTCACTCTTCACACACAGCTCTGCCGTGCTCTAAACACAGGCACAGCCTCCAAGCCAAACACACACCTGAGCACACTTGCACATACCTGCACACACACACACACACACACACATAAGCACGCAGGTAACTCTTCCTTCTGCACACACACCTATGGATGCTCACATATCTACTCAGGCACCACTCATTTTATCCCTGCTCTATGTACACACACACAAACACACACACACACAAACACGCACCCTCTGCTTCTCTCTCTCTGGCTCAGCTCCCGCAACTCACTTCACCAGCACCCCTCCACTCACAGAGCCGCAGCACTGACGGACAGCCACGGGCACCTCCAGCCTTCCTCCCTCATCTCCCTCATCCCCCTGCCCCCTTTGCTTTCCCGGACAGCTGCTGAAACCTGCAGCCCTCACACACACGCGGGCCCCTCATACACCCTGTCCACTCAGACTCATCCCTCCCCCACCCCCAATCACACCCCCCCCGATACCCCAAGCCCTGACCCTTAGCCCTGACTGTCACACCCATCTCCCCCCGACGCCCACGGTGTCCCACTCCACGCACTCCCGGTCCCGCTCAGCCAGCCCATCCTTTCCCTGTGACCGACGCTCCCTCTAGTGTTACACACGCGTGGCCCGGAGCAGGCAGCGAACCGCCCGGCCCCGCACACTCATTCACACTCATATCCCACAGCCCCACCATCTCACAGGGAACGGGGCTGCTCGACTCCACCACTGTGTCCCCCCGCTGCCCTCGCCATCACCACCACCTCGTCCCCACCATGTGCACCCGTGCCCACCCTTTCCCTGCTATGCCCACCTCCGTGCCCATCACCGAGCCCACCACAGCATCCCTGCTGTGCCATTGCTGTGCTCCCTCCATGCCCACCACTGCACCCCCACACCCACCAAGAGACTCGGCCAGCCAGATAAAGGCCACCTGTACTCTGGTGGCCTCTCAGGGTGAGTGACATGGTTTGGCAGGGGTGGGAAAGACTGAGAAAGCCATGGGAAAATGCCCTGGCACAGTACTGAGGGCTTGGTGGGCATTTCCCTGCCTCTGCCTGGGGCTTGCCCCCTGTGTACAGGTGGCAGCCACAAAGACAAGGTGAGGGTCTTGGCTGCCAGCACTCTGGAGACCCTGGTGCCCTGCTGGCCTGTCCTCAGCACCCAGGCAGGTGGCCTCACTCAGTGCATCCCTCTGCCTGTGTCCCCAGCCCTGTCCTGGAGGTGCCACCCTCACCCAGGGTAGCCTGACATAGGGGTCCCATGCTGGAAAGACAGGCATGTCCCCAGGGACAAGAGGGGTCCCCACTCCAGCCATCTGCTACAGCCAAGCCCAGACACTGCACAGGCACTCGGTGCCTCTGCAGCAAGGACAGTGACATCAGGCAGGTGTCAGCGGCACTGCTGGGTGGCTGGGGCAGGGGGCAGCCGCAGGGGCACGGTGCCCTCACCCGGATGACGTAGCGGGAAGTGTTCCTCTCATCCAGGCTGACGGTGAGGGAGAAGAGCACAGCAGCACTGTAGACTCCCTGTGTCTTGTAGAGCAGCTCATTTATGTCCCTGCGTTCCGGAGGGGCATCCCAGCCACCGCACTCCCCAATGACCTCCAGCATGGGCCGGGGGCCGAGCCGATCGATTTCAGCCCGGTCCAGGCACGAGCGGAAAAATTCCTTGACCTTCCTCTCTGCCGAGGCGCGGGCTCGGCGCCGCACGGGGCGGCTCAGCAGCGCCCGCAGCTTGGCCTCGTTCTGCTCGGCGATGGCCCCGATGGTGCCATACACCAGCTTGTCCTCAGGGATGCCGTGCCGCCGGAGCCAGCCGCCACAGGCGAAGGAGTAGAAGTCCTGGCAAGGGTCGATGGTAGCATCCATGTTGGCACTTAAGAAGCGGGATGCCCGCAGGAAGGCCTTCTTCTCTTGGCACCCCTCCAGGCAGTAGCTGTCCCCTTCAGTTGCCAGGTACTTGAGGACCAACATGCACGTCAGGATGACGCAGAGCCCCGCAGCAAAGACCAGCCCTGAGAGCAGACAGACCTCCCGGCGGCTCCAGCGAGGCAGCCCCCCACGGCGCTTCTTGGCCCCTGCGCCCAGCTGGAGGGCGAAGCCGTTGGGCAGCGTCCCGCTCTGGTACTTGCTCACGTACTTCACCTCCTGAAACTCATCGTAGTGCGCTGTCAGCGAGTAGGTCTTCTCCATGGCCAGGGATGGGGCTCCCCGCCAGCAGCACTGGTGCAGGGGGCTCAGGGCAGGCGGAGGGCAGGCTCAGGCAGCCCGCAGTTCATGCCGAAGCCGTCCCTGCCACAGGGAAGTGGTGATGCCCGGGTGAGTAAGGAAGCTCCTGAAAAAGGCAGAGGAGATGGATAAGGGGGGAGGGTTGGGAGGAGCAAGGGCGGGGGGATTGCTTCTTGTTGTCATTGCTGCCTGTATATCCATCCCCATGCGTGCCCTATTGCTGGCGCTGAGATTGTCCATAGTGCCAGGAGCTTGGTGGCACATCTACCCCATGGCTGTTCCCTCTGCCAGTTCCTTTGGTGACAGGGCACATCACCTGCATGCAGGACACCTGCATGATGGCACATTTCAGTCTCTGACACAGCTAATCTCACACCCCCCAACACCCACACAGCACTCCAGCCAGAGCACCCATGCTGGGTGGATGTCCAAGGTGTTCCAGTGAACCCAAACCCAGCACCATGAGAACCCTTCCCACCAAGGGGGAGCAGAGGGCTGCCAGTCTCACTGAGTAGGGTATAGATGGGGTGAGCAGCTTGGGGAAGAGGGACTTTGGAGAAATTTGTGAGGGGAGCCATGGGCTGGGTCAGGTTGTGTGGCCCCAGGCTGGGTTGCATGGGTGGTGCTGCGCCATGGCGGGCGGTGTTGCATTGTGCTGTGTGGGGTGGTGCTACGCCGTGTTGCATTGCATTGTGTCAAATTGTGGCATGGTGCGTGATGTGTGAACAAAGTTAATTCCAGTCTGGGGGGAACCCTGCACCCCGTGGACACATCACAGCATTCTCCCACAATCACCACCACCATCCACCCAACCCCTCTCCACTGGCTGGTGCACGACAGGCAGGGTGTTTGTCAGGGTGACACGCTGGGGAGGAGGGGGTCTGCCCAAGGGGAAAGGAGGGTGGGGACATAGATTGGGGGGGGGGTCTTCAAATGGACACCCTGCTTCTTGCTTGTTGAAGAATGGTATCCGGATTTGCAGGTGGGGGAGGACAGGTTCAGGTTGGGGACAAAAAAGCTGCTCGGGAGGTGGCCAGCATCCCCACAAAGAGGCTCCCCCGTGCCCCGTTCCTTCCGCAACTCGGGCAAAGTTGTGCCCCGGCGCAGCAGCCCGGCAGTGCCCGTGCCAGGGAGCTGCTGCCGTCGGAAAGTTAGCGGGGATGGCAGGCAGCACGGCAAAGCGTGGGGGAGGCAGGGGGCTGCCCAGGAAGCTCGAGGGATGCTGCTCAGTACGCTGCCGGGGATGCTCGGGTGTTCCCGGGGGATGCTGCCCGCGATGTTCAGAGGATGCCGCCTGCCCAGTATGTTCGGGAAGGTGCTTGCCGGGATGGTAGGGAAATGTTCGGAAGGTGCTAGGGAGATGCCGAACTGGGATGATGCCTTTGGTGCTCAGGGCCATGCTCGAGGGTTGCTCGAGGGATGCTCGGGAAGTGCTCCGCGGGATGATGCCCGGGATAATCGGGGGATTCTCGGGGAGGGCTCGCCGGCAGGCACGGGGACCGTTCCCCGGGCTGCTCACGGGATGCTCACCGAGGTACTTGCGGGATGCTGGGGGGATGATCTTCGTTCTGCTGCCGGGGAAGTAAGCGGGTGCTCGGGGGTCGTTCGTGGTTTACTTACCGAGATACTTGGAGGATGCTCCCGGGATGCTGTGGGGACGCTGCCGGGTTGCTCGGGGGGCCCTGGGGGTGCTCACCGAATCTCTCAGGGGGTGTCAGGAGGCTGGCAGACCCCACGCCACCCGTCCGGCTGCGCGCCCCGCTCTCCGCTCCGCGCCCCGTGCCGCGGCTGGCGGAGCGGCGGGGCCGGAGGGAGGCGGCGGGGCGGGGAGGGGGTGGTGTCTCCAGCCCGGCTCTCCCGCAGGCCAGGCTCCATTAACGAGATTATTATGCAAAAGAAGCAGCCCTGTGCCACCCGCCAGCCTTACCTCATCCTCGCCGGCGGGGAGGTAGGGCAGGGTTGTCCCTGGGCCCCTTTACCCCTCCTGGCACAGGGCTGGCAGTGCCAGTCCGCCTGGCACTCCCAGTGCGGGGACCCTGTCGCCACCCCCCGGCAGCCGGAGACCCAGGAGGGGCACGGGTGGGCACGGCCGACGGCCTGAGCCAGGAGCATCCCTGTGCCGCGGCACCCCCTCCCGGCCCGGGCACCCTGGGGGAACCGGCCCGGCCCGGCCCGGCCTCGTTCTGCCAGAGGGGGTGCAAGGGGACAGACTGTGGGTGGGCAGGAGACAGAGCCTGAAGGGCTCCGGGTGAGACGGTGGGCACGGGGGTGGCAGGGGTGGCACGAGGAGGAAGCCGTGCATTCGAACACACACGCAAAGGTCCGGGAATATTAAACTGCATTGCAGATAAATCCCCAACATAAATATCGTGAGCTGCTCTGCCACGGGGGGGCTCAGCAAGGAGATTTATAGCCCAGCAAATTCCCACGGTGGCCCCCTGCAGTGCCTGGATACTCTGGCTTCCTGTGGCCATCCTGCCTGTCATGCTCAGGGGTGCCCTGCTACCCTCACCCTCCTGTGCCAGCACATCCCTGGGTGCTTAGAGGGGGCTCTGGATCTCCTGGGTGCTGGGAACAGCACATACTGGGTGCTGTGCTGTGGCACGGGGCCCTGCTTGTAATGGCATAGGTGGCTCAGTGATGTGGACCTGCTGTCTTGTCCTGTGGGTACTGTGGGCTGCCCCCAGGCACAGCTCTCAGTGCCTGGGGCTGCTGAGGCTGCTCTTTCTGTGCTGCGGTGCTGGGCATGGCCCAGGCACAGTGCTTTCTGCAGCAGCCAGACCCAGCATCACCTGCACAGGCAGTGACACACATGTACATCACGTGTACACCCACACACAGTGACATGCACCAGCACAGATACACACTCTGTGCCTTGACACACATTCTCACACTCAAGCACTCACTGCCATCCACACGTACCCTGGCACACTAAACACAAGCTCAGGTGTTGCAGCTCAGCTTTCATGGGGTACACACCAAGGCAGAGAGAATCATAAATCCCATGAGAGAGACACCTCGGGCATCCTAAGCAGCCAGGTATCACTAACACCAGTGAGATGCAAGGGCACCCAGTCAGGCTGCTTCATGGATGGGCACAGGGAATCCACCCTGCTGCTCATGAGAGTGCTGGCTGGAAGAGAGGGGCATGGGACTCCCCATGCCTGCACTTACCCAGCCCTTGGATGCACTTGGTACTTTGGTTGGAGCATGATGGATGCACATGGGGGGATGGGGAGGGCCTGGTATTATTAACAGCCCTGGGTATTGCTCCAACAGGGCTGTAAAAATTAAAGGCGTGTGGATATAAAATAATGGATAAATCTGAGCTGGCCGCAGAGCTCTGCGGTGTCCCGCAGGTGTTGGCATTTCAAAAAGCCAGGGTACAGCAGGTGTGGGATGGGTACCTGTGGGTAAATATGGGGCATCAGGCAGTGCCTGCACCCTCTTCCAAATGCTGACTTTCCCAAAAAAAGTCCGCTGAATGCCCTGAGAGGATGTGCAGGCAGTGCCAACCTGTGGAACTGGTAATGCAAGGCAAGCAGCTGCTGCTGGATCTAGAATGGAAGAAAAGAATTTACCCCTTTGCAGGCTGGGCTGGGAGACAGGGCGCCTGCTTCTGGATGCCCAAGCGCTGCCCAGCCCACACACACCGAACAGCAGGATCCGTGCCAAGGGGCCAACACACCCAGAGATCACCAGGTGGGTGTGAGCATCCCGTGACCCGGCGCTCATCATCAGCCAGCCCGCCAGCCCCACTCCGCCCTGCCCATCCCGCGGGCCACCCCGCCGGCATCCTCATTTTCCCCAAGATTAGCCGCGGCGCGGGAGCCTCCGCGCATCGCCAGCAGGTGACAAATAAGATTTTTCCACTCTCCCGAGCACCCGGCATGGGTCTGTCATTGAAAATGCAAAGCAGCGCGGTGCCAACCTCCGTCATCCGCTCTCACCTCTGTCAGCCCCTCAGTGCTGAACACCCAGCCAGATGAACGCCCCCACCATCACCTCTTAACCCCCGCTCCGCCCGATGTGCTCCCTCGGCAGGGCTGGGGTGCAGGGCATGGTGCCTTCACGCCCAACAAAATAGGGCAGGTTCCCGGGGGTTTCTTAGAGGGGTGCTAGTTTGGGAGTGTCAGCCTGGGTGGGCAACACGGCCTTGTGGTGCACCCACATGCCTGGCGGAGGTTTGCACCAGGAGGTTTGTCCCTTATAGGAAACACCTGGCCCAAGACTTGCCTGTTTAGGGTGGGCACCACCCCACAAGTCCCACCCCAAGGAAGCCCATCCCCAGCACCCAAGGCGGGAGTACGAGAGTGCTCCGCCCCACAGCTGGGTACATCCACCCATTACCCACAACCCTCACCCGTGGACTCACCTTTCCCAAACCCCTCAGTCGTCGTCGTCGTCGTCCCCTCCTCCCCCCCCCAAAAACCCCTGGGTTTCCCCCAGCCCCACACCAGGCATCCCATTCGTGCCGTGCCCCCAGCTCAGAGTACGGCACTTCCCCAGCAGCCCCTAGCCCCACTCCCCCCGCCGCCGCCGCGTCTCCCCTCCGCTATTGTCAGAGGGCTGCCTCTGCCTCTGTCTGCGAAATTAATTCGGAGGTGGAGAGGGAGAATTATGTAAAGTGTGGTTATTCTGGAGCGGCGGGGGAAGCGCGGCTGATGGCAAAGTGCCTTTTTGTGTGTTTAATATGCATTTTTTTCCAGCGGTGCATTTTCAGGCGGGTAATTTGCTGTCTTTTCAGACCCCGATCAGTATCATTTCTCCGGCAATGACAGCTTTTATTTGCACTGAAATGAATGCTGCAAAATTTCCAAGAAATAGCCGAGGCCCTGTTGGCTGCCCACCCCTGCAGGGCCAGGGCACGGGTACCCACCTTCGCAGCCCCCTGCCCATGGCCCCACTTGGCAGCAGAGTCCTGGGGTTCTAGGCAGGTGCATGAGCCAGTCTGCACACCCCGAGTGCACAAGGGTGTGTGCTCCCCTGGCTCCCCCTTCCTGGAGCCCTGTGTGCACATCAGGGCGTCACACCTAGGGGTGAGTATATACACCCACTCCAATGCGTGTGCACATACAGACACCCCTTGTGCAAGTGCGCAGCACCCAGCACAGCATCCCCTCCCATGTGCACATGCACATACACTCTCTTCTCGTTTATGCATATCTCTGCCTGAACATCTACACACATACACACACACGTCCCTGCTTGTGTGCTGGTGGGCCCTTTCCCCACTTTGTATCCCTCCCCAGACCTTGGCATAGCACCCCTGATCCAAAGCACCAGGAGGGTTTGGGGGTTCCCCATTCACTGGGCTCGACCCCAGCATAGCCCAGAGCTCGGGGAAATCAAGGCACAGAGAGAGCAGGCACAGATGGGTGCTCTCTGCACAGTCCATCCCCTCTGGGCACAGACTGCAATGGCTGGGAGTCTGGAGGAGATGCAGGGGTGTGAGTGTGGCTGTTTGTCTGCACCTCTGGCTGTTGGGAAAGAGGAAAAATGCTGTTTGTGTAGGTGTGTGCCGTGTGGGTGTTGCGTGCCAGAGCTGGTTTGCCGGAACCGCGGTGCAGGCGTGCGGTGCTGCCTTTGCAGTGGCTGTGATGCTGCACGTACACACCTGGCTGTGCATGTGCATGCCCGTGTCAGCCCCCACCTGTGCAGGGGGTGTGGGTCAGGGTGTCTGCAGCGGTGCCTTGGGCACACGTGTCCGTGTCCATGCGTGGGCATCTCTGACTGGGACAGCAGCCCTGGACGTGCCCAGGCACTTGTGGCCCAGGTGTGACACGAATGGTGTTGCAGAATGCTCATGCATGGGCAATGCTGCATCCACCTACAATGCTGCGGGGGGGCTGCATGGTCCTGAGCCTGGGGTCCTGTGCACCCCTAGCCCCGGGACCCCACCTGCAGAGGTGCTGGTGCCTGGCATGGCCAAGGTTAACGCTGCTGGAGCCCATGGGCACAGTGAGGGGAAGCTTTAATTTAATGAAGTGTGAGGCTTTTTATGGGCTTTTAATTACGTGGTGATAATTAACATTATAGGCCTCCGGGTCCCGCTGGTGCCAGGCTGCCCTGTGCCAGCTTCCGACTGTTTGTAAATAAATCCCGCGGGATGTGTGGTGCTCGCCCCAGGGCACCCAGTTCCTGCAGCAGGGAGCAAAGCCAGCCCCAGCCCCCTCCTCCCCAGCCAGGGCACAATCCACTGCAAAATGTGGGTCTCCACCATTTTTCCCCCCAGCTGCACCCAACTACCTGGGTTTTGCCAGCCCTCTGCCTGACCAGAGCTGCCAGCCAGCACTGCCAAGTTTGGTGAGAGCAGGCACAGGCAGCAGTGCCACACTTGTCGCCCCTGCTGGAGCCCAGCCTGGCTGGGAGCAGCCCCCCATCCTAGGGCTAATAGGAAGCAATCCATCAGGCAGCACTGGGCACACTGCCCACCCGCCAGGCACCCGATGGATTTATCATCCAGCACCCAGGCAATTTCCTGCCCTCCTCTAATCAATAAGGGAGGGCAGGGGGCAAGGCCAGCTTCCCCCTGCAGGTCATGATGTGTGTGGGGAAATAAAAATGCCCCAAGAAACACGTCAGGAGACCCAGGTGTGTGGGTAATGACCCCACCACAAATAATTTCCCCATTTCCTGCCAGCACCAGGGGATCGGCAGCCATAGGGGTGGGGGGGACTACAGATTAAAGCATCTGGATGGCCCCCATCCAACAGCACTGGGGGTACAGAGCAAGATCCAGGGTGCCATATATTGCAGCCACTAGGGCCAGCACCCGACTGCTTCCCCCACCCACCCAGCCTCACACAGGGAGCCCAGGCCTCCAGGCTCCCCTCCCCCACCCTTTCCCATTTAATTTTTCCTAATGAAAGGCAGGAGGATGGCGGGGAGCTGGGGCACCAAGGTCGAGGCTGCCTTTAATCAATCCCTGCTGCTGGCTGGGTGCCCGGAGGAGCTGGCGGAGGAGAGGATGGGGGCTGCGGCAGGGGAGGAACAACAGAGGGGGTTGCAGGGTGCAACTAAGGGGCTCCCAGCAGACAACTGGGGCACCCAGTGTTTGCCCCCGCCCCCAGACCCTGCTATGCCCTACTCCAAAGAAAAGGCACCGTGAATGCACCATGCTGCCCGTCCAGCCCCAGAGCTGTGCCAGGTTCCTGCCAGGGCAGCTTTAATCCTCTGCAGGACACATCCCCGAAAATCAAACCCCCTTCCTGCACCCACCTCTCACTGTGGGGTTGGGATACCCTCTGCCCACCAGGATGGAGACACTGGGGCCATCCTCAGGCTCAGACTGCTAAAGGCACTGGGCAAAGGAGTGTGCAGGGAGCCGAGGGGGACCTGGGGGTCGCCTAGAGCTGGGTGCTGGTGACGGCACTCACCCCGTGCACCAGCACGGTGGGGCCCAGCCCGCGGGTGAGCAGCTCCAGCTGGTGCAGGTAGAGCGGGTAGAGGCTGGTGTCAGCCGGCGGCCGCGGCAAGTACAGGAAGCGCACGGCTGGTGCGGGGCTCTGCTCCAGGACCAGTTTGTTGGCGGCACACACGTACTCATCTGACACTTGGGTGGTGTTGGTCGGGAAGTTCACAACCCCTTCCTCATCTTCCTCCTCCTCCGCTGGCCCTCCTGAGGGTCCCTGGCAGGTTTGCCAGTGCAGGCAGGTGATGGCATCCCAGGGCACCAGCTGGATCTGGGCCTGGATGCGCAGGTCCTTGAGGAGCTGGCGCAGCTTCTCCTCCTGGGCATGGGGCATGGTCCCTGCCTCCACGCAGAGGAAGAGGCGCAGGCGGGCCCGGCGCCAGGCCCGCGCCATGTTGAGGACGCAGGCCATCTGCAGCAGGAACAGGCTGCAGGTGTCGGCGTAGCGGGCGCTGTCGGGCCGCAGCAGGTTGACGGGCCAGACGTGGATGGTGGGTGGGGGGCTGGCGGCCCGCCGCAGCTCCCAGGCCTTGTCCAGGCTCTCCAGCTGGCGTGCCAGCAAGACATTGCGAAGCATCTTCAGGGCATCAGCCACAATGCCCACGTACTCCCGGGCTGACAGCATTTTGGGAGTGGTGGCTGCCCGCACTGGGGGGAAGCCCAGGGGGACCTCCTCACGGGCGCTGGTGAAGGCGGGGTGCCGGGATAGACCATCCTGTGGTGCCTCATCGTCATAGAAACCCAGCACCAGGGTGTTGGGGCGCATCCCACCTGCCAGAGAGACAGCGCCAGCCCAGCTGAGCAGAGGCAGAGGGCTCCACCAGCCCTCCTGGCACTGCAGGTGTCAACAAGCGACAGCTTGACTTTGGCATTGCTCGCCCTGCCAATTTCAGACCCCTCAGGACCACACCTAGATAGGTCCAAGACCTGACTCGATTTCTGCACTGCCCACTCAATACCTCTCCCACTTGGCTTTGGGACTGCCCACACTGGGTCTTCCAAACCCCTTAGCAAATCTCATCCGGATGTCTTCAAGCCCCTCAACACCACCAACAGTGATGCTTCCAAACCCCAAACTGCCTACAGCACACCTCAGATGCTTCTAAGAGCAAACTTGGCTCTGGCATCGACCATGCCGGTTCCTCAAAACCCCTTGGCACTTCTCAACCCACAGGTATGGCAGGATGGACCCTCACCCATGTCCAGACCAGGCAGAACTTACCAAGGCCAGAGGTGAAGAGGAGCTGCCGGACACCGTGCCGTACTGAGGGTGCAAGGGTGAGGCTGACAAAGGCCTTGACATTCAGTTTGTCCACCAAGCTGAGCCACGAGTCCTGCTGGGGCTGCAGTGGGTCCGAGGGCAGCATGTCTGGGTGGGGAACAAAACCAGCATCAGTGGGACAGATAGCCCAAACTGGGGCTAACCCTGGTGTCCACCCCTGCTGCAAAACCCTGTGCCCACCTCAGCACCCGTGAGATGGAGAGGGGGATGTAGGTGCTTACAGAGAGAGATATAAAACTGTACATAAATATATAAAAAAACTCCAGGCAGCCCCATCCCCACTCCCCAGTTTCAGGCCATTAGTCACCACAGCAACAGCAGGGAAGGGGGAACAGAGCCTGTGCATCAGCCGTGTCATGTGCCAGGGAGAGCACAGGTTGTTGGCAAACCAACACACACAAGAGTGCAAACACCCCCAAAACACCTGGACACACAGCAGCAGGCATGAGGTGAGGATGGACACAGGGACACACATGTGCAAGGCTGTGCCAAGTGAGTGCCCACATGTGTGCTGGGTGTGTACAGGCGCTAACCTGGCTGGCACACGCCTCATTTGCATGCCAACAGTGACACATGCAGGAGCCCCCACGTGCATGTGTAGGGATGGACACTTGTGCACACGCATGTATAAGTGTGTGCACAGGAGGCATGGGACAGACATAACTCACTGATGTCCCCCTTAGCAGCCAAGCCCAGTGTGCCACACATGTGCCCAAGATGCTGACATTCCCCAGCCATCAACTGGTCACCAGTGTCAACCTATGAAGCCCTCTGGCACCACAGCAAAAGCCATTAGCACAGGAGACAGTGCACATCCTCACCCAAGTCCTGCAGCTCCACATGGCCCAGGACATAGAGGCCACTCTTCTTGAGGTCATTGACAAAGTCAATGAGGCGGGCGCTGCCTCGCGGGTTCTGCACCATCAGCAGCATCTGCGGGCGCCAGAACTTGACATGGTCCTTCCGCACATCCAGCATCAGCAGGTACTTCCGCACCTGGAGGACAGATGGAGGGAAACAGGTGAGGAACCCTTTTTATTTCACCAATCCTCCCCCTGGGAATGCCAGTCCTGAGGACATGCTGCCCAGGACATAGCTGAGCTGCCACAGGGACACCAGCGTTCTAGCCCATAAGGGGACAACAGGAGGACAGCATTTACCTGATGAAAGATGAGGGCCTGGCTGATGTAGCCCCAGGTGCTGCTGGGTGAGAGGTAGTGAAGGGCGAGGAGGAGAAGGAGGAGGAAGCCCAGGCTCGCTGAGGCTGACACAGGGCTGATGAGGAACATCATGACACAGCAGCCTGCGATGCCCAGCAGGCACGTGTGCCAGGTGAAGTACCGGAAAGTGGGCCTGCAGCAGGGAGGAGGGGACACCTGCTATCATGTGGCGCCCATGCTGCCTGTGGGGAGGGCACAGCAAGGGTAGCTGTGTCAAACGGCCACACCACCCACCCCCAGTCATTCCACTGTGCCATCCCAGGGCATGTTGGGCACCCCATGCACCTGGAGGAGAAGTTATGGAGGGGAGATAGCATCTCCCAGGGCAGTGGGCAGCCTGTTGCTGCCAGCCCTGGGCAAACAGGGCAATGATGGCCATGGGGCTGGCACTGTCCTGGAACACCCAGGTAGTAATGGGCAGTGCATGGCAGCGATGCCAGCCATGGTGCCCACTCATTCTGGAGCAGGGAGGCAGAGGCGGGGAGGCGAGAAGCTGTTATTTTCTCTAATTGCTGTTTTCCCTGAAAGGTAATTAAAATCCTTTTCCGCTGTGCTTGATGCAGACCTCAGTGAAGGGAGGGGGGAGGCACCAGATGTGGGGTGGGTGAAGGGCCTGTTGCTACCCACTCCAGCAGACTCCCCCCAGGCACTGATGCTGCCCCATTCCATGTTAAGTCAAGGAAGCAGCTGGGCAGGGCAGATGGGGGCCAAGCCACAGCCTGGCACAGGCATCAGCTCTCCTTTGGGAATGGGGCCTCTGGGTGACTCCCAAGCAGTGCCACCCAGACCTACTTGTGCAACACCTCTGCCCACCTGGGGGACTCTCCCTGCTGTGGAGTCAGCATCCTGCACCGAGGGCAGTGGGCATCACCCAGGAGGGAGATCAGGCTCCCCCCAGCCATTCCCTGCACCCCAGATTTGGGCAGCCCTATGAGCCCAGCCTCACACCAGAGTACCCCGCACCTTTTACCACAGGCTGGGCCTGTCTGCTACACATACTCCTTCCTGGAAGATATTTTCTCCTCCTCCCACCCAGAATCCTCCTTCCTCTCTCCCCCTTCTCCGTTAGTTTAATTAGCGCTAATGGAAAGTGGGCTCCATCACTGCTTGGCAAACTGCCCGGGGGATGCCGGCCGAGCCCAAGCTATAAATTACCTCTGGAAAGCCTAAGGAGAGGGGGCGGGTGGTACCCAGTGGTGCTGGATTTATCCGTACCCACTCAGCAAAGCAGTGCCAGTGCACAAGAACCGTGCCAAGCCACTGCCATTCTAGGACCTGTCCTCTCTACCCAGCAATAGGGGTGTCTTTGTCCCTCTAACGCCCAGGAGAGGGGAGTTCAGCGTCTCTGCCCACCATCTCATCATAAATCTCAGGCACAGGGGTGGCAGGGCAATCACAGATAGAAGAATGGAGGGATGGGTGCCTGCCAAGCATCTCAGCACAGCCTCTCTCCCCTGTGGCTGTGTGTACCTGAAGTTGGGGGCTGAGGCCCATTCCAGTGCCAGGCAGGCCAGGTTGACAGTGGCATAAACCAGGAGGAAGAAGATTGTCACGACACTTGCGATGGTGTTGAGCTTCCCAGAAAAGAGCACAACCTGCAGAGAGCACAGGGTGAATGCATACACTGGGATGGCACGTCAGGCAAGTGCCCAAGCCACCCCTGTCCACTTGGGGTGTATTCCAGGGGTATGATGGGTAAGGGTACAGACAGGAAACCTTTTTTCTGATTTATCCTTAATTTATGGGATACCTATAACCTCAGAGAGGGAAGAGCACAATTGCAGCAAGACACCCAGGGCAGGGTGGCTGGGGGAGGAATTCCACAGGGCAGGGGGACATGCCAGGCTCCACAACACCCAGCCCAGGTGACAACCAATATTCACCCAGTGAGCCCAGGAAAGAAGAATGGCTGAGAAACTCACCTGTACCACCAGCCAGGAGAGGATCACTGCCATCACTGGGTTCCCACTGGCAGATGTCTTCTTGGCCAGCGCCAGTGCCCGGCCTGCAAGGCAGAGCAGGGAGGCTGGGCTGGGACACCCCAGTAGGGAACCACAGGTTCAACCACCAACCAGGATTCCCATCCCCACCCTGAGTGCTGGGGCAGGGGCAAATTCCAGGACATGCAGGTGACCCAAATGGGCACACATCAATCCACAAACCATCACCTCCACACCAAGAAGGGAGTTCCCTGGTGTCAGGGCTGGTCCCCAGCAGGGACAACCTGCCGAGTGGGCTCCAACGAGTGCCAGTGCATTCTGGGCACTCACCAAAGAGATCATCCCGGGCCAGAGCATAGAGGATGCGGGATGCCCCGATGAGGTTGCTCATGGCTGCAGAGAGAGTGGCAGCATAGATGCCCACAGTGACCAGCGGTGGGAAGATACTGATGTCACGCAAGAAGCCATAGTCTTTCTGCAAGAGGATCCTGGAGTGCGACACAAACATACTGGCATCCACCTTGGTCCAGGCCAGCATGCCCTGGCACCAGGCACACCCTGGCATGCGGAGAAGTGGGCATACCTGTTGCAGGTGGCACACATGAGGAAAGCCAGCAGGTTGTAAACGAGGTAGGTGAAGAGCACAGCAGAGATGGTGCCCCGTGGGATGGAGTAGCTTGGGCGCTTCAGGTCCCCTGTGGGCAGGAGCAGACAGCATTAGCGCCCACAGGCACAGCACACCCCTGATCTCTCCCAGTTCCTGTTCCTGGTGCCACCCTGCCAGGCACCTCCTGTCCATACCTGACATGTTGGAGCCTGCCATGATGCCAGTGCAGCCATTGAACATCACTGCAAACACGGAGCTGAAGCTCATCATCTGCCCGGTGGTGTAGTCCTCCTCATACTGACCTGCAGGACACACAGACAAGGGCTGTGACAGGCTGTCCAGGGTGGCACAGCCCCATCACAGGCCCTCTCCTCCATGTCCCCACACACAAACTACAGGAGAAACCACCCCACAGCACCTGCTTTGTGCTCACCAGCTGCCCCCACCCGCGAGCAAGCCCCATGTGACGTGGCAGTGCCAGTGGGCACGGCAGGCAGGGTGGGAGAAGCCTCTCCTCACCGCCCAGGTTGTCTCGCAGGGTGTTGAGGGAGAAGCCGGTGAAGAAGCCATTATCAGTCTCAGTGCCATTGCCCTTGGGCAGGCGGATGGGCACCTTCAGGGGCCGTGTGGCGAAGAAGCTGACAAGGATGGTGCCCAGGACAGCTGCAACGATGAGGAAGATGAGGAAGGTGGCCTTGGCATAGATGGAGGCACCCACGAGGCACACAAGGAGGCAGAGCGCCAGCAGCACGGTGCCATAGAGCAGCTCAAACCAGTAGCTCTGGGGCAGGACATGGACGCCTGTGCCCGCTTCTTGCCCTGGGCAGAGACAAGACAGGATCAACAAAGCTTGGAGGGGGCATCACAGGGAGCTGAGAGCTACTAGCATTGTGTCAGGCATGATGGGCACCAACTCACTGGCCAGAGGGCTGGGTGAGCCATGGCTGGCTCTGCTGGGAGTGGTGCTTGGCATGCCTGGCACAGCACTAGGGCTGCTCAGGTAAGGGACACCTGCTGTCCCCTGCCACCACACAGGGCAGTACTCACCAGGTGGGATCCCAAAGCTGTCCACCACTGCCTCCACCAGCCCCAGCACATAGAGGGCACTGCCACACACATTGGCCAGAAAAAACATGATCCCGATGCTGCCCCCAAACTCTGGGCCCAAGGCACGGCTGATCATATCTTGCTCGAGTCAAGGGAAGATCTCAGCAGCACAAACCACCATCAGATGCCCCCACCCCTCTCTCCCAGGCCAAGAGGGTCCCACCCTCAGCATGGCACCCCAAGGCCACTGGGTAGTCACTCAGCTTTGTCCCACATGCCCTGTCCCAGCAGTACCCACAGCAAAGGATACAGTAGGCTCCTCCAGCATCCAGTGCCCCGTTGGTGGCAATGGCACACACAGACAGCACTGTCATGCCAATGATGAAATATGCCACTGCGAACATGGCCAGGGCCTGGTACAACCCAGCATGACCCACCACAAACCCTGTCAAGGATGGGAGAGGCCAGTGTGCCCATTAGCTGAGCATGGACAACCTGCAGGACAGAGTCCCTGGGCACTGCCACCACACAGACCTCACCCCATTGAGGCATGTGGCCACTCCCACCCCTGTGCCCACAGCTTCCCCCAGGACCTGTCAGCCCCTTCCCCTCCAGGATGAGGATGCTTCCACCTCCCACCCACAGCAGCATATACCAGTATCTCCCTCTCTCAGGGTATCTCCATTTTCCACCCGTGTCTGGCCTCGGTGTGCCCAAAACCAAACAAACAGGGAAGGGGCTCTGCTGCTGGGACCCCCGTGCCCTGCTGCCACCCTTGTTCCTCAGAGTGGGGAGTCAGGAACTCCCCACATGGATCCCGTTGCTGCTCCGCTTGCCTACAACACAGCAGGAAGTAGAAGAAGTCCGGGAGTCCCTGCCAGCCACGGCACCGCTCCCAGGGGTGTGGGTGGGTGTTCCCGCAGAGAAAGGCCCGGAGCCCCCCCCGACCCTGCCCGGGGTGACGGGAGCGATCCCGGTTGGAGCGATCCCGGCTGCCGACACTGCGGGCAGGAAGGGGCTGCCCGCGGCTGTGGGCGCTGCCCTATCTCAGCCACGGGCCAGGCCGCGGATGTGCCCGCGGGAGAGGCAAGGGAGGGTGACCGGGGCACCGGCACCGCAAGGAGCCCTTGGGGTGACAGGCTGGGTTTGAGGGCACCCGCTGCGGTCCCCAGAGAGCCGGAGGGCATCCGCGTGCCAAATGTAAGGGTGGGTGGGGGTGTTGGTGGAAATAAAGGGATGCCCCAAAAGCACTGCGGGCCTAAGCCGGAGGGGCTGTTAACCCACATCTGGGGAGCATGTGAGGTGTGGGGGAAGCGGGGAGCTGACAGGGAGAGCCTTGGCCCCCCCAGAGTGGAAAACTTTCTCTTCCTGGCAGCTTTCCTTCCCCTCCACCCGACACCTACCCTACAGCCCCGCGGTCCCCGGGATAACACAGCCCTGGGCGGGGGGCCAGGTCAGGCAGGGAGAGGCCGGTGCCCCCTGTGGGGTTGGGGGAGTCAGAGCCTGTACGAAGTCCCCAAGCAGGGGAGTGGGAAAGGGGTGAATGACGACGCGGGTGATGGCCCGTGCCCCCATCTGGAGGGGTCTCCCAGACAGGGGAATGGCCTCAAGGCCCCCCCATGGCCCGGTGAGGCCCCCCGGGCACGCAGCCAACTCCCGCCCTGGGCTTTCCGTGGGCGGAAAGCGAAAGAGGAAAAGCTTTTCCCGTTCCCGGACCAGAGCAAACATTGTCCGCCCCGCCTGCCCCGGGCCATGCTGGGGCACCTACCCCTTCAGGCCTCCCAAAAGGCTGCCAGCTGCCCCAGTCCATGCCCATCCTGCCCTCTTCGTCTCCCAGGGGTCACAGTAACAGATTCATAACCAAACTGGGGGCAGACTGGGAAACAATGTGTGCCCTTTGCATACACACAGAGGGGAAGCTGAGTATCTGCTGGGGGACACCAGGGTTCTGCCCTTGGGACACTGGATAGGATGCGGGAGAGAACTGGGGTGCTGGAGCCTGCCACTGGAGGATGCCTGGGAAGCAGCGGGATCCCAGCACTAAGGGACAGGTGGACATGAAGGCACTGGAATCCCGTTTAGGGAAGGCACTGGGAAGACACAGGATTCTACTCCAGGAACACCAGGGTTTTGAACTAAGGTCCCTTACGCGGGTCCCTAAGGTCCTAATTGGGTTCCTGTAGTGCAGGTTCCTGTCGCTGGGTCCTGAGACCCGAGCCCCCAGTCTAGTGGGGTCAGGTGGGGACACACAGCACTGGGACCCCAGCCCGGGCCGGAACTGAGGAGGCAGGGGAAAGGCATGGGGGCCCCAGGCTGTGGGCCGTGGGGTACGCACTGGAGAGGAGCACTGGGACTGCAGCAGAGACGGAGGCCCAGGAGAGGGCACTGGGAGGGCATTGGCGACTCAGACCGGGTGGCTCGGGGCTCCAGAGGCGGGGACCCTGGGATTAGATGGGGGTCGGGCTGGGGGTACCAGGCAGGGCTGATGACTCTCGAGGGACCGCGGGGCGCGGCCGGGAGTGGGGGGTATCCCGGGGGCGGTGGCACTCACCGAGGCGCAGGAAGAGAACGACGCTGAACATGGAGAGCAGCGTGGGCACCACAACGCCCAGGAATGTGGGCAGCTTGCGGGGGGTGGCGGCGGCCCGGCCGCGCTCCCGGCCCCGCTCCTCCTCGGCCGAGCCGCCGCACAGGCGGTACGTGAGCAGCGCGCTCCGCTCCGAGCTCGCCATGGCCCGGCCCGGCCCGGCCCGGCTTGGGCCCCGCCGATCCCGAAAAGCGTCCGGTCCCTGCCCCGGCCCCAGCCCCGGGAGCCCCGCCCGCCGACCCGGTCCCGACCCGCCGGGCCCCGCCCCACACACGGCCCCGCCCACGACCCGCCTCTCAGGCCCCGCCCACGACCGCGCCCCTCGATAAGCCCCTCCCCATTGATAGGCCCCGTCCCGCGCTATCCCACCATTGAGGCCCCACCCCACCGTGCACTCTGCCCACTCCCCTTTTCTGGCCCCGCCCACAGCCCCCCGCTCCTGTCACTGCCCCTGTCCCAAAATGCTCTCCCATAATGGCCCCCTCCACCGCCCCCCAAGCCCCACTCCAACACCCCCCCAGTGACTTCCTCCCCAGCCCGAGTCACTCTACACCCCCAACCTTCTGCCCTTCCGGGGTCTCCCCACTCTGGTACCCGGCACTGTCTCCCAACTCGCGCCCTCCGAACTCGCCCCACTCCTCTCGCACCCCAAAACCCGTCCCTGCGTCGTCACGCGCCCCCTGTCCCCGACTCCCCAGTGGCGAGCACCTGATACCGACTTATATAGCCCCGCGCTCCTGTACAGCCCCTGCCGATGCCCGCTCCCCCGCCCCGCGGCGCTGCCGGCCGGGCTCGGCTGCCCGCGCCAATTACCGGACAATTGGGGCCCCGGGGGCACCGTCCCCCCCCGCCCGCTGCCAGGGCTGGGATCTGCCCGGGTCCCGGGGTCCCACTGCCGCCGCCGCCCGGGGCGGCCGAGCGCCTCGCCAATTAGGTTAATGGGGTTGGCACCGGCACCGGGAGCGGGGGGCACGGTGCGGCCGGGGGCGAACACTACTCCTGCCTCAAGTACCCGCGTGGGCGCCGATTGCGGTCAGGAGAGCCATTGGACCCCCACGTGTCACTGGTGGGGGGGATCCGTGCGGGGACACCGGGACGGGGCGGGAGAGCGCTCCCCTGTGTGCCGCGGTGCTCTGTCCTCCCCACTCGGCCCCGCCGTCCCCCCGTGGGGCGGAGGCCCAGCGTGCCCCCGCGGCCGAGGTGGGAGCCCGCGCGGCCGGGGCTTTCATCTGCGGCGGGCCTGTCGCTGTGCCAGCTGCGGGCAGCCCGTGCCTTTGATGTGCCACTGAAGCGGCATTGTCCGCGCCCCGCTGGCACCATCGCGGCCGGGAGGACCAGGGGGAGCGCGGGCACGGAGCCGCTCCTGCCCTTAATGGGGACGAGCATCCCCCGGACTCGAAATGGAGATGGGCACCTGCTGCACTTACTGGGGGCAGAGAGCGGGGCGTGGGTAGCCCCTGTGGAGTACAGAGATTTGACCACGGCCACCCCCTGTTCCGCAGCGGACATGAGGACACGGACAGCCCCTACCCCTAGCAAAGACAGAGCTCTGGACACGGACACAAATCTCTTCCACCTAGCAAAAATGGGCACCCCCAAATGGACACGGGTCCCAGAAACCACACTTCCTTTTACAGGGACAGAGGTGGGGGCACGGGCATCTGCTGCACCCTGAAAAAGTGATGGAGATGCAGGTGCACTTTCACCGATGGAGCTGAGGCTGGGCTCGTGGGCACAGGAGGGTGGCAACTGGGCAAGTCAGTGTCATCCTAGAACGTGGACCAGCCGAGCGGCAGGCACGTAGCAGACTGTCCATCTGGGCTGGTGAGAGTAGCCCTCCCAGCCCTGGGGCCAAAGCTGCCCCCAGCCCGGGCCCGCTGCTGGAGAACAAGCAAGGACAGCCGGTGACGCGGTCCCACCTGCCCCGGCCGAGGCACGTCCTCCTTCCGGCACCCTAGGCAGGACAGGACATACTGCGGAGGGGGGCATCGGACGGGTATCCTCGGGGGCAGCCGCTGCTCGGCACGGGGGTGCAGTGCCCTTACGCGGGGCGATCTCTTTGGCCAGGCTTGGGCTGGCACAGAGAACGGGGATCCCCCCGCCCCGGGCACCACCGCCTTCCCTTCCCCCGCCTTGTCCGCTCGGCCGCTCCCGGCCCGCTGCCCGCCTTTGAAACCGCCTGCCGGGCTCCCACGCCCAGCCCGGGCCCCCCGCGCCCGCAGCCGCCGGTGCGTTCCCACCCGCCCGGGGCCCGCAGGAGGGACGGTGGCGCGGCCAGGGCTTGGCGTGAAAATGATCAAGGGCCGCGGGCAGCGCCGGAGCGCAGCGCCCGTCTGATGCTGCCCGCCCGGAGGCCTCGTCGAACAAAGGCGGCATTGAGGCCCCGGCTGCGCCCCCCCCGCGCCCCCCGCCCCGAGCTGGCATCTTGGCGCGACATTAATGAACTCGCCTGTTTGTGCTCCCCCGGCCCCTCTCTCCTCCCACCGCCCGGGGGGCACCGTATATATCCATCCCTCCTTGCCTGCCTCGAGCATTTCGGGGGTTCCCCCCACCTGCCCCCCTTTGCCCGCCCGGGGATGGAGCAAAGAGGGAAGAGGACACGGGACGGTCTTCTCGGGGTCTGGCTGGTCCCCCCCGTGCTTTTGCTGCCGCTGTTGCAGCTGGTGGGGGGTGCTCCCGTGGGCCAGAGGCTGTACCCCATGCCGGCCAGCATCCTGCAAGGTCAGTGGGGCAGAGGGATGGGGTCGTCTTTGCGGGAGAGTTTGGCTGCAGATGGGGTGGCTGTAGGAGATGGGACCCTTGGGTTCACTCTCAGGTAGGGTGGCAGCACAAGCAGGATGGCCAGGTCCTTGTCTAAACCCCCTAAAACCCGGGGCATGTCTGTGCTGCCTGGACTGAGCGTCAAGTGCTGCCAGTGGCAGGGGGTGCAGGGAGTGCTGTGGTTTATGCCCTGCAGCACCAGCACTGTGCCACTTCCAGAGGACAATCTGCCAGGGCATGGCCCGCAGGAAGGTGTCTCTGCATGGTTGCAGGTGGTCACAGATAGGGGCATGCGGGGGGATGCGCACACAGGGCAGGCGCAGGACTGCACACACATGGGCACATGCAGGAACATGCAGACGCGGGCACATGGACCCTGATGCACACAAGTGCTCAAAAAGTGTGCACAGAGGCACACATGTGGGCATGCCTGCCTGGGTTCACACCCTGTTTCCATGTAAAACAGGAACACAGAGACCTGGGCAAAGACCCAGGTGTGCATGTGCCAGCTCCAGCAGGGATGTGACCCTGGTGGCTGTCACTCTAGGCAATGTCAAGGGGGGACAGGCCATGCCCAGCCTGACACCTGCTGTGGCAATACCGGAGCGTAGGCACCAGGCAGGCACCATGGGCTGCTGGATGCCTGTGGCTGTGGTGGGGGGCAGCAACAGGGGCTCTGGGGGTCTGAGCCCCCTCTGTGCACCCATCAGCGCTATCCAGCCGGGGGACACTGGTGCTGGAGGCAGCCCTGAGGAGCGCCCTGCTGGCACTGGAGCGGGCACTGTCTGAGCAGCAGCGGCAGCGGGGTGCCTGCGGGCTCTGTGCCCCCTGCCTCTTCCCACCCTGTGCCAACATCACCGGCAGCTGCCCACGTGAGTCATGACCCCACTACCCCTACTGCCCTCCCCTGTTCCCAGGAGACCCTACCCAAATAGAACTCAGGATCCCCAGCCAAACGCAGCCCAGGGGTCCTATCCAATCACCATCCCATGCCCAGAAGATCCTACCAAAACCTGCACCCATGCCTGGAGACTCTACCCAAATATTTGGATGCCTACATCATCCACTAGAAATCCTATCAAAATGATATCCCAAGATCTTACCCAAACCATACTCATCCCCTACAGGCTTAACCTACAGGCTTTTACCAAAACAGTGCCCTGACTCCTGAAATATATCCCTAACTGCTAACGACCCTGCCCAAGCTGTTCCCAGCTATCTAGATCTTACCCAATCACCTGGAGCCCTATCCAAATCATTGCCTGATCCCTTGTGAACTTCTCAGATATTCACACCAAAAATGTACCCCAGTACCCAGAAGACCCTACCAAAACATGCTGACTCCACAGCCTATCATGCTCCCTTCCCACCCATCCCAGAGCAAAGACTGGGATAGCCTGGGCAGAGGAGCACAGGGAGAACACGGCGATGCCCACAGCCCTGCTGTCCTTGCAGTACCAGCTGTGCCCCCTGCCATGCCCCCCAGCTGCCAGGCCCTGCTGGATGCCCAGGCACTGCCCGAGGTGCCCCAGCGCAACCGGGCGCTGAGCCAGGCCTGTGCCCCCTACCAGCGCCTGTGCCCACCCGAGGGGGCCCTGCACACCTGCACCCCGCTCAGCGCTCAGCTCTGCCGCCGCCGCCTCCAGGAGTGCCGTGAGTGGGCACCGGCAACCCCCTGGCTCCTCCCATAGATGGGAGGCCCTACAATAACAAATGGGGTATCCCCAGGGGATGCTTGGAAGGGATATGGGGTGTTGGGGTGACAGAGGGTGTTGGGATGAAGTGGGGAGATGGTGGAGGTGGGGGTATGATAGAGTGATAAGGGATCTCTGGTGGAATGGAAGGATGGGAGATGGATCTGGGAAGGGAATTGGAGATTTGGGGGATGGAAGTATTTGGAGTGATGAGCATACTGGGCTGGGCTGGGACACTGAGGGGCAATGAACAATCTGCGGTGGGAGAAGTGGGCAAGGGGAGACTGGGGATACTAAGTCACTGGGGGTGATGAGCACTCCCTGGGGTGGTACAGGGATGTTTGTTCGGGCTGATGGGGGTCTGGGGGCACTGGAAGGAACTTGAGGGACTTGAGGACAGCAGGGCTGTGGTGGTGACATCGGGAGGAGTGTCCCCACATGCCATGACAGCCTGTCCCTGCAGAGACGGTGGCCGCAGCTCCGAGTCCTGACGCAGCAGCGGAGGCGACAATGCCAGGTGAGCCGGGGCGGCCCCGCCGTGCCCACGCCACCCCCCCACCACGCCGGCGGCGCCCCCGGCTGCCTGCTGGGCCGGGGGGCAGAGGTTAGCGTCGGCAGCTGCCGGGCTGCGGGGTGCCCCCGGCCCTCCGCCCGCTCGCCTCCGTGAGCACGATGAAGCTTGACAGCGCGCCCGACGCGCCTCATGTCCCACCACCCCCTCCACCTGCCACGGCCATTGCCAGCCACCCGAGCCCACCTGGGAGACGGGGTGTCCAGCAGCCTGCCAGCAGGACGCACCCCTCATCCCGACTTTGTTCCCCAGGGAGCTGCGGGCGCCGCGGGGTCCCACAAGCCAACGGCACAGCCCCCCGAGGCCGGATCATGGGCGGCAGCGCGGCCCCGCGGGGCGCCTGGCCCTGGCTGGTGTCGGTGCGGCTGCACGGGGAGCTGATGTGCGGAGGGGTGCTGGTGGGGCGCTCCTGGGTCCTCACGGCGGCACACTGCTTTGGCGGGTACGGTGCAGGCACGGCAGTGCGGGGATGATGCCCTGCAGAGGCGGGCACGGGGAAGCACCATCACCCCTGTAACCGGCTGCCCCCCACCCCGCCAGGAACCGGAACGAGCTGGCGTGGACAGTGGTGGTGGGCGACCACGAGCTGGGCAAGCCGGGAGCGGGCAAGCGGGCAGTGGCCGTCCGGCGCATCCTGCCTCACCCTAAGGTCGGTGGAGACGGGCACCACCCCCTCCTCCCTGTGCATGCCCCAGGGGCCCACACCGACATCCCCACATCTCCTTCCAGTTTAACCCCAAAACGTTCCACGGGGACCTGGCGCTGCTGGAGCTGGCAGTGCCGCTGGCCCCATCACCCACCGTCAGCCCCGTGTGCCTTCCCAGCGGCTCCGCGGAGCCCAGCCCCGGCACCCCCTGCTACATCGCAGGCTGGGGCTCCCTCTATGAAGGTAAGAGACACCGTGGGGTGTTCGCCTTTGTGCCCTCTCTGGTGTCCAGCCCCAGAGCACTGAGGCAGGGCAGGGGGATGTGAAAGAGAGGGAGATGTCCGGGCACAGGGCACCCCGTAACGGGTGCCTTGCCTGGCAGAGGGACCAGCAGCCGACGTGGTGATGGAGGCACAGGTGCCCCTGCTCAGCCAGGAGACGTGCCGGGGTGCCCTGGGCAAGGATCTTCTCACCAGTGCCATGTTCTGTGCTGGATATTTGTCTGGAGGCATCGACTCCTGCCAGGTAACACCGTGCCTGAGGGACTGACAGCAGCCCACTTCAAAAATCCCTCACACAGTGCCGGGCGCATACACAGCCCATCGGTATGGCTGGGGTCCCAGCCCAGCCTAGTGCACCGGCATTTCCCCTGCAGGGTGACTCAGGGGGGCCGCTGGCATGCGAGGACCCCACTTCTCACCACTTTGTCCTGTACGGCATCACCTCGTGGGGGGATGGCTGCGGCGAGCGGGGCAAACCAGGAGTCTACACCCGTGTCACTGCCTTCACGGATTGGCTGAGTCTCCAGATGGACTGTGAGTGCTCCTGGCCGCACCACAGGGGGCACGGAGATGCCTTGGGGATTTTCAGCACTCATGGCAGTGCCGGTTCTCTCACAGCTGCCCCTGGCAGCCGAGAGCCAAGCTGCTTCGACCTGCTGGCCGTGGCGCAGCTGCCCCCCGAGCAGCAGTCCCCGGAGCGCGCCCGTCTCTGCGCTTTCTACTCCGGGTCCTGTCGGGCTCCTCAGGGCCGGGCCAGCTGTGCCCGTCTGGCCGAGGAGACCTGCCATGCCAGGACGAGACGATGTGGTGAGCTGGGGGACAAGCCAGGGCTAGGGTGTAGGGAGGAATCCCATTTCTGGACTGAAGACAGGGTCACGTCTCTCCCTCTGTGCCCACAGAGCTGCACTCCTATGCTCAGACCTTGGTGGATCTCTTGCATCAGGCTGGGGACTTCATCCGAAACCAGTTTGATTTCTCCTTCCTCACCCGCACTCTGCCCCAGCTCCTGGGCAAGATCTATGGACACTTCTTCCCTCCCCGTGTTCGCAGGGATGCCCCAGATACTGTCCAAGGTTGGACCACCCTATGTCCACTTGGGCTCCCTCAGTCTCCCCTGTGCTGGTAGCTGTAGCACCAGCAGCCTGCCCTGGCTTCCCAACAGGGCTCCTCTATCCTTTTTCCTGTCCTTTTCTTGTCCCCACAGGCCTGGCTGTGGCAGGGGACCAATCGAGCCCCACAGCAGTGGGACCCCAGAGACCCCTCAGCAGGTGAGGCCACAGGATGAGGGGCTAAAGAGCCTGGGGAGGTGGTGAGATACTGGTGGGCATTGACATGGCATTTTGCGGACAGCCTGAAGCATTGGGATCCTGTTCCTGCTGCTACCAGGGCACTCACCCAGGGTGCCCAGGTGGGGTGCAGAGGGTGGCATTGCCCACCCAGTCTGAGCTCACGCCATTGTGCTTCCAGGTGGGGAGGCAGGCAGCTGCCCCCCTTTGCAGAGCTTTTTGGGGTAGTGGGACCCCAGTTGCAGGACTGGGTGGAGGCTCTGAGGACTGTGGCAGGGGGCAGCCACCTGGTGACAACATGGGACAGGGAGCAGCTCCCTGGGGAGATGCAGCTCTTCCTGCAGGTATGTGGAGAGGGACAGGCTGGGGGAACCCCTGTCCTCTTGTGACTGGGCCACCAGGGACCAAATCCCTTCAGTTCCCCTGTGTCCCCTCCTGACATCCCTTGGGTCCACTGTCCCCTGTGCAGCTGCAGAAGTGGCATCTCTCACTTTGCCACCACAGAAGGGGGACCTCACCCTCCCCAAATAAACCAGTGCTCCAAGTCCAGCCAAGGCAGAGCCAGCCATGGGTCTGCCCCTGCAGCTTAGGATCTGACCCAACAGAGCCACAAAGCCCTTGCATGTCAGCAGTGCCCTGTCTGAAGCCAGCACACCCATGCCCTGCACTCTGCCACTGTGCATGTGGCTGTGCCCACGGGTGCCCTGTGGGTGCCCCATCACCCATCCTCTCCTATTCTTCCCTTCATCAGGGTGAGGATGTGTTGGAGGAGATGGTGGTACAGGGACGAGCCTTCCTCACCCAGCTGCAGGCAGAGCTGGACCTTGGCACCACCCTGGAAGCCATGGAGCCACATCGGGCATCTGGAGAGCTGGCAGGGACTCCCGTGCCAAGCCGTGAACCCCGTGAGGCTGGAGGGACTGGGGACAATGGGGCAGCAGGGTGTCCATTCACCGGCCAGCTCTGCGCCTGGCCAGTGCCCGCCGCATTTTACACCTCTCTCGGTGGCAGGGAGGGAGAAACGGGAGCTGGTGCCCACGGAGCTGCCCAGGGTGGAGGAGGAAGAGGAGGAGGAGGCAGGTGTGGGCAGAGGTAAGCTCCTGCAGATACTATGGGTTGCAAGGTATCACCATGGGAACGGTGACAAGCCCAGCCTTGCACCCCTGTCTTTCGCTATATTCCCTCCCTCTGCCCATGCTCCCCTGGTGTCCCCAGAGCAAGGGTACTCCTCCCTGTGGTGGGCAGCAGCATGGTGCCCCCACGATTGATCCCTGATGTCCCCTCCATGTGTCCCCTGCCTGTCCTGGGGGTTGCAGCCTGCCCTGGCCTCAACGCGTCGGCAGCGCGGGTGGGCGCTGTGCGGGACCTGTACGCCTGGGTGTTGCGGGTGCCCCAGGCAGACCTGGCCATGACCTTCCAAGAGGTGAGTGCCCCATGCAGCCCCTCTGGGCCACACACCCTGGCAGCCAGGCAGTGCCATTGCCATCCCCCCCACCCTGGGCAGTGCCGCTGTCCCACCCTGCCCATGGCTCCCCTGGGACTCGTGGTGCTGTTGTCTCCCCACAGATCCTGGTGGACTTGGGCTCCAAAAACACCAAGGGACTGTACCGGGCACAGGTTCGGGCCACTGTGGGGGGCCGCCCCACAGCCTTCACTGGCCTTGTGGGGCTGGACAGTGACACACTGGCCCGTAGCATGCCTGGCCTCGTCGCTCTGGCGCTCGAAGCGCTGAAAACCTAAAGGGGCAGTGTGCTGGCATGGGGAGAGGGCACTGGGGCAGGTGTCCCTTATGTCCTTCAAACACACTCCACTCCCACTCTTAGGCTCTTCCACCCCTTTCTCCTCAATTTCACCTCAGTGTCTCTTCCCACCAGCACTTCCTTACTTCCCCAGGGCAATGGGGCCCTGGCAGGTATCTGAAGCATCTCAGCCAGGAATCACAGTCCTCCTCTCCCCTGGAACCCCCATCTTGGCAAGCCCACCCTCACCCCATCTTCCCCAGAGGCACTTGAGCTGTTATTTATTTGTACAGAGAAGGTTTATTTTTCAATAAAGAAGGGCTCTATTTTCTAGCTGGTGAATGTGAAGCAAGTGCTGTGCCACACAGTGCTGGTGAAGTGGGTGACAGTAGAGGGACTTTCCAGGGGAGCTATGATATCCTATTGCATCCCCTTTCCTATCCCCCTTGTCCTCTGAAGTGATGCCTCCAGCCTTGGTTCCTGCTGTGCCCACCCTGCCACAGACTCCCCAGCCCCTTCCCCAGGGGTCAGACAGCCTCCTGTCCCTGCAGCACCCACAGCACAGCAGTGGTGCTCACCCTGGTGACACCCTCCAGGACCCACATGAAATCTCCCGACGCAGGGGCCAAGTGTGCCCAGGGTCAGTAGTCAGTGGTGGGTGCCAGCCCTGTGCTTGGGCATCAGTGGGTACCCTGGGGACGCTGCTGTGGGGACCCTACCACTCCGAGCAGCATCACTGGGACTGCTGAGCAGCAGGGCAGGGACGGCTGCTCCCTGTGCCCAGCAATGCCTGTGCTGCGGTGCCCAGGCTCAGGCTGACACTCGTGGGGCCAGCAAGGCCAGCTGTGCCTGCCCATCTCCCCTTCCCTGCACGTGGGGGTGCCGGAAGAGAGGGGCTGGAGCAGCTCTCTGGTGCCGGCACCCTTCCCCCTCAGCACCTGGCACCATCCATCTCCCCCTCCCTCCGGCAGCCGGACATCCGCTCAGCCAGGCCAGGCAGGGAAGCAGCCAGGGCCTGGCACGGCGTGAGGGCACCACGGGCACGGCATGGGGAACCTGCTGCAGCAGCTGGCCCTGCTCGGGGCACTGATGCTGTCGGGTGAGCAGGGTCTGGGTCATGGGGTGCCCTGCTGCTCTGCTGCATGGGGTGCCCATGGGGTTATGGGCCCCCTCGATGGGGCTGGTGGGGGATGATGGTGGCAGGGTCCAAACTGGGCACCAGGGTCCTCAGGGCTGCATTTTGGATAATACCTGGCAGAGTCCACTCACTGCGTGTCGTCTGGGCTTCTTTCCTGGCTGTGCCACCCAGAGCCACATCCCTACCCAGGCTATGTGCTGTCAGTGCACCGTGCCATTGTGTCCATGTGTCCCTGGAAGTGTCTGTCTGTGCCGAATTTCTGACCATGTGTCCCTGCACGCACTGGGTCCGTGTCCGTGAGTCCATGTGTGTTCTGTGTGTACAGCCACCTATGTGCACAGTTCCACCACATCTGTATCCAAATGTCTCGTGTCTGTGTCCCTCTCTGTGCTGGGTTTGTATCTGTGTGTCCCTCTGTGTCCGTGCCCACGTCCTTGTCTTGTGACCATGTGTGACCATGTGCTCCCACCTGTCTGTCATTCCTGCACGTCCATGTCTGTTCTCCTGTGCAGCACAGACATGAAGTGTCCTGGCCTGTTCCTCTGTTCCTCTCCTCTCTGTTCTTATACTACCCTGCCCTGGCTGAGCATCCCTAGGGGCCCAGTAACCCCTGAGCCCCCTGGTTTGCCTGACCCCACACCCCCAGGTGGGCTCTGCATGAACCACGAGGAGCGGCTCATCCACCACCTGTTTGAGGAGAAGGGCTATGACAAAGAGCTGCGCCCTGTGGTCTCCACTGACGAGGTTGTGGATGTCTACCTGGCCCTCACCCTCTCCAACCTAATCTCACTGGTGAGCCCCAGTGGGCAGGGCCCACTGTGGGGTGTCCCCAGCCATGCCTCATCCCTAGGGCTGGTTGCATGGGGGGGAACCCTGAGGCTGCTGTCCAGCCTGAGCTGTCCAGCAGGGTTGAGGGCCCTGGGCTGGGGGGACACCCTGCCATCTCACTGTCCCATGTTACTGTTTGCAGAAAGAGGTGGACGAGACGCTCACCACCAATGTATGGCTCGAGCATGTGAGTAGGGACAGGTGTCACAGCATCAGTTGTGCCACTGTGGGGTGACCCAGCATGTGAGGGGGTGGCCTGAGAATCCTCCCCTCCAGGGCTGGACCGATTACCGCCTGCAGTGGAACAAGTCTGAGTTTGGGGGTGTTGAGGTGCTCCGCCTGCCGCCAGACATGCTGTGGCTGCCGGAGATAGTCCTGGAAAACAAGTGAGCTGTGCCTTAATTTCCCCTCCCAATCATTCCAAACTGTTCCCAGTGCATGTCCAGGACTCCCCTGGCCCCTTCCTAGCCATGCCATAACCTTGTCTCCCTGCTGGCACAGCAATGATGGGCTCTTCGAGGTCGCCTACTACTGCAACATCCTCATCTACGACACGGGCTACGTCTACTGGCTGCCACCTGCCATCTTCCGCAGCACCTGCCTCATCAACGTGGACTTCTTCCCCTTTGACTGGCAGAACTGCTCCCTCAGATTCAGGTGCTGGGTGGCTGGGTCAGGGCAGCAGTGTGGCCATGTCATGCCTGGGTGCTTGCTGCTGCCCGCACCTCCCCTTACTGTCAAGGTGCAAGGGGCATAGGTGACTTGGTAGCCAAAGTCCCTCATGCTGGAGGTCAGGGTGGGTTGGGTGGTGGGTTCCCAGCAGCCCCTCACTGTCTGACCCCCGGCTGTGGTCCAGGTCACTGGCATACAGTGCCCTGGAGATCAACATACATCTGAAGACGGACAGTGATCCAGACACAGGGAGGTCTTACCCAGTGGAGTGGATCATCATTGACCCCGAAGGCTTCACAGGTAATGCTGGTGCTCTCTGTCATGCCCTGTGGGACACCCTATAAAGGTTGGGGGGGCATTCTGGAGTGGGGGCACACTGACATGGAGAAACTACCTGGGGCTTTGTCATCCTGGCACTCATTCCACCTTGGAATGCTATCCACACCCTGAGGGGGGAGACTGGTGCTAGGGGAGGACCTGGTGAGGACAGTCATGGCAGGTGTCCCCCATGCCGTGTGCTATCCCCTGTGCCCTGGCAGAGAATGGGGAATGGGAAATCATCCACCGCCCAGCCCGCAAGAATGTCTACCCTGACATTCCCCCGGACACCAGTGAGCACCAGGACATCACATTCTACCTCATCATCAAGCGCAAGCCGCTCTTCTATGTCATCAACATCGTCATACCCTGCATCCTCATCGCCTTCATGGTCATCCTCGTCTTCTACCTGCCCGCTGACAGTGAGTGAGCCCTGTGGCATGTGTGCCAGTAATGGGAGTCACATCCATGAGGCACCTCTGTGTCCCACACCTGCACCAGGCAACACCCCAGTGCCCAACACGAGGACATCCTAGAACTGGAATATCCCCATCACCTCAGCCAGGCATCCTGGCAGAGAATGCACTTGGGCACAGGATACACCATGCAGGACCCCAGGGTACTCCCATAACAGAAAACCCCTTATGGGGCACTGTATCATGGGACACTGGAAAGGCAACCCTGGCAATTGGGACTCTGCTGGACGTACCTGGAGCAAGGTTTGCCCTGAGCTTACCTGTTCTCCAGGTGGTGAGAAGATGACTCTGGTAATCTCAGTGCTCCTGGCCCAGTCTGTCTTCCTCCTGCTGATTTCCCAGCGCCTGCCTGCCACTTCCCATGCCATCCCCCTCATCGGCAAGTGAGTTCTGGGCACCACTGAGTGCAGCGGGGACATTGTGGAGTCCATTGGTGCCAGAGGGCAGCTCTGCCTGTGCCTAGTCCCTGAGGCAATGCCGGCTCCAAGACCACGCTCCCTACCAGGTACCTGCTTTTTATCATGCTTCTGGTGACAGCTGTGGTGATCATCTCCGTCGTGGTCCTCAACTTCCACTTCCGCACCCCCAGCACCCACATCATGTCTGACTGGGTCAGAGAGGTGAGCAGAGTGTGGGCTGGGGTGTGTGCACTGCTGGGTACAAGGGTCACACTGTACCCCACAGGGGGCGTGGGACAGCAGAGCCCTGGCATTGCACTCCAGATGGAGTTTATGGGCAGAAAGAGGGAACAAGGTAGCAACACACTGGAGAGGTGACCAAGGGACATGACACTCCCTCTTGTGTCCCAGGTCTTCCTGGAGAGCCTGCCCCGGCTGCTGGGCATGACACAGCCTAGCGAGAGCCCGGCGGGCGCTCCGTGCATCCGGCGCTGCAGCTCGGCCGGCTACATCGCCAAGGCAGAGGAATACTTCAGCGTCAAATCCCGCAGCGAGCTCATGTTTGAGAAGCAGTCGGAGCGGCACGGGCTGACCAGCCGCATCACCCCTGCCCGTGAGCCACGGCCCCTCCGTGGGGACAGAGGGAAGGAAAGTAGGGCTGGGTCTCCAGGGTTGGCAGCCCTTTGGGGCCAATCTCACTGCCCCCTCTCATCCCCAGGCTTGGTGCCGCTGGGCATGGACTCAGGCGAGGAGCAGCCCTACGAGCACATCAAACCCGTCATCGACAATGCCAACTACATTGTCAAGCACATGAGGGATGAAAACAGCTACAATGAGGTGGGGACATGGGCACCAGGAGGGCAGGGGGAGCTCCTTGTGCCCACTGTGCCCCTGCACTGCCTGGCTCCTGGCTCTCTCCACAGGAGATTGACAACTGGAACCGTGTGGCCCGGACCCTGGACCGCCTATGCTTCTTCCTCATCACCCCCACACTGGTGGTGGGCACCCTCTGGATCTTCCTCATGGGCATCTACAACCACCCGCCGCCACTGCCCTTTGCTGGAGACCCCTACGACTACCGGGAGGAGAACAAGCGCTTCATCTAGGGGGCTGTGGGGATCCCATGTGCCAGCTTCTCCCCCACCTGTCTTGGTTTGGGAAAATAAAGCTTCTTGCCATGGGGCACTGAACTGGTGGCTGCCCTCAGTGTGCCCCAATGGGCACGTTGCCCAGCCTGAACACTGTGTGTGTCCTGGGGAGGGTGATGCCCAGCCAAGGAATGGGTGTGGTTGGATATCCTGAGTGTGGTGGACCCCAGCTGTGGCCAGAAGAGGTGTGGTGGTACTGGCCCTGCTACCTCTGTGGGCTGGGCTCTTGGGTCTGGATGGGCTGGGGAAAGGAGTTGGCCACCCCAGCATGGCACCATCCCCTGCAAACCCACTGCAGTTGGCAAAGATGCCATCAGTGCCCACATTTCTCCCCTGCCCCCATGATGGCCCCTCCAGACCCACAATGTCCCCCCAGCACACCCCATCCCGCAGTGCAAGGCAGGGGCCCAGAGAGGTGTCTCCTTCCCCAGATCAGCAGTGGCATGCCAGGGCTCTGGTTTCAGGGGACACCTCTGACGTCCCCCCACCGGCAGTGGCCCAGGACAGCTGTCACATCCTCTCCACTGAGCCAGGAATCTCACCACACCCCCACACCCCCATCCCCCTCTCCCCGTGACCATTCTACACGGGGGCTGGAAGGATTTGAACCCCTGGGGGGGAGGCATCGCTCCCCAGGCTCATGTGATGGGACTTGCCTGCCCCTTCCCCACCCTATATTCTGGGGGCAGCTACTGCCATGGCAGAGACAGGATGTGCTGGCAGGGAGGAAACCTCTTTCCCATAATCTGCAAGGAGGTGCACCCCTTTATGGGAGACACAGGGAACCCCACAGCACAGAGCTCATTTTGCCCCTTGCCCCAGTCCCCACCTCTCCAGCACAAAATGCCAGAGGAGCTTCCCAGCCTCCCAGCTTCTGGCATCGCCTCACCAGCGGGGGAAGTGGGTGGTCACACGTCCCTCCCGGGGCCCCGTGGCTGTTGGGAACAGCTGACGGTGGCAGGGGACAGCTGTCCTGTCCCAGCGGGCGCCAGGACAGCGCGCCCAGAACGCGTCGGCGCAGGCGGCCGAGCGGAGCCGCAGCCCCTGCGCCCACGGCACCGCCATGCGTGGCCACGGCCTCCTGCTCGTCCTCTGCACCCTGGCAGGTAAGATCTGCCCGGCCAGGGAGAGGCCTGGAGGGCACCTGACCACCCCCCACCTTAGCACCTGGGGGTTTGTCACTCCTGGGAGTCCAGCACCAGGCTGGCACCGGGCTGTCCCTGTGCTGGCAGCCCACTTGCTCCCGTGTCCTGCCCTGGAGAGTACCCGGGCGAGATGGGTGAGGGCGTGCCGGGGACACAGCCTGGGCACCGGCGGGACTGTCAGGATCGCGGAGCAGCGCACACACACCCGCAGCAACACGCACTTGGGCATCCCTTTCCCATGCACCCACCCCTGTGCCTCCCCCTCAACGTATCAGGTCTAGGGGCCATCAGTGACCCCACTGCCTTCTCCCCGCGGTGTCACATGGCGTGTGCCCTCCCAGGTGTGAGCTGCAGGAACCAAGAGGAAAAGCTGTTCCAGGACCTCATGTCCAACTACAATCCACAACTGCGCCCGGCCCGGGGGGATGAGATCATCGATGTCTCCCTCAAGCTCACCCTTACCAACCTCATATCCCTCGTGAGAGACCCCCCTCCGGGGCGGGGGGAAGGGGGAGGGAAATTTGCCCCCACTTGTGGGGCAGAAGGCAGGGCACTAAAGCAATCTCCCTCATTCCTTCCCTGCCAGAATGAACGGGAGGAGACCCTCACCACCAACGTCTGGATTGAGATGGTGAGACCCCTCTCCTCTAGGCAGGATCATGCCCAGGAGTGGCGTATCAGGGTGGCACCCCATGAGGGGCTGGCACTGGAACCTGACCCTCTTTTGTGGGCACCCCCAAATGAGCCCATTTTGTGGGCAGCATAGCACAGACAGCTCACAATCTCTTTCATCTTGGGGGGCTGCATGATCCCTCCTCCTCATCTCTCCTTCTCCCAGCAATGGTCTGATTATCGCCTGAGCTGGGACCCCGAGAAATATGACAACATCCAGCTGCTGCGGGTACCCTCCACCATGGTCTGGCTGCCAGACATCGTCCTGGAAAACAAGTAGGTGACAGAGCAATGGGGACATGTCCCCACATAGGGCTGGCAGCTTTCCCCCAGGCAGAGTTTGGAGCTGAGCCCATCCTTTCCCCCCCAGCATCGACGGGACATTCGAAATCACCCTCTACACCAACGTGCTGGTGTCCCCTGATGGCAGCATCTACTGGCTGCCCCCTGCCATCTACCGCAGCGTCTGCGTCATCCACGTCACCTACTTCCCCTTCGACTGGCAGAACTGCACCATGGTCTTCCAGTGAGCGTGGGCACCATGGCAGCTCCTCCTGGGACATAAGGATTAGCGAGGGATCCCCACCTTTGCCCTTGGGGAGATAAGTGCCTCCTGCCTATCCTCTGCCACTTAGTAGGAGGCACCACAGACAAGCCAAGCACCCCAAGGAAGAGCTGGAGGTGCCACACTGGCACCCCTTGCTCATCCAGCTTGCTACATGCCAGCCTGTGCCACCAACTTGTCTCTCCCCAGGTCCCAAACATACAGTGCCAATGAAATCAATCTGCTGCTGACAGTGGAGGATGGCCAGACTGTGGAGTGGATCTTTATAGACCCCGAGGCTTTCACAGGTAACACTGCAGCCACTGCCACTGTACAAGGGTGTCCCACCACAGGGGACATCCAGCACGTCTGCTGCTACACTGCTGGCTGCCAAAAGCAGGGCTTCAGGGACTATTAGCAGCTCCCACCATTACATGGGCACTTAAGTTATTAGTGGAAGCAGGAGTGTGGGGGAGATTTGTTTTTCTAACCCCCCCCCCCAGCTTGGGGCTCTTGCAGCCTGGCAGCTGCTGCCGGAGAGCACTGCTCCTGCAAGCTTGATTGATGCTGGGAACGTAGCTGTCATGGCCAAACAATGACATTTTCCATCACATTTTAATTGCATATTGAAGGAACAAAATGCTTTTCGGGCAGCGAGATTTATTTTTTCATTACCGGCCTGAGTTGCGATCTTGACTGGGAAAAAATCTATCGCTCCCGCGGAGAGCACCAGAGAGCAGTGAGCTGTCACCCAGTGTCATGCTTGGCTTCCCTCTGTGGCACTGTGGAAATGGGGAGATGAGGGGATCCCAGCCCCACAGCTGTAGCCCTGGGAGCCCCCAAGGGGTTAAAGGCACCCTTATGTGCCCAGCTACCCCATCCAACTGCTTTTTGAGGTATTTTGCCCAGGCGCCCTGGCATGTTCCACAGTGCTCATCTCCCTCACAAGTGTCTCTAGCACTGTGCACAGCCTGGGTGCCCTGAGGGGCCCATGCCAATCACCAGTCCTCCCCTTCCTCCCTGGACTGGGGGGCTGGAGGCCCAGCACCCCTGTAGGGACAGTGGGACTCACCTGGCACCATCACGATGCAGAGAACGGCGAATGGGCCATCAAGCATCGCCCCGCTCGGAAGATCATCAACGCGGAGCGCTTCACCCCAGATGACATCCAGTACCAGCAGGTCATCTTCTACCTCATCATCCAGCGCAAGCCACTCTTCTACATCATCAACATCATCGTGCCCTGTGTCCTCATCTCTGCGCTGGGTGTGCTCGTCTACTTCCTGCCTGCCAAAGGTACAGTGGGACCATGACCCATGTGGGCATGGGGATGTGGAAGGGGACAGCGACATTCCAGGAAGGGCTCCTTATCCCCTCTGTGCTTGGGGACCATCAGTATCATCTCTCACCCACTCCTGTAGTATTTGGATTGGGGGCAGTGAGTAAATTTTTAGGTATCCCATAGTTAATGCCTCAAGGCAGGACTTGTCTAATTCAGCTTTTGGGTGGGGTTTTTTTGCCTTAGGAGGGCAATGCCCACAGCACTACCCTGTGCCAAACTCTGCCTTTCCCCCTCTTTGGCAGCGGGTGGGCAGAAATGCACTGTCTCCATCAATGTCCTCCTGGCCCAGACTGTCTTCCTCTTCCTCATTGCCCAGAAGGTGCCTGAGACCTCACAGGCTGTGCCTCTCATTGGGAAGTAAGTGACACATTGGGATAGGGGTGCCAGCCCTCTTGTCACACTGTGCCATCAGGGTCTCAGGTGGAGCAGAGAGTGCCCAGACACAGGACCATGGTACAGAAATAACCCTCAGCCCAGATGGGGCTGACACAGGGCTACCACCTGCCCATTTCACTGCCTGTCTCCAGCTTCCACCAGCAGGAGGGCACAGAGAAGGACCTTGCACGACCATAGCTTGTGACCCAGCAGCCCTACTGAGGCTCTGTGCCCCCTCCCCAGATACCTGACCTTCCTCATGGTGGTGGCAGTGGTGATTGTGGTGAATGCTGTCATTGTCCTCAACGTCTCCCTGAGAACGCCCAACACTCACTCCATGTCCCAGAGAGTGCGCCAGGTACCTGCCATCATCCCACTACTCTTCATACAGGGGGAATGGAATGGGTATTTGGGGATCAAGGCCATGTCCCTTGCAGAGTAAGGTGGCAGGCATGCCTTCCTCTGAGTGCAAGTCCTGGCACAAAGAAAAGGCCCCAGATGTCCCCTGTGGACCAGACTGTACCACCAAGCCTCTCCCAACACTGGGGGGAAGCAGGTGCCAACAGCCCAATAGCACCATGCTCCAAACAATGCCAGGGGAACCAGTCACATCCACTGGGTGCTCTGGGCGGTGTCAGGAGGACAGATCCCCACAGGTGACACTGTGCCCAGGTGTTCCTGCACCTCCTGCCCCGCTACCTGGGCATGGCTGTGCCAGAGGAGACCCCAGGGCCTCCACGAGCCATCCGCAGACGCAGCTCCCTGGGGCTCATGGTGAAAGCCGATGAGTACATGCTCTGGAAAGCCAGGACCGAGCTGCTCTTTGAGAAGCAGAAGGAAAGAGATGGGCTGATGAAAACCGTACTGGAGAAGATTGGTGAGTGACCCCAGGGGGTTGGCACCTCCCTGTGAAGTTGGGCTTTGTGCCAGGTGGCTGAGTGCTTGCCAGTGCCCACTGTGCTGGCTACTCACAGGACGTGGTCTGGAGAGTGGCAGTACCCAGGACTTCTGCCAGAGCCTGGAGGAGGCAGGTCCCGAGATCCGCGCCTGCGTGGATGCCTGCAACTATATCGCCAATGCCACACGGGAGCAGAACGACTTCAGCAGCGTGAGTCAGGGCTGGGGGCAGAGGGATCTGCATGGGGAGCAGTGGGCACAGCCCTCACCCTTCTTGTGCCACTGGCAGGAGAGTGAAGAGTGGATGATGGTGGGACAGGTGATCGACCGTGTCTGCTTCTTCATCATGGCCTCTCTCTTTGTGTGTGGCACTGTTGGAATCTTCCTCGTGGCTCACTTCAACCAGGCACCTGCCCTGCCCTTCCCTGGGGACCCCAAGCAGTACCTGCCACAGTGATGCTCACAGGTGCCCACCAGCCAAGTGGTGGAGATGGGGGAAGGAGGAACATGGCATGCTCCTGCTGTGCTGAATGTGGAAATAAAACCCCCAAGCCTTGCAAGCCTCCATGTCATCTCTGCTCCATGCCCAACCACCTCAGAGGCTGGAGGTGCCCCCTGTGCAGGCTGGCCACGCACCTCTAAGGCTGCACAGTCCTGTGGGATGAGGCATGGGGAAACTGGAGCAGAGTCAGACATCTCACAGGCCATGTAGCAGTGCTGGCAGCAAGAGTCACATCACCCCACTGCAAATTTACAAATTCCAGCCCAGGACAAATGGGAATACCGTCATCCCTCTCATGGCAGTGGGGCAGGAATCCCAGCTACAGCTGCCCATTCCGGGGCAACAATGGAGCTATGGATGGGATTGGTGGCAGCTAATACTTCCCTCAATTTATGCCCTGACTGTGGGTCTTGGGGACAGCTGAAGTGCTGTCCCTTGATCCCTACCAAGCAGCTTGAGGTAGAAAGACTGGGCCACCAGGCTCCAAAACACCCTCTGGGATGTGTGCCCCATGGCATCCATCCTGCTGGGAGCATCAGCACAACTCCCTCCCCCACCAGCCTTCCTTGCCCTATGGGATCATCTCTGTGACGCACAGCCCCTTCCCCCATCCTAGCAATGCTGCATCCCCTGGTGCACCTCAGTGACCTCTGGGGCCCCCTGGCTTTGTCCCTGCTGGCAGGGGATATGAGAGGGGTCAGCCTGGGAATGGTGGCAAGCAGCATCTGCTCCTCTATGATCCAGCTCATGTCACCTGCGCCTGGCTGCAGGACGTGCGTCAGCCTCACAGTCCCAGCACCGGCTGCCTCTGCTGCTGCCGGGAGAAAACCAGTAAGTTACTGCCCACAACTGCCCTGGCACTGCCTGACAGGGGTGAGGGCACTGTGGGCACCAATGGGGGAGGAAAACACACAGCAGCTGAGACATCACTTCTTGGGCATCTGCAGCCTGGTCATGGCCTGGAACCACTCGGGGCTGTGCCAGCCTGCTGCTGCTTTCTTCAAAGTGGCTTTTCCTGCCCTATTCCTACAAGATGTGTAGTGCCCACAGCACCAACACCAGCTCCCGGCTGGCACCTTGAAGGAGGTGGGCATGGTGCTCACCCCTCTCAGGCAGAAGTGCTCAGAGGACCTTAGCTAGGTCCTGCCCCCTACCTGGGTCACCTCCCACAGCCATGACCCACGTGATCTGACCAGGTCCTGGGGTTCTGTACTCCTGGCCACAGTCTTGCTGGTAAGTGATGTTACTGTGCAGTACTCCTGTCCTGCCACAGCCATGTCCTCTCAGTGGCTGAAGGGCCAGACCCTCCTGGCCCAGTGTCCCCAGCCCTGTGAGGGCCAGGAGCTGCCATAAGCTGCCCAAACCAAAGCATGAGGCATGTCTGCAGCCCCCAGGCTCTATCTTCTGTCCCCAAGAAGATGCATAATTAATGCACTCTGGTCTGTCTCTGCCTGCCCATTTCCCATTGATTACAGGGTCCCTTTTGCCCTGCTGCCAGTCTCCAGGGTGGGGTACTATCACCTACTTCTTACCACTCTAGAGACGCTGCTTCTTCCAGTGAGCTCAGGATCCAGCATGTCCATACAGCACAAGTGGAAACGGATGAGCTCTTCCAGCCTGCTCGGAGCACGTAACTGAGATCACACTTTCCACTATCTCCAAGCAGTGGTTTTATGAGCTCTCAAGAGATGTCTATAGTATATAATTTCAGAGACAAGAACAAAAGCACGAGCTGTATGTCACAGATCTTGGGCAGCATATGAGCCTTGCAGGATCTGGTGGGGGAACACCTTGTAGGTCCCTCTGAGGTTATGGGGGGAGTGCAGTGAGAGGAAAAGCTTCCTCAGCCCAGTATCAGCTTCCTGTGTTCACACTCCATCAAGAAGCACTAAGACAAGGCAACATCATCCTCCAACTGCTCCCCTCCACAGAGAGAACTCCTTTCTCTCTGTGGGCCGGGAAGGGCTATCAGCCCCCATCAGACCAGCTGTAGCCCAAGTCACCCAGGACCCATGAGCTCATCACAGTTCAGCATCCCCTTAGGAAAGAACTCAAGGGAATGCTCTCTTTTGAGCTCCAGGGCTCAAAGATATCCCAGTTTCCCCAAAGGCCATTTTGCACGGATTTAAGTTCAAGGGTGTTCAAAGTCTTTGGGATAATGAAAACAGGAAAGGTCTTGACTCACTGCAGATTTGGCACTCCCATGGCTAGAGGCTTCCTTCCTGAATTAAGAGGATCTGAAACCTTTTTCTAGAGCTCAACAGAAGCTCCTTCCCTTCCCAAACAACCTCATACTGGTGTTTTCACCATTCTCATTAGCAGGACACAGTGGGCCACAAACCAAAAGTCCAGCTCAAAAACCAGTCTGGCTCCATCCCCCTCCAGGCTATAGAAGGCCCCTGGCTTAGCACTGATCAACCACTGCTTTTTTCCTGACCTCAGGAAAAGTAGCCTTAAAGAGGACAAACTCCACATCTGGTCAGCTCACTTTCTTCAAGGCTGAGCAAGAGGAACTTCTGCTGAGTTCCTCTAAATCTCAACCACGGGGGCAGTGGGAGGAGAGGAACAGCCTTCCTGGGAAGGGTTCTTCCACAGCTCACTCACAAAGCATATTTGAGGGCGAGCACAGCAGGACCATAGTGTTTTCAGATTTAATAGCAAGCCTGCACTCATCAGCACCAGCTTAGACAAGGGGCATCGGAGGCGAGAAGTGGGCGAGTACATGAAATAACAGAGGTGGACATGACGCACAGCTGGGCACAACAACAGGATAAAGCCCTAAGTGATGTCATCTGCAAAAAGCTAAATGTGCTGAGAATAAAAGGAACCTGCAGCTAATATTTCAGCCCTGCCTTGTAAGGCTATTTTTGCTTAGATTGCCAAAATGCAATTACAACTAAATCCCCCCTAACAAATACTGGAGAGCAGCAGGGGAGAGTTGTATTTAAAAGGAATCTTAAGTAGCAGCCATAGTAGTACCTGCCTGCAGCAGAGAAAACAAACCATGTCTGGAAAAGAGCATTTGGTTGAGAGCTGGTGACAAGTGCCAAAAAGCAGGAACAGGACCGTGGGTCTCAAGAAACACAGACAGGGATGCCACTACAGCTTGGGAAACAGCCCTGCTCCCTGCCCAGCCAGGTGCTAACTGCCTGACCATGGGGAGCACTTAAGTCATTGCTGTCAGTGCAAGAAATGTCCCTAAAGATAGCCTAGAACTGACACTTTCAACGAAGAAAAACCCTTCAGAAGACTGAATATTTTAAACTCTTTTCTCTGCCAGTCTTGGCTGCTTTCAATCTAGACTTCAATAGTAAGACCAGGAATTTGCAATTGGAGTCATGAGGCTGAATGTCTCCCAGGCCCCAAGGCTGGTAATTGTCCCAGACACGGGCCACTGGTTCTGTAGTCATGAGCAGACTGGCCCAAGCAGCCCCTTCTCCTGGGGGACTGCACAGAGCACATGGGGCAGGAGATGTGCCCCATCACTGGCCACAGACTCCCCTCCTGGGCCCAAGGCAAAGGCTCCATTAAAAATGAAAGGCAATTGTGCGATTCCCCAAGGAAAAAGAGAAAAGGCTGGAGCTGTTAATGAGTACAATTAGTGTTGTAGTCAAGCAGAATCAGAGGAAATAATTAGCTCCTATTGTTTCCATGGCATACAAATTGCAGCCATGCTGGCTTTCCAGGCAGCAACCCATCATTTGAGGCTCACCCCAGAGGACAGGGGGTCACTGCCAGCCCTTCTTCTGGTCACAGCTGTCACGCAGCTCTGAGCAGCAGGCTGGGCCATCGCCCTCTTCTGCTAAACCCACCAGGGGCCCAGTTTCCCAGGTGGCCAGAGACTTACAAACCCCAGTGCACACCAGAAGCAGGCTTGGCCCTGAATTCAGCCAGTGCTGTTGGCTCTCCATCGAGACAGAGTGAAGGCAAACCTCTCTTTGTACTGGTTTAAGGGAAGCTCAAATCCCTCTCCATAACAAATAGGGGTGGGTACAAGGCACTGCTAACCTGGGAGTATAAAGAAGAGGCAAAGATACAGCAAGCAGCCTGGAGAAATACCACTACACTGAATTTCAGACACAACCAAAAAATGAGAGACTGAAAGAAACAAAGAGACCCAATAATTTATTGGCAGAACTGAAAAGGGGCATTTGAAAACCACAGGGCTGACTCTCAACTGGGATGCTCCTCCCAGCTGCAGAGAGATTTATAATACTGGTATCCCTCAGCAAAAGGCTCTGATGTTGGGGCAGAATCCCAGAGATCCTGCGTGCCATGTAGAGAAAGACAGGAAAGTGCTGCAAGAAGTGGCCCCGAGGGCCCGCCGCTAATTGAAAGGCTGCCTCCCGCCCCACTGCTAAAAAAAAGTTTGTGTAAGACAAAATCGGCCTCTATTGTCACCGCTGCTGGAGGCTTCAGGTGGATCCTTCCCCCAGGGAGGAGTGCGAGAGTGGCCCATGAGTCCCTTCAGAGGTCGGAGGCCACTCTCAGTGCTTTCAACACGGAGAGAGGAGCTTAGTGCCAACTCTTGTTCTCACAATGTGATTTTTGTGTTTCGAAAGCTTGAATTATCCCTGGAAAACAGAGGGAAGAAAAGAAGTGGTTAAAGATGTGCATTCCTTCAGATCACAACACCTCCCCATTCTCCCCACTACAGCTACCAGTGTCGCCATCCCAGTACATCACTCAAAATCAACACTTGCTAAATCTCCCATGCAGATCTTCCTAACTACAAACTTCTCACACAAGTCAGCTGTCACTCCAGAACCCTTGGAACAGAGGGAGATCCTGGTTCATCCCCATTCAATGAGAAGAAAAAATTGTCATCTCCTGTAAGCAAAGCACATGACAGAATGTGGAAACCTCCCTGATGGATTCTGCTGTTTAAACAACTTGCAAGGTCTCTTCTTTAGCAAACATTTATCTCGGGGATTCTGCTTGGAACACAAATATACTACCAGACCAACCTCCCCCTGCCTCTGTCCCTCGTATTTAGTCATACTGTCAACAAGTTTAGCTCTCTGATCTCTCCTACCTTAAAAGTATCTAATCTGAAAAGGGTGTTTTCCTCAAGTTTAAATAGACAAGTCTCTTCAGCAGCTTCTACTCACTCAGAGTACAGCCACGAGCCTTGGGGGCTATTGACCAAGGAAGGAGTGCTGGTCTGCAAGCTCCCTCAGTACAGTCTCATGGCACTGCAGCAATTGAAGATGGGGCAGATTACAGAAATCTGTTCCTGCTTACTGCCAGCCTGTGAGCAGCAGCAACAGGCAAGGCATACTCCCACATTAATAGGTAGTGTGTTGAAAAAAAGGAGATTACAATTACTTTGAGAGGATAGGTTTGGCAGGGACAGGGCTGTAAGTTGCCCAAGCCAAAACATTTAGGGATGCCCCAGGACATACCACATAAAACAGCTGAAGAGCAAAGGCAGCAACTTCAGCAGCAAGGTGCTGTGCAGGACTGTGAAATTCCATTCAAACCCGTGAGCTATCATTGTGGGCTGTCAGCAGCTGCATGGCAGCAGTACCAGCACAGGCTGGAACACCTCCAGGAGGTGGGCTGGAGAACTGGAAGAACAGAAGGAAGTAAAAACCACTTTTCAGCATTAAAAAAGTTACTCTGCATGACCTGACAGCAAAAACCATGCTGCAGAAGACTGGGGTTCACCTCTGCACTTGCTAGAAAAGCAGGCTAGGCTGCCATTTGGGAATGTGATTCAGGATTCACTAACTGGATTCTGGTTAATTTGCAACAATGGTTTGGCTTTCTATCCCATACTGGACTTTCACCTGTGCCATCTACCTCAGAAGGACAGCACACTTTAGGGGAGCTCTTTAGTGGACAGATTTCTCCCTGTATTTTTCCTCCTTCTGCCTTTATTAGGGTGCCCCAGGCCCTCTGCTCATCCCTGCTCAGCACAGGCCACCCAATACAGCTGAGAGTCAAATGAACTCTGCCACTGTTTTCCTGTACCCTTGGCACATTTGCTGTCTTCAGAGCCTGGTATATCATTAAGTGAGCTGGTTTCCTCTTTCAGAAGGACACGTGAATGTCATCTAACAATAACAACACTAACAAATGCCTGTGTAGTATTTTGTAAACACTGATCCTCACAAAAAATCAAACCTGTGGGGGGAGAGAGGTATTATTTTCACCCATTACTTCAGAGCAAGGTATGATAACACTGCTTTCCCAAAGCTGTTGAGGGAGGTTTGGGGATCCCCAGCAGCTCCTCCGAGCTCAGCTGTGTTGGAGCAGCTACGTTCCACTGCCCAGTTATGGGAATAGAGCAATGTAAATGCTTCCTTCCAGTAGATTCGTCTGCTCTGGCACTCAGCAATCCAGTGATCCCACTTGGCTACAATCAACCCAACTCTCATGGCCAGGCCTCTTGCTGGCCTTTCTTAAGGGCCTGCTGTCAGGGAATTGGGCACTGCAGAGAAAAACAATCTAAGCTGTGAGGCTCCCAGCAGCCCTGGGCTCACCTTGGCTATGTTCTCTGCACATCTTGGCTGACTACCAGCAGTAGAGAGTGGTTGTCTCATTAGCCACAACATTATTATTTCTACCTACAGTAGCTACTGGGTGTCCTTCCTGAACAAGCTTTTATTGACCAATTAATTTATTCTGTTAACAGTTTTTAATTTTAATTTTTAATTTTTTTAATTGTTTATTCTGTTTAACAGTCCACTGTTAAAGAGCTGTGTGTCAGGCCCCAGGTGCCTCTCTCAGTGTCCACTCTCTGGATGTGCTTAGGACTCATTTACCACTCCATACCTGCTTACAGTCAACCCTAGGCAACACACCCAAGCTGAAGACATACCTCTCAGCCTCCTGGGACCAGGTCTGGGATACAAGTGCCTCATACACAGGAAAGACACATTAGCAAAATAGCACACAGCACTTCAAGAGAAAATGCTGGTGTCTGGTCAAAAAAACCAAAAAATTAAAGTAATTTTGATCTTTGGAAAAGAACAAATAGCAGGAAGGGCCCACCATCAGACCCATAAGACAAGAGAACATGCCAGCCCATGGGAAGAAGTTTGGAAGCTGAGAGGTATGCCATGAAGTCACATAGGAAGAAAGATGAGGCCCTACCCTGGGTGTGACAGAGGGAGGGGGAGCGTTCGATCAGCGGCCACTGCTGTTCACCAGGCCATGAAACTCCTCCCAGGCCCTGGCAAGCCAGAGGGAAAAAAAAATGAAATAAAACCAAAAAATAGCACTTCAGATCAAAGGCTTCTTAACTTTTAACGAGAGCAGAAACATTCAATAACGTTTAAAAGGCACTTGTCTTCAGAGAGCAAGGCAATATTCTCTGATAGCCCTAGTGGATAGAAGCATCCTTAAATCCAGCCAAACATCTGACAGCACAAGGCAGCTTTAGCGTTCTGCACAGACATGAAGCGTTCCCACTGGCTGCTGATGATAAAGCCACATTAATACCCAGAGACAGGTATGACCTTCCTAGTCACAAATGGAATATCCATTTCCTATTGCTCATAAAATAGACCATGTTACGTCTTTCTGGAGGATTATCACATTCCTTGGCTGGTTATACTCAGCTAGTTACTGGCCTCATGTTTTGCCACATACTGCATATGCAGGTAATCCCCCCAAAAGGGGCTTCTTTCAATGCCACGCAGCTTAGCTCTTACGAAATTCTTTGATCAGGCAGCAGAATCCAATTGTTATTAGGAAGTCTAATTTCCCATTGTAAACCTGCATTGTTAACGACGACCCAGTAAAAACATCCCAACTATCTGAAATGAAAATGTTTTTAGGTAAGTTAGAGGGACAGGTCCAACACTGCATTCCCTGGTGGAGAATGTTACTGACAGATGAAGGCAGCAGACAGAAAAATTGCTGTTGGTTTTATGAAGGCAGCAAACTGAAAACCTCTCAGGGAAAACACGCTGAGGTTAATGTGAGCATGGCTACTATCTTCTAGGATCAGAGACGTCAAAGAACCTCACAGTTCTCCATGCCCAGCAAAACAGTACTGGTGCCTACAGCACATGCCAAGCCATTTTCTGAAGCCACAAAGTCCCATGGAGCTGGAGGGACCTTAAAGAGAACCCAGGTCAATCATAAACTCAGACCACCCTCTAGATTTTTTTGCTGGTACTTCTCAGCTGCTTCACATTTTGTTTTGTGTGTTGCCTCATCAGGCCACTGCAAAATAGGAGAGTCCAGAAATGGAAATCCTGCATTAGTCAGCACCTGTGCCACAACTGGACCACCAACCTGGCTCTTATCTGAGCCTCAGAGTCAAGCTCCCAAACGGAATTTGCAAAAGCAGCCCAGGTGTCACATGCTCTTTCCCAGCAAGTTATAGCCCAAATAAACACTAAGACCTTGGGGTTCAACAGCCTCACTCCAGAAGAAAGTTAGGGAGAAGAGAAACTCTGAATCTGAAGCCCTCTTATTTGCTGGTAGTCTTTGCACATTTCCAAACTTGTCAAAGAGTCTCCACCCTCATGTCTTCCCTCCAACCTCCCTTGTATCTCTGCCACATTCTCATCACCCACAATCACATCTCTCTTTCCTCTCCCATAGTACTCCCAAACTTATAACTTCTCAGCAGAAGGAACACAAGGACAGATTACTTGTCAACATGATCGATAATTTATTACCCCTTTCACACTAAGGAGTTCCTTGTTCCAACATCCCAATAACATCATGCACAGTCCTTCATCTCTGTCCTCAAAGACAGAGAGGAAAAGCTCTTCCAGCCAAGAATTTTTAATTCAAGACCCTCATATGTATTATAGTACTAATGACTCCAACTATCTGCTGACTTGACTGAAAAAAATCCACCAGGATGTGTCTGCCCTAATGTACCTAAACTATGCTAGGACAGCAAACTGCTCTCATTCCATACTGAACAAGCCTGCCAGTTAATTTCATCTGGCAGAATCTTTATGACCTGTGACATGCCAAAGGCACAGTGCCAGAGAGTCTAAGAGGTTATTTTTATGTATAGACAGTTTTAGTACCTTATTGCCATACTGTCTGCACAGCGATCAGATACTCAGTGAATTGATCCCCATCACTTAGATTATTCCCACTGAACAGATGGGACATGGAAACGTTAGCAGGCTAAACAAAGCCAGCCAGAGCTGCTCTTCCACACTCATTCCTGACCCACAACTGTTGAAACTTCCTACCTTCTTCCCCACTGCCCAGGATCAGGAGCCAGACAGAACTCCCTTTAGCCCCAGAAAGTAAGTTGGAAGAAAAACAAAAATAAAAGAAGCCACTATCTCCCCAAAAAGGAAAAGAAAAAAAAAAAAAAAAAAAAAAAAGGAAGACCCCATCACAAAGAGGAAGGGCAGTCAGTTGCTTCAAGGGGCTTTCCAAATCACTATTGTGCAAGCAGCACTAGCTGTTTTCTGGAAACATTCTCAGTTAAGTCCCAGTAGTTTTCATCCACTATTTCTCTGTGCAGCCCTGCTCCTTACCTTCTCCTTCCCCAGCTAAAAAGGATTCAGAGAGCTCAGAGTGCACTTATGGTACCTTACAAAGGGCACCAAGGTCTGTCTCTTTTGCCAGCCCACGTGGAACCTCCCAGCACAATGACCACTCACTACACTCTGCAGGTGTCCAGAGCAGCATAGCCTCTTTCTGGGTGATTCCCCTGGGATTTGCTCACAGTCAGACAAGAACTTTTTGACTAACAGATTGAAAAAAACATCTAGGGTAGTCTTCTGAAATAATTATTTCACCTGTCTGGCAGTACCTGGAGCAAAGGCAATATAACACAATTAAATAAACACAACTGAACAGACCTCCTTGAAAAAAAATGAAATAAATAGGTTATAGGCACTTTTTTGGTAAGAGACAGGCCACCAAGATAAGGCAGCCTTTCACAAAGTCATGAATACTTCTGAGCAAAGCATATTATGCTGATGGAGAATGAATCACTGAATCCATCAATTCAAAGACCAGGTCTATGCAAGTGCTCTTAGACTTTCAGCACCTGGAAACATCACTGGAACTGGAGAATGGAGCGCTAAATGAATGAAGCCAGTATTGCAGAGACTCAGGAGAAGAGGACAGCTATCAGATCTGGAACCTCACTGCTCTCCTCTAGATTTTATTCCTGCTCTCAGACTTGAATGGATGAGAGTGAAACAATGCAGCTCTAGAGGCACCCTGCCTTCCTCTTACAGGCATCACAATGTGTAAGGGTCCCCTCTGCAAACCATCTCTCTTTAGGCAAGGTCAACCCTGCCCACTCCATTTAAGACACAGCCAAAGGCACAGGTGACACAAGTAGAACAGCAGCACTGAGGAGTTCTCCTAAGATTTTGGAAATTAGCAAGCAAATGGAAACCAGTGTTTTAAAACCACAACAGTTACAGGATTAGCTGAACTCTGCTGTGACAAGGGAGACCTCACAAGCACCCTACCAGCAGCTTACTTATCTCATAAACACCGATCTTCTTGTGCAACGCCTGTCACTTCCACAGTGATTTCTCATCTTAATTCCTCACTTTTTTGCCACTCCTCTCTTTTTGTTCTGAGAACCCCACCCCTGCAGTCTTCATATAGTGTATTATTCCCTCCATAGGATATCCTCTTGTTTCTTACCTACAATATAGACTGAGGCCATTTCCTCCAACGGCCTGCAGTGAAATGAACCCAGTGCCAGCTCTATTAAGATCAACTATTCTTCTCATTTACTCGAGTCATCCCATTAGTTATCACTAGTGACTTTGAAAGGAAAGGATAGTTTTATACCCTGCTCAGCTCTCACTGCAGCAGGCACTCAGGAATAAGCAAAGCTTTGTTTCCAGAAAAAGCAGCCTTGCTTTAGAGCTGACAGGACAATCCTTAAAGTCACACAGCAACCAAAACATTTCCACACCAGCCTGCTCAGTGGCAACCTGCTGTTGGCCACTGCTCTGGTCTCTCCTGGCACTGGAAGCAGTGTAGCTGAATTTGCCTGGGATTCCTGGACAGTACTGTGGGTGAGAGCTCTCACGAAAGGAGATGGTCACTGACCACACAGTTATCAGTGCAGAAAAGAAAGGCTGATAAGCCCAGGCAGGGCAAGGCAGCCACGGACGTCACGCTGCAATGCTCAAAGTCAAATGTGAAAGTGATCACTTCCCCTCCGCCGTTCTTCCAACTGCAGATACCTGAATATTTTCAGTGGCTTTGCTGAGACATGGCCAGGCTGTTGTTGGCAACATTCTGTTTTCAGAAAAAGTGCACCTGCTACGGCAGCAAAAGAAGTTGGGTATTTTGCCTTTAATTCCAAGCCACAGGAAGTACCACTGTCCATAAGTCACTGTCACTTCTGGACCTTGTCACCTCCAAGGTTAACAACACTGATGAACTGAACCCATTAAGTGGTTCACTGCATCTGAGTGTTCCTCTCTCAGTGCACCTCTGAGGGAACAAAGAGAAGCAATTTCTCTCCAGCTACTGCAACAAGGTAGCTCACAAAATGTCACATATGTTCTCTTCAGGTGCTCAGCACTGTAACGTCTAAGGTACTATAAATCCCCTGGAATTTAGCAGAGTCCAAGAGATTGTTCTAACTTTCCTAGCAAGATTGGAAATTCATACAGACTAAGCTGACCCTTTTACTCGCTGGGATTTAGGCAGCTTGTCAATATCACAAGCAAGAGAAAGGACAAACAAAGGAAAATTGCAATGAAAGATCTGCTTATCTAGCTAAATGCACAAGCCCCACCACTGAGAGCGGGAAGGACAGAATGCAGAACAGCTCCTTGGAATAGCTGTGACGCAACAGGTACTTCTCAGATGCAGCTTGGCAGCACCACCACTTTCTGAAACAAAGGGGGCTGCAGCCTCGCTGACAACTCGTGAAAAATGGTGTCTAGAAATGATTTACTATGAAATGCATCATCACAAAAGGAATATACAAAACCTGAAACACAGGGCTTGGGTTCCACAGTGAGAGGCATGCTAGCAATTTCTACAGAAGCATTCATTTACAGTGTGTCAAAAGCTAATCCAGGTCAATTCACTACCTAAAAGTCTAGGTTTTGAGAAATGCCTGTTCTTTTCTTGCTAAGCATGCTCCCTTCCCTGAAGCACAATCAATGCCAATCAAACCCTGCACATGAGCAGAGCTCTAGTGGAGAGATGCAGCCCATACAAATGAAAAATGCCACGAGCCCCCCTCAAAAGGCAGCCCTGACAAAGCCTAGAGCACAGCTCTTCCATTAGAGCTTTTCATGAAACACAGCCAGAGTGTGAATATAGAGTGCTGGCTAGAAAGCCCTCCCCAGTCATAAATCACATGGTACATGTGCAGCATTAAGTGGAGTTTATTCATGATGGACAGTATTTCAACAGGACTTGATAGATGGGTGAGGAAAAGGAGCCAGACTTCATGGAGGATAGAACTAGTTACACAAGAGATTCTTTATTAGTAAGAGAACCTTAATGATATGAAACTTATCCAAGCAGAGTCAGACTGAAAGCTGGGGCTGTCCTGCTCTTCTCTGTCACAAAGCAGTCACCATCACCACTCTGCAGCTGCTGCCCCTTGCTGCCTGCTGGTACCAGGCAAGAGAGGCACAAGAAGCTGGTCTGTGCATCACTACACAGAAACTCCACTGACAGCAGTTCTGCTCTGAATTTACACCAGTGCTTTTGGAAGGAGATGCTGGAGAGCACTGCAATCAGACTGCTGCAGCTTAAGCTAGGCAATGGGAAAAAAGGGGCTTTCATGATGCCCTACATGGCAGAAGGTTAATTGCTTAGACCTACCTGACTGGGACATCATCAAAGCAATTCCTACTAACTCTCCTACCCACAGAAGAATGAGTGGGAGACAAGCCAGTTGGCCTCTATTTAAGAATTGCTCCCAGCTGTAATCTGAGCTCCTAAACTTGATACCTCCAACACCTGTTATTCTCACACAAGCTCATTTTGCACCACACGTCAGCAGCACAAAATGAAACTCGGATGCTATGCAGGAAGAGAGGGCAGCCAGCACAGCGTGTTACACTGGTGCAGGGAAATGAGGCCACACTCCTGCTGCACCATCACTCAAGGCCTTACACCTGCCAGAGCAAAAACAAACACTGCTATAGCAGCGTTCTCTGTGCTAGGAAGTGCTGGTGGTGATAGCCCACAAGGGAAAGGCCACATCATTCCGATTCTACACTTGCTACATGAACCACCACCACCGCTTAGGACTGCTGGCTCCACACACAGCTTTTACTACAGAGACTGAGAAAAGTCAAACACCTTCCTGCTCTCACCACAAAGCCACATCACCACAGCCTGCAGTCTGCTGCTGCTGAGGAGTAAAATACTCTGCTGTGTGTCCACATGAGCACGTTGCTATTTCCCTACATGCACAGAGAATCCATAGTGCCCTCTCCTGGCAAAAAGTGCACGAGAAACGTTAGTGGCAAAATCACGGAAAAAAATCATCTCTTTCCCTTCTCTTTCCCACACATACAGGAGGGAGGGCCACATGGAACACTAAATGCCTACAGGCAGTTTCAACAAGATTTCTGTATAATTACTAGTGACCCACACTCAAAATTGGAAGCCAGCTGTCTGCTAGAACCAGGATGGATCCCATCAAACTGTCTGACAGCAGACTGATGGCAGCATGATTATGTGAAACAAGCCAGCATGATGAAACAAAGTCATGAAAGATACTTGCACCTTCATTACAAGCAAGATTAGAAAGCTCTCTGCCCCATCAGTGTCTTATTTGTTTCACTTCTTTTTCTGTGTGCACCTTTTCAAGTATTAATTTAACCAATATGACCTAATCAGTTTATAGTTTAATCAGTTATGACCTATTAGTTTATAATACACTTAAGAAAAAAAGAAAAGTAACATATTACTCACCTCTAACTAATACCTATATATGCAATTTTTTTGTCACTTTGTGGGAAATAAAAGTCACCCTGAATGGCCTGCTATGGTAAGCTATAATACATTTATTTAAAAATACAGCTGTGCTCTCTGTGTACCATGATCTTCTAGTCTTGTTAAAGAGCCTCTGTCACCAGGGCCTGGAAGACTTAATATATGACGTTTATTATGATTAGAAATCATTTGTACAGCACTGTAAATTCACACAGCACTTTTCCAAGACCATTTATAAGTCTAATGGCACTATAAATCCCTGTTAGCTTCCGCACTTTATTCCCCAGAATCCCTATTTATTCAAATTATTCTACTCCCCCCACTGCAATCTTGTCTTTGAATACATCGAGCCACAGTCCCACCCTGGGCTGCCCATCACCTGAGTGACAGGCTGGGAGGATTGTTAAAATAACCCTGGATCACACATTTAAAAAAGAAAACAGTTTTGCTCATAGAACCAAACACCCACGACAACAACACAGGAATTTGGCTTTCAAAGCGCGCTGGCAACAACTGCTGCTGTTTGCACTTCAGTTTGCAGGAACAGCCCTAACGCACACGAGCATTTCTGCCAAGGCCCGTGCCGTGCACCGAGCTGCCCGAGCACACATGCAACCTGCAGCACCCCCCTGGCCAGCACACGTACTTGATGCTGTCGGTGTGGGTTTTGTATTCCATGATGGTGTTGGGAGGTAGGTTGAGCACTCTTCGTAACGTGTCGCGTATCCGGGCTGTCGTGGCCTGGTCGCTGGCTGTCTTGTTCCATATGGAGATGATGTCCTCCTGCAGAATGGCATGGGAGGGAGGGAGGGGTGAGCACAGGGCACTTTTTGCAGCCCTGCCACATGGAAGCACATGCCAGTTGTCAAAAGCACTCACCTGGAATCGCACAGAGACGACGGCCCCACAGATTTCTTCCCCCACCATGAACTGCTCTCCCAACATGGCCAGAATAAGATTCTCCCAGCACCGTGATGCTAAGCCCTTCCGCAGACGGATAATCCATTTACCACCATTTTTGTTGGCATCATCCTAGGAAGAGGGGAAATAAATTGATTTGTTTTCTCCTAGCTATTTTTCTGCTACCCAAAAGACAGCAGAGCCACAAACAGGAGCAGATATTGATTAGGTGGGGCAAGGACGGTGTTTTCAAGCAAAAGCATTTTATTTCACTTCTCCCCCATATAAGCAGAGACAGAGGAAAACCACTTACTTTGAATACAAAGTACTTGAAACAATGGTCCTCAGCCTTCCAGATCAAGTTCTATGCTATGATGACTTGAGTTCTAGTGTTTTGATCCCACTAGCAAAGACTAACACCAGCCTACCAATTTGCACAAACAGACCCAGAGGCAAGGACTTTAAAACTACTCCTAAACTTGAGACAGAGTCACCATTTGTCTAATCCCCTATCTATGTAGTTCTGCTTGTAAAACAAGATCCCTGTAAAACAGGAAAACCCCCTCATCATAGAGCATGGAAGGCCAGTAGAGTTTGCAAGATGGTACTTTTAAAAGCAAGCAAAAAATTGATAAACATTTTCCTTCCACATTTGCAGGAATGGGCTCACAAGTTGTGCTATTACAGAAAGGACCACCCTGTTCTCTGACATTATCACACATCATACAGCTGAATGTTTGCTCCAGACTGTGGTGACCCAGGGAAATAATCAAAATGAGGGGAGAAAGTAAAAGAAAAATTTAATGCTAAGCACCCAGTCTGTCACCTCAATATTGTGATTCTGTATCTTGAAGCTGACAAAGAGCTGGAAACTGCTACAGCCTCCCCTGCTCCCCAGAACGCACAGCTATGTCAAAGAGCAGCTCCTCCTCTGTGCAGAACACTGAGGCATTCTCTGGTACAACACTGTAGCTGGGAAATCTTACAGGGTGAGAGGGGAACAAATTCCATCCAAAGCTGAAGACAGAGAGGTAGGAACAAGTCAAAGAGATGACAGTTAGGAAGGGTAAGGCAAGACAGGTCTAGGACAGAAACAGAGAACAAAGAGTGACTCAGAGGGGACTGCACAAAACAGAACATCCCTCTCCAGATCCCCAGCAATCCCCTCTGCCAAGCTGGGACACACCTTGAAGATGCCAGGCAAGGCAGCCCAACCCTTTTTAATGAAATAAAGTTAATTTCATTTTAATCTTAAAGCTTCTCTAGGGCTCAGATAAAACTAAACATTTGTCTGCTCTCTCAGAGACAGCATGTGCTAACAAAGCAATCCTGAGGAAACATGAAAGTGTCAGCATAACAGCAGCATTCACCTGACTCTTACTTTTCAGGTACGTGCTGGACTGAAAGGGGAAGGTGTCAGCTCCAGACAAACCTCAAATCATGACAGGAACCATCCAAATCAACATAAGTTCTAGGAATGTGGCAGAATCCTGTGAGAAGCAAACCCCTTTTCTGTAAAGTGCCCTTGTTTTCCAAGTTGTGAACATCACAGCCTTTAGACTGGGAGCTGGGTTTAACTCTTCAAAGTTTCCACAATGACTAATGGGCATCAGAAGAGAGTGATATTGCTAAAAATATCTCCAAGGTGGCTTAGCAGGTTCAAAGCTAGAGAGAGAGAGAGCAGTGATTGGGAGGCAGATGCTGTATCATGTGCTTTATGGTGGTTGTTAGTTTTCTTTCAGGTTAAACAAGCTTCGGTTCAGTCAAGCATTTTATTTTCCTTCACCAGAATAATAAAGATCTGCAGCCCAGTAAATCATCAGGGATTATTATGCTTAGTGCTTCTGACTTTACCAGAAAAGGCACAGATGGATGCAGAAAAGATCAGAGCTAGAAAAAGGCACATATGTACCTATAAGAATGACAGTAACTAAGGATCGGTTTGGAAGAGAAAGAAGCATAAACAAAGCCCTACAAAGCATGCAGCAATGGAAGGCCAGAAGTGAGATCTCTGGTCCTCTTCTAGAAATATAAGAAGGAAGTACGGCCAGAAGTAAAAATACTAAAGAATCTCTTCACCTCCATCTTAAAATGTCGACTGGGAAATGCTTTATAGAAATTCTGGTATCGTTAACTTGGGGACTCTCTGGTCGACACATTGTCTGAGGAACTTGCTCACCAGGAGTGCAAAGAGGGTTAAATGTTTTATATAAATAGTATTTGCAGTAACTGGCTATAAAATACCTTCTTAAAATAATTGCTAATAAGGGTCACATATAAATTTCTCAAGACCAAGCAGTATAATTAGGTACTTCAGAGAAACACATAAAATCCTCATATTGTGAATACTATTGGTCATTGCTGGAAGCAGGCCAGGAACTGGGAGAATGATTTGCTGGGCAAAGATTCTTTTAAAATTTCTTTTAACAGATTTGGATAGAAATAGAAGCAAACTAAAGTGCCCTGGAACAAAACCAAACCAAAACAACAACAAAACAAAACCAATCCAAAAACAAAACCCAAAAAAAGCAAATAGTAAATAAAAGGCAAAGTTGTTTTCCATCTCCAGTTCTGTGTGCAGGCTTTTACCCATATGCACCTCCTTGACTGAAAAAGGAGGGTTGGTTTTTATAAGCTTTGTTGGAGAGGTCAAGTCCTTCCAGAGGAAAGCCCTGCACTGCTGCCACTGGAGGCAGCTATGGGGTACCCCCTCCATTGGCAATGGCAGTTCAGCAACTTTTGTGGAAGTGCAGCCAGCAATCTCTCCATCTTCCCTCTCTGGCAGCAGGACTACTAGGTTACATGGACAGAGTTCTGAGGACAAGCTTACAGGAAACCCAGCCAAAAGGATTTCACCCAAGAAAATCTAATGGAGTGCCACTTAATGACAAGAGTCCCTCTACTGTAGAAGGTTCCCCCCAAAATATTGTGGGAAAATATCAAGGCAGAAATGAGAGCTCCAACTCACCTCCCACATGGGTTTGATGCCCTCTTTGAACAGATGGAAGTCACTGTGGCCTGTCAGGTCCCCAGGACGTACCATGTGACTGTAAAACCGCCAGAACTGTTCCACCTGCAACAACACCAACCACACAGTGAGGCTGCTCAAATTGTTCACAGTCAGGATTTCTATAGAAACAGGCTGCCATTTTTACACCAGCTCCCCAGAGCCACCTTCCCCTCTTCTGTTCTACTCACTGTCACCAGGGTGTTGATTAGGCAACACAAAAGGCAACAGTAGTGTCAGAGCCTGGGCGCCTATTTCTGACTGGCTCCATTACCAGGTGACCACCTGAAACATTCAATGGGTGCCTCTAAAGTCACTCTTTTTGTCTGAAGAAATCTGTGCTAAGATAACAGCTGCTCTGGAGAACAGTTCCAAACATATCTTTAAACTCCTACTGCCCAAACTTTCAATCACTGGGTATGTGTCAAAGGCATCATCTACAGCCAAGCCTCTTTACCCTGCATAACCACTGCTCTCTGTGACCATGGAAACTGTAGAAGCCTTCAAATAAGACCTTTTCTTTAAATTTAATTTTACTGTATGCAGATTTTAAGAAAAAATATACATTCTGGTGCTAGTTTAAGATTAGAAGGCACTATTCAGAGTTTTTATTTAAACACCTCTCACTTCCTTTTACAGTCTGCCATGGTATACTTGGACCACTTCACTTCGACCAGTTCCATTCTGACACCCCTGTGTCTGCTTCTCAGTCAGAGAGAATCTGACTGTAAGGCAAGATATTTATCTTTTATAGTTCTTAAAAATAGCATACTTATCTTTTGAGAATCTCTGGGTAAGAAAGGGTTTGAGAGAGGATGGATCTTTAAAACAAAACAAGGCAGTGGAAGTGGAATTTCCATATTTTAAGAAGACTCTACTCAGTTAGACAATAGCTATTAAGCAGACCAGCAGTGCAGCTGGAGGGGGCAGACATTACCCCAAGCACTGTATCAGAGACCTTAATGACTTGGTCAGCATTTGGAATACCACTCCAATCTGTGACCTCTGCCATCCAAGCTGGAATTTGCTTTTATAGCAAATAAAATTATGAACCAAGACTGAGGAGGGGTCAGAAGCAATCTATTTTTGTCAGGCACATCCAAACATCCGTGGGGAAATCACACTCCCACAGTGAAGGAACATGCCCTCTAGTGGTTCACATTTCCCAGCTTTTAGAGCTTTCCACTGAAAAGCCAGGAATAAATCTCAACACAGACTCAGCTAGACAATTCTTTTTGAAGTTTGCTCTTCCATCTCCTTAAACAGAATTTGGTCCCAAACACATTATCAAATATGCTGGCCAGTCTCTCTACGTCCTAACAGAACTGTAGCCAACCAAGGCAACAAATTCTCGGTAGCAAAGAGCAGACAACAGAATACTCAACAAGATGGTCTTCCTCTAAGGGGCTAAAAATCAGTGCTAAGTCTACACTGATTTATCAGACTGAAAAGTTATTGCCAGAACATCAAGTGGCAGTCACATTTTTCATCCCCTGAGCTGAAAGTACTAGCTCACAGAGGCTAACAGGAGCAGTAACTACCCACAACAACAGGCTCTTCTTCCCACCCTTATCCTGTATGGATACAGTAACACAACCCAGCTCTCAGACAGGCATATTTTTATGCAGCCTCCAGAAGGAATAAAGGGCTGTTTTTATAAAAGAGGATATGTACTGGAGGGCAAAATTAACATTTATAAGAGACCCTGAAAAAAACTGGGCAAATACCAGACGTAGAAGAAAAAGGAAGAAAACAGCCAACAGACTTCCTGGCCTCTAGAACAGTAATGGGGACTCATTTTGCTTATATATTTTGGGCTCTTGAGGGCAGGTTCACTCTGCCAGCACCATGCAAAAACCTAACACAGCCTGTCCAGGGCATGCTCAAGTTTATTCCAGGAACAAGCAACCACAGAGTGGAAGGAGAAAGGAAGAGCAATTTGCCTTCCAATGAACTAGACTGCAACATCAAACTGCACCTTGTCCATCACTTAGAGACAGACAACAGGCCACCAGCTGTTGGCAAATACACCATGCCAGATGCTTATTCCAAACACAGTCTTTGTGCTGGGAATGTGGGTGGAGAGAAGTCTGTGAGGGACAACACAGGTATGGACAAGAAAAGCTGTTCCTTTCTTCTCTTGCTCCAGCCATAAATTAACTACATGGCTGCTCTTTTTTTTTCCCTATTATTATACCAACTAGTATCATGGACAGAGGTCTAGCACAGGGCAGAGGAGAAGTGCTAAAGGCACATCTGCTGAAATTCAAGAGCTCATTTGCCTTGGCAAATCACTCACTGCCACCAGGACAGAGGCAGCACACAGGGAGCAGGCCAGGAGGAGCAGGCTGTGTGAGTGACAGTGTTAGCGTTCAGGAACACATAATCACAGAATGATTATATCTAGGTGCTTTTATTGAAGAGCTCTGGGTGTCAGAGGTACACAGACCCAAATGTGATCCCGACATGGTTTCAAGCCGAACATGTTTTATATTCTATCGTTATACAACTTACATATTAACTATTAAACTTTCATTGTTCTATTGTACACATTGATTTCATCCAAGCATGGATTTCTCATGATCTCCCTCAAACCCCTAACATAGTTTCTCACGATTCTTTAAACAATAATTATATCTAATCACATCTAACAATTATATCTTTTACCATATCCTGACTACACAGGTGCAGTTTTACACAATCTAGCAAACACAAGGCCTAACATTTCCTAGGGCCTACCTTTAACATTTCCCCAGGGCCTACTAAGCCTAACTTTCTCTCCAGCTCCCTGACTTTTCTATGACGTTAGAATGTTTGACTCTCAGCAGGGACAGCAGGGTACTCACGGAGGCGAAGGTGCCGATCTGTTTGATGTTCTGCTCGTAGCTCTGCGAGCTGGTGGGCCGGCCGGGCGTGCGCCGCGAGTACCAGAAGGTGTAGTTGTACTGCAAGGGGTGCTCGGCTGGCCCCGGCACCACAGCCTGCACAACACAAAGCCTTGGTTACCCCTCCATGCAATGGGAAAAATTGCATTTACAGCATGTAAAAGTAACCATTCGAGCCATCATGACTGAATTCTTTTTAGTCCTGTGCCTGTCTCAAAGGAAAAAAAAAAAGACAAACTAAAAAGGGAAGTGTGAGACCTTTAACTTTTTCAACTTAAGGGAAAAAAAAAAGACACTTTCCTCCTCTGGGAAGGATAAACCCCAGTTATAATGAATCATGATTCAAATGCAATTAAAACTCTTTGGTGACACCAACTGCCTCAAGCAACCAACACCCCAGTGCTCTGGGAAGATTAATCTCAGAACTTGTTATGTCAGCTTTGGCAGAGCCCATCACCAGCAGTGGGCAGTGATCACTTTGCAATTTCCAAAACACTGATTTCTGATTAAAAATACTCCTAATGAGCACAAAAGAGGCTAATGAGAGCTCATTAACCAGGAATCAAAACTTACAGAGAAAACCCCAATCAAAGCCCTTATCTTATACTATTTGATATTGTTACAGGAGTTACCAGAGCTTAACTCTCTACTTTCCTTGTGACTATGGCAAGCTTACAAGGGTTGCATTACTTCAGACAGAGCACAGGAGGCATTCTAAACAAGGATTGTTTCCTAAATAAGATGAAAAAAAAAAAACAAACCAAGGGAGATATATGCCTTATGCCTTCTTGACCAGGCTACATTATACACAGGGATACATCTTAAATGTTATTTCAACAGTGTCACAAACACTGCCTGTCAAAGCACCTTCAAGCCACTACTGTCCTGTCAGACAGGAGTCCTTTTCCCATGTTCTCTTCCAAATTTGTTTTTGGATGAATATAAAGTCTTATTTCTCATTGCCATTCCAAAGCCTGGCAAGGTACCAGCTATGTTAGTGAAGGGAGCATTCACCCCTCAGATGAGAGACCTCCAAATGTGACATAAAATCACTGAAATCAAACATAGTCCCTCTGTCTTCACTGCAGCAGTAACAATGCACTGAGACCACAGCCCTCCAAGACATATTTTCCTTACCCCTGAACTGAGGATTGACTCCCCAGCACTGCCACACCATGCCCTGGCAGAGGAGTGCAGATGGAGTGCACCATACCTTCCTCTTGGTAGTACTCTGTGGTTTCTCACGATCATTCTTTTCCTTCTCACTGTCTTTCTGTGTGTTATTTTCCTCATTCTGGTCATGGTCTCCACTATCATCATCTTTCAATCTAGTAAAGAAAAACAACAAAGAGAGCCATCACACAGCTGAGAAGGTTCACACCAAGCCCAGGTAATTCTCTGCTCCAAAGCTCCTCCGTGGTACAAGGGCCACCACAGTTTGGACATCAACACTTGACAACGCACACAGTTAAAACTACTTCTGTTTTTCGTGCCTATCACAGGCATGTTGGGCAAGCACTTTTAAGCCGAAGTGAACAACGAAGCAGCTTTTTGGTACAAACTCAAGTAGTTTGTGCTGGATACTGATCTGCCACAGGAAACCCCAGTTACTCGTTAGGGTTCCCTGCTATTCAGGGGTCCCTCACGAAGACCTGTCACCGTACCTCTGCTGACTCTTGCCCACCCCGCTCCCCACGCCCCCCAGCATTGCAGAGGCAGCGCCTGGGGCGAGCAGACACCGCGCCAGCAGCCAGCACCCCACAAGTCTCTCTGCCCGCCCCATTCCCTGACAAGGGCCGGAAAAGGCGAGACAAGCGGGGCTACGAGGCGGCCCGCGACTCCTCGGTGCGGGCCTGCCACCGGCCCACCGCCCACACCTCTCGGTCCCGCGTCCCCTCGGGGCCAGGCTGGGCCCCGGCTGCACGGACGGGGCTGTGCGTAGCCCCGTGACTCATCGCGTCTCGCCCGCCCGGCGCCGGAGCAGCGGCGGGAGGCGCCGGCGGGGCTCGGGGCCGTGCAGGCCCCGCAGCGGGGACCGGCCGCGGCGGCTCGGGGGTGACACTCACGCGTCGAATTTGTTGTTCATCGTCGCTCGCTGCCGCCGCCACCCCCGTTCGCCTCAGCGACTTCCGCCCTGCTGAGTCCGCCCGCGAAACTCTTCCGCCGCTTCCGGCGGCTCCGCCATACCCTCCCTCGTTTCCCCCCGGAGCCGTAACACCGCGTACGGCGGGCGGGGAAGGGAAGGCGCTGCCGGGAGCGCCCCTCAGGGCAGCGCCGCCATCTTGGGTGTGGCGTGGCTGGCCTGAGGGAGCGAGCAAGAGAGTTACAAATTATTCACACAATTAATTTTGCTCTGGTAAATACAGTCTGAGAACTCAGTTACTCTTCAAGGGGTTTTCCCACTTTGCCTCCTGTGGCGACAGGGAACCCCAGCTCTACGCTCCCCATTGCTCTTTCCTTCGTGTACAGCGAGGGATGACACAGAAAATGGGGAAAATGTCCCAGTAAAGAGCCTGCAGGCTCCTGAAGTGGTAATGGACACTTCATAGAGGATAAGGGCGATAGTCCCTCCTTCAGCATCTCCTTCCACTTCACGAATCTGCTCCCACATTACTCCATGAGCACAGAGTCTTTTCTCAGTGCTTTGCAAATCTCTGCCCAGCAATTTCTGCTATCTGGAAGAGTTAGTAGAGTTCTGAGGGCCTTAGTTTCTGTTTCTCTGTCAATTTGTGATGTAGAAAGAGTAGAAAAAAATCGTTGCCTGTGTAATCCAGGTGCTTATGCTAAGCAAGTAAAGCAAAAACCCCATATTAAGTCCCAAAATATTATAACTTGGTGTAACTCAGTCTACTTAAAACTTATTTATGCTAAACAACTAATATCTCTCATCAGTCTGTCAATCAGGAACATGAAAAAATGGTATTCAGCATATATAAGGCACTACATATCCTCTGTCCTATAGTGCGTGAGTGTATTCATCCTTGTAAAACACAGTAATGTAATGGTGGAATTCCTACCTTACTATTGGAAAGCAAAAGTAAAGGAATCAGGAATATCAGGAATATCCCTGAAATCCCAAGAGTATGGCAGAAGAGGGAAAAGGGCCCCCCAAGTCCTAGGCTAAATATCCTTACCACTGGCCCTCTCATCCTGTTGCCTTACGGGCTCAAACCTGTGTTCATGACCTTAGAAGACACGGAAGATTATTTAGAAATAACTAGTAGCAGAAATAGTTCAAAAACTCATAAAGAATTTCCTGGTTGGTAACAAAAGGGGTCCCTAAATGGGATCTGTGTGCTCTGAAGACCAGCAGTTTTCCAAAATATTTCAGAAAATTGTGTTACACAAATTACTATGGAGACCTGCTCATACAAAGATCCTTTTCAGAGTCAAAAACTAATGACTTAAATTGCCAAGATATCAATCACTCTCTTGAAATTGCCCAATGCAAGTGCCAAGTAATTATTATGAGGTGAGAAACAGGGTCACACTCTGTTATCTCCTACTTAATAGCTTATTTAGAAACTATTAGGCACTCCTAAAGATTGATTTTAGAGCACCAGAGGATGCAGTAATTACAGTTATCAAACTTAAAAAAGAACACCACTAAACCCCACTGAAGTGAAGGCTTCACACTGATCAAAACCCCTGACTTGGACCTTGATTTTCTCAAAGACATCTTCCTCCAAAGCCACATAGGTCTTATCTAGCAGGAAGACCACTTACATCAGGTTGGATACAGATTTAAAGTATTCTGCTAATAGAATATATTGCATATACAGGCAGTGTCTTTCTGAAATTTCTGTGGGTTTTATATTTGGCTTGTACCACTTTAAAAGACAAAGGTTGTTATACTGGTACCTTCATACACTGACCTAACTCTTGAAATCCTGTATGGAAAAATGATAAAAGTAACATTTCTACAACAAGAGAGGGAAACTGAGTACAGATTTGTTCATATTATAGCATGTGGATAACATCCAGCATCCTATTTCCAGTGAAGAGTTCCTCATGAGCTATTCAAACTCACCTTTGGGTAATTTTGCAGCCTGGGACAAAATGTAAACACAAGATGTGATGTCTGACTTTGCTTTTCTAAGGGTTGTACCCAAAGCTTAGTGACAGGGAAGCCTTGCAGTGTGGCATCCTGGGTCCCCACAAACCCTGGGTTCACTCGTGCTGTGTCACACACCATCTCTTGTAAAACTGCTTTTGCATATGGCAGGGTTGTTCAGTCCTTATATTCAATTCCACAGGATGGACAAATGACAGGACCTGACACCTCTTGGAGTCATTCTGAATTAAAAAAAAAAAAAACACAAACCAAAAAAAAAAAAAAAACAACTAATAATGAGCATTCAAGAATTGTTGATGTGCAGACTCTATGCAGAAAATCGAAATCCCCAAGCCACCTTACAGTGGAGGATCAGGGCAGCTGAATCAACATGAGCCATGAGCAAGGACATAACATATGTAGGTGGGAATTGTGTGTGTGTACAGCTACACACATTTCCCACCTTGCACCTCCAGACACCATCACAGAGTGCTCAGCATGAAGGGAAGGTGGTGTCTGAGCCTGCTCTGAACTGTGCTCTGAATGGAGAGAGCGTGCCATCCTCTGCCTGCAGATAGGAGACACACAGTGCGATTTAAGACTGTTTTAACAGTGTAGCAAATTCTCAGCAACAGATCTGTTTTTCATCCCTGGCTCCATACCGAGTTGGTGGAGCTGGTAAGACAGCAGCCTTGTTGTTCTGTTAAAATATATGATCTTGCAGAACAGGAAGACAGCACACAGTAAGTTTTCTTTCAGTCTAGAGTGAAACAACATCAATCTCTTTATGTTTTAGGTTGAAATCAAAGAAAGAAATAGCTCAGCAGTCTCTCAGGAAGAAAAGGAGGAGAGGAAGGAGGAGTGCTGCTGGAAATACTTTAACTAGAAGCATTTGAAATTTGTAGCAGCTGCCTAAGAGACAATTACTAGTTACCTTTAACGTCTCATTCAGGCATGCAGCAATGAAGTCCTGTGGCTTTGCAGGCACCCAGACCCAACTCTTCTGGTGGTGCCTGATCTCTGCCCTAGTAAGAGGTCATAGATCCTGCAGGTGTGTCTCTGCCAGCAGCCTTCTCATCAACAAAGAGCCTGAGGGTCTCAGCAATGATGGGAAAGTGTCCTGGAGTTGCACCTGGAAATACAAGCAGGGGAATGCCATGAACATCTTGGCAGGCTGAATGTTCACAGCTGAACTGTGCCTAACCATTGCAATGATCCGCAACTGTTACTTGACTGACTATAGGAATGCATGACCACTTAATTATTAAAAAAATTATCTTGTAGGGAACTGTATTAAGGATGACCATTACCATACATTTTTGGGTTGCCTGCTTTCCACTGGTAGCTTTCAGATCTGGCAGATTTAAATTCCCATAAATACATTTTTCTTAAGTTTTCTAAGTGAAGTCTTTCCCAAATAACCTGTTCCTTTCTAAATTTTAAGCCAACACTTGTCTGTAGTTCTCAAAGCCACATTCATGTCAGCTTGTCCTGTTTATTCTGGATGGTTCTTGCAGCCCAGTCCAACACAGGAAATCAGGGTTATTATGAAACCCTCCAAGGCACAAACTAAGAGGAAAAACCTGATTCTGGCCCCATGGCAAATTTGATGCTGCATATTACATATGTAAAGTCAGGCTAAGTCTCTCTGAAGAGAGCTGTTGCAGGAGATTCAAGGGTCTGTAGGCATAGTAAACCAGGAATGGTTGCAGAGGGATCATTATTGAGAAGGAAGGGCACAGCAGTGAGTGCTGGCTGCAGCAGAGCTCAGTGTTCATTTTAGAGCTCTTCTTCCTCTCTGTGTCTTGTCAAAGATCACTTCATGCCACAGCTCACTGAGGAATCCTTCCAGGTGTTGATACAATCACAGGGAAACCCTTGCTCACCTGAGGCCAGGAGATGCCATAGAATTCTGCCGTGTCCTCGGATCCTCTGAGCAGCCTCTGACACACAACAGCTCTGTAGTGAAGCAATATCTAAAAAGCACATCCATTTGATGGCAGAAGGGAGTGGAACAGAGAGATCCATGCCTACAAACAAAGCAAACTGCATAATTAACTTCTTTTGTAGGCTCTGACCCTTTGTTACACTGAGCTCTTGATTTGCATGGGATTACACAAATAGCTGAGACTGCAGGAATCAAGAAACAAACTGGGGGATTGTTCTGATTGTTCTTTCAGCACCTTTAGAATGAGTGGGGGCAAGACTTCATTCTACAGGAAAATGCAGAATCAGTCCAATTTGGGAACCTCTCATCTGTCACTTTCTGCCATAAAGGGTTAGCAGGAGAGCGGTGAGTCAGGTGTGATGTTTTAGCATCCAGTGTGAGAGTATCAGCTGGATAAACCTCTTGTTGAACCTACTGCAGAAACTGCAACTTCCAGCAGAAAAAGCAGGGCTGGAAATAAGGATGAGTTTGTGTCATGAGCACATACAGATCTGTATTTCCCCTCCTTCCTCTGACAAAGAGCTCTGTGAAGCAGCAAGCTTCATCCTGGACCCAGGCTTCCAGGATTTTTGTCCCTAGTCATAGCTTTCTCAATCCTCAGCCTGAATCATCTCTGCTGCTTCTAGATGTGCCCACTGGCACAGATGACATCTGCAACAAAATGGAGAAGGACTGGGGAGAAGCTTGGTACTGGTGCAACCCTTGGCATTGGCCAGGAAAGGGAGAAATTTCATCCTGCTGTCAGGGAAAAAAAGAGGCCGGAATCATGTTTCACTATTAGAATCTTAAAAGGCTTTCACAGTTACTAATGCATTGGATTATTATTTATGGTGGTCATTTTTCATGTGTCTGCAGCACGTGTGGCCATCAGTGCAGCAACTGTGACACGTTAGCCAGAAACATTTTAGCAGGATTCCTCTATTCACCTTTCCCACCGGAGGTGATTGATGGATACTGCAAAATCATAAATTCTGCTTTTATTATCTTTCCGTGTTTATTTGTTTTCCAATCCTACAGCCTTTTCAGTGCATCAGTTCTTACACAAGGACCAGCCTCCACCATTAAAGCAGGAATTATAGCTGTAATTAGCAAGTGCAGCCATTAGATGGTAATGTTCACTCACTGCTGTGCTAGAGGATCTGCTGAAGCCGGTGGGGTAAACTTTTCAATCAGTCATTGATCTGGAGTTTCTTTTTGGAGGAGTGTTGAGTACCCTGAACAGCCTGGGAAGTATTTAACTCTTACAGATCCTTCTGATTGCCACTGGAGTTTGGGTTTTCAGTAGTTCTGCAAATCAAATCTCTGGCAACTAGAAATTAGAGACCAATTTTGAACTCTTTGACCTGGATAGTTGAGAAAGACTTAATTGCACAGAGGGAGGGAAGACAAGATAGCGTTAACTTTGCACAAAGATTTGTGATTTCAGATAGGAGCAACATCAGCTTGCCTGTGACTGTATGGGATAGGAGGTAAGGATTTCTGAACATATGTTTTAGGAATTTTAAAGTATAAAACAGAGGAATGAATTAAGATTGTCCCCGTACCATATGCAACTATATACATATTTATGTCACTATATATATACATAAAACATGACCTTTTTCTGAGCAGTTGCAGCACTTTGATAATATATGCTGGACACTTCAAAGATGAAAAGGCACCTCTTTGCTCCAGCAATATTCAGGGAACTGGTGAAAACATGGCATTTGTTAAGCTGTTTGAACACAGTTAAGAGTTTGAACACAGTTTTGACATGTGTTGAGTTCTCCAGCTTGCTCTTAAGAATCCACTGGTAATATGTTGCTCAGCTCAGAACATTTAAAAACAGGACTGCATCTCTCTAGATGCATATGCAGGCCTCCTTCTTTGCAATTTTTGGAAACAAAGATGTACCCAGGGATTCTGGAATATGCTGACCATACTGAAAATGCATGCAACCTGGTTGATGTCACTTGCTAGGAGCAATGGCTGTTTTCCATAAGGGACAGTAATTTGAATGATAGTTTTCACAGCAGATGGAGTCCACTCTTTTAACTTAATAGCCCAAGTAAGGTGAAAAGGGAAGAAGAAACAAGTTCCTGAACCCCTGAACTGGTACCCAAAGAAATAGCAGAGCCTGTTTTTTTTTTGTGTGTGGTTTTTTTTTTTTTTTTTTTTTTTTGATATACACAGGAAAACAGGAAGCCTTAAAAATGCATTTTGTCTCATACATGTCCTAGGCTTAGGGACTCAACTTTTTATCAATATAGGTATATTTCCCAGGACAGACAGAGATGGGGCATAGTCTGATCCTGAGCAGGAATCTTTCCTGGCTCATCTTGGCAGATGCAGTATGTAGACCATATTAAGGATTGTCAGTAATAATATTAATGTGACTCTACACTCTCAAACAACAACAACAACAACAAGCCAGAAAACCAGTGTGTTGATACCCTACCCTACCAAAGAGTACAGACAATGTCACCTGGCTGCAGGTCTGTGCAAGTGCTCATTTATGCAGTTAAATGGATTAAGACTTTAATCCATCCACTTGGTTGTTTTGCAGTGCACGGTGGCTCTGGGGATTAATGACACTTTCAACACACTCCCAAAGCAGCAGAACTCTGGGGAAGAGGAAATTTTGTCTCAACATGACCTTCACTATCATAACACCACAGGTAACATCACAAGTAACATCACTTTTCTTCATCCTTTTCCCTTCATTCCTCTTCTCAACAGCAACAGACTGGCCTGGAGCAGTAACACCTCTAGTGAGCTGCAGTCTCACCTGCTTAACTGGTTCTGCACTGGCCAGGTCAGGCCACTGCCAAAGAGCATTCCATGGCCTTGTTGTGCCAAGATACAACCAGCAGTATTGCCAAAATAAGGGCTACAGAATTACCTCCTTAAGCAAATAAACTTTGATTTCTGTTTGTCATAGAGGACTTTTGCTGATTCTTCTTGTTTCCTTTCCTTCCTCTTTGTAACTTGTGCCATAATAACAGGGTTCCTCAGGCATTATTTTTGGCCAGGTGACTGTTCAGTACTCTACAGGAGAATGGATCAAGTGACCTGAGGTGTGTCCCTTTTCAGCTCTCACAGTGAGGACAAGGCTGGTGCCCTGCTCTGGACATTGGCTTGGACTTTAAAGAGCTGATTCAGTTCCCTGCTGTGCTGCAGATCTCCTCTGTGATCCTTGACAAGGTGTTTCATGTAGTTTCAAGTAAGAGTCAGCCTGTAATCTACCTGTAAGCAAGATGCCATGAAAACAAGGAGTCCCATCCCCTCATTTTCCCTTTCACTAGGGCTGGATTCAGCAACACAGAGCTATAAAGTGCCTGGATTCATTTCGCTGATCTGGTGGAAAGCCTTTCAGTTTTAGTTGCAGTAATAGTCTTCTGCTGGCTCAGCAGTCTGAACACACTCACCTGCTGGCTGCTCCCTCACTGAGCAGTGAGAACACGGCCAAGGACAAAAGTGGGCAGGACCACCCCTTTTGGCAGACTCACTGATCATTTTAGCTGCAGCACAGAGCCCTGGGCTGCTGCTGTCACAAATACATTCCCAGTTAACCACTCCAGTGACAGTGAACAGAGAACTACCCTGCACAGAAATTATATTACATTCTCTGGTGATTGTTTCCTTCTAATGCACTAAAACATCCTCAGCTAATGCCCTAATAAGATTTTGCAGGTATAAAGTGTATGGATGGCTCAGGACTGGAGAGACATAATAATGGGAGAACATTATGAAAGACTGAAAACAAATCTATTGAATTTGTTATTCCTCAGAAACATTATGAAAGACAATGAAGCATTGCAAAATACTTCTCAAAAGCCCGGGAGTTGCCACTTCTGTTTTCTCTGCCGGATAAAACATTTCTCTGAGAATCTTCAGCATCAGGAATTGGAAGGACATTCAGGGGGTCTGCCACTGCTTGGAACAGGCTGTACTGGAGAAGGACAGTGGTGGTCTGTAAGGAAGGTATTCCTTTGATCCCATGTTGCTGCTTTATGTTAAGGATGGGAGTTTCCCCTCTCTCAGTGAATGTGCAATTTGTCAATGCTGTTGTCTCATCAGGACCACCCTGGGAGAGGCCTGGGGAACTGGTTGTGCTCACAGCACAGCTGCAGGGACACTGTACTCTCCAGTAATCTTACACAGGCTTGTTGCATGCCCAGCTCCCTCTGCATTCACCCTGACTCTCATGGAAAGGAAGAAAGAGTGGGTACTTCTTGCCAAGATGCAAGCCAGCCAGATGAAGCTCAGGGGCTTGGGTGAGCCCGTGATGCTCAATAAATCAGGTGTGTTTGTCAGCTCACAGAGAGTATGAATTTCCAACTGCATGCAGTTTTACAAGTGTTTACCTTTGTGCTGACCTTGGTGTGTTCTCTGAGAAAGCACAATCCAAGCAGTTTTCCATGTGACCTCATTAGTCTCCCATCTTTTTTAGAATAAGTCAAAATATGGAGCAGTGCCCAGCGCAAAGTGGTCGCTGTGGTTTCTGTTCCTGCCAAAAAGAGGACGTGGAGGACCCAGACCAGGTTGTCTTTGTCATATTGCAGAGCTGGCTTTGCCTTTTATCTTCAGGCAAGAGAGGGTGAGTTTAGAGTACAGCCAACATTACAACATATACAGTCATCAACTCCAGATGACTTCAGCAAACAAAAGTTTGCAGAATCTCTGATTTTCCAAACCAAGTAAACATGAAGAGCAGTAGAAAGTAGTAGTGTCTTAAAAGTTTCTGTCTCCTCATGTTTGAAAAAGCACCCTGTCTCATAGGCAGCATTGAAAAGATTTGAATGATAGCAAAAGATCAAGATGAAAGTTTTTCAATGGCAAATATTTATTTTAGAGATCTGCTGATCTGCTCAATTCAGAACACTTCATGGGATTTTCTTATATCAGTGAAAACTTTAGGACAAGGTCATAGAATCCCATTCCCCCACCACTGTCTTACCATGCCATCCTACAGAACAGAGCTCTTGGTGACACCAGGAAAAGCAGCGACTGTGTTTTCCTTCTTTACCAAAGAATGTGCAAAACATACAAGCTCCTGACAACTGAAAACTTTCATGTGAAGATCTCAACATATTGAAGTATCCAAGGCATATTTTGGCTGTAAGATCTACTGCTTAACTTTTCCAAGAGATATGTTTTGACACGATGATGATGGTTCAGTTTCAGGACACTAATTAGCAGCATTTAGAAATACATGGCTAAAGCCCCATTTCCTCTAAGACTTAGAAGTTTCCCCTAAATCCATGCTTTTTTCCATGGACTCTAGCAGTGAGTTTGTTTTCAAAAGAGTAAGCTACAGATACAGCATTACTCCACATATAATACCCCTTATTTATATGGCATCTTTAGATTATTTTATCTGCTAGCTACTTTAAATACCCAAGTTGTACAACTTCCTGCAGATGTCATGTTAGCTGTGGTGCTATCTGAAGCCAGCACAGTGGTGGGGAGAGGAGCTGGCCTGGGGGGTCTGGTCTCCTTTTCTCAGCACAGCTGTGACACTGCTGCTGAGGAAATTAAAATGGGAGCTGCTGAATGCTCCCCTGAGTCCTTGCTGCTCCCTGTCTGTCTTCTGTGCTTATCAGGACAAAAGCTGAACTCCTTTTATTCCAGCGGTGGGAAAGAGATTTTCTACTTCCTACCATTTCGCTGCACTCCTTGTAATTTTTCTTTTCTGGAACCTGCAGCGGGGCAGGGGCTGCTGAGATGAAATTTGTTTAATATATGACACTTCCCCACCAGCTATTTCTCACCTAGCACACTGTAGTCTCTCAGCTCCTACTGAGACTCACCTCTTTCCCTGAGGGGGAAATTGTAAAAGCTGTTTTGAATGGAAATTTCATCTAATGATTCCCCTCAGTACATGGAGGAAGAGGAAGAAGAAATTTTAAAACCTTTTGATTCAATCTAAAAGATACGGTTCATAGCTGCTGTATTTTTTAAATCTGATTGCTTTATTTCCTGTGGATGTCTCTTGAAGCAAGGAGAAATCTATAGTAAAACCCACAATTTTTTATTCATTTCTGTAAGATATGTTTCCATGTGCATATAAAGCCATTGATTTTCTCCAGCTAATATGAGCTCTGTGAAATCACCTTAACATATCATTCATACAGATTTATAGAGGCTCCTCAGAGCATCCTGGAGAACGACCCAGATAATTTAGGACTATTTTTCCTATGTTTTATTGTGCCCACATTTGTCTATGCTTTATTCTATGAATTATTTTCTACATTGTGTCTTCATTTTTATGTTCAGTCAGACCCATAAACCCCTTTTTTCTCTAAGAGTTCTGCAAGGAGTTTAGAATAATTTTAAAATGTCACATTCCAAAGCATGTTCTATTCTTCAATTCCTCTTAATCACCAGTGAGGATGGTAAATCAAGTCAAGCCTAATGCTAGATCCCTTTGTACCATCCCTGCAAATATACCTTACCTCGTTCAGCAAGTTTCCAGAGGTGACTGTGAGTTTTACTGAGATTAATTGAAATTAATTTTTCACACTGTACAGAATGCTACAAAATAGCCAACACAAAGCTGGCCCTAGCACTGAACACAGTAAAGGAGGAGGATCTGGATGCCAGGAGGTGCTCTGAAAGCAGACTTCCCCCTCAGGCTGTGGTACAACACCTTTTTAAGAACCAGCTACCCATCTCCCTTCTCCTGCCAAATGCACATGTAAACACAAACTTGAGCTCTCTGATATTCCTGCTGGGTGTGAAGATGAATGAGATCAGAAAGTTAAGGCTGCCCTATCAGAAGGATAAATGAAGATATAAAAATTGGCACTTTGTTAATGGTTACACTGGTAAGTGAGCTACAGGGACCTTACCTCTTATGATGTTCAGTGGTGGGACACCCAAATCCAGCATGCTGTCTTGTAATTAGTCTGCAGTCAGCCAGGAACTTTGTATACCATGCAACCAATGATGTGAGTGATGCTTTGGGGTAATTGGACTCCTAAATAAAGCTGCATTCCATCTTCTGACTGGTGTTTCTTGCTCTGAACAAGCTTCCTGTGACTGGCTAGCTGCCTGTGCATTGGGTCTTTGCAATACCCTCTTAACACCCACAGAATTATAAACTCAGCTCTTACTGTTCTTCCAGAAATTATGACTGTGAACTGGTTTGGACTCAACTAAATAACCCACAACAACAAACAAGCAAAAACCCCCAGAAAACCCCAAACCAACAAGCACAAACTCTTGGCTTTGTAAGATTTGACCTCTGGCTATGAGTTACTGTTAAAAGTAAGGTGTAATTCACCTCAAAAAATGAGAACCATTTCTTACAGTGTGATGTCAGTCTGGAGAGACATCTCAAAGAACTGGGAGACAAGGGTGAAATGAAACTTGCCCGTGCACATTGAAAAAAGGTTAAAGAGCTGACCTTTTCCTAGGTACAAGTTTTATTTGCAACTCTAACAACATTACTTGCTGATTCAAATTGTGGTGCTTATATCTCCCACTGTTTGATTAACACACCAAACTGCCTTAGTCATGTTTTTAGTGAAATGGCAAAGCTGTTCTTCAGACCTCTTGTTTGACATCTCTTGTGCTCCAATCTCTGTGTGACGAGGCTTATCTCATCTGCCTGGCTTATATCATTGGCTGTAACAAACACCCGAAGTAAACACAGTATTCCTTATACAGTTCTACTTTCAAAAGGTTGCCCTTGTTTTATTCTGCAGGACATATGCAGCCCTACACCTCTCTTTCTCTCTCCCTTCTACTATTTGATTTCACTATGATTTTTGCAGATACATCAACTATATTTTACACATGTTGAAACTCAACTGTCTACAAATATCCATAAATCTATTCTTATGTGACCCTCAAGTTTGTAATTACTTTCAACTTAATTCAGCTGCAAATGTTATTAATGTAAAATTTCACAAGTATGAATATAATGGAGATAATAATATAAATATAATGAGGACAAAAAAAGAAGTGAGAAGATAACAACATTTCAGCACAAGGATTTTCTGGGGAGGGATTTCCTCATCTTGGGTTACCCACTGTTCCCAGTTCAAGGCAGCCCTTACAGCATGGACTTATATGAAGATCTCACACACTATGACAAATGGTAAAGTGTGTCTAACACCAATTCAACTAGCATATTATCTGACTCTTTTAAACATGAAATTTCATTTTAGCACTGAAGAAAATCAGGTTTCCTTTTCACAGTGCATTTTTCTCACCTGAAGATACTTGGCAAATGAATGAATTAAGCTTTGAAATGTGACAGAGGCAAAACTTTTAATCGAAGGGAAGTGAATAGCATTTAGTGCATTTTGGTTCATACTCCAGAATTACAATTGCTTAGATGAGCATCTTTTTCTAGTTTCCCAAGATATGTCTCAGCAGGCACTTGGTCAGGGCACTGTCTGAAAGTAAGATGAAATTATTCAAATAGAAAATATACGAGTGTGACATAATAATGACAATAAATGTTCAAGATGAAGATTAATATTAAACTATTTTAATTCTGTTACAGAACTCAAACACAGCCATGGTGTGTCAGGTGAAAGTTCAGCCAGTCTCATGTTCTGACAGCACACTATTGCAGGTGCCTTAGAAAAGTTTGTAAGAACAGCACAAACGCCAAACACTGTATTGTTATTAAACAACCCTAAAGTAATTTTCCTGCTGAAGATATATCCAATTGCTTTTTGAACAGAAGGAGATGCTTAGTACAAATCCTGTGATGAGGCTCAGATTACCAACACGGCATGTGCAGTGCAACCCCCTCTGGCTCTTTTGACCCATCTCCCTTTTTGTTGCTTTTGTCACCTGCCAGAGAGACAGCAAAAGTTACCTGCTCTTTCACCTCCTGTTTGTTCAAGAGTTTCTAAACTTCCTCAAATACAGAAATAGTTTCCCCAAATGCATAGGCTAGTGCAACAGATAATTTCTCTTTTTTCCAAATGTAATCCCATAGATGTCAGGTTCCCCCACTACACACCAGTGATTCACTGGGTCATTCCATGAAGCCTCCACAGGGACAGTTTTGCCTTGGCCTTTGAAACAAAACAGTTCCCCAAACAACTTATTTGAACAGAAGTGATAAAAAACAACCCTTGCTTTTAATTTCTGGATGGATACAGAATTTACCAACTTTTACACAAGGCTGTCTTTGTCTCCAGTGTCTGCTTTTTCCTTTTGCCAGGCTAAATAGCTTCCCTGGAGTCTGGCATTTGTCCTGCTTACAGCCGTGGCACTAATATTGCTACCCAGGAGAGGCCCATCATGAAAGAGAAAGAAAGGCACAAGAAAAACAGCAGAGGATCTGGGTGGCAGACAATTTGCCAGTGCTTTCCTGTACTGTAACTTAGCAGAGCTGAGCCCCATATAATGTTAGGCAGCTCTTTCATATCTATCAAAATTAAATATTTCAGGCTTTCTGGATTCACACACCTGCTATCCTGCAAATATAAAACAAACAGTCCTTCCTGCAGTCCTGTGACACAAACTCACTTTTAGCTGAAGCAATCACAGTGCTTTAAAAAGTAACACACCCAGCTGCACATATTGCCCTGGAACACACACCTGCAACATGATTTCAAAACCTAAACCGTATTATTACGGATGACAGAGTTAAAGGTGGGAGTCCTCCTGCAGGGAGCAGCCTGTGGCGTCTGCAGCCTAGCGTGGGATGGCACAGAGCCGGTAGGGGTGGGGCTGCAGAGTGCCCCCCATGACGGGCTCCGTGCTGACCTGGGTCACTCCCTCGGGGAGGCGGAAGGTGAACGCCCGCAGCAGGCTGGCAAAGAAAATGAACAGCTCGGTCCTGGCCAAGTGCTCCCCCAAACACACCCGGTGCCCTGCAGAGGGTAGAGGAAAGGACAGTGAGTCTGTAGGAATTTTTCAGTTTCATAATCACTTAGTTCATTCCTGTTGAAGGCAGAGATGGGTTTTGTTTTTTGTTCAAGGAGAACAACATGAATGCCACAGAGCTAAAACTATGTGAATTCCCTTTCTAAAAGATCCCATCCACTGTCCTTGGTTAGGGGACACAAAATTAAAATTTCAATGAAAACCCATGAGGTGCCAACATAATTTCTTTCTGAACTGACAGAAAAAAACTATTTTGCTTTTACAGAAGATGTTGAACTTCAGGACCACACACAAAAAATCTGCCACCTCTTTGCACATGCTTTAGTGAGTTAACATCAGCAGAGCAAAATTACTTAGTAGTGGCATTTACAGTTGAACAGAGCCTTGGTCACTTTATAGGCAAAGCATGAGGCCTACTGTTCGTTTCCCAGGATTCCCATTCCTTGGTACCAATGGTGTAAGCAGAAAAGGTGAATATTACATTCACATTCACACATAGCAGACAAATATAAGGAAAGTAAAAGCTATTTGGATTAAGAACCCACTTCTGTGAGGACATTTAACAATGTGACCATGAACAAACTAAAAACTCAGCAGGAACTTTACCACTGGGTTTGATTACTAACTGAGCATTGTTACCTTATTTCCTTCTTTTGCAAGTGGATCTTCAGTTCTGTAAACAAGAACTTAATCCTGTGTTTATCAGGATGCCTTCTGCTTTTCTTTCAGCTTATTTCTTTAAAAGGGATTGCAATAATTCCAGTACACACAGGACAAATTACTTCACAGGAAAATAGCTAGGTGTAAAGAATACTACAGACAAAACTTGTGTATGACTGCAGCATGCAGCCAGCCTGAGAGGTTTGGGAGTTTCAGTGGGATTCCCACCACAGTGTCCTATGAACAGTTTGAGGTCTGACAGCACAGAAGCCTCTCCTTTGGCAGAAACAAGGGAGGAATGTTCTTTAAAAGCAGCAAACAGCAGAGATAGAAGATGTTATCTGAGGAAATACCATGATCTCAGACTGTTCATCATCTCATCTGCCTGGTCATTTCAAACTGTCAATGCATTTACCTGCTGAGAATGGTAAGAAAGCTTCTCGAGATACAAAGTTTCCTTCTTTATCCAGAAAATGGCCAGGGTTGAACTGTCGAGGTGTCTCCCACTGCTCAGGGTCATACAGAACAGATGCTATATTTGGTATAACAATGGTGCCCTGCAAAGAAGAAACTGTTGCTTCAGGTCCTACTACTAGTGCCTGTTACCCATCAGTTTAAGCCTGATGGATAAAACTGTTGGCATTTGGGCGAGTGCCAGGCTGGGCAGGGATGTCTTAACCAGTGCTTTGGCAAACCAGTTTCTCCTCTCAGTTCAGCCCCAGCCAAGCAGAGCTGGTTTCTGCAGTTGTGATGAAGGGCACAAACTTGAGGCATCCCTGGCAGAGGCCTTATCAGCTGTGTGAGCAGCTACATGCTAAATAAAAGACTTCTTTCATTCCTGGTACCACAGATAGTAACTCTTCCCCAGGCACCACATTCCTGAGTTTAATGGAGAGTAGTTTATAGATGGAGAACAGGTTACAAAGCTAAAATGCCTCTCTGCTGAAGAAAGAACAGAAGCTGAAAGTGTTTCTGTACCTTTTTGACAGGGAATCCCAGCAGAGTTGTGTTCCTCACACACAATCTGGGGACCCCAACAAAGACGATGTTGCTGAAGCGCTGGATCTCATGAACCACAGCGTTTGTGTAGGGAAGTTTTCGCCGATCCTCATAACAAATTAAATGGGAAGGACCCAGAGCAGCATCCAGCTCCTTCTGCACTTTCACTGTGGAGAAATATTCACCACTTCAGAGGAGAAAAATGCATAAAGTACTTTAGGTGGTCACTTTTCTTGGAGCAACAGAAAAGTGTATTATTTTAACATCAGACATTAGGTTTATACCCTGTGATCTAGTATTATTTAATGCTTGAGTTTAGTGTAGGATAATAAAAATAAACAGGAAAACCCCACCACTCTTACCTTGGATGTCTGGATTCACAACCATATAGAGCAGTCCCCAGTACAATGTAGTGCTTGAGGTCTCTGATCCACCAAGGAAAAGATCATTTATGACATATACCAAATTCTCTTCATCATACTTGGGCTTGACCCCCTCTTTAGACTGTAGATGGTGATAAAAGTTGAAGTTAAAGCATGAAAATTTGGTTATCCTGTATGCCTTCTGTGAGAGCTGAGAGACTTCTACAGCTGGCATGTGCACAAAGAATAGGCAAAATAACAGCTTTTGATGCATACTAAGAGTTTAGGAGTTTCCCAGATAGGCACAGTAAGTCTACATTGTTGTCTTTCCTGAGGTGGATTATTCTTTCATCACAAAAAGGCAATTCTGTGCTTGATGACCTAATCACAAAAACTTCAAAGCACACTACAGGTTTGCAGTTGGCCTAGAGTGCACTTATAAGCAAGTGCCTTACAACATGTTACTCCTTGGCCTTGGTATCTGATGGTGCTAGCAAATGCCAAAGGAAAACATATCTGAATAGAAGGATTTCAACAGATCATTTTGAAAGTAATTTCTTTTCTCAGTTCAGGATAAATGTGAACTGATGGGGAAGAGGTGCCCATGTATTTCCTTCTGAGTAATAAGGGAGTAAAATAAAAATACAACTAGAGAAAATACATTGGCAAAAACATTTTCAAACAAACAGATGGCAATAAATTGCACCACTGACACGAGAGAAAGCTGCATCTCTGCCTCTAAAAGGCTTATTTTAGTAAATCTTATCATACTCTCCCAGATACTAAGTGTAAGATGATGTGTCAGCTCCTTTCAGAGCCCATGAGCCAACACTGTGAGGACACAGCTGCCTGACTGGCTGAAAGCTTATGACCAGAGATAGGAACTACATAAACTTCATCTACCCTAGGAAAGAGATGCTTCTTTTACCTCCTGAAGAGTTTGAAACAGAAACCAAAGTGCTGTTGGCAGAGCCTCTCTGATTCAGTCACTTCCTACTATGGAAAATAATAGCCTGGGCAGGGAAGAAGGTTAATGCTGATTATGGCAATGTTTGTGAAATTGTTTTCTAGGCTGTCCATTTTGAATATAGGGGCCAAGCCAGCCATGGCCCAAACAGTGGGGAAATTGGGGGTAACATAGGGATAATGATTGCCTGCCAAGGGAGAAACCAGACAGTTATGTGGCACAAGGACAGGCAGTGTTGGAGCACGCACACTGGCTTCCAAAGAAGCATGCCTGCTATTTCAGGGCAGTGATTTGTGCATGTGTATTTGATCCCACTGTAAACATGAGCCTTGCTGTAGAAGGTGAGGTGGTCTACCAAAGTTATGTAGCCAACAGGAATAAACTGTCTCATGTTTATTACAGGATTGAAGTATACTCATAGATATTTATGGAAAGCAGATAAGAGCTCATGGGTTCACCATGATGGTAATTCATTCATCTTACCTAAACACAAAACTGGATGCCTTTCTGAGACTTGTGAGTTAGTAAGTGCCAAGATATTGTATTCATGTTAAGAAGCTTATGAAATGTAAGAAGCTATGGTGGAAGGGTCACAGTGAGTGATTTAATGATCTGTTTGACCTTATACTTCATGACAGCATTATCAGCCAGAATGAACACTTACTTTCTCAATCTCAGCCAGGTAAAAGTCAATGAAATCCTGTGGTTCAGCTGGCATCCCTCTCTCTACATGTCTTCTGATCTCCTTCCTTGCAAAAGAACTCAGGACATCATAGCAAGACAACACCTTCTTATGAGGCCCAGGGAGGCGACACAGCAGCCAGGGCAGGATTTCGTACATCTGCAGGAGGGACACACAAGAGGTACCATGGATTCAACCAAAAGACTGAATTGTCCTGCCCAGAAATATTGATAAAATTAGCATTCCTTTGAGCAGATTTTTGCTGTCATGTGGGAAAGCTTTAATAGAATTTTGACACAATTCCAGGGATCAAGGCAGTTCTGACAACACTCTGCTCATGCCTCTTGGCTAATGAAGATCACCTCACTCCTGCACAGCTGGAGACCCCAGCTCCCACACACTCAAAATGTAAGGACATCCTTCTGGATACAATGGGGCTTCTAAGATTAACAGGTCTGCAGCCTCAAGTAACTGCTGGAATTTTTGGAGCTCACAAAAGGAATTATGGTCTGGGTATCACTCTAAGGTAAGGGCTAATTTAGTTTTCCTAGTCAGAATCTTCATGACTGCTAGGGAGCAATAATTGTTCTCGTGGTTAACAATATTGCATCCTCAGCCTGCTGCATCTATTTACACACACATTTGTTAGCTCTAAGTACTGTCCTCTGCCTTGGATACTTCTGCCTGTGCAGCATCTGCCATTCCAGCCTGCCCAGCAGAGAGCAGTTCTATCTCCTCTCCTTGCTCTTTCAGACCCAACAAGCAAAGTCTCTCCAATTTTAAGTGACAGTTTGTAGGTTACTTCATTACCACTTCTCCATCTTTGTTTCCCTTCAGAATCACAACAAAAGATGTCCAAGACCCTAGAATATGTCTCAGAGATGATTACACTTCAGAACCTGCTGTAACACTTCACTGGATCTAAAAGGAAAATGGTGGAAATACACTAAGATCCTGTTTGCCTTTTTCATTAGTCTCCAAGGACACTTCTTAGCTCCCAGCCAACATTTGCCTGTTGCTCTGCATTTAGTGAAGACACATTTTTGTATCTGTGCTTTCACTTTTTACCTATTTCAGAAAAAACCCCAGCATGTGATTTACTCACCTGATGAACAAAGCTGCCTGCAAACTTGAATATTTTCTCTGTAGCATGTATCAGTTCATGGAAGGTTTTGTCCTCATCAGAGAAGTGATATCCAAAAACCACAGCACAAATTACATTTGAAATAGAATGGAAAAGAGGGAAAGAAGGATCCACAGGTCGTCCTGCAAACATAGTAATTGGAATTCACTCTCAGTGGTTTTTTCAGGTGATTTTTATACTGATAGGACTTGATGTTATTTAAGATTTAATAAAATGTTCTCTTTATCCTGCTGGGGTGTGAATGAGGACAGAGATGTGGCACTAACACAAATTAAGGAAAATAAAACATAGTCTTAAAATAAAGAACGCTGTTAAACTGTTTCCTCATAGCTCTAAAACAATTTCACAGCCCCTCCTGTGAAATAATGTTGTACAGCTAAGTCTGTTCTAGGGTATCACATCAGATCTGCTGTCTTCAGCTGTGTGGAGAGAATGTGAGAAGGAGGTAGTGCCACTGGAGATGAACTAAGGGAAGTCAGTGACAGACATATTCAAAAATGTAAAAACATAATTACAAGGAAAACCTGGAGGAATGTGGGAAGATTTAAGAAGAAGAACAGATAGACAGGAACTGCAAAGTAAATATAATGAAACTATTACAGTCTCAGCTGTGAGCAGTAAATCATATCTCTGTCTGATTATTTTTTCTGAAGCTATGAAACAGATTTTCACAAAAAGTGATTTGGATAGAAATCATCCTGTCATGGACTCTAGAATTAACCTGATAATCCACTGAAATTCCCTCTCACCTCCTGCTTCATTTCTCTTGCCAGTAGTTACTTAGCCAATAGTTCCTTAGCCAGATAGACATTAAAATATGCAGGGCACCCAGTGTCATTGAAATTTAAGGAAATTACTAAGCTCTGCAATACCGGTCAGTAACCCATGGCAGGCAGCCTGAGAATGGCTTGGCTGTGCAGTTCAGCAGCACTGTGTCATTGCACAATATATCACAGACAAATTATCTACCCACGGAGGTGGAATGTCAGAAATTTCCAGCTTCACTAGATGTATGATGAGCTATATAAGAGGGAAATACTTGTGATTCCAGGCTCTATCTGCTCTTGCGCTTTGATAAGTTTGGATACATCCCCTAGAAGGGGTAGGTAAGTTTGCATACTGAAGATATGGATCCATATCCAGACTTAAAAGAACCTGATTTCTTAGCAGATAAAATACCTTTGAGGTTCCCAAAAAACTCCACCAGGTGAGAGGCCTCCTCTTGCACTCGATGCTCCAGGCCTTTTTTCCCCATTCCCAAATTGCGTAGAGTCATTATTCCAAAACGCCTCTGCTGCTTCCAGGAGCGACCACTTGCAAGTATAATACCTGAGGGTGTTCCCTGGCATGTCAATTTTTGCCACAGACATGGAACTATTCAATTAAATATATATTATAAAATACATGGAATAAATAAGGGAATACAAGTATCTTTAGTTGAAATTATTGGTAACAAAAAATCATAGCCAAACATCTCCAAACTATAACTAGATCACATGTTCTTAACATTGAACATAGTTAATCACTGAAAAGAGCAATCTAAGGATTTTCTGACTGTGCCATTTCTTGATGTCTTAAAAAACTTGAAATACCTTAAGATGCCTTTTTATGAAATCTGCTTTAGCCATATTCAAGTAATCATTCTCAAGACAGGAATAACTGGATGAATTTCCACAGAGCAGAGTTCAGGGCAGCATATGTTTGTGGAGATATAGATCAGTTAATGTGATGGTTGTAGGTTAAGGTGATGAGGGTGAAAGATAAGTGACATTTGGGCTCTGTTTCTACCCTGGAAGAGATAACACTCCATTAATTGTTAGATTGCACTCCTGGTCACCTGAAGAGCCCTGAACTGCTTCTGTGGAAGTGAGGCTTCACCCAGCTTTAAACAATGTGTGTCTTCTTTGGTCTAGCAACTGCAGGGACATCAAAAAAGCACTGCAAGCTGCTAGAATACCCTGAGAAGAAGTAGGCTTTCCTGTGTTGCAGGCACACTCTCACAATCAAAAGGTATTCACAAAATGTTTGGGGGTGTCTTCAAGTACAGAAATGGGAATTCTGAAGTAGGGATTTATAGGTCTCTTGCTCATGATGGAGAGTGTTTGGCAACCATAATGTATGCAGTTACCAAACAAGCCTTGCATTCATGTGCTGTACAGTAAAATTGTGTGTACCACAAGGGATTAGTCTGTGATGAGGGCAAGATTGCTGGGTTCTAGGTTGGATCACATGCAAACACCTTGAATACAGCAAAAAGGTCGCATAGAAACAACCTGGAATGTTTCCTAGGCTAAGGAAAGCTCAGTGCAAAAGGCACCATGGCTGACAGTAAGATATTCTCAAAAAGCCAGTGGAGGACTTGAACAGTGTCTGATGGAAAATCATTCTGAATGGGAGGGCAGAGTCTAACAAGGCAGAGTAGTTTTCAAGTCAACATTCCTTTACACTATTAATGGCAGGAAAAGCTCACCTTTTCCTTTGGCCAGTGCTCTGAAGAAAGGTGACACCAGCCTCCCAGAAACATCTTCAGGGTGTGTGGTCATGCCATCCTTCACTGCTTGAAATCCATTCAGTATAATCACTGGGACCCACCCAAACCACAGAGTGTACATGTTACCATGAGTTTTTGCCAGCTGTAAGTGGAAAAGGTGCCAGAAAAAGAACAGATCAATCCCCATATATAGATCTCAAACTGCACCTGCTATTCACCAGCCCAGTGGACAGTTTTGTGCTGAAAACATCATCCCCATGCATATAATTGTAGGTAGAAGCAGTTGTTTTGCTGAGAATAAGGCTTTCAGCAGCCAATTTTATTTACCCCAAGGGGAAGTTATTTTCTTTTCAAAGCACATTCTGCAGAAACTCTGCAGCAAAAGAAAGAAAACTTTGTACTTTATGTTGCTGTGTACTTTATGTTGCATTGTCTCCAACCCCAACATTTTGTACCTTGTTAGTTGAACAGCCACTCTCTGCACCACCCTGGGGCTCTGTGCCTCCAGCTAGTCCTACCTTTGCAAAATGAAATTAGCTGATAAGACCTGCACCATCTGTGTGCTCCAGGAGAGGACATGGACACAGAAATTAACCAACAGCCATGAAGTACCAGTGGGCTGCATTTGAGTCCAGGGTTTCCTCATAGTACTGAGGAGGGCACTTACTATTAGCCACAGCAGAGGTATCCAAGCAGGGATGGGTGTATGGCAGAGGAACTCCAATCATGCAAGAAAAAAACTTTGTACAAGTATGGACCCTGCTCCAGCACACCCACAATGATACAGAAAATGTGGCAGACAGTGTTTAAGGTGCCATGAAAATGACATCCAGTGGATCACACCAGACACTTGCTTCTCCTCATATTTATTTAGATTGTGGCTTTCCTCTCCCTGCTGGAGCGTCACAGCCTGAGCCTGCTCTGCACTCTTTGGCGCATGTGCGCTCTCAGGCATCCACCTGAACTAGAGGTCACCTGCAAACCATTAGAGGAATTGCTGCAGCTGTCACTAACAACAAACAGTTTTCAGGAGCTGTAGGAAGTTGGAGAGTAAATGCCCCTTCTGTACTACAAGCATGCATGCACCGTATTACCCACTTTGTGATCAAATTAGGCAATGTCAGTGAGAATTTTAAAAAGTATCATGTAGGGATAGCAGATACAGTTATCACTATAGTGGATACAGCTTCACACTTAGTTTTAGATTATTGGTATTCTCCAACTTTAATAACAAGACATAAACTCTGTCCCCAAGTTGACTTGATTCTTAAGGGCATTAACTTTCTCATGAAGAAGACATATTCCACGTAAGAAGGTGACTCAAATGTAGGAATCAATTGCTCTTTATATGTCCACACCTTGTCTGTAACTTTCACAGACTTAAAACCTTCAATTAATCACAATTTTTAAAGTCATGGCTAAAAATAACTGATTAAGAGCATAATAAAAGAAATACCTCCATCAGAAGATCCCGATGAAACTTAAAGTTCAAGTGCACCAAGTTTCCAAGCAATGGGAGAGGAGTTGGTCCAGGAGGGAATTGCTTGCAAGCTTTTTGCAGCCTGAAAAACTCAACAATTAACAAAAAAATGATCAGGACTATAAAACCTTGTGTAATTGTTAGCATTTCTAAGCCAATTTGCCAGCTGATTTATAGCAGTCACTATCAAAAATGAGGTACTAGAGCTGGAAAAAAGTAATCTTGCTTCTTGTTCCACCAGTTTTGTCTGCAGACTGAGTTCTACAAAGTCTCAGCTTCTTTTCCCTCCCTCTGTCCCTCCCTCTTCATCAATGCCTGCCCTTTTCCTGCACCCCATCTATTTGCCATACTGAGTTGTATCAAACTGACCCCTGATCAAAAGCACATCTCCCTGCTTTCAGCCAGCCTCAGAATTGGAATGTGGAATCACTTGTACTCAAGGTATTTTTCTTGAAGTTTGTGTCAGGGAACTGCTGGTGTCTGTTGGGAGATCTGGATTGGAGTGACAGCAGGTGAGAGCCCTTGCTCACCACTGGACATGAGATGAGTGAAACTCAGTTTCATCTGCTTCGGGAACTTTAAAAACATACTTAGTGATTTGCCTTACAGTGACTTAATTCAGATTAAGACGGTTACATATAGGTTAGACCACACAGTTACATAGAATGTAGTTACAATAGCATAGAGTATATATTTACAACAGGTTAGATTGGATATATGGTATGTACTTACAATCTGTAAGATATTACAGGCATTTTAGTCACAAGAATTATTTAAATGTGGTTGTAAATTCAAATTTGCCTGCCAGTACACGCAGTTTACACAGGCAAAAACAAGTGTAGTTACAGACTAAAGATGCAATTAGAAGATGAGATTGCTACATGTGATTTCTGAAAAATTGGCCTTGAGCGTTCAAACTTTTTTTTCCAATAAATGGAAAAAATAAGCACTTCACCAAGTGAGCACTAAGACACAGTGCTTAAAAACTCACATTACAATTAACTATTTTTTTAAATCACAACATTACAGTTTTCATATTAAAAAATAAACTAAATATGAAATTCCATTTTTTTATGCATTTTTTTTAAGTGTAACCTAATTGAAAGCTTCACATACCTTGATTTATTTTTCGACTTTTTTAGTCAGTTTCAGAATCCTGGCTATTATTACTAGTTCTCAATAACTTTACAGGATACATTAAAAATCTGCCCTCTGATAATGAAGGGATTCACACTGAGTTTGAAGCACAGACAGGGGGAAAGATCTGTGTGTCAGTAACCAGAGGATTCAATCTTGCATTGCAAAGAGAAAGTGTCTTCACTAAAAATGCGTTCAAGTTTGAACAAGAAACTGCTGTGCCCTCCAACGCAGACATAAACGTGGTATTTTGCAAAGCTGGCAGCATGAAGAAAGTGATGTGACTCAGGGACAGACCTCCATCTCCTTCAGCTGGCCAGGCTTTGCAGCTTTTGTGGGTACACACAAGTGCCTGTGTTATTCAGAGAAGGCAACACAGACCAGTATCTTTTATCAGCTTATCTGTTCATATAATGGGCAACATGATGGGAATTAGGCTGAGGTGGGTTCCATGGCTTTGCTAAAACCACTGCAAATTAGGTACCATTGCCTGTTATGAGGCTGAAGGCAGCAAAACATAAAATTGGTAAATTTTGTTTCTTCAAACCAAAAGAGCAGTTTCAAATTTAAAAAAATGTTGGAAAAAAGGAAGAAAGATACTTCTGTGTGCAGACAACTGAAGTCAGAAGAAATTACACACATTTCATGACTAGACTAAATGCAGCCATGTTCATCTCTTTTCTGTTTAGTCCATATTCCATTGTTTAATTTTAGATGTTTCATATTGGTATTGCATTAGTATTTTGATATCAGTAAATTAATTGAGTTCTTTCAGAACATGCGTCAGGTTTAACTGGAATCAAATCACCAGTGTTAGAAGCAGGACAAAGCCAAATGAACCAGCCAGCAATTGATCCTGCCAGATGTTACTGTTAACTTTCCCTTTCCAGTGTATTTAAATTTCCCCCACTGTCTGAAGCCAGGTGCATGAATGATTACTTCCACCAGTACCTGATGTCACTGGATGAGCTGTACTGGAAAGAAAATCAAGATCTTGTGTTCACATGGACCTCTTCCTGTCTGATGCATCCTCTTCTGGACAGACTATCAGCAATATTTGCTGGGTTTGTATTTTTTGCAGAAAACTCAGCTTACCTGAAAGGTGGTAAGCTGAAAAAAAGGGCAGTCCAAAGACGTGAATTCAGAGGCAAAACCAGAAAGTTTTAATGAGAGTTATCAAGAAGCCAAAGTTAAGATTTTTAGTGGACTTAAAAGCATAGTGTGAAGCAAGTCTCAGGAAGATTATCACAATGCTTGCAAAAGTAAAGCTGTGCAGGTAATGCAACAATCAAACAAGCATGGTCCTGAAACACTTGAGCAAGCAAAGGTTTAATTTCAGCTCTGGGACATTAATATTTCAATATGAAGAATAAACTGTAACATGTTTGCCAAGAGGGAATGTCATATTGGAATTAGGATCTTTGAAGCACAGGAACTGTTCAAACACTGGGCACAAAAAAAGCAGTCAAGAGCCTTGAGTGAGGCTTCAAATAAATAACATTTAGAAGCGGAAATTGCACAATAAATTGCTATGCTTTTTAAATCTTTGCCCACAGTTGTCTTCAGGAACTTGCAAAATTCCCAGGGTGGAATGAGCCTAAAATCTGGGAGCATTAAGGCTGCAATTCAGGTGGCACAGAGTGGAGAAAATTTTATATAATTGATGTTAATATCCAAAATAAAAATGACAAAAGCAACAGAAATGGGACTGGCACCCCTAGTCCTAATTGCTGTAAGACCTTTTTGTCACAGAGAGTTTGCCTATGAGAAGAGAAGCTTGGTGTTCTCTGGGTAGATTAGTGGGAACTGCATGATACCTCTGGGTAAAAAATAGCTTTATGAGTTTTTCATAATGTTGGAAAATGCAAAGTACCTGGGATCATCTTCATAATTTCTGCATAACAAGCTTGAAAATACAAACAAAAGCACTCAAAGGGTTAAGAAAATCAACAGGAAAAGACAGTAAAAAGATGTTAGAGGATATATTTTCAAGCCTGACATAAAGAACTGGTTTCTGTTTTCACAAAAAGAGGCTGAAACCAAAATTTTTACATTAGGAGCTTTTTTGTAGGGCAACAGCAATGTGTTACTACTGCTACTGAGTAAGGGAGGATGTACAGGCCTGTGGGGGTAAAAAACGAAGTTCAAAGTCCACAAATACCATCTTTTCAGAAATGTCTGAGAGAAGCACCAGCAAAAGTATGGCAAAAAGCTGTAAAATGCAATGTTTCTGTTATGAGCTGAAGTAGTTTATCATCTCAATCTCTATGAATGGCTTCCTCACAGCACAACTGATGACTGCCAAGAAAAGGAAAGCCACAATGACAGGACAGTGATGTCAGAGCTCTTTGAAGTCAGCCTAAATAAACAAACTCCATGAGAGTACTCCCACAAAATCTGACAGAACTTAAGCACCAAGAAGTGTGTGTCATAACAGTTAGTCACAAAAAATACATCCAATTCCAAATCTAGGGGAGTTGCAATGAAAGAGCAAATGGCTGAGAAAGTACTGAAACCTACTGCTGAACATAGGTCAGGAACTGGTCAAGGCAAAGTTAAAGCAAGACCAGTAGCTGGCTGCCCATGTTTTTCACCCCCAGGGTATCGAAATAAAGCATCATGTAGTCATTTCACAGTCTTAAAACTTCACAGAATAGAGTCATTCTCAACTGAAAGCATCAGCTCTGGGGATTCTCTCAGTGTAGTTACATGAGGCAGAACCAAGGGAAGACTGAAATAGAAGCAGCCACACGGCCATTTTGGATGGCTCAAAACCCAGAGGAGGTAACACATCCTCTGGCCAAAACTCTGACTGGCAGCTCAGCCCTCAATTACACCATCATTCCTCACAGGCTTTTTCTCAGGCAGAGCTCTTTTTTGTAACAGTTTAGATTTGAGAGGTTGATTTAGCAACCTAAATAAGCATCCAAAAATACTTTGGAGAAAGAGTTAGGGGACGTTTCTCTATTTGATTTTCTATAGCTTGAGTATGACAGAAACCCCAGGCAGTAGCCCAGAAGATCAATAACCCTCCATCACACACTCCTCAGTCTCCAGCATGTGCCAGGGGCAGCAGCCCTTTGCAGTATTACAGTAATTGTGCTAAGCTGCTAACAGAGAACATCTGTTTCATCAAAGTGGCAAAGTGACAATTAGGCATGCATGAAGTGCAGGGGCCAGAAGTCTCATTCATGCCTTTCTTCCCTGTCCAGGGAAGCTTTTTCTCCTCACTTCCAAGGAAAGCTGAATGGTGGGGACTTGTACTGCAGTAGTGCTAATATGAATGGAACAGGGGATTTAGAGTTACACACTGTGTGTGGCAAGAAATTCCCTTCAAAACTGAACTTAAAGCTGGGACTGTGCCCTGGCAGGCCCTCTTAATCTGCCCTGTCTCAACATCTGCCTCTCTGCTGGTCCTTTGTTGCTTTTCTACCAGTTCCCTGAGGGAGGGAAGGAGGGACACGTGCAGCCAGTGCCCCTCCACATTTATCCAAGTCTCCTATGGGAGAAAGCCCTGGGACAATGCTGCTCACAGCTCTGCCATCCAGGGCCTGCCTGCAGGAAATAACTTCCAGCACCTAGGGCAACTCTGCTTGTGTGACTTTCAGGACAGATGGCAAGGACACTCAGCAGCTTTCAGCATTTGACAATTACTTATGGATCAAAGGGCAAGCTGGGTGGCAGTGACTGCATATTAATTTGTTACACAGTATCTAGGGATTAGCAGTTGGTACTGGCCAAGTCAGTGCAGGCCTTCAGACACAAGTTTCCCAACTGATTGCACATGAAATTACTGCAGTACCTAGACACATCCACAAAACTAAGCAAGAAAAATATATGAATAAACCCTAATTTTTATTGATTGTTCCAATTATGATATTATTGCTTGTGCAATACAGCAGCAATTCAGTCCAGAAAAATTCCTTTTCTCCAAAAAATATTCTGTGAGTGTTGTGATAAAAGGGATTGAGCAATACCACCTGAGGTCAAAACTGTTATTCCTCCTGTAGATATTATGCTGCATGAAATTTTATTTCTTGCACTAATATTCCTGAGAGAGACCTCTGAGTTTCTCACATAAACCAGGAAGGCCATCTTCTACCACAGAAAACAATCTGTATCCTCCTAAACATCCATCACTTTTACATATTGTCCCTGTCAGCTTCTCTGCATCCTCTGGTTATGTGTGACAGCTGGAGTGAGGATTTATGGAAGAAAGTGGGGATGTCAAACACACATGGGACAGCACAGGGTCACAGTTCTGGACTAGAACTGTGAATAAAAGAAGTGCCCTCAGAGGCTGCAGAACTTCTTGTACAATTGTCAAGAAAGACATTGAGGTGCTGGACTGTGTCCAGAGTAGGAAAATGGACCTGGTGACCTGTCTGTAGCATAAGACTGAGGAGGAGCAGCTGAGGGAGCTGGGATTATTCAGCCTGGAGAAAAGGAGGGACAGGAGAGACCTCATCCCTCTCTACAACTCCCTGGAAGGAGGGTGTAGCCAGGTGGGGATTGGCCTCTTCTCCCAAGTAACAGGCAGCAGGACAGGAGCAAATGGCCTCAGGTTATGCTAGGGATGTTTTAAATTGGACATTAGGAAAAATTTCTGCACACAAAATGTTGCCAAGTCCTGGCACAGGCTGCCCAGGGAAGTGGTGGAGTCATCACGCCTGGAGGTATTTAAAAGATGTGTAGATTTGGCACTTGGCACGTGGTTTACTGGTGGACTTGGCAGTGCTCTGGTTGGACTCAATAGTCTATGAGGTCTTTTCCAATCTAAAAAAATCCATAGTTCTATAATTAGACAAAAGTAGGGAGACATTTTGTACTGCTCAGATTCATGGAGTACAGGGTTTTCTTTAATCAGAAGATGGCATTGTTCAAGGAGAATCACTTTGGTCAGCTCTGTGTAAAGCATCCTGTCAAACACATCATAAAGATAAATGGCAGTTTTGGTCCTAATTGATTCCCCTACTGCAGAAGCTCAACCTGGATAAAGACCAACAACAAGCTAAAAGTGATGGAGAATAGCCATAATTATTTTGTTCAGTGTTTCCTGATTTGTTTTGTTTTGTCTTCTTTTTTGCGGGGGGGTGGGGGGATGTTTGGTATTGGTTGGTTGGTTGTTTTAATTATCTCAAAGTTTTCTCTTGGCAGCACTTAACAGAAAGGAAAGGAGAGAGGCAGAGGAAATTAAATCAGTATTCTGCTTCTAAGCCTCATGGATGCAATTCCCACATTTCAAACTGTAAAATTACTTCGTTTTTCCAAAGTCTGGGCCTGGTGAAATGCCACTATCTCACCTGGAGAAAATGAAAGGTAGTGCAAGGCACACAGTAATTTGGGAGCTTCCCTGGTGTACTGCATTCCCTTTCATGGGAGAGATTCTGAGTACAGAGAAAATTATGAACTTTTTATCTTGATCAGAGAGCAGAAGAGCACGGTGAATAATATCCGTGTAATCAAAAAACACGCAGACACTGTGCTCTACCAAAAGGTCCAAGTCTTTTAAGGCCACTGTATTGTAGCATTTCAATCTCACGCTCAACCAGTCCCACGCTGTCGGCAGATAAAGGCACGATGGGCTCCAGCATCCCCTGCTAACCCGGGTGTGGAAGGGCAGCTCCTGTCAGCAGCTGGCAGCCTCTGCTGCCCTCTGCCTGGTGCTGCTGAAATACCACAGGGATCACTCCGTGCTCTGCAATTCCTGCCTGTTCCCAGCTGAATTAGCCAGCGGCTTCCTAACAGCTCCTCGTGCTCTGCATGAGGACAGATCTTCCCTGAGCTGCAACATCACACCCGACTCACAGGGCAGGACTAGATCCCCAAACCAGGGAGATCCCAAAATTGGGGAGATGCCCAAACAGGAGAGATCCCTAACCAGGGAGCTCCCACAGAGCACTGCTCTGCTCTGCCAGGACAGGCCAATGCCACAATGGCATCAGAGAGTGGCAAGCCTGAAATCCCATGTCCCTCTGCCTGCAGGTCCCACAATGGCCTGCTTTTCTCTAGGATTTTGGTTGCTGTCTGTGAGTGCTGAAACTACTGATACTGTCAATATTAGGAGTGGGTGGTGGCATCTGTCCCTTCTTAAAAGTACCCACAAGCAAGCTAAAGGAAGCTGCCTGCCTTACCTGAGAAACCAGAGTCACCCACAGTTTGTAGTTGTCAGCCCAACCTGAATTTACAAGGCAGAGTCAATCCTCATGTGACTGCACTACTGAAATAATAACATTTTTTTAAAGTGCTAAAAAAAGTTATTTAAAAATAATATAATATAAAACACTCCAATTGTTTTTTTTTTCATTTCCTCTGTAATGCTCCTTAAAATGCAACCTTGTAGAATACCATCATATCATCAGCTGACCACAGAATATATTAATATTATTAGCTCATTTCTAGTTTCATTCTGCTGTATTTCATAAACTGGGGAACGGGCTGCAGTTTTGTTATTGTTATTCCTTTAGCATTAGAATCTCACTCTGCAGGACAGCAAATAAACAGTTCCTGGAGTGTTTGGCTAAAAATAGCACAGGCTTTGATTTCTTTGCAGATATTAGGAGGAGTTCATAAGCTTTTCACTGAGCAAAATATATCCCAAAATCAGCTGAAATATTACTTCAAATAAATACAGTTCATTGGTATTTTTAGTCTAATTATTTAAATATATTAATACAGTTTAAAATAGCCTGTCTCAGAAATTCCTAATGAAATCTTCCTAATTTTTCCACCAAGTCTTTTATTCAAGAATATCCAAAGAAAATATTTTGGTTCGGGACAGCAAACTTGAGTTTGAATTCTATAGCTTTTAGAGGCATTTTGAGTCACTGCAAAACTAAAATGTATCCTTCTGCAGCACCTTACTGCTCTGTGTAAACCACAATGATCAAGAAAAAAAAATCCCAGAGAAATTTCCCAGGGAAAATTGTAACTCCAGGAAGAGAAGAAAGAGGGAATGCTGGAGAGAGATGCTGGAGTAAGGTCACTCTCACCTCTCCAGCTATGTGACATTAAAACTACTAAGGGGAAGTATCCATGTAATGGCACCTTCACCCTTTCACAAAGGTAATAAATCTAAATAAAACTGTCCTACATTTAAGTTTCTTTGAATTTAGACAAGTTTGGGAATACCTCTTTCTTACTTTGCTGTAGACATCAGTATGGAGCTGGTGGCATCAAGAAATTAGGCCTTACCCAGGTCTGGTGCTTTTACTGACTGTCAAGGTCCTTGATTAAATATTGCACAGTGTTAGATGCAGGACAGAATCCCATTCAGTGCATCCTTCCAGTTTGACATGGTACTATTCATATGCATTTCCTGACTTTTCCATCATGTTTTATCAAGCTTCAGATACCCCACATTTCCATAAAATTTGTGAGATAGTGTCAAAGCCACATTAAAGAGCAGTAAATTACATTAACAGCTTCTCTCTTGAAAACAGACCTCTAGCAATGTCATCAGACAGAACTAAGTAACTTTGACATTATTTGGTGAGTACCAACTCTGCTTTCCTTCCAGTGCTTACAATCTGATTATTTGTAGGATATTCTGAGAAGTGCAATCAGGCTGGCTGATTTATAGCACTGCAACTTCTCTTACCTTCTGAAGACAAGGAAATGTTTGACCTTTTCCCATCCTCCACAGGTTTTCATAGATAATTGCTAATAGCTCTGAGGTTGATACTGTTCCCCTAAGTGTCCTGGGATGAATCAGCTCAGCCAATTTGAAAATATCATGTTTATCTAGCTATTTTCTAACTTCTCCTCCCTAGCCTTGACAGAAATCTTCCCTGAACACCAGTGATGTTGAATGCATTGGCCATTTTCATGGACAATATAAGCCAAAAAAAGCCATGAAGTTTCCCATCTGCCAGAGAGCCTTCCTGATATACTGCAGTTCTGAGAGACTACCAGTTTCTTTTTTCCTTATTATACTATTAGAAATACAATTTTTTTCTTTACCTCTTATATTTGATTTGTGTATAAACATTAAGTGAAAAGGGTGTCAGATGAGCATCACAGATTCACAAGGTTCCAAGACTCTCTAAGAGCTGCATGAACCCAAAATATTCAGCTTTGCCTCTGTACATTTTCTGTACTTTCCTTTTTAGCCAGATCTTCCCTGTATGCTTGAGCTGGTGCAAGCACCACTACAAAAATGGAGCCTGAGGAAAACATGAGAAATAACAGAGAAGCAATGAATAATATAAGAGAGAGGAATGAAGGATGTGTGTGTGAGGGGGTGTCTCCAAAACACCCTTTAAAACTCAGCAGCCTGATTGGAGGTGACATCACACAGCCAAAGCTGAGAGGGTTGGCACTTCATAAGTGGGAGCTGGGCTTCTCTCAAATCTGCTGTCAGCTTCGTTGGCCTTCTGTGCCAGCATCAGCCAGGCTTTGAAAAGGCTTCCTAAAGCTCAAAAAGACCAGGCTTTATTAGAAGATGAGCTAAAGTGATTTACTTTTAAAAAAGATCAGGCAGGAACAGAAATGCAAAGGCTCTGAAAAGCCCAGCTCTCCCATCTTGGTGCTGTGAGCTTCCCTCTGACATCCTGCTGCTGCCATGGCTCATGTGCTGGGCTCTCATCCCTTGGACATTTCTGCACAATGGAATAGAAACCACCCACAAGCAGTTCCTGTCACAGGCAGGCACCAATAACCTGCCCAATATGAGGTGCAGGGTGCTCTGCTTGTCTCCTCTCACACACCTGCACGAGTGGTTCCTGTCCCTGGTTCTGGGTTGTGCCATTCCCTTGGGTTTAGGCAACTCAACCTGCTCCAGCTGCATAAGGCCATAATTCCATTCCTGACTCATTTATGAGCTTCCCTTTTGGAAAGATATCTGGGGAAACACATGGCCATCAGGGGTGACAGCATCACAAAGCAGAGATGTTAATGCTTGTAATGCTACTGATGTTTCCAACTTCATTTCTAAGCAGCAATGACAGCTCCAACATCCCCAAATCACAGTGGTTTCAGCTTTGCCTTATCTCCCCATGCACACATGCAAATCCACACAGACTTTGACATCAGTTTCTACCAGGGCACAGTTTTCAGTCACGTAAAATGTCAGGATGTGATCTTTCATATTTCACTAGTGCTATCCTACCATTTAATTTAATAACAGCTAAATATCAAGTGCTTACTATTTTGATGCTGTGTTCCATCAGCCATTGAATTCGAAATAATGGGACCAATCTAAAACTGTGATTCATGGTGAACTGCCCAAACTAATCTCAGTCACACAGTGGATGACATCGAGCGATAACTGATTTAACAGATGATCATCTGCTCAGCTGTCCTGTCCTCTCTCACAGAAACAGGAACATTAAGAAAGGATAAGTTTTCACTTATGCTGTACAAGAGTTTTCCAAACAATATAAATACTTAACTAGGAACAATTTTTTTTCTTTCTACTAATTACAGACTTTTTAATTGCATTTGAGTAGTACTTGTGGACATGGCAACCCTTTGTGGCTTCAGGAAGCTGAGCTGCTGAGGGGTTTCAAGAGTATCTTTGGCATTTTCCATGAAGATTTTTCAATTTACCATTGTCTTAAACCAAAGCAGGTTCCTCACCCAAAGGGTCCCTTGGGAAGTTCCTTGCACCTGGTTTAGAAGCTGCCCATTGCTGATCCTAAAAGGAGTCAGGCATGGGAGTAAACAGTTGCCTTGTTAGAAAAGACTTTCCAAAAAATTGACTTGTCAGACTTTTAAAATGCTCAAAGTATGTGTCCCAAAAGAAATCTTCTCACTGTATCTTCACTCTTCACCAGGTTTCAGCTGCACCTTTTCACTCCTGGACTCAGGTATTCTCAGGTTTAAAGATGCCTTACACATATTCTCCTGGATCAAATCTAGACACTGTCAGTAAGCTGTAAGTCATCTATAAATAAAATCAATTGTTAATTTTTCCTTCATATCTTTTATTAGTGACCATCAACAAAAAGTCGACTGAAATGTTGCTATTGATGATGGTGACATCAAGAGGCGGAATTTTCCAAGTGAGTTTTCCCAATTTGCTTTTGGAAACAGGATAATGAATTAATTCATTACCAGATAAAATGAATGAATATTTGAAGTCTGGAAGTCAATTTTGTGCCCCAGATTTATACCTGCCAGGCCAGACAGCAACTGCAAGACTCCTTTATGGCTGAGAATGATGGGGGTTTTACAGATCAAAAGAATTTTTACCACAAAAAAAGATCACCTTCATAAGCAGGTAACAGGGTCTAAATAAAACTGCCTACTGTAGACAAAAGGTGGCTTTTGAACTAGAAATTCAAATCCAATATGAAAAGCATTATTATGGTCTCAAGAGATACGTTCAGAAAAATCAGGAAGATGTTTCATAGATGGTTCTGTGACACTGCACATGCCCAGCCTAGCGTGGGATGGCACAGAGCCGGTAGGGGTGGGGCTGCAGAGTGCCCCCCATGACGGGCTCCGTGCTGACCTGGGTCACTCCCTCGGGGAGGCGGAAGGTGAACGCCCGCAGCAGGCTGGCAAAGAAAATGAACAGCTCGGTCCTGGCCAAGTGCTCCCCCAAACACACCCGGTGCCCTGCAGAGGAAGGAGAGTGAGTAAATAAAACTGACCCCCAACAAGAACTGCTTTCATCCTCACACAGTGCAAAGGTGTTTTTACCAAGCCCAGAATTTCTGTTGGACTTAGTGCAATCAATGACACAAAGCTTCATGGATGTATTTCTTCCTTCAAAGAATTTATATGCAGCTTCAAAGAATTTTATTCATGTAACCCTTCTGCTCCCCTCAATTACATCAAAAACCTCATCTTCATTTGAATGACAACTTTAAAGGAATTCATTCCACCATGTAAATGAAGAATAAGGACCTGCTTTTCCTGGGAGATGTCATGTTCTAGTGTTGAATGCATAAAGAATCAAGAGGACTGCTTGAAAGTCCTTTCCATACATACATCTGGTATGAAATGAGTGCCACATGATATCAAAGTGGCCATGATATCAATGGCCACAATCATTAGCAGAGAATGTTCTTTCAAAAATAGGGCAAGTTAGATATATATGTCAGGACACCTCTGATTTTCCATGTTATTATTTGTTCAGTAGAACATATGTTACTGAAAAGAATCTTGTTGATTTAAGCAGTGTTTTCCACAGAAAGGTTTAGAATAGACAAGCAGTAGGTTTTTAATAGACATCTTCATTCTACAGCCCCACTCCAAACTGTTGATGTTTGTGCTGTAGCCCACTTACCTATCGAGAATGGTAAAAAAGCTTCTTGGGCCACAAAGTTTCCATCCTTATCCAAGAAGTGACCAGGGTTGAACTGTCGAGGTGTTTCCCACTGTTCTGGGTCATACAAAGATGAAGCAATGTTTGGAAGAACTATGGTGCCCTGAAAGGAGAAAAACATTCATTCTGTTCCTTGTTGACATTCAGACCATGACCCAAAAGCATCCAGCCCCCCTTCTATTGAGAAGAATGCCCTGACACAAACAGATTTTAATCCACACCATGCTCTACTGATGCAGGAAAAGTCTGTAGCAACTGAGAAACTGTGTCTGTACCTTTTTGAGGGGAAAGCCAAGCAAGGTTGTGTTCCTCACACACACCCTGGGCATGCCCACTGAAATAATGTTGCTGAAGCGCTGGACCTCATGAATCACAGCATTTGTGTAGGGCAGCTCTCTCCGATCCTCATAGCAGATTACCTTGGACGGACCCAGAACAGCATCCAGCTCTTTCTGCACTTTCTCTGTGGAAAATATTCAGTTTCAGGCAGAACAAATATCAAGTATTTTTAGTCATTTAATTTTCAAAGACATTTTTAACTTAGAACTATGAGAACAACACCACAATTAATTCAGAAAAGTAAGTAACTTCTTCTGAAGAAAAATAAAGTAGCAGGATATTCCAACAGCTTAAATATATGAGAACTCTGCTTCTGGGTCTGAAGTTATTTGATCATAGATTAAGAAAAGACATTTGTTACTCAAAAAATTTAAAACTAAATGCTGCCTTACTACCACAAATCCAAGAGATAACAAATTTATCTTTGGGTTTTCTTTTGCCTAGATGCCTAAAACACCTGCAGCCACTTAGAACATTAAGCTCACAGCTCTCTGAAATTTATGCCAGGTGAGTCTGAGCCTTAAAAGCCTCATTCCTGTTAAAAGGACATGGTTCTAACACAGGGTGCCTGTTAAGTGAAGCAATGCCAACTAGAACAAGGTCCAAATACTATTTTAAAAATTGTTCTATTGCTTGGCATCTGCCTTTTAATCAAGAACAGCATGTTTTAAATTTTAGTTATTGCATGGGAGTCTTGGGGGCATTAACAAAAATAAAACCCTTGATTTATAAACTTCAAGAGAGGCAGTACACACCTAATAAAAATACCTTAGATTTTTAATAAATGATCCTGTCTTTTTCCAGGCTTTTTGAAGCAACAGTAAGACGCAGGGAAGTCCATTCTGCATTGTTCAGTCTGTGCCCATTCACATCAAGTGTGCCCTGTGACTGTCAGCAGTCCTTCATTAAACTGACAACAGAGATTTAAGCACCTTACAGAATTTAAAATATATATTCAAAAATATTTTTAAGTTAACTTCCTTCTAATAAAGAACTATCTTGCAGAAGCACTTGAGAATCCAGGTAGTTTGAAGTAATCAGTCACTGCATCATATAAATGCACTTTTCTATTCCCGATTCAGGGAAGAAGCAAAAGGCCAAACTTCTCCTTATGGTACAGAGTGGAATACTGTCACTGGGTGTCAACACAGGAAAAGTATGAATGGGTTCAAAAAGAAGGCACCAATTATTTAAATGAGGACAGACATACTGGTGTTAGTTCATTCTGAGAGCCCTGATGCAATGTATTTCTCAAGAAGCTCAGGAAGAATTGCTCTGCTAAATATGTGCAATATTTAGCTAAATAAAATTATACAGGTGAGTCAGTGCTTTCATAACCTTAATTAGAGTAAGTGATAACAAAACATGTGATAACACGAGATTAAGCAGAATTTCTTGTCTGACAGCTACAAGTTGACCAAATTTTTCTTGCCTTCATCTCTTTCATCCATTTAAAATCCTGTTCTCCTCTGGGTAGTTGCACATATTCTGCAACCCAACAGTGAGATTTCTGTTATCCAGCATAAGACACGTTTCATCCTTTGGCTTTCATTCAGTGCTCTATGAAAGGGATTGGTGGTTATTTAAGAACTAGAGTTAAAACCAAATTTCCTAAATACACGTAGAGGTAACAGAGGAGCCATCTGTTTCCACTCCCAACTAGAATAATTTCTGTTTATTTTAAGAAACTCAAATACATCACAGAGTTAATTTAATCCCTGGATCTACTGATGCTGCCTAGGGCAGACCTACAAGTACAGAAAGGCCACTAGACACACATCAGTATCTAGGAATAATCTCTGATCCAGGAGAATGGTATAGAAATTGTTTTTTCTGTTGCATGGGAGATATCTGTGATGAGCTTATCTATTCACCTTGGATGTCTGGGTTTGCCACCATATAGAGAAGGCCCCAGTTCAAAGTAGTGCTTGATGTCTCTGATCCACCCAAGAAAAGGTCGTTTATAGAATAAACCATGTTGTCTTCATTGTATGTTGACCTGGGTTCATCTTTGGACTGCAAATGATAAGAAAAGTTAGAGGCTTATACATGAAAGTTAGAAAAAAACAGAATTGGATTAAATGTGATTCTATAACTGTTTCCAAGCTGCAGTGTCTTCTCCTTATAGGACAATAGAGAAAGACTGCTAAGGAACGTTAGACACCACAGATGGCTATCAACACAAAAATTAACCTTTCACAGACAGACAAGCCATGTTTGTTCCACTCTCCACTCTTAATCATGAAGCTAAATCATGTTCTTTGCAAAAAAAAAAAAAAAAAAAAAAGGCTTCTATTGGCTTCATGTGCAAACAATAGTTAACTTGGAGCTTAGAGTGTTTCAAAGATAAATCCTGCTTTAAAGATGTGTACCAGTGTGTCATTCTTCATATCTCAAGTCACAGTCCACCACTCAGTTGTTCTACCAAGCAATACAGTGACCAGGCAGTGAACACTGGGCTGAGTAAAGTCCTTAACCTGTGGCATTCAGGTTTCTTCTACATAAGGGCACAATGATTCATGTGCAGCTGAGCTGCTCTGGGGTTTTAGAGTTTTCAATTAGTAGTGTGAGGCTGTGTATGTATACACTGAAATTATAAATAAACACAGCTATGGTTTGGGGGAATTCATTGTCTATATTTAGGGATGTTTTGCTCAGGGGTGTTGAATATTTCTCTTGCCAGTGGAGCAATTGAAAAGAAGGAGAGATGCTTCTCCCTGTTGTAATATCATCTAATCTTTTTTTATTGCCCCTGTTCACCTATTACAGACAGTTCAATTTTTTTAATAAACAAACTTAGATGATTTCCACTAGCAGAGTCCCAGAAGAGCTCACTGAAACAATTTCTGGTACACTGATGTTCAAGTCTCATAAATTCCTAGAACAGCAATAAAAAGCTTTAGAAACAGTCAAATGTTTTGGAAGGCCATGTGTGTTACAGTGCTGATATAAAAAAAAAAATTAAAACAAGAGGATTCAAGGGGCTAAAAGCCATTTAGGCTGACATTCACACCGTACATAAGAATATAGCAGCTGATGTGGGAATTGATCAATAAATATTATCCAGGGAGAGGTGGGTGAGTGCTGCAGCCCAACAGGCTGTGGCTGCCTCTGTTGCTGCTACCAGAACATGAGAGTGGTGAAAGGGACACTGGCTGTCCCTGCAGGACAGCACTGCCACCAGGAACAGCAGTCACTGCCCACTTCCCAGGGCCTTTGGCTCTGTGGGCCACTCTTGCCTTGCCACACCCAAGACCAATCTCATCTTGCCACTTCCTCCTCTTTCTTCCAGTCACCAAGCAGAACAGAAAGAGGAAAATATCCTGCCACAGTGGAGGAGAGGAGAAAGGAAAAGCGATTTAAGTGGAGGTAGGAGTCACAGAAGGGAAGGGCAACTGAGAGTCCAGGGATCAGGGCTGGGAACCAGTACCCAAGAGATTCATACAAAGTGATCCTGGTATGGTCTAGAAAAAGGAGAGATCTTGTGACCTCCTACAGCCCTACAGAATCCCACCAACCCCTACTACGCCTGACAAATATGCCCTTGTTTGTCCCAGTTCCTTTGTCTGGTTGACACTTCACTGACTCTGGCACTCTCCTCTTCTCCAGTCTTGTCTGAAACACTGCTGACTCCTAGGTTATTTCTCCATGAAATGTTTTCAATATCCAGCTGTCCTCTTGCAAATTCTTTTGGCAAAACTTTACTGGTGAAATATTGTAACCAGAGCATCCCACCTACTCTGTCTTCCAAAGGCCTTCCCAGCTCTCTGGTTGCTCCCTTAGTAATTCACTACTCTTTCTTGGAGACCTTCAATCATTTTGCAACTTGTGCCAATGAATAAAAATTGCAGTGTATTAACCTGCCCTTTAATGAAAGGATTGCAAGGTGATGTGGCATATCAATGATCAGAAAGGATTTAGGAAGATCCTGGTTATTGGACTCACATTACCATATCTAGAAAGGCAAGACATTGTGATGATTCAGACTGGTTGTGAGGATTCAATGGTCCATGTTGACCTACTCCCCCATGACTGTATCATTGGGCAGGAAACACTTACTTTTTCAATGTGATCCAGGTAGAAGTCAATGAAATCCTGCAGCTCCTCTGGTGCCCCACGCTCTGTGTGCATTCGGATCTCTCTCCGTGTGAAGTTGCTCAGGACATCGTAACAAGCCAAGGCCTTCTTGTGAGGCCCAGGGAGGCGGCTCATCAGCCAGGGGAAGATTTCATAGAGCTGTGGGAGTGACACACAAGAGGTCCTGCAAAGTTCTATCACGAGAAAATGCACTTGGGAGTCCTGCTACAAAGAGAGGTGATGTTCACCTTAGTTTGGGATTAGAGTCTCGTTAGTAAAGTATCCTGACAAAGACTGTGCTTGGGCTTTCAAGCTGTGAAAAGTAAACTGTATAATCTCTAGTTTTGTTGGTAAGATCAGAGTTCCACAGGCTCTCAGCTCAATCACAAGCCGAATTAGAATTACTGTAACTAAAATGAATGGTATTAATCTATGCAGTTATTCAGATCTTCAATTGCTATGAACTGCATTCAGGCATTTTAAAAGTGAGCTCCTGCCCTCCAGTGGAGAATACCAGGAAGGGAGAAGCAAAAGTTGGAAACTCCTCACCGGGATGCTTGCCAAAGCAAGGACTGGCTCCCTGTGGCTGCTTTACAGTCTGTGTAACCCCCAAAGTACTCTATACCAGTCGACTTCTCAAGGTTCCTCCATGAAATTTCAAACAGCTGAAACCCAGAAAAGCTAAGGAAAGGCGAAACAATGGAACATGACAATTTTGAGAACTCTCCTCTAGAAAGAAAGACAGGGTTAGCTGGCACAACTAGATTATTTTTTCCTTCTGTTTTACCATTTGGGAAAATCTGACCCAAGAAATAGCTGATTTCAACCTATTCTGATAGCTAGAAAGTTAATTCTGGTTTCCAGCCTACATTTATGCCTGGGTAATCTGTCTATTCTTGTATCTCCAAGACACAACATTCTCTTAATAGTTCTTTTTCTGCTCAAAATATAATTCCATTGTTTATTTAACAGCAGAATTTTTATTCTTTCTCAGCCTTCATTTTGCTGAGCTCTTGTACTCTTTTAATCACACTACAGAAAGCACATTATTAGGTGTTCACTGTAATGTGGTTGAATTAGATAGACTGTATTTGTATTTTCTTGGGAAATCAGCTCTTATTGTCAGACATCCAATTATCCATTAATGATTGCCTCATCAAAAAAAAACCTACTTGTCCAGTCCTTGGTAAATTCCCTTAGAACTTCATATCCTTTTTGGTTAGCTCCATCTCTGGTACTTTTTTATTTGCAAAAATGTGTTCAGAAGCCTTAGACACAACTGTGGTCTGACTAATCACATAAAGTTGCCAAGATTACAGACATTCCTACTCTCAAATGTCTGCCCTCTCTCCCACTATGGCACTCTAACTGTAAGTGGAATTTAGCTATCTGTTCAGGACAGGAACTGTGTCCATCCACTTTCCTGGGTTCCTGCCAAAAATCCTCCTCCATTTATGGAGGGGCCCAATCCACAGTGTCCCCTTGTTCAGTGCCTGACAGCATGAAATCCACATAAGAAATGGGGATGTGGCTGCAGCAATATCCACTTTTTTGCATATTCTATGTAATCATCACGTCTGGGAGGTGTGGAGATGGTGGCCACCCCTGTTCTTATTTCCCCAACAGTATCTTATTCACTGCACTAAATCAAACCAAAGACAGGATGGGAAGCAGAGAAGAAAAGGAGATACATTTTCTGTCCTAAAAGCAGGTGTCTCCTGCCACCACTACACTCAATTTACAGGACCAAAGCTAAACTGGGCAAAAGGGAATCTGAGCATAACTCAGTGGGAAGAATGTTCCATGGGATATGGGGAGACATCTGCATTCCAGGAATTGTTAATGTATTCTATATTAAAAAGGTACTCTTAAAATGTATGGGACAACTTCAGCAGGGGAACCAGAACTCCCAGGAAATTTTTAATTACTTTTGTGCAAGGTAGGCTTCCAGTGTCAGATGGATCATTGACTCCTACACTGATTGCCCAGCCTGCAGCTATATTTGCTGTCTTAGCATTTCCTGCCTTCTGCTGCCTGTGCCTGGAGCTGCTCCTCACTCAGGGTGAAGGAGTAGAATTTCTCTGGGAAGTCTTCAAGTCTGTGTGTTCCAGGAGAAATGGAGATAAGTAGCCACAGGCAAAACACTTTGGTATTTGACTCATTCCTCTCTCTGTTGACTTTATAAAAACCACTGTCTCAGCTCAACATGTGAGTCAGACTTTCAGACCTGACATTTAATATTTAGAAATCATGATGTCCAGCACTGGAACCTGCAGCGTGCCGGGGTTCAGAAACCAAGTAATAAACATGACCCAGTCCATGAACCTGGGCCTTATTGCAAAGATTTAGGGGCAAACTACCACAGTACCCAAACACAGGAGAATGAACACAAATGCTCGAGGCTGGCACGTGGAGCTTTACCATCCCACTTTGAGAGAGTTCACTGCCCAGTAAAACTGTGTGGGGCTTCACTCACCCATTCTAAAACTTTGCCTGATAGCTCTCGAATCTGCATTTCTCACTCTCTGTCTTACTCAGAAAAATACAACAGATCATTCACTTACATGATGAATAAAGCTTCCCCCAAACTTGAAGAGATGTTCTGTAGCTTTGATCAGCTCATGAAAGGCCTCATCCTCTCTGGAGAAACGATGTCCAAACACGACAGCACAAATTACATTTGAGACAGAATGGACAAGAGGGAAAGAAGGATTCACAGGTTTCCCTGCAGCCATAATAATAAATGAAAAATAATAAATATCACTGTTAATGTCTCCTACTTTAGTGAAATGTGAGAATCCTCTAAGTTACCCACAGAACTTTCAAGAAGGCATTGCATTTCACAGAGAAGCAGCAATATTTTTTCAAAACCAAAGTATCAAACTGATTCCTCACAACCATATTCCAATCCCATAAGCCCAGGAATGTGTGGCACTCTAAAAAAATGCCAGGTGTGTAAAATATTGCATCATATGATAGAGCAAATTTACAGGTAAAGGAAAAAAAATTCTATGCAAATTTGCTTTCTGGCAAAATCAAAATGTGTCTCAAGCATGAGAATGACTGAGAACACTATGGACAAAAGGAACCTGAGGGTAGAAGGGCAAGAAGAGAGGCAGCTTTTTTCAGCAAGGACACAAAGGCATGCAAGGCTACTGTGCTTTGTCTGACCTTGCTAGAGACATACAACCTCCAGTAAGATAAAATGTTATAAAATGTTGTAAACTTCTTTCAACCAATTGTGTCAACAGTATAATAACTAACTTGAAAACAGTTATTTGAAACATAATCCCAAGAAAACTATTTTGTGATTATGGAATATATGGCCATAAAAACCTCTATTTGTGTATGTATTGATGCAACTGCCCAACAGCCAAGGCACAATTCTGGTTAGTAACTTACTGTTCTGGGTTTTTTTCCTTGCACACATGGTTACATCTCAATCTCTCCCAGCTGTTAAACCATGGGATTGAGCTCCATCTAATTATTTTTAATTTATACAACGCTAGCCACAGCATGTCCTGATTTATTGTGCTTTTGCATAATGCTCAGTATTGGGAAATTCCACTCACATGATCCTAACTGGGTTGATCAGCTTAGAATCTTATAATGAAGACAAGATTCTAGTCAGTGCTTTACAGAGTGTGTGCAAATGGCACTACAGGACTTAATTCATCAGCATGGACTTTGTATCTTTATGCACCAGCACCATAAAAGAGCCAAAAATGTGCCCTTGAGGCAAAGGCCAAGGTCATCCTGGGCTGCATTAGGAAATGAATTGGTGGCAGACCAAGGGAGGTGATCCTTCTCCTCTGATCAGCACTGGCAAGACCCAGCTGAAGTTCTGGTTCCAGCTGTGGACTCCCCAGTATGAGGGACATCAGTGCATTAGAACAAGTTGAGCAAAGGGCCACAAGGAAAATTAAGGAATTGAAGCATCTGGCATGAGAGAGGCTGAGAGAGACGGATTACTTAGTCTGGAGAAGGGAAGACATAGGGAGATATCTAAATATGTACAAATACAGGGTGGAGGGATATAAAGAACATAGAACCAAACTTTTCTCAGTGTTATCAAGTGGGGCAACAGGAAAAAATGTATATACATTAAATTCTGCATAAACACAATAAATGTTTTTACTATAGTACTCATTGAACAGTGGAACTGGTTACCCAGAGAGGTGGTGAAGTCTCCATTGCTGCAGATATTTACAACTCAGCCCTAAGAAACCTGCTCAGATTGACCCTTCTTTGAGTAGGGGTTAGGCTAAACCATCTTCAGAGATCCCTTTCACTTAGGGTGCACTATAATGTAAATAACCATTAAGCTTTGTTTTTTCTTCTCAATTGTAGTAGTTTTTAAAATAATTTTGAGCAAGAATAGTCTCCTTGAGAACACAAGATGGACTGGTGGCTTTGTATTTTCAGTCTGTTCCACACAGACAGTGTAAGACCCTGGACAATCCCTTGTGGAACAAAAGCTGCCCTCAGTTTCAGGACAGGACAGAGAAGTTCATACACTAAAGACATCAGAATAACGCCCAAAATGTATTGATATTTATTGCAGAAATACCTTTCATACTTGCAAAGAAGTCTACCAGGTAGTGAGCTTCTTCTTGCACTCGGTACTCCAGACCTCTCTTCCCCAGACCAAGGTTGCGTAAAGTCCTCAGAGCAAACCTCCTCTGCTGCTTCCAGGTGTGACCAGTTGCCAGCATAATTCCTGCACCCATTAAAGAGCTCCTTATCATGCTAATATTAATCATAGACAAAGACTACATCAAAGGATTTACTAAGCCACAGAAATAATTAAACTGGTGCCTTGCCTGTGAACACAAAGGCACCAAATAACAGCTTTGACCTGTACTCATGTTGGTAGGGCTGAAATGGACAAACTCAGCTAGGTGTAAGATGACTTGCAGGACTAAGTTTGATCCCAGACAATCAGGTACCTCAGGATATCTCAGCTCCTTCTCTAGGTGCTCTTTGCAGTGCTTGTCTCAAACTTCCTACTATGCCTGAAGATCACCTGAATCAGGGTAATGATTCTCATGAAGGGAAAATGGGAAAGAGCTCTGACTGTCCACTGGGAGAAAAGTTCCTGTCTGCAGGGCAGGAAAATTCAGTATTTAGGCTTTGTGACAGGCTTTAGGAATTTCTAGTGTGGTTGCTGGTATGAAACCTACAGCAAGGTTGAAACAGAAGCACACTGAACTTCTAGGTGCAAATGTGCCAGCAGGAAAATATTCCCAAAAGGAAGGGAATGGGAAGAAGATCCCACTGTCAAACTCACTCTTCATGGAAAGTGTCACAGTGAGAGGCAACTTGTCCAGGACAAGGAATTGGGTTGTTTCCTGCTTTTCCTCCATTTCTCTGTGATACAACTTACCAATGCCTCATCTCATCACCTCTGAATCAGCCCCAGTGAGTATTCCATAGAAGATATTATGAGTCCTTTTCCTCTTGCTAGTATTATCCTCCTGCTACTTTCCAAAAGCTATTTCACCTCTCTGTACCTTGCAGTTCACCTGGCAGTCATTCCTCACAGACAAACCCTGCCTCTGTGCTACCTCTGAAGGTGGTCACAAGCTACAAAAGATAATGCAATTTGTCAAGATGCTCTTTTTATGCACTATTTATGTGCACTATTTATGCCTCGAAATTCTCACCTTTTCCTTTGGCCATTGCTCTGAAGAAAGGTGACACCAGCCTCCCAGAAACATCTTCAGGGTGTGTGGTCATACCATCCTTCACTGCTTGAAATCCATTCAATATAACCACTGGAGCCCATCCAAACCATAAGGTGAAGATGTTGCCATGAATTTTTGCTAGCTAGAGATGGGAGAGAAGCCAGGAAAGCTGAAAGAGATGAAACCCCACGCACTGCAAACAGATGAACCTGTTTTTGCACTGATTACAGGACCAACCCTAAGGTGGAGTGATGTTCTCCATCTTTCCCACCAGACTGCAATTATCACTGAGAAAGCATGAATCTCTTTTCCAACATTCACTGTTGGAAACACCTGTGTATTCCCACTTCTCAGAGCCACATGCCTTTGTCAAGAAACATTAAGTACCTTTTATTACTGTATATAAGCCAAGGCTCATTTCACACTCATTAAGGGGCTTAAGGGTATTTTCTATTTATTAATTTATTTCAAGAGAGTTTCTATCTTCTCTACAAGTAAAGTAGCACAAAAGAACACAGAACTGTCAGAGGAGTAATTAGCTTAGAGACTGGACTTCCTTCTTTCCTCCCATCAGTTTTTGATCCTGTCAATACAAACAAGCTGATACACACAGAGTGCAGGGAAGTATCTATTTACTGCTCGAGCTAGAGAGTGCCAGTGCTCAGAAAGCTACAAATCCATGCTGTGAAGGTAAGTTTTTTTAAGTATTTTTTCTCTAACTCCAATCTGATCTATAATCCCTAAAGATATTTAATCCTAAATTATATCAATTTTCACATGAATTCATAAAATTTAGTGGCAAGAGGTGATAGAAAGATATCAAGTTTCACTCAAGTGTCAGTGAAAATCAGTGTTAAAATGGGATAAGTTTAAACACACCAGAATGACCTTCACACATTCAGAAATTCCAATACCAGGTTTCTTAGCTTGGCAAACTGCTTTACACTGCAATATTTTTTTCTTATTTTGCAAACCAAACAAGCAGTTCTGAACTAAACAAAGCATGATATCACAGTGGCCAGTTAATAGTTACAGTACTACCAATGTAGTTTTGGGAGAGGATGTTTTCACATAGTAAGCAACATGAGAAAGGAGAAATCACAATTAGACAATTGTCTAATTAGGAGACTTTTAGGCAATTAGGAGTATCTGAAAATAAGTACCTGCATGAGAAGATCACGATTAAACTGAAAGTTCAGCTGTAGCAGTGTCCCAAGGACTGGGAGAGGGACTGGTCCAGGAGGAAACCGTCTCCGCACTCGCTGCAACTTTAAAAACTGTGTGATTAGAAGAAATACAGCCACTGCCACAAGAGCTTCACTTATGCTCAACATTTTAGAGTCTGCCTTTACCAGCTTGCCTTTTTTCAAAATTGTCTATTGAAGCTATTAAGGCTGGTTGCTAAACCAGTTTTTTCATAAGGGCTTGAATTCCCTTAATAAATATTCCCCGCCTCTAACCCTACCTCTTTATTATCAACCACTCCCTTTTTGTTCCACTCATAACATTCTCATGCTTCAGCATATTAATAGATGCACACCCTTCTTCTTCTTCTTCTTCTCATCCAGATTATACTTACTCAATATGGATCACAGGATTTGTAGGAATGGTATCTTAAAAGGCGAGGGCCAAGATTTTCCAGGCAATGGAAATGCACGTAAATTCTCCATCTAGTTTTTCTGAGCCAATTTTGAATGGTACGTGTTCCTACAAATACTCCAGGAATGCTTTTAGAAAAGCAATAGCCATACATACAAATTAGGCAGGCAAATGTAAGTGGATATTAAATCCTGGAGTTTTTAAATTGGTTTGTGTATATTCCATGTGCATGTTATATCTAATAATGGCAAGACAGATAGAAGTTAAAAGCCCACATTTATCTTAAGATACCTATACAACTATCTAATGCTTAATACAAAAAGCAAAATTTGTTACACTCTTGAATGTAATTGAAAACATAACTGGATTAATGTATGATCTCACTTTTTTCCTTGTTAGCACTAGGAAAACTCACAGAGGGTTTTGTCTGCTTCTGCATTTCCCTGTTTAGTCTTGACATAAGGTGGGTACCTTTATGATTTGAGAAATCACCAAAAAGTATGTGAGAAAAATAAGGCATATTCATGGAGAAAGTACATCTAGTGTTAAATATACAGGTTTAAAAGAAAAAAAATTTAAAACATGGGAAAAACCTAGTAGGGATCTTGAGCTACCGCCAGAACGAAGGGCCTCAGCAAGAACTAGTCATGACATGTGTGGATCCTTGGTAACTTGAAAAGAGTCTGTAGCCAAGGCTCTTTGCCAAGCCTCAACACCAGCAGAAACCACAAACACAACACTAGGGGAGTTCAATCAGACCATGAAAACCTCACAAGAGGGGTTCTGGGCACCACAGGATCATTGCAGTCCTGTATTACAAATCCGGACTGAAATGCTTCCCTCTCAAAATTGCCCATCCCATGAGAGCAAAGTACTTGTAAAAGAAACATGTTTTCTAATCTTCTGAGAAAACTGCCAAGACTTGTGCACCAGCTCACTTCTTACAAGCTGACTTTGGGACAGAAACTATTTCCAGATTTTGTGGCTCTGGAACACAGAAAACCCTTATCTAGAAAGAACAGCCTGGAGTGCCAGCACACAGTTCACAAATCTCCAGATAAATTTGCCTTCATTACCACTAATGAATAACTGATTAATGTGTATTAACCAAGGGATGTTTATAGGTTTCCACAAAAGCTTTGTTTGTGTACACTAAAAAGGTGATTTTTCAAGACAATAACTTGTAATTTATCTCTCTCCTTCAACAGGAAAAGTAAAATTCTCTTCAAAAAGGAATTGGTTAAATTTTGCCTTTTCTGGCTCCAGTGTAATCTCACAAAATCTGCTTCAAATTCCCCAATTTATCAGAACTTTCAATTTTGAATCTATATAATACATTCCCTTTTCTTTTAAATATTAGAAAATTTCCCATCTAAATTATTTTTCATCAGAAAAAGTAATTTTTGTCCACTGGAATTTAAGCCCCAGTACCTTCACCCCACAAGGGCTGCAGTCTCACACCTTTAACCAGTGTTCAGCTGGAGCCAGCCTGGAATACAGCTGTTTGGAATACAGTGGAAAAGGAAGATGACTATGAGTCAGTTCAGATCTGAGGCATGGAATTTATCTTACTTTATTTGATGGAAAATGTATTTATGAGATAGCCAAGGCTCCATTTTCTTAATAATTACTAAATGCAGTCAGCAGCAGCCTTTCTTCAGCACTATCTACCAGCTATTCTTTAGGATTAATGATTTTTAACTTGCCAAAGGCAAGCAACTGCTGCCTCCCCTCCCCGATCCAGATGGATACAAATGAGTAGTTCTCTTACCAGTGTGGAGCTACTGCCAGAGGGATGTTTGCAGGTCCAGCTTGAGGAGACTTCATACCAACCACTTACATGTCAGGACATGAGTAGAACAATCCCATAAAGGTAATCCTGTGGGGGAAGAAACTGCCAACACAGGTTTCATCCTGTATGCACATCCCTGCCTGTTAGACTGGGGTGCTTAAAACACAAGGTGGGCAGAAGCACCTGAAACAAATACAGCTGTGATGATGATGATGTCAGTCCTGGAGACGGCACTGTCAGCTAATCAGAGTATAAAAATAATCCTTCCTGTGTTGGCATTCAGTATCCGATTTGTACCTCATACAAGAAGAATGTATCCCAATGCCATAAAAGAATCTCCCTTGTTAACTGCCAGTAAGCAAACCAGCAAAAGACCTCCACTTCTGCCAAGTCCTTAGGTACCTGGCTCATAAAGGCTTCCAGAATTCTTCAGTAGTGCCAAATCTGCTCCTGGTCATGGCGTGCTAAGTGAAGTCATCTAACTGCGATAAAGAATCCATTTTAAAAAATGAAAGAATAAATTAAGCTGAATAAATTTTTGGAGGATCTGGAGCAATCATTACAAGTAGACTACCTGGCATGAAGTTCCCATGTTGCTGGCAACCAGTGGACCCATAAAAAAGGATAAATTGTCAGCACTCTGTGACTGCTCACTGTTGTCATTTGTCTTCCAGTCCTTACTCTTTGCTTGTGATATGAAAAGCTCTCCACAACTGCCTGATGAAGCCACTCTTCTATTTTCAGCAGAAGGGTTGAAATGCTACCTGGTTTAGTGGCTGAAACCCTGAACTGTCTTCCCAAGTGACAATGATAGAGTTGTATACAACAGGCTTACTCAACAGCAAACCATATCAGTCTAAGGGAATGTGTTATCGCAGATCATACTGTCTGCCTCTAGAAAGCTTCCTTCAAGAGCTTCTTTTACCTCCTGCACTCACTAATATCCCAACATAGACTGGAAGACCTCTAAGCCTATCTCCACAAATGCAATTGTGGCTTATGAGAATCTTTATTCATGAGACTTCCAATTCATAGATCAGACTTCAAGATCATTCTCTGGAAAACCTCTTTCCAGTTGGTAATATAGAAGTCCCAATTCTAATTCTTCCCTTAATGCCTTTATTTGTTACACATCACAAGAAACTTACCAATATTTTCCAAACAGAAAAAAAAAAGAAGAACAAAATATCAACCCTGTATAATTATAATGCTCAGGATGCAACTGTCTGTCAAGAATTTTTCAGGGTAATGATCAACCAAATGAAGAGGAAGGCAAAAATCTCAGGACATGCAAGAAGGAATTCACATACAGAAGCAGTTTTACAGAGTGACTCTTCCCTGAATCTGCCATTTCCTATCGAGGAATGGCACAGAGCTGGTAGGGAGGTGGTTTCATTGTGCTCCCAAAAACAAACTTGGTGTTGACTTCCTTCACTCCTTCTGGCAGGGTGAATGTGAATGCTTGTAGCAAGGTGGAAAAGATAACAAAGAGCTCCATCCTTGCCAACAGCTCCCCCATGCACACACGGTGCCCTGTGAAGAAACAGAAAAGGCACTTCAGCCAAAGGATTTCTATCACACCTCCCTTTCTAAACTGCCTGGGATTTTCTTTGTTTTCTGCAGATTTTATCCTTTTCTCTTAACCTTGTCATTTAATGATTCATAGCTGAAAGGCTGTTTCTATTTCTCCAAAAAGTTTCCATCTACACTTACAGCAGACAGTAAGACATTATAGAATCTGTCACCAGGGTTGCATAGTTCACATTTACAGTCTTCCCAGCACCATGCATTTTTCTGCTACTGCTTTGACAGCTGAATCTCTTCTCAGAGAGAAACTGGATCTGTCTTCCAAGAAAGACTTTGTGTGTCATTCCTTCTCTTCTGATCTTTTCCACAAACAACTGGGCTTCTCTCTTCTTGGAGATATTTAAAACAGTTTGTGTATGCCCATTTGTAGGTGCCTTTCCAGTTACTTTGAGGAATGAATGGATGTGAAGTTGTTACCACAAGGAGTAAATAAATCCCTGTTCAGTGCACTTACCTATAGAAAATGGTAAGAATGCTTCTCTCTTTACAAAGTTTCCATCTTTATCCAGAAAGTGGCCTGGGTTGAACTGGTCAGGTGTCTCCCATTTTCCAGGATCAGCCAGAACAGAGTCAATATTTGCTAAAATTACTGTGTTCTGAAATAAAATGAGCAGTGGCTTCAACAAAAACTGTGACTGTGGAGTCTACTGATATCTAGGACAAAGCCTTGTGAAAGGCCATCCAGAGACACAGTCAAACCTCAGAGGCACTAGAATAAGAGGTCATGTCCCCAATCAGGAGAAAACTCAAAACCCTTTCTAAAATCATCTAATGGACCAAAGATCAAATTGATTCAAACAGGCAGCACATTTGTACCTTTGGAATGTGATATCCCAGAAGCTCCGTGTCCTTCACACTCAGTCTGGGCAGTGCAATTAAGAGTATGTTACTGTATCTCTGGATCTCGTGAATTACAGCATTTGTGTAGGGCAACCTTTTCCTGTCCTCGTAGCAAAACACATGGGAACAACCCACAACAGCATCCAGCTCCTTATGGACTTTCCCTAAGGAGGAATATTCAGCTTTAAATATACAGCAAACAATCTATAAACTCCATAGTCATAATTTTTCCTGTTGCCTTTTGCAGACAGAATGGCTTCCAACCACATGAAAAAGATACTTTATAAAAAATAATGCCTTCAAATTCCCATACAGATGCCCTGAAAAAAATTGAGGTTGAGGTTGTTTATAGGTTGCATATATACTTTTAAAATAGGATAGTGGATGAGGTCATTCTATAATAATATGTGGGTTCCTGTTACACTTACTGCTTTAAGGTAATTTATAAAAAGACTTTTATTAATATTTATTTCTACAGGCAGGGAGTCAGCTGGAAAAAAATATTAATCATGTTTTAGGGGAACAGTTTAGTAATTGCTCAAGGATTGCTCTTCATTAAGAAGCACATAGATTTTGCTTGTCATCTACAGATTCCTAACTGCTATTCTGTAATTACTTGCCTTGGGAAGCACTTATACAAATTAGTTTTTCCCAAGGACTTCTTTTTTTACTTACACTCTGAACTGAAATGGTATTTTCTGGTTTTATTTTTTTTTTTTTAATACTAGAGACTTTATCATTGCAATTAGAATTACCTACACAAAACTTAAAAATGTGTTAATATATCCTGAGAAGATAAAAAATCTTGTGAAAATTCAGTATATGCAACCCAGTTTCAAGTCTTTTGAAGTTAACAAAAAATGGGACGTTCTTTCTCCTAAACACTTCCACATTTTCTATTTGCCAGGCTTCTGCTGTGACTGCTACTCAGCTTAAACTGTCAGATATGAGGCCTTTAAAGTGAATTTTGAACCTTCTAATCCTTTCTATCCCATATACTCCAGCTCTTTTCTCAGTCATTTTACTCTGCCAACTTGTAACTTTCTTCTGTGAATATCATTATTAAAAGCACATTCACCCCAATATTAGCAACACCACACTGTATTTAAGTTATTTCTGCCGCAAGAGGCCAAGAGCAAATCAAAGAGTAGGAGTCAGGGATTTAAAAGGATGACCCAAAGACTCCTTAGTGGAAATCTAATCATTACTGTCTGTGGAGGGGTAATGGTGCAATTTATCTCATCCGAGACTAAATTCCTGCAGCTGATTAAATTAATCACACCCTGCATTCTGTTTAGATCTGTTAAAAAAAAAAAAAAGCAACCTGGAATTATTAGCCTGTATGTTAGAAAGGATGCAGTAAGAAACAAATTAATGCAGTTCACCTGATTCATACGTCAGTAATTAGTTCTGCTACTTTTCTTTGAACAGGCACAACCACTATTTGAACTTGTATCATTGCTAGAGTTGCAGACCTCTTTGGATGTGCTTACCTTGAATATCAGGATAAATCACCATATAGAGCAATGCCCACAGTAAAGTGGTGGCTGTAGTTTCTGTGCCTGCTATAAAGAGGTCACCAATAGTTTGGATCAAGTTTTCTTCGTCATAAGTTGCATCAGCATCTCCTTTAGTCTGCAGATACAAATTGAAAAGAAAGTTATGGCACACAAAAGAAGAAGTAAACCACCTAGAAAAATCATACACTTCTAAATTTATATTAGACATTATAATAATCAATGAAACACTTAAAATCCCTTGTTGTTTGTGAAGTGCGAGAGAAGTTCAGAAGTACTCACTTTATCTATCTCATCCAAATAGTAATCAATAAAATTTTGATTTTCATCAAGCTTTCTTTTTCCTTTGTGACTCTCAAGTTCCTTTGCTAACAGATCCTTCACAAAATCTAAGCAGGACTTCATCTTTTTAACTGATGGCAGAAAGTGACAGGCAAGCCAGGGAGACAACTCATACATCTGTAAAAGAGATATTTTAGATATGTGATATTACTTATAACTGTGTGGCATTTAGCAAACTAAATTTGAACCCTAATACAGGCTTCTGGGTAGTGGAAAAAGCAAGTGAAAGGCTGATGACTGAATTGGCATTAGATTGAAGGGATAGTGCCTATTCCATGATTCATTAAAGATTAAAGCCTTTCTTAATTCTATTTTTCCCTGGAGCAAAATTAAAATTCTCTTAGTTTGATAGTATAAAGTTATTTATTTATATATATATATATATAGAGAGAGAGAGAGAGTTGTTTTAAAAACAACTTATACAAATATCTACCAAGAGAAGTTTGGAAATAGCTGAACCTGTGTCTACCCTGATTAGAAGGGTACCTTAGTAATCATTTCACTGGCATCTTCTGGGATAGTTACTAATAAGGAATTTTATTTTAGCTTATCTAGCTAAAGTATAAAAATAGTCCTTAAATGCTCTAGGACCTTACTTACAGCAGTTTCCAGTTAGTCAGAAAATCATACAAGACACAGAACTGGATGAGTTCCAACAAGTTCTGCAGAAGCAGCTGCCTCGTGCATGAGTAAATTCACTTTTTGATTATACACAGTACTGTGGTTCCCCGCATAAATGATTCATAACAAAACTGCCCCAATCTGAGGCTACCTGTTCTGCTGCTTTGGCAGCTGCACTCACAGATGCACAAACAGAAGCAAGAGAGATTTTTTTCTCTCCAATGGACCAGATGTGAAGTTAGGAGTTTGTGCCCTGAACGGAGACAGATATCATCCAGCAGCTAAAGGAGGGGGACTTGCAGTGTCACTGCACTCTTGTAAGGGTGTGCAGATGTGGTACAGGTGTTGCTGCCAAAAACTGTAGGGAAAAGCTGCCATTAAGCAATTTCATGCCATGTTACCTTTGCACAAAACAGTTGCTCTACTCCAGTTTCTATGAGGTTGGCTGGCAGTGGAGAAGGAAGCAGTAAAAACCCATTTACTCTTGACATTTTTTGACAGCCATGTCATATGATAGAGTGAAGAAAGCCAGCTTGCCAAACAGAAATTAAGCTTATTTCTGAGCTTTTCAGATAATTTAACCCATATTTTACTACTGATTTCAGATATAGTTTCAAACTCTGGAGTTGTGCAGGTAGCACTTTTAAAAAGAAAGTCCTTTGTACATCTCTCAGCCACATAACCAATCTTTGCATTGTCATCCCTGTCCCCCATACACAGGAAATTTCTGTGCTATGATGAAGCATAAACAATTGAAACAAGTTTTGAACTAGGCCTCTTGAAGCACTGTTCTGAAGTGCTCCCCAGAAATTCCACGTGCTTTGGTTTTTGGTGTTTTTTTTGTTTGGTTTTTTTTTTTTTTTTTTTGTTACAAGAGTAATAAGCAAGTTGCATTTTTGCACTGTCTACCTATAGAGACCAAGCAAGCAAACAAACAAAATTTATTTTCCTCACAAAAAAGGAGTTGCTGTTCAAAAATGTTGCTATGACGTCAAAGGACTCAATCAGGCGGTGAAAATTCTCATCATCTCTGGAGAAACGATGTCCAAACATGATTGAACTAATGATATTTGAGACCATATGAATAACAGGCATAGCGGGGTCCAGAGGTTTTCCTGTAAACACAAGGGACTGCATTCACCATTAACACTTTCTGTTCCTGCTTTTCCCACTGACAGGAGAGCTGATAAAATTTCATCAACATTTCTGACATTAATTAGATCACTGAATGGCAAATTGTAATTTATTGGTAAAAGGCCTGAGTAAAAAAGTAACTTCAGACATCTGAAAAACAGTTGGTTAAAAAAAAGGAAAAAATGCTGATAGGAATGGAATTAGTAGTATTAATTATAAAAATACCCAGATTTCATCAAACCTTGGCTTTAGCAGATCTCACATTTGGCAGTAGCCAGGGTACAAAACCAGCTGAGACATTAAATATACAGATGAGTTGAGAATAGAACCACCTTCTATTCTTTGCTCATATCATTTTGCATTAGAATATTTCAACCTACTCTGTGCATCCTTGGTCAAAGCTTTGCATATTTTATGCTTTTTCTTTTCTACACAGGAATAGGAGGCACTGTGACACTGGTTTTTTTACTATTTGCTGTTACCCTGATGCTGTTGCCATAAGTAACATAGAACATAGAACTGACTCAGAAGTAATAACACTGATAGGGAGAAGTGTATATATATATATATATATATATATAAGTGTGTATATATATATATAAGTGTATATATATATATATATATATATATACTGGTATATTATAAAGATATAACTAGACATATATATATAACAAGGCAGGAATCTCTAATTCTGTGATCTTGCTGTGGGGTTTCACAATTCCACAAGTAAGTATCTCATGCAGGTAGCATATTCAGACTTTTGAGACTCAGCTCTGCACATACACTTTGAATTAATTTTGTAATCAAATAGTTTCAAAAGTTCCCAGTGTCCCATTCTCCTACTGCACAGACTGCCCTGCCCACCTCACATACCGTTTGTTTTCTGTAAGTATTCCACCAAGTGAGCAGCCTCCTCTTGCAGTAGATAATCCTGCGCTTTTTTCCCTACTCCCATCTTCCTCATTGTTGCCATTCCAAAACGCCTCTGCTGCTTCCAGAGATGACCATTAGAGAACAAAACACCTAGAATCATAATGAACTAATGCTGTCAGTGCTTTATAAATTGATGGATTGGTAAGGTTGATACATCCAAGAAGCTTCTCTTTTCTTCTAATTTCTTCAAATTTTTTACAGCAGTCTGGCAACATTCCTCTTTTATTTCTTTTTGTATTTTAGCCATTTATCTTCTGTACAGAAGCTCTTACATTAACTCTATGCTGCCATTATTGTTCTTGCAGAATATAGAATAGAATTGTTTTAAAAAACTTGTGAAAATAGAAACTTTTTTCCTGATGCAAATAAAGGACTTTGAGGCTCTAAATCAGTGTTCAAAACTAGGGATATAACACATTAAAAGAATATATGAGAATAAAAATTACCATTTCCTTGTGTCAGAACATGAAAGATTCTGTTTTCAGGCCTTCCAGCAACATCTTCAGCACGGGCAGTCAGACCTTCCTTCACTGCCTGAAACCCTTGCAGGACAACCACAGGAGTTTTTGAAAGCCATAAGGTGAATATATTGCCATGAATTTTGGCCATCTGTAGAACAAGACAAAATTAGAGTAACAGGAGTGAGTACTGGTACTTTTAAATCAAACGAAATGAACCAGATCTTCTCCCTGAGCAGATGCCCAATGAGTGACTGACTTTGAGAACAGAGCATCAGGTATGTTCCTACATACAATATAGTTTGAAGTCAGGTTTCTATCTAAAGTCTCATTTATTAAAGACCATGATGTTTCTAAAATGTCAGTCAATATTGCCAAAGTCTGTGGGGTTATTTATTATGTCTTACAATTCAAATTCATTGTAGATGAACTCTTCCATCCTCACCACTTGCTACAAGACAGCAATCACTCATGAAATTGAAGTGAACCATCTACAGATCCCCTTTATGTGTCAAGAGTAGCAAAAGCAATTGAGGAGCTGCGTAATGCAGGAATCACTCTTTCCCTTCCAGCTCAGCAGTGACAGCCTTGACTTCAGCTGCCCTGCACACAGGCATCCCTGGCAGTGGGCAGGACAGTCCTTCCCCTGGTACTGAATCAGGAACTAGAAAAGCAGCAGAATAGGCTGGAAAGAGTGGTGTGCTGCCAAGACATCCCAAGAAATGCAGGACCAGAGGATTACACAATTTTGCTGCCTGGGAGCAAACAAGAGGGAATACTTATGCACGGTGGGCAAAAATGTATGTGCTTGCACTTGCACATTTGTGTTTAATTTCATTTTTGTAAGGACCAGTTCATGGCTTTTGAAACCTTGGGATGACCAGTACTATTCTTCATGTCTGGGATGTCAGAAATAGAAGAAAACACAGCAGACAGGCACTAGCTACTATTTTATATTATGGAATAATAACACTTTGCCTTGAAATATACAGCTCAGGAGGATGGAGCTGGCAGGACATGGAAAAACCAGAGGAAGGGAAGGTTGAGAATGAAGAGGAAGAGTGAGCTGCTATTACTGACATATTTAAATGTTAAATATTTAGTATAGATGTATAAGAACTATAAAACAACAGGATACAAATTTAGAAGTGCTGCATATTACAATTGGGCATAGAAAAGGGTTTGAGCATACTATGAATTATTTTAGCCATTTAAAATCTCAGTCTTGCCAAGCAAACTGAAATCTGTGAAAATTTGACCAAATGGTATGTCAGAAAATAATTGATTCTAAGATCTTTCAAAAAATCCATTGAATAAATATATATTCAAAAAATCATCCTTTCTATACTGGAAACACACATAACCTTGGCAGCTATTTCATGGGATACTTAGAAAAATGCCAGTGCAACAACAGTCAAAACACAGACATCCAAAAGACTGCACAGAATTAGTGAGTCTACTTTAAAATACAGGTTCTACCTATGTGTAGGACAGGACTATTATCATCATTATGGTTTTGTTCATATGCACATAAGGTTATATATATATATATTTCATAGTAAGTGCAAATTTTCACACAAAGAAACAGTTATTTTAATTGTCTCCACCTATTTCCACATTTATGCAATTTAGAAAAAATTCCTCCCTATCATTCAAAATAAAACTATGTTCAACACAGTTACTTTTCAATCAGTTTATGAGTCCATTAATACATTGCCAGAAAATACATACTTTTTTAAGATGCTCATGATGAATTCTGAAGTTCATCTGCAGCAGATTTCCAAAGAAGGGATATGGAGTTGGCCCAGGAGGAAATCGTCTTCGCATCCATTGCAATTTCAGAAACTCTATTAACAGCAGAGACAGCACAAAAAATACCAGCACCTCACTCACTGTTAACATTTTACTTCTGATTTACACAGCTACGTTGTCTCTCTACAACTGCTGGGTAGACAGAGGAGAGATCAGTTTATCTTGCTTTTGGAATACCTCCCTGAAAAGAGAAAAAATACTTGATGCTCCTGTGACTCATCTCTTTCCCTCTTTATCACTTTTACTTCCCCACCCCAGAGAATTAAGTGTTCTTACTTTTAAGCATATAGAACATCATTATGTTGCAGCTACACATCTGTCAATCATTGCCTCTTCAAGGGACACAAAATGTAGGTTAATTATACACCTCCTTGTGCCATGACTCCTGCTGTGACAAAAATCTCTGCCCACGGTCCTGGTTTCATAAAAAACCTCTTGCAAGAATGAGAAATAAAAAAATTTCCTGAGGGCTGGCTGCACACCTAAGGTCAGTGGGGCTACAGAAAAGTTCAGGCTCATCAATAGCCATCATAAGCACCACCTATTGCTCTGCTACTTAACTCACACCATGCTGTTGATTCTGATGTTCTCTGCTATTCCTTTAATATTTTTCCTCACAGTTTATATTGAAAGGTGGCTCTACCTTTTAATTTTGTGCCTAGGACACACACAGACCACAAAAGACTCCAACTGATCATTGGGTAACAGGAGTTTGTAATTATGCCATAACGCCCAAGTGTCCTCCCACTCCCTGTCCTGCTGCACAGGGAAGTGGGCCTGCAGTCTCCTTGACCAAGCACAAAGCAAAATTTCTTCATCCCTCCACCTGCCTGTGGTTAATCCCCCTGGATTGCCTGCAGCAGGAACAAAGATAACACACAGCTAACTCTGAGAACTTCTTTCACAAGTGTTTTTATGCAACTGAGCAACTCCAGCTCTGCAAAGGGTGGCATTTGAATATGATCAACGCAGATTTGGCGCTTGCACAAGAACAGCATTAGCTTAGACCTGGCTCTGACTTAGACAGCAGCATCTGGCACTCTGGAAAGTCACCTAGATGTCCTTGCTGCTCATGTACCAAACTTACAGAACTGGCATAGCTAGAAATAAAAGTTGTGAGGTGTGAAGGACATTGGTTTACCCCATAAACAGGGCAGAAAAATAACATTTAGCCATCTTGCTGGCCACTGATTGAACTGAGAGCTAGGATCAACCTGAAAAACTGGATTACCCATTTTGAGATCACTTTTGGGACTTTTAGTTCCCTCACTGGTGTAACATTTTCTGTATCCCAAACTGCTCCCAACTCTGAGTTTAGTATTTTCCAAACTGTTCCTGGGAGGAGACTCACAGCCCCAAGACTTGCCTGCCCTGCCCACTTGCAGCCCCATCTGGCCCCTGCACAGTTCTGGCTGGCTGCTCTGCATCTCCCTTGGCCTTCCAGGCTCACTCTGACTTTTCCAGACACATTAGCCACATTCTGGTGATTGCACCTCTCAGCCTAGACATGAACTACCTGCATGTAGGAAGGCAGCTGCCATCTCTCTTTGGGAGAGATGTCAAGGGAATACAAATTGCTTTGCTCCTCATACAAGACGGTGCTGGAAGTCTGGGAAGAGAGAAGCCTGATAAGGCTTTGTAAGCTGTATTTGCCACAGCTTCCATGAAGAAAATTGAATGCCTGGGGAATCAGGGGTTAGACCTGCCTGAAAGAGAATCATCCTCCTCTCACTCTTGCCAGGATAGCTGCTGGCCCATTCTCTTCTCCCCCTTCCTTTCAGCCCATGACACAATGTATAAACAGGGCAATGCCAACTAGTGCTTGAAGCATGCTTGTGATAACAATTGTAAAGTCTTTTATTCAAGAAAGGAAGACGGTAGAGCAACAGTACCCTCAGTCTGACCTTGGATTTTAAATCTTATTGGGTGGCTAACAAGGCCAGTCTCACAGTGAGAGTGGCTACTGACATTTCCCATCCACTAGCCCTGCTTGGGCACTGCTTCTGCCAGCTGCATCTTGCACAGCTCTTTCCTCAGTGTGCCTTTGGACTCAGCAGGCTCAGCTCAGCAGTCAGAAGGCTGCTTGTGTGCAGCTGCCCCTCTGCTCACAGAAAACTCTCAAGAGGTTCGATTGATTCTCTCACAGCTTTTGGGCAATACCACATCAATGCCTCCTGCCCTGCCCCTCCTTTGCAGGCAACAAGCTTTGCTACACAAGACTGCAAAGACTACAAGCTGCCCCTGAACTGTGCTTTGGGCATCTATGAAGAGACATGGCCAACATAATCTGCTGTACATCATTTGTCATTACAAACCCTGGCATGTGAGAGGACTCCCACCTTCACAGAAATGCCTCTCAAATGCATAAGAGTATATGTCAAAAAAAAAAAAAAAAAAAAAAAGTTTTTCAGGCCAGCCCACTGGTCCTTATCTGTTTCCATCCACTGCATCTCACCAGCAGTGGGGTTTCCCTCTGTAATTTCCAGCAGGCAATAGGAGGGGTTTGCCTTTGCTCTTGGCCTGAGTCACAAGCCTCACAGCCAAATGAAGAGTTGTACTGTTGTCTCCCTTTTACTTCCAGTCTCAAGCACTCATCTGCCCATGGCTCTTGGCCAAATAGACAAAGCTGCTCCCAGCAAGTTGAGATGCCTCTCCACAGCTTTGAGTTCCCATGCAACAACACCTGGGAGCTCAGGCAATGTCCAGAGCCACCACCTCTGGGAACAGCATTCCCACACACCATTCTGGATTTGAGAATGTAGGGGAAGACTGCTCAGAGCCTGGCTCTGATGTTCCTCCTCCCTCCAGCAAGATTCTGCTGAGTTTCTAGTAAGACTAGACAGAGCAATAATTGTCTACATTTATTTCATTTGTAACACAGCAGGAAAAAAATGAAGTACAGACACTTTCCAGACACAGGAAAACTAGAGTATTTTTTAGGCCTGGCTTCTAAGACATATAACACAATAAGGAGAGATTTGCACTGAATTTGAGCTAAAAATGAGAACCATAAAGCTGCAGAAATACCAGCACACTACCAAACCTGTGTCTGTGCCTCTTAAATCTCTAATGCTGAAAAACCTAGCGCAGAACTGCACAGAGCTTGTATGGATGGGGTTTCATGGTGCCCCCAAAGATAATATCTGTGTTAATTTCCTTAACGCCTTCTGGTACAGTGAACTTGAATTTCTGCAACAGGCTGCAGAACAGGATGAAAAGCTCCATCTTGGCCATTGCCTCTCCCAGACAAACACGGTGACCTGCAAGGGGTGAATGGAAAGAGAAGTCAGTCCCCAACAAGATCTCTAACCAGCACCTGTTTCCCAGCTTTTCTCAGGAGCACTGCTCAAGAAACAAAGAGCTCTGCTGAATTTGATAATTTCCTCTCAGACTGAACTGGACATACAACTGAAATGTCTGCCATTCATCTTTGCAGGATCTGCCCAGATTAGATAGAAAAGATATCAGAGATGCTTCTCAGAAGTTTCATTCTTGCTTCCTAATCTACAGGACTCCCTGGTTTTATGAAATGGATTTCAGTCTTTTGATTCCAAATAAAAACAAGAAAGCACCTTTAGGTTACCTCACAGCTTCTGCTTTGTACAGGCTGACTTATCTTCCCTAATAACAGTGAAAAATCAGAAAACAGAGGACATTCTACACCTGATGAAACATTTTCCTACATAGTGGTTTCAGTGAAAACAACTTGCTAAAGAAAAATCTCTTCCCAATTGATCAATTAACTCTATCCAGGATACAGTTCTCAGAGACAGTGACAAACTCTGAAATACTGTGGTCAGGTCATTCAATTTGGGTGTGAGAAACCAATTCCTCTTCTGCCCAATTTAGACCAGAAACCTGAGCCTGACATTTTCCCGTCTCAGCTGACAGCTCTGACAACCAGGCTATTTCATCCTGGCATGATCCCCAAGAGCTTTTGTTTGTTTAACTTCTATAAACACACACTGGTGAAAGAATGATTCCAGAAGCTCCACAGGAAAGACATAGACTTCTGAATCTATTTGATCCAGCTTCTGGATCTCCCATTCATCTCTCTGCACTGATGAATACTGAATTATTTATACTAAATAAATCAGCTCCAGCACAGCAGCCTGCCATAGAATATCCACTGTAATGGCATAATCCAGCATATACAGAGGAGGACCAAGGGCAACAGCATAAGGACTCAAGTTCTTAAGTGACTGGGAATTTTGGGACCTTACTCCTTTTGTCTTTGCATTTTCACAAAAATCTAGGATCAAGCATTTATACAATTGCCAAACAACTTATTTTTGCAGTCAAACATTTTTCTGGGCTGGGAAAACAATGTGTTCCTGCAGTTTGGGATTACACTCCCCTCTGGCCTTCTCTACAATGAAAATAACACAGCTTCATCTAACCCACACACCTGGGATCAGTTCTCAGTGCACTCACCTGCTGAGAAGGCCAAGAAAGCCTCTCGGGTCACAAAATTTCCACCCTCATCCAAGAAATGGCTAGGGTTGAACTGGTGAGGTGTCTCCCAATAGTCAGGGTCAAAAAGAGCTGAGTCTACATTTGCCATGATTAGAGTGCCCTGAAAGGAAGAGGCAGTTGGCACAGTTCTGTCTCTCACACATCAAGAATAAAAGGACACAAACACATTCCAGCTATAATTCTGCACACGGAAAGGCAGCAGAAATGAAAGATTACATAATTAGGGGAAAAACAATAATCTCAAGGGTTCTGAGGGGTTTTTATAAAAAAATAAATAAGCAAAGAATCTTCAAGTATTTTGGGTTCAGATATTTCCCCACTGTATTCCTTCATGTTTCTTTTCCAGTCTGTTAGCAAATGCCAAATAATGTGTGGTCTGCAGTTCTTTAGTACCATATCCTAAATCTAGTGAAATGATCATCCTGTTCTGAGCTGGAAAGGAAAGGGTTTATGGTAAACCTTTACTGATGGCCAAAGATCACACTGGAATAGAAGGGATGCCTGTACCTTTGGAACATGATACCCCAGAACAGTGGTATCCTTAACAGCTTCTCTGGGAATTGTGATTAAAACAATGCTGCTGAAGCGGAGGATCTCATGAACCACAGCATTTGTGTACGGCAGCTTCTTGCGATCCTCGTAGCAGATGAGATGGGAGGGACTCAGAACCGCATCCAGCTCCTTCTGGACTTTGTCTAAAAAAATATTTAAATTTCTATTATAGATGTAAGAACACTGTTTTGGATGAAACAGCTTTCCTTTCCTTTTTGGAGTATAGTAGTGATAGAAAAAATACACTATATAAATAATTTACACTTACCATATTCTAAAGTGTAAATGCATTTGTATAAATGTATATATGTAATGTATTTATATTAATATAAATGTATTTATTAGTGTAATAATACATTTATACAAATGCATTTGTATATTTGTATAAATCATAACCAGCTAGTTATGATTTTACTGCACTCTGTTTTCTAGTTGATAGGTTTTCAGTTTAGACCCTCTTTCCACAAGCCCAGCAGATTTATGGAGCATTATATTTAAAGGAAGGGGAGAAAACTGTAAGTATATTCAGACCTTCTTATTAAGAGATCAATTCTATTAAGCTGTTGATTTTACTCCAGGTAAACACAGACTCACAGTACACTAATGAGGGTGCTGCAAGCAAGCCATCACATCAAGCTGACACATGTGCAATGCTGAGAACTGAAATATGATCATATTACTAAACTATCACCAAGTGTTAATCTCTTTGGGTTGCTATCTAAGCGTTACTAACTAACACACGTTATACAGTCTCAGATGGTTTGGGGTCATATTTCATACTTTGGCTAGTAAGTTAAGTGGAATTTTTTTCTTTATAATTTATCAGAATTTGAAGTGCATGTGTATGCACAGGGCTCTGTTCTTTGAGCATTCTAGCACCACAAGCATGAAAATAATTTCTAGCCCTCAGCCTGAGTCAAGGACATGTACTTGGCTTAGTAATTCATCACCTCTGAAAACCCTCTACCAAATCACCCAAAAATTTTCAAACTAGTATGCAACAGTGCTCTTGTCCAGAATTTCTGGGTTATCTTTTTGTCTTCCTTCTCTGTTTAACATTCCCATGCATTAGAATAAATATATCTATTTTACAGAAATTTGACTGATTTATCAGTTAATGAACTCAAATAATATAACCTTATTACCCATGCTGGATGCCAGAAAAGCATCACTTTGCCCTAACCCAAACTCTTATTCCACCTTGTGTGTTTTCAGCCTGTATGTTCCATTATATGCTTACAGTGCTGAAACAGTCTGACAAAAATCAACAGGACGCAATACAATGTCAGAAGCTGAATATCCCTGAAATTATTTTGAAATCTCTGTCTGAAAAATTTTTACTACATTGGCTTATTAAAAGCAAAGCTCAAAAATTATCTTTAAAAAAAGTGGGCTTGATCTTAAAAAAAACTTGATTTTAGCAAAAAAAAAAAATGTATAACAGAAAATTGCTTTACTTTAATCATATCCATGCTTGTTGTGTGCTACTCACCTTGGATGTCAGGGTAAACCAACATATAGAGCAGAGCCCAGCGCAGAGTGGTGGCTGTGGTCTCTGAGCCACCCAGGAAAAGGTCAAAAACAGACTGCACCATGTTGTCTTCATCAAATGTAGAATTTGGGACATTTTTAGTCTACAAGTGTCAGTGAGAAAGGTAAAATGGAGTATAGCTGTGTAATAGCACTGAGACAGACAGTGATCACTGTATCTAAAGGAACAAGATTTCTAGAGGACAAACACAGATACTTGAGCAGAACATAGATATAGGCAATGACTTTACTCAAATGAGTGCAGTAATACTGTTAAATTAGAGGTGCTGTCGAATGTGTCAGGTCTGTAAATCCTGTTATGCTACCTTGTAAAGTGGCATGTTGATTTCTGTTAATTTCCACAGCAGAAAAACACATTTCTAGGTAGTTTTATCCCACCCATGCCACTTTCAGCACATTTGCTGATTTCAGCAATCTGTCTAATATATAATGTTATCCTTTTAAAGATTTATGCCTTTTTTTTTTCAGAGCAGAGACTGACAACATTTTAAGATTGTCATGATACTCATACAGCACTATTGAGCACAAAAATAATACAAGGCAAAAAAAAATCAGAATTCAGCAGCCATCTAAATACCTGCACCTTCTCAAGGTCCTCCCTCTTGCCCAACCCTCACTAAGGATTCCAAAATATGCTAACAAGCCAATGTAAATAATTTGTACTTCTAGAACAAGTTCTTGAACTAAATATTCAAAGTTCATATTTTGAGTTTGACATCAGAGTTTTCAAGCTGTGCTTGCAGAGCCCTGCAGTAATGTTGTTGTGGGCAGACAACAGCAGGGAAGGGGCAGGGAACCCATTATGGTTGGATCTGTGTCATGTACAGCATTAATCACTCACTTTCTCTATCTGCTTCAGGTAAAAGTCAATGAAATCTTCTGGTTCATCTATTCTGCCTTTTTCCCTGTGGCTTTTGATCTCCTGCCTCACAAAGGAACGAACAAAATCCCGGGAAAATCTTGCTTTATGTAGAGGTCCTGGGAGGTGCTCTGCAAACCACGGGAGCATTTCACACATCTGGGGAGCAAGAATTCAGCACAGAAGAGTTAGTGACACTGTAGAGAAGCCTTGTGATAGAGATATAGCATGGACATTTTTGGTGCTAAACTGCTGAATTAATTTCTCTGAGAAAAATCCTTTGGCATGAAAAGAAATGTTTAGTACATAAACACACATTAAAATCACAAATTAAGGACAGCACAGTTTCCACCCTAGATTTTTTCCCATCCTTACTATATAACTCCATTTGTATTTACCCTGTTAATTCACCAACAAAATATCTGCTTTTGCAGATAGATGTATCAATATTAATAAATCAAATGTTAATAAATATTTGTGTTCATCACCTTAGCACTGAAAAAAACCCCAAAAAACCCACAGGAAAAAAAAAAACCCACCAACATTCGCTTTCATTCTCACAGAGTATCATCTCTCACCTTAACAATACTAGTGTTTCCATTACAGAAAAGGTCATTACTCCAAGCATATTACCTTTGCTGAGACATTCTAATAAAGATTATTAATACAGTATTCATAATTGAATCACGTCAAACCCAAACCATTGCAGGTCCAGTTCATATTCACAGTCAGAATATTTATCAGTATTCAATAATGCAATACTTTAATAATATAAACATATTGATATAATTATATTGCAATAAATAATGAGCCCAATGATCAAATAAGTTGCATGTTAGTAATATTCTAATAAGTAATATATAATCTCATAAGTAATATTCTCACATAATGAAAGCGGCTGTTTCCAAAAGCTACTATATGATTGAAGGCTTCAATCAGCTGCTGGAAGGTTTTATCCTCCAGAGAGAAACGATGTCCAAAAACCACAGCACAAATCACATTGGAGACAGCATGGACAATGGGGAAGGAAGGGTCCACAGCTTCTCCTGCAGACAGAGAAAAACATTCATCTCAAAAGCACTTCCTCTTCTTTTGCTATTTGGGAGAACAAAATTATAGTGACATTTTGGAATAGATGTCCTCTATGATATTTATACTGTTACTCAAAAACACCCAAAATTCACTAGGAAGTGTAACAAAAGACAAAGCTCACTCCAAAATGAGGACAGGAAAGCCTCAAATCTTCAGCTCCTGGTCTTGTTTTTTTTATTTGCTTTCCTTTTTGCTTTCTTTTTTAATATCAGTCTTGGTGTTGATCCCAAAATACTGAGGTCCAATAATCTCAAAGGTTCAGAGGAGTTTTTTGTCAAAAAATAAATAAGCAAAGAAATTTTGGGTTCAGAGATGACCCAGGTGAATTCCTTCATGTTTCTTTTTCCATTCTGTTAGCAAATGCCACTGAATGTGTGGTCTGCAGTTCTTTAGCACCTTATCCTAAATCTGCAAATCTAAGGTATGCTCCAAATCCATTCTATTCAGTAACAAAAGCAGTGTTAACCCTTAGAGTCAAGCAGTCTGTACTGTGTGTGCCCCCAAGCACTGTGTCAATACCATACCCTCCTTGTCTCTGAAGAACTCCACCAGGTAACTGGCCTCGGTTTGGATCCCACGCTCCATTCCTTTATTCCCCATTCCCAGTTTTCGGAGAGTTCCAATTCCAAAATGCCTCTGTTGTTTCCAGATGAGACCACTTGAGACCAAGATACCTTTAGCCATCAAGAATGAATTTTATGTCACAATAACATTCATACAATTGTAGATGATAAACACAGTAAGAGTCATCTTCTCATCATGTGGCTGCTCAAAGAGGAGGGACACATCAGGGCAGTGTTCTTTGAATTGAATGTTGTTAGAGGCAGAGAAAACACCTTGGTTAAAACATTACCATCCCTGCAAAAAACCCCACTTTGACCTCTGGACTCACACACCTGCCTTCCAAACCTAGTCCTATTCTTCCTGAAGCATCTGTCTCAGGTCTCTGAGGGATCCTGTTCTACCAGGATCTTTATACCAAATCTCAAGTTCTCATCCTGGAAAGGTCCCTTCTGGAAAGACAATGAAGCCAGGGCAAGAACCACCCAGCCAAAATGAGAAGGGAAAATAGGCTTTAGCCAACCTGCAAACAGCTTCTTAAGATCAAGAGTTCCTGTGGGACAGAAAGGAATCCCAGGCTGCTCTGCTGTGTCTATGCTCTAGCAGAGACCACCCAGCACGAACCATTTAATCTGCTTGGTAGGGAAATTCCCTCCCCAAGTGTAGCCTGCACTTCCCCCTGGGAAAGCCAGCTTGCTCCCTGAGACAGCTGCTTCACTAGAGACTGGGATAGCTCTCCCCTATTCCTTCTGCTGTCCTGGGAACCATGGGCCGGCAGGTGGTATTTGAGCTGCAGTCACAAACTTGAAGCTGAGCTGCAGCTGTTGGCTAAAGCCATCCCTGCTACAAATTACAAGTTTTAGGGCATGTGTCACAACCCAGCTACTTTTCTCCACAGCACCCCGATAAAAAGTAGCAATACAGATCCTTCCAAATGGACTGAAATGGCCCCAGACTTAATCATCTCTATACCTTAAAGTGATTTTTCTCTACTTACATTAGCTAGTATTACAAATTAAAGCTTTCCAGACTGTAGTTCACATTAACCAAATCCTGACTGAGGGAAAAGGCATCTGCTGTACATTCTCTGGATAGAAGGCTGATGGAAACAAGTTCAATTATTTCTGTTTTAAACATATCAGTATCTTTATTCTCTCTCCACTGTGATTCAGCAGTGTTTGTGATAACACAATACAACACTTTGAACCCCCTGGTTAATAAATTTAGAGCTCCACTGACCTTCCTGTGACTTTGTACTTCAGAGCAAGACCAGATCAAAGTTCTGTATATGCTTTCCTTACAGCAGTTTTGTTGTAAACAAACAACTGGGAGCACAAAGATTTACTTTAGTCTCAGCTTGCATAGGAGGCTGCAGGATCAGGATTATTTCAAATCAGGACATGCAGATAACACTAAGAACGTTGCCCATGCTGCTCTGATAAGATGCTGAAATACATGTGTGACAGTGGGATTTGGAGACCACTTAGGATGATGCTTCAGAATTATATGATTCACCTTGAGCAGACAGAAAAAGTCAGTTGGGAACTAAGGGTTTTCCAGTAAGAAAAACATGAGAGGAAACAAAAAGTCAAGGCTGATGTCCCTCCAGAGACATGAACATCTTACCCTTTCCATCTGCCATTTGGTTGAAAATGTAGGTCTGCAGTCGCCCTGAAACATCCTCCGAGTTGTTGGTGAGACCATTCTTCACAGCTTGGAACCCATAGAGCACCACCATAGGTCTGTGACCCACCCACAGGGTGCAGATGTTGCCATAGGTTTTTGCCAGCTGCAGGTAAGACCAGCGCACAAAAAAAACCCATGGGAGAAACATCAACAAAGGGGCATACAGGATGGGCTGCTGTCTTCAGCACAACTTTGCTCAGGGGTTCAGCAGGTGAAAAGGGACAGTGGCTGTGTTTTGTAGTGGGGGTGCTTTCCAAAGGAAGGGTCTGGGCTCTCTCTGGGAACACACCACCCACAGAAATGTGAGCAATGAAAGAATAAATGGTTCTTTTCTAGAACTTGGCCGGGGTTACCTTTGCAATAGCAACCATAGGGTAAATACCCTTGAGTGTTTATGGATCTGTACAAGGTTTCCTGTGAAATTTCACCTGCCCATTCTTGGTTACATTTTTCAACTCCATATTTCATTCACTCAGACAACAACCAGAATTTCTTGAAATTATGAATTCCAAGTGTAACTCTCCTTCTAGTATTGCAGATTTAATGTTTTGATGGCAAGAACTCTTCTCAGTTTATACTGAAATACTGTCAACTGAGGCATCTAAGCATGGATCCCATCTCTGGGTACTGATGGGACTGCTCTCAGGCAATTCCATGGGCATTCTGCGAGGACAAAGTCCCTGATGCTAGACCAAGAACCAGTACAGATCTGTCATCTCACAATCATTAACATGTACCCATCAGAAAATTTTAGCATCATGCTCTTTTAAGGTCCCTTCAGCTGTAGCAAGGTACCCTCTGACCTGCAAGTTTCACTTAGCACATAAGGAAAGGCAACAATTTGAAAAATATTTTAACACATTGGGTTCTATTGTGGTATTTTGACTCAGTGGAGGATGTTGAAAATTGAAAGAATGTGTATTAACAGGCTTAGCATGGACCTAATTCTTCCCATCACTTCTTTCCTTTCACCATTATTTACATCTTTAGTTTGTCTGCAAGGAGCTCATCCCAGATTGGACTACAGAGAAACAGTGGATGAAAGGATTTGGCTACATATGGGATACAATCTTCTTTCCATCCCATGCGAACAGAAGGATGTACTTTTCACATCCTCTGAATTCAAGACACCTAGTTTAAAATTATTTTCAATATATGCTTATGATGGGAAATCTGAGAATCACTTTTTTCTTTCAAGGCCAAAGTTTCCCTTAAAAATATGTCTTTTCTGAGGCAAAATTACTATGTTCAGTTCTGTTTAAGTTGCACACATATAAGAATGAGGCTTTCATATGAATTAGACAGTCTGCAGGATTTTTACCTTAACTTGTTTGGGCGCTTGACTTCCACAAATCACCTTCTCTCTCCCTGTTTTCACATCAGCCTACCAAAAACCATCACCATTTTTTTCCAGGTTTTGCCTCAATAGCTCTTTAGTTCACATCTGCAAATACATACCTTTTTCAGGCTCCTGTGATCAGCTCTAAAGTTTATCCACCAGACACTTCCAATGATGGGAAATGGGGTTGGTCCAGGAGGAAATCCACGACTCTTCCATTGCAAATTCAGGAACTGTGCACTCAGAAGAAACAAAACCAGGGAAATGAGAATTACACTTATCATCATTTCACACTTCCAAACTCGTATTATAAAATTGCTACGAATCTGTCTGTTGAAATTGTTCAGAACTCTTCCCTGTCACATTGAAGATTTCTGGATTTTCATCTCCCTTCTTTCCTACCACTCTTCCTGATCCAAGAAAATGAGGATTATTTCCATTCTTGAGTGTTATTTAATACATCACTATGCTGCAATATGCTAATTGATACCATTATTTTAAGATCCAGCAGAGGCTGGGTCAGAAAGGTGGGAACCTCAGCCAGAAACATCCCTTTGAGCAATCAGTTTGAGGAACGTGTCACTGAAAATACTGACTACATGCATGCCAAGAGCTCAGGCACAAAGCTGCAGCTGGCAGATGAGGGCAGGAATATTCATCAAGTAGCCTTCTTGGGGCAGAGGTAAAAGGAAGCAACCAGTAGCCTTGTGCAACTGTGGGTGGAGATGCAGACTTGGGAACCAAGAGCAATGAAGTGATATAATTGAGTTTTCACAGTAAGCAATACAGATGAACTGTAAATAGTACAGTGAAGAATCAAACATAACTAGTGCTATTGGCAAAAAGTGTAACAGACCTCACAATAAACTCCATTTTGGGGCTGAGTTCTTGTCTCCCATGAGGCATTATGAATTAGTTTCTGCCTTATCTCAGTAGCAGGAGCCCTGTTCAGCAGAATTAATTCCAGAGCCTGTAATTCTTTGCTTTTTATTTAATTCACAGCCCCTGAAGCAGCACATGCAAAGACCCCCTCAACCCCAAAAAAATCCCTACAAAGAGGAGCAGTTCTTAGAAGATTTCTAGAGTACAGCTAGTGAAATAGGCTGTTTGGGATGTTGGCACCAAGCTGCCTTATGAAGAACAGCAGACCTTATAGGGATGGGGCTGTGCAGTGCTCCCCAAAGGAGTGCCTTTAATTCCATTCGACAGGGTGAATCTAAACACCTACAAAAGGCTGCAGAAGACAAAGAACTCCATGTGTACTGACTGCTTGCCCAAAAATATACATAGCCCTGCAGAAAGAACACAAGAAGGCAATTACTGATCTTAATTGCTGTTTCCACCACACCCCCACTGTCTTGCCTGTGCTTTCTCTGAGGCTGTTGCTCCTCTCACAGCAGAAATGTCCCTGCAGGCTGTCCTCAAGATTTGCTGTCTAAAAAAACTCAACTCATCCTCACAACTCCACTTGCATAATCCACTGGTGTCACTTACCAGCAGCCAGAAAGGGCATCAGGCATGTTTTGAAAGCTGTTTTCACATTTTATTCAACTCATCCAAGTTCTTCAGTAGCGCTCAAGGCACCTATCCCAACCACTGCTGACAAGGGCAAGAACATTTCCCTGGAGAAAAGAAATTCCTTACACAGTAACTAATCTGGGTTGGATTCCAGAAATTTCTTCCAGTGCTCAGGAATCAGTTGCAATATATATCAAATATATTTACAATAACCATGCTGTCCTCCAGGAAAGAAAGAGTTGGTCCTAGGCTGCCTCTAAACCTCTGTCCCTGGCAAATTCATCTGAACAAATCTTAGCTCAAATTTTCTGTTCTGTCCACAGCTGACATTCCAAGTGCATTAGCATCTGGCTAATAGATACTGCTCTGGAAAATTGACCAAAAAAATGCTGAGGCTGCAAATACTCAAACATTAGGAAATGCCAGAAGGAAAACTGTCTGTACAATATTAATTATTTCTTCCTGACACTTCAGTGAGAAAAGCATATGTACTATGGTTAATTTATGAAATTCTTGTCTCTGCTCAGCTCTTCTGCAGCTGACTGAAGAACACTGCCAAGATTACACAGCACTTCACAAACCAGGGAGACTGAAAGGCCACCAGGCCTTGGTAGCTCCCACACTATCAGGACATACAGAACCACAGCACCGGTGCAAGGTCTGCATTGCTTTCACCTCAACAGTACTGCATTACAACACCAAAACAGGCAAAACCGACCAGCACAACAGCCCAAACAGAACAAACAACAATGAAAACAGTGGGAAAACAAAAAGAGGAATATTTACAGCAGTTGCTTTCCTTCCTAATAGCTAGAGCTCATGATTTTTCTGGTTCTGCTCTCATTGCATGCCAGTGATGCCAAAAAGTTGGTAAATGTCTGTAAGATTAGATATACCAAGTGGTTTTATTTTGAGATGACTGGGATGACTATGTATTTCTAGCAGGAAGAGAAAGTGATGGATGCTACAATTCATTGTAATGCAGAGTGATAAAATTTAAATGAACTCCATCAATGTGTGTGAATTGCAGGACTTAAGTGAATGAATTAAGGTTTAAAATACAAATAAAGTAATTGCAAGATCAAGCAGGTAGAGGCAGGTGTTTACAGAGAAGCTTTCTGCAAGTTGTTTTGGGGAAAATCAGTTTTCCTGGTTCCAATATCTTCATTATTTGTGAACAGCACCTCTCCCTGCAAGCCTTACTCATTATTATCTGACAAATACTGTCACAAGAGCTCCTTGGCAGAGATGGAAGATGTTTAGACTGCTCAGAAAACCCTTTTTTCTAATGAAGGTTTTAGAGCAGAGGAGTAGGAAGAAAATACAGGGAAAGGACAGAACAGAAACAATCGTACCTGCCATCTACAACTTGACTTTCATTAGTCAACCTTCAAGCTCTTTCAAAAAGCAAACATCAGGGTTGACTAGGCCCAAAGAGATAAAGCAAGTTCATGAGAGTCACAGACAAGCTATGAACAAATCTAGGAACAGAATCTGAAGTTCAAGTCCCATTCCAGTACTTTGTCTATGCAAACTAAAAGCTCATCAATCTTCAAGTCCCGACAAAACAGATGACAGCAGGAGGCAAAACCCTATATAGCAAAGTTCTCTTTTCCTGAACTGAACGCAGAATGGGAATTTCTTTTGCTCACATTTCCCAGTCTTGAGTTCACTCCAGCTGTGCTGTAAGCCACATTGTCCCTCTCTCAGTGTTTGCCTGGACACAGTGTCAGTGTAACTCTCCTCCCTCAGAGAAATTCTGATGCCTCCAACAAATTAACAGCTCCTGTTATGAAGTTCTTGAAAGATCAGCTAGTGCAGGGGAGGAAGAGACAGCTAAGTTGAGAAACCCAAATTAGTGTCTCCGCTGGAAGGTGATGGGGAAAGAACCATAACGAAAAACAAACCCACAAACAAATCCCAAGACCAGCCTAGCAATACCTGTGCTGTTTAGCTTGAGGCCAGACAGAAGGAACACCAGGCTGTGTTGTCTAATACATCTGTCCCTGCAACAGACAAAAAATGAGCCCTGGTTTTCTGTCAGAGCACATGATACACGCTCTGGGCAGAGGTGTGCCAGGAGCCCTTTCCACCCCCAGTACACACATTCATCTTGGCTTCACACCATCCTATTGGTGCTCTTCTTTGCTTCCCACTCCTGTGGCCTGAAACCTTTATTACAAAAGAAGATTTCCTAATCTGCTCAAAACAATCAAATTTAATACCTGTTCTCTAAAGTGGAGATGCAGTTCTTCCAATAGTATTTGTGTCAGAGGAGATCAAACAAGATTTATGTGAACAGCTACTACTCACATGGACTGAAAATATAAAAATACACAGTATTGGAACAGCTTCCTTGCTTTTTCCCTCCTTGTGAACTTCAGCCCAAGCTTTTGTGAAATAACTTTGCCTCAGTGTATTTCAGTTTGCCCACAGCTCTCACCTAGCAGCAGGAAAACACACTGCCCAGTGTTCAAAGGGTCAGGCTCAGACTAACACTCTTGGAGGGCCCAGGTTTATTCAGCTGCACCCAGATTTCTCTCACATGAAGCCCTTTTCTTTCTTTTTGTTTTCTTTTCTTAAGCAGCCTGATAATCACTGTTATTAATAGGCAACTTCATGGCTTAACTCACCTTAATTCTGGTAATTTTAAGTGTATAAATCATACCCTCACTTGATGGGCATGAGATCATCAAGAGATTTCAGAGGTCTTTAACTGTTGCAAAACTTGCAAACCTGACAAGTGATTCTGTGCACAAATAAGAAATAGAACAGCACTCACTTCCTTTTAACCAAACAGGACCATCTGGATGAATTGGGAAGAAATAAAACAAATGAAGAAATGAAGTCCTGATGCACACAAGCAGCAAGCGAAGTCACTTAGACAGCTTCATCAAGTAACTCATTTTAAAGTCTAAAATAGCAGCAAAATCTGAAAAAAATGGGTGGATAAATAACTTCTCAACAGCATTACTCAGTAACACTGCAATTTTTATATACATATGGAACTGTCAGAATTGGCTGAAAAAACCATAAAAGTTATTGAATTTCAAATTGCTTCCCTCAGTTTTTTGTCCATTTAACTCTTCAATTGTAAGATTCGTAGAACCATGCTGCTAAAAATTTTTCTGTTTCCATTTCTCTGCCCAAAAAAACTAAACAAACAGATAACAGAGGCACACAGGCATGGTCCTTGGCCTCTGCTGGCTGTTCCACTTCCACACTTCTTGCAAAAGCATCTGCACATGCAGCACACTAAAGCAGAAGTGTTGCATGGAACTGCACAGAGAAGTCATGAAGCTCAGGAAGGTAAGGCAAAAAACTGCTGCAATGTCACTGCTGCCCTGTGAAACTGGGAACTTCAGGTTCCAACAGGAAACACAAGGGCAGTTTCACAGGGCAGCAGTGACATTGGAAAAAAACCCCAAATGTCATCTACACATTTTTCAAGACTGAATCATGCAAGATTGTATTTACCACATTTTCTTTTACTAACCCCCACACACAAAAAATACCAGCTCATTAGAAAACTAAGAGAAATTAGTGTCCGTGCCTGTAATTCTCAGTTTCTTGAAGCTTAATTCAGTTCTTAAGAGCCCATGGATAGCACTAAACCTTTATATTTCAGGATCATAACATACATTGATTCCAAACAATAACCTTGATTTTACAGAAACTTTTTGAGCTGAAAAGTGCAGACTGAAAAATTCAGCAAGCCTGCTCAGAGAAATTATGATAAAATTTTGAAACAGAAAACTTGTTCAGTTGTATGGCTTTCCTTAATCTCCTATTTAGTCTTGAAGATAACATTAACAAGGTTCTTGAACAAAGTGTTGAAAAACACTATGTAATATATCAGTATGAAAAGTAAGTCTCAAGTTGCTACACACTGGTACAAACCTCTCTGGTAAACTTATGGGATCCACAAATCAGTAAGGATTAAAAGTTTTGCCTGTTTCTTCCATTTATTTGTTCTTTTCCACAGATCTAATAGAACCTGTTCATGGTTTCATCTGCAAAATTTGAACCAGAAGATTTTAAAACTTAGCATAAAATCAAAGAATTTTAAAAAGAAAAGTTAGAAAACATCATATAATCTGATGGATAGAAAAATAATCTCTCACTAGCATTCACATAATATCATAACCTAGGATATCATAAAAGGGGAAAGAAGATACTCTTCAAATTATTAAATTACCTTTTGTTTTTCTTATTAAAGACAATAATTGAGCTCTATGCTGCATGAACTCATTCTTTTACACCTCAAAGACCTGAGATATTGTGTAGATGTTTCTTCTTCTGTAAAGTAGCCACACAATAATTGCAGTATTTCAGAATGACAATAATTAATGCATTTCAATGTTTAGCTACATGAAACTGCCTGAGGTGTTACCATTATGCAAAACTCTTGAAAACCTTAGATAACTATTTAATAATTGGCACTTTGACCCACTATCAAGACTAAGAAGGAAATAAAATTTTAAGTGAAAAAAGAGACAAGTCACAATTACAGATCACAAAAAAAAAAGAGTGGGTGTGGCTTGGCTAACCACAAAGCATCACATAGTTTGGTTTTCTAGGGACTTCAGCTTGGGAAAGCTGTAGATTCCCAGAGAGAGATGGCTACAGGAGGCATATCCTTAGAAAGAGTTTGGATTCAGTAGAAGAAACATCTCCACAAATCCAAATTTTCAGAAGAAATCATAGACCAAAAAAAAAAAAAAAAAAGACCAAAAAAGCCAAAACCCAGTGAGAAGCTAAAACTTTGATAAAATGTTGGGGATTACTGAGATTTTTATAGCTCTAGTAGTGTGTCTCCTGCTTTTGCAGTTCCTCAAGCTGCAGTGGATGCGTACCCAGCTTCCTCCAGGACCAGCTCCCCTCCCCATCATCGGAAATTTGTGGCTGCTGGACTTCAAATTACGCCGAGAAACTCTCAGTAAGGTATTTATTTATCTCTGTGCTTGCAAATCAGTCTGAATCTATTTTAACTTAAATTGTGCATTGCATAGGAACAGCCTAAAATGCTAGTTTTTTAAACCTCAAGCTTGATTACCAGCCAGTTTCAAAGACTCTGAGGAGCCTGCAGTATTAAAAATATTTCTGAGTAATAAACATCACCATTGCTTTAGTCCTTGCTATTTTCTCTCTCTTTTGGTTACATTCTCACCAGCACTGTCATAGAATGGTACTTCATTGGCAGTTTCATTCTGTTTCTGTGTTGATATCCAGCCCTGTAAGCCACCTCTAGCAGAGTTCTCCTATCCTGACACCAATGCCACTGGAACATCTCCATTAGAAGACCAAACATGTACCCTAAACAGACACTTTTTTTTCCCCTGTTTTTTCATCAAAAAGATTTCTTATCTGCTGTAAACAGGTTACTGCTAAAACAAAGCAGGAAAATCTGATTGCTGTCTGCAACACAACCAATCACTCCAATCAAAGCTATTTCAAAAAGTAAGGAATTTGCTTCCCACCGTTACAAGGAAAAATATAAGCATGATGTGAGGAACAACAGAGGAAAATAATAAAAATCCTGAAAGCTAGGAACAGCTATAGAAAAGAAAGCAAGAACACTTCTTTCCTTTCTTTGTAAGCTAGAGACAAGAAAATACCATCAATTTGGTTCCTTAATAAAATAAAGAGAAAAGCTCTGGGATTTTGCCTGTAATAATTTGTTCTTTGATTCAGAGCTAAACAAAGTAACCTGCTGGTTTTCTCTCTGTGAAATTAGAGAGGTGTTCTTCTGAGAGATGTCCTTAGCATCTATTCCATAAAGAGAAATTATCTTCTGTTCCCAAAGCACATTAATAACAGAAATATTTTTTTTTCTAAAACTTGCAATTCAATTTGATGCCAACAAGTGGGTTTAGTCACAACTACAGAAAACTCTTAAATAAATTGATATTTTAGTGGATGCTTTCCCTGGTTTACAGTTACAAATTTCCTGTTATCAACTCTTCAGTTAACCAACATCTACGGAAACATCTACACACTGTGGATGGGACAGACACCTCTGGTTGTGCTGAATGGATACAAAGCAGTAAAAGATGGCATTGTCACCCACTCAGAAGAAGTTTCTGGAAGACCTCTCACCCCTTTCTACAGGGATATGATGGGCGAGAAAGGTACAAAGTTACACAAGAATTCGAGATAGAACAAGGTGTAAAGGAGGAAGATGTTTTCTTGTGCACACATATCAGCTACTGCTCTATCAGGGCATAAGTGGGCTCTCACTGCAAAAATGTTTCATGCAGTGCTAAGCATGTTAAGGAAAAACCAAAAATTTATTGTCTTATAAAGCACATCACTCAGTGTTTTTCCTTCCCAATAGATCCAAAGGAATAGTTGCTTGGAGAAGTTGCCCTTCAATTGTATCACTTCTAAACCAGGAGACTGCTCATGTAGAAGATATCTATAGACAAAGCTGTTCAGTCCTCACCAAAACCACTCAGTTTACAAGGACACATTTAGGACCAGCTGGGTGTCATAAAATCCTCAGAGACCAAAACTCAGCTTCTAAAATCTAAAATCATTGTATCTTGTTAGTGAAATACAACCTCATCTAAATCAAAATTTGCCTCCTGCAGTGAAAGGACTTCCCCTCCCAGCAATGAACTAAATGTTTCTGTGTTTTTCAGGTATTTTCCTGACAAATGGCCACACCTGGAAGCAGCAGAGACGCTTTGGCATGACAGTTTTAAGAAGTCTGGCACTTGGTAAGAACAATTTGGAACATCAAATTCAAAGAGAGGCCTGTCACCTTGTGGATATCTTCACAAATACAAAAGGTAAATTTACTAGAAGAACAACACTTAAGGCTTTTCCTGAAATGCAAGGGCTGGTAAAAGTTTCACAGTAATTTTTACAAGTACTATAGATATTGTCGATATTAGTAGAACTTTCACTGGCTTCTTAACTGCATTCTTTGCAAAAACTGTTTTGTCTGCACAGTGGGCAATATAAAATTGTTTCTTTTTAAATAGCGAGAGTTTTAAAAATGTTTATTATCAACACAGCTGGTAATGATTCTTACACTCAAGGAGTATAGAAAAACCCTCCTTAAAATACACAATGTATGACCTGCTGGAAGTCATTCTAGGACAGCAGGCTGTCTTGGTTTGGAATGCAATCTGGAACACAGGCTTTCAGGATTTGGCAGAGAAAGAACCCCAAAACATGGAATGTATCATTCAGTTATCCAAAAAAATCTTCTTTTCAAGATTTGGATGAAATAGAAACCAATAGAATTTTATCAAGCTGCCAAAGTAAAGCAATTAAATATAAATATTCTGAACAGCCAAATCCCTCATCTTGTTCCATGTGAAAACACATGAGAGGTTGCCTGAGGTCTCTCTCCAACTCCCCTTGGACCAGGCCCATCTCTTTTCTGAGAGCAACATTTACACATCTTTAAAATGTAGAAGATGAAAAAACTCATCTACCTCAAGTCCCTGTACAGCCCAAAGCTTTACCTACCGTGCAATCCCTTCTCAATTTTAAACTCAGTAAATGTATTTAGTCTTTCCAAGAACAACCAAGAGCATTGGACTAAAGTCAGGAATGCATTTTCCATAGACATATTCTTCAAAGGTTGTCCTTGCCATTGAACTGTGTACTTAATTTATTTTTTTTCTGGATTTAATCCTTTTCAATGGGAGATGTATTCTGCCCAATTATATGAGCTTTGCCTTTTCAGTCTGTGGAAAAATAATACATCTCTGGTTGGATTGTTAAGCTGATACTTGAAAACCCAAAAGAGATAAGTCATTTCAACAGAACTAAGAAATGAAAACACTAATTTTTTTTCCTGGGTTTTTTGTTTGGTTTGGGGTTTTTTGGTTTTTGGGGGCTTTTTTTTGGAGTGGGAGGAAGGTGAGAATTGTTTGTTTTGGTTTTTAACTGCAAACTTAAATCTCTACCTCCATATTTGAAGGTATATGCTCTAAATAATTGCTTGTGTTTCCACACACCCCAGACCACAAGTTAAAGAAGGGGAGATTTTATGTTTGTCTACTCAAAACTGATTATCACTGTATTTTACAAGAGTAAAGAGCAGATTGAAAACTACAATTCATGCAGTTAATATATACTAAACTAGGCTTAACTTACATGAAATTTTTCTAAAAATAGTCTGATCCCTTGTTGCTTTTACCATTAAAAAATAGCTTTCCTCATTTTTCTTGCTGTAGTCTATTCAGAAGTTCTCACAGTACCTCCCCTATTCACAGGCAAACCTTTTGACCCCCACACTTCCATTGTCCGTGCAATTGCAAATATCATTTGTGCTGTTGTTTTTGGTCATTGCTTCTCCAGTGAGGATGAATCTTTCACCAAACTCATCAAAGCTATTTATTCTGTGATCTACTTTCAAGGTACTATCTGGGGCAGGGTAAGAACCTACTTTTCTTGTTCCTTAAGGTGCATTTGCACTTGACAAGTCAAAAGAAATTAAAAGTCAGAGACAATTATTCACAAACATTTTCATTTCCAAATATACCATTGTTCTATAAGCCACAGTGAAGTAATAAATCAATACATACTTTGTATATGTAATTATTGACTTCTAATCCTTCTTTATGTCTGTAAATCACATCCTAAAATTAAAATTCTAGATCATCACTGCTTTTTACAGATTTCCAGTGAACAATCATTTGCAGAACACAGTGTATTAATGATTCTTAGTTCTTAAAATGAAAGCAGCTTCTAAAATTTCATTTTCATTTAGTCTTGCAAATCTAGAAATGCAATAATAAGAACTAAGTCTTCAAATTCTGAAGTTCTTTTGAAAATATATCTTGTTTCAATTCATAATTCATATTACCATCAAGATCTGAGTTATTCTGAGCTTCCAATAAGATTCAGGTTACAACTTCATCACACCAAGAATACTTTTTAAGTTCTCAGAACCCTATCTATTGCTTAACTTGTGCAGATTTTGGCACACTGGTATTCTAAAAGACTATCACGTTCTTCATAAAGGGATGACTAAAAAAAATTACAGTAAAAAATTCAAGGTTGAGAAAAATCTCTTTGTGAGTCAGATTAAGCACTCATCCATTTTCAGAACCCCTGTTATATTATTAGGTATTGTTCCAAAAAGTAAAATATATTCATGTTCCCAGTATTTAACCTCTCTTACTTGTGTCTGTTGCCTCTCATTCCAGTTTGGTTGCTCACATGTTGTGGTGACTTCACCATTACCAGGAAATCAGAACTGGGATCTGACATTCTTTGCTCTCTGTTTAACACCACAGCTGTACGATGCTTTCCCACGGCTCATGCACCATCTCCCAGGGCCTCATCAGGAGGTGTTTGCATACAACGACTTCATGCACAGATTAGTCATGGAGGAGGTTCAGGCTCATGAGAGACAAGACACAGGTGATCCACAGGATCTCATTGACTTCTACCTGGCTCAAATAACAAAAGTAAGTATCTGTTTATCACACACTCCCTTCCTTGGCTTCAATGCCTACTACAAACACTTGCTGTTCCAGCAACTGCCACAGGATTTTTATATGCACGCTCTATTTGTGCAGCACTGAGGGTGTTTGATTTGATGGGCTGCTCACTGTTATCATCAAACAATTACAGTTTCTATGTGACTGCTGAAATATCTGAAATTATCTATTTCATAGTCTTCTTGTGAATATACCCTACAGACCAAGGACGACCCTACTTCTACATTCAATAAAGAAAATATGGTTCAGACTGTGGTTGATCTTTTGCTGGGAGGCACAGAAACAACAAGCACCACTCTTCTCTGGGCACTGCTCTACATGGTACAATACCCAGAAATACAAGGTGAGCAAAAGTTCCATCAGAGAGAGCTGCATTCAACACCACAATGAACATCATTAGTGTAAGAATACAGATCAATCACTTGCAAGACATCAAAAAACCCCTTAGCTATGCACATGAATGGTGGTACATCAGCAATTAGGATCCAGAAAACAGAAGGTCAATAAATGAAACAAACAGGTGCTTCCCCATCTGGTTCACCAGCAACACTAGCAGAAATTAGTAGTAGCCAGTTTTACCTCACTATTAGAGGTTGGCAAGACAGAGTAACAAGTTAAAGACATTTCATCTGCAACCTAGTCTCCTCCCAACCTTTGAAGTAGAAAAGTTTTTAAAAGACACCTGATCTGATACATATTTATAAACAATGTAAGTTATACCTGTAATTTCAAATTTTAATCAATTTTTTGAAACACAAAATTGTACTATTCTCAACACCAAGTAGGTGTCTTAAATGAGACATCATCCTGTGATTCAGGGAGATGCACTTCCTTGATCAATAGAAACCTACACAGCAGTCAAACCACATGCCAAATAATTTCATAGCAACATAATTTCTTTTATTTCCCCCGGACAGGACATTCTCATACAAAATGAGGGGGGCGTGGAGAGTGGGAAATGAAAGTATTTTCATTTGTCCGCAGAAAAGGTTCAAAGAGAGATAGAGGCTGTTCTGGAACCCTCCCATGTCATCAGTTATGAAGACCGTAAGCAGCTGCCCTACACAAATGCTGTGATCCACGAGGCTTTGCGCTACAGCAACGTCACCTCTGTGGGGGTCCCTCGACAGTGCCTGAGGAGCACAACTCTGCTGGGTTTTCACATTAAAAAGGTACAGAGGATACTCCCCTCTTTCTTACATCTTTCAGCTGTTAATATTTAGCATTTACATGACATTGAGAGAAGGAAAATCTCTGAAAATAAGATCTCTGCTGCTTCTTGCAGGGCACGCTTGTGTTGCCGAATCTGCATTCTGTGGTGTATGACACTGAGCACTGGGCAACCCCTTGGAAGTTCAACCCAGATCATTTCCTAGATTTGGATGGCAACTTTGTGAACAAAGAGGCATTCTTACCTTTCTCAGCAGGTAACACCCTGACCTTGAATATTCCTGCTTGATCTGTTTTGCAGCAAGATTAAAAATACTATTTCTAAGTTCTAAATATACATTTATCAAAATGTATTTGACTAGAATGACTACTTGACTGATTTGAAAGATTTAAAGTCAGGTCTTTTGCTGTAAGAGCCACAAATACTGTGCATTTTGTATTTTTCATATATTCAAACAGAGGATAAGTATGGCTGGGAGACAAAATGCTCTTTCTTTGGCATATGCACGGTTCCTATCATAAGGATATCCAAGCTTATCTCCTAATGTGATAAATTGAGGTAATTCCCTGTTAAATCAAGGTAATTACCCTAAGTCATGAAATTTATGTTTTTTCACCTTACAAAAAGGAAGGCCAATGACGAAAGGAATATGGTTTCTCAAAACATACAGAGAAAATCTGGGAAGAAGGAGGAAACCAAACCTCAGTCTCCCAAATCCTTCGTAAATAGTCTAGCACCACGTTTTCTTGTATCTGTAGAAAACTAGCAAAATCCAGTAGATTTTGTAGGTTTTCAATAGAGCATTATTAGGCAATCAAAAAAAATTTTAACTTTTCAAAAGCATATTACAATGTACAACTTAAATAACTTACAGTGCAAAATGCAGGGATTCAAAGATATGGAGGGGGGAAAAAGAGTGAAAAGCAGTATGCAACAACTCTAGCGAGTTTCTCTAGTCTACCAGTTTCTCCAATAAACTGATTATGAAAAACAGCAGCACAAAAGAGGAAAGTGGTATCATTACTAAAAATTCACAATAGAACCACTGAGAAACAGCTGAGGGGTTTGTTTTTTTGTGGTACTGTTGCATTATACTACTACACACTTCTCGCAGAGAAATACCAAAGAGCATACTGAGTGACACATGGTCAGATTAAATATAATAAATCTAGAATTTTTTTTTAAATTCTCTAAATTGTCAGTAAATCCTAAAATCATCTTTGCAAAACAGGTATTTATCACCTTACCTCCTTCACTCACCAAATGGCTATGAATCAAGACAACCAATTTGGGCTCCCATTTCAACTGTGGCATAGGACTATTTCTTTAACTTGCTCTGGTTGTTTTCAATTTATGTAATCTGAGAATTTAGATATTCTGAATATCTATCTTTGGGTTTTTTAGCCTGGAATATGTAGATATCCTGAAATGTCCTGTGTAAACAATATGCCAATATGAGTCACTGAGTCTATATATCACTGCACATTTCACTCCCTAGGCACATCTGCCTCTGACAGTGTCAGGGCTACAAGGACCCAACATACCCTTCTGAATTTCTGTTAAAGATATCCTGATTACGTCCTTCACCTTGGCTTCAGAACTGCATCCCACAATGCTCCGGCCCTCCTTTCTGAACAACAAAAATAAGACTCTGAAGTATATGAATCTTTTTAAAATCTGGCTTAGCTAAGAAGCAATTAATGGCTCTCGCAAAAAGAATCAACAATGGAAAGGGAGAATTGCATACATGCTCCAGGGGTGAAAAAAGTCTAAACAAACCAAATCAAAACACCAAACCAAACACTTGACAGAGGTACACAGTTTCTCAGTTAAATGTTTCCCCACCCTCTTCCTAAAGCATCTTCTGTCTTTACAAAACAAAATAATTATCTTACATTAACAGAATTTATGGAACTCAGTAGAATTTTCTGCAAAGTTCTTTTACAGAATTTAACTCTACTCAACCAACTCTTTTGATTTTCCTTGGCAGGGCACCGTGTATGTCTGGGGGAACGGATGGCACGAGTTGAACTGTTCATCTTCTTTACCAATCTCCTTCGGGCATTTACATTCCAGCTCCCTGAGGGGGTGAAGGAAATCAATCTGGAGTACATTTTGGGTGCAATACTGCAGCCACATCCATATAAACTCTGTGCTATTCCACGCTAGTCTGCAACACACTACAATGCTGAGAGACTTCAACCTGTTAGTAAGTGCAGATCCTTTAAAAACATGTTTCACTATCTCAATTCTCATCTACTGAACCTTCTGAAATGAAAGTAAGTCCACTTGCCAAACTCACATAATTGAGTCTTAAGCATACACGAACACACAATATTTCCAAATAAATGTATTTTCACACTCACAGTAGCAGTGAATTAGCTGTAGGATGTTAGAGAAGTGGCCTGTATAAAGTAGTTTCCTGCATGTGTGCTCTGTCAGGTATCACACTCTTAAAATGGGACAAGTGTTCAGTAAGGATGCCTGAATAAAATTTTCTTCAGTAAGCTGTTACTCTGAGTTCATAGATATTTTCTTAGATCTTCTTGCAGGAGGTAATAGAGTATACACACACTTAGTGTTGATTGCTTTGCCTTTCACTCTCCAGCAAAGCATATAGTGTAGCATAAACTTCACACACACAAAAATGATTGTAGTATGGGGCCTCTCATAACCACAGCCCATTTAGAAATCCTTACACCTGCTTTTACTTTCTCAGTATCCAATTTCTATTTCATCACAGCTCGGGTCCATGCACTTTCACAAACTTTTCCTTCTGTTTAGATATACTGCTGTATGATCCAATCATTTCTTATTTGAAGAGAAAGGAACATCTTTTCAAGAAATTAAGAAAATAAACGATGATGTCAACAGTTGTTTTAGTAGGTACAGTAGAGATTTATTACTCACAGTGTTTTCTTTTGTTCTTTTTCCACACCAACAGATGTGGAAGGTTTTGATTGCTTAAAATTCAGCCAAAAGCACCATAAATCCTTTTCATTTTTAAAGTTCAACAGGAGCTAGCAGAAATTATGGCAGGATGTAGTTAAAAGCAAAAGCAGAATACTACATATTTCTGGGATATAAAACTAATGGAAGACTTGATTCTCCATGCAAGTGTTTCCAATTACTCCCTTCCACTAAGTGAAACCCCAGGGTTCTAACACATGGTAATGTTTGCTACCACAGAACCGATGCACACTTGACACCATTGAAATATTTAACTTTTTAAATAAAGGCCATTTTAAAACTTTCAATGTCACTTTATTTTTATTGAGGAAAATATAACATTTAAAAAATCCTGCTTGAATAAGAAACACTTTCAAACATAAATTAAGAAAAAAAACCTTAAACTGCACATTTCTTGCAGCAAGGGCAGCTCTTCCATAAAACGCATTCTTACAGATTTACAAAAGCAGTCTGACATCATAGTTCAAAAGTTTTCAAGTCTTGTCTTTTTTATTTCTAGCATTCATTAAAGAAAAACTCACCAAAAAAATCTTTCCTTGGAACCCACCATCTGCTTGGCTCCATAGAGGGCCCAAGGTAAAGTGCTCAGCAGCAGGACTGGCAGTGTCAGATACAAGCTTGGACTTTTTCTACTCCAGTATATTTTGATGGTTCTTGAGTATATCCTACCTGAAAAAAATACTCCAGTTTTTACTCTATGTTCACCACCCCTTTGGTCACATGAAGTTGTTCTGTCAGGTTGATATTTCTTCTTCCCCAACAAAATATTATTTCACAATCATAGAATGGTCCCCTGGAAGGGACCCTAAAGATCATCTTGTTCCAATCCCCCTGCCATGGGCAGAGACACATTCCATGAGACCAGGGTCATAAGGGCTCCATCCAACCTGGCCTTACATGTAGGTTTTATGGTTTTCTTCCAAAACCATAGCTTGGGTTAAACATGCACATATTCTTCGCCTGTATTTTTGAAGAACTGAGGTACATGACAATTTGCTGTACAATGCTCCTTTTAAAAATGTGGGAAGACCAAATACTCAGTGTTCATGATTAAAAGAGGTATTTTTTACAAAGAAGTCGTTACAGGCCTGACAGTTGGTACCAGTGAAAAACAGCTGGGCTAAGAGCATCTTCTTGTAACTCCATTTAAAACTGAGAAAAGCAAGATGAGGCATTCCTCAGCTTCTCAATGTTTCTTGAAATGACAGTGTGAGAATTCCACACTACCTTTTCATCACAGTTGTAAAGGAAACCTGTAAGAAAATGTGCAGTACAGAGAAAAAAAGCTATTTCATCAGGTTTTTCTGTCAAGAAGGAATAAAAGTGAATCAGAGAAAAGAAAGATTTAGAAACTGAGGTTAAAATGCAAGGCTTTCATCTGAAACATCCTTTAAAAATACCAAAAATTTTAAAATTCATAAATTCCATCACTTCAGTAACTAGAGAACACAGTCAAACTTTCAGAAAAATACACTGACATCCAGCTCTGCTCTTGTTACACATCTTTTAGAAATCACTAGCTCAAAGTGAGGTAAACTGCCTAGAACCCTCAGGAGCTAAACTCCTGAAAGTTTAAAAGTCCAGTCTTTAGAAATACCCATATTGCTGAAGATTAGATTCAGACACTAATTTCTCCCACTGATAAGAAAAATATAACTGCAATTTCCAGATTCTTGAAGATGTCCTGAGATCTAAATGGTTTCTTTGATTCTGTTTCAATAAATAATACAAAGAAACATAAGTTTGAATAGATTCCTTTTGATATAATGGCCTTGCAACATTTTGTTCTCAAAACAATGGTAATAAAGGACCTTCATTGCATAGTTCAGCTCCCAAATGTTAAAGTAACAGGAACCATAAGGAAAGTACACACAGGTCTGTGCCCACTTTGTGTAGCACACAAAATCTATACTGTTTATGTGGTTTTAAGAAAAAAATGTAATCACTGGTCAACATGACCCACATTCAGAAAACAAGTAAGTCAATTCTAAACTTGGGTGAAGAGTTTTTCCTACAATTTTTGTTTTGTTCAAACCTCAAAGGGAAATACTCAAGTATCTAGACAGTCTTGTTCCATCTAATAAGCAGAGTGTTATAAAGGACACGTTTTAATCCACCAACCAAATCATGTATCTTCAAACCACTGTTAAAATAATACTTTATTTTTAAATTAAAAATATTTTAACCAAAGTTCTCCTCTGTCCCCAATAAGAACACCATAAGTATTAGTTACTCAGTATTTACATCCAATCCTTTTGTATTGCATGCCTATCTAATCAAGCAAAACAAAACCAAAATCTGAAATAGCTGTAATTAATAGATGAAAACAACTTGCACTCCAGGAGGGATTATAATGGTGGGATGCTGTATGGGCTGACTGTAGGGAAACAAATAAAAACCTAATCTTCTCATTTTGCTGTGCTTTCTTAGGCCTTTACAACAATATAACATCATTGGAATTTTAAAATGGCAATACAGAGAATACCAAATATCAAAATTAATCAGATGGAGGAAGGATACAACATATAGTTAAAACAAGCAGATCTGTGGTGACACGAAGAACGAATACATCAAAATATATCCATCAAAATATATCACTTACCTCTTGCAGTACTTGTCCAAGTGTCTCCTGGCTGTGAATGCGCTTCCTGTTGAAAACCCAAACCACACTTATTTCTGCACAAAGCATTGGGAATCTTGCAAATATCAAGTATTTATCCCACATCAAAAAGAGAAGCTATATCAGGCTTCATTCCATATCCTTTTCCTTAGCAAATCCATCTCCGACTCTGTTGAGTCTTACTGCAGTCTTAAGGAATTTACAATTCTGATTCAGAGCTGTTGTTATTCACATCATAGTTAGAACTACCTGGAATAAGTCTGGCTACTCATCACATTTTCTCAAAAACAAGCCCGATTTTTAAAAGGCATTGGTAACTTTCAGCAAAAATCCTAACACTGATGAGGCAGCTGGTAATTAATTACTAAAGTGTCATCTCCTGCAGCAAGAGACATCTGAAATTCAACAAGTGATGCAAGAAGATTTAACAAATACTACCTTTTTTAGTCATTCCTCCAACATAATCAAAATGGTAAGCAGTGCAGGCAAACTATAAAAATACAAGACTTCACAAAAGTTTCCTCAAGAGAACACATTACTGCAGTCATTTCCATGCATCCTGTAATACATGCACGAAAAAGACTAGAAAAGCAAATAAAAGGCAACATAATTTTACCTGTCTATTTTGGTTGCTATGACCACTGTAAAATTGCCTTCTGTATTGGGCAAGTATGTAGAGGGTATAATGACATAACTTCCTGCAGGAAGCCTGCAAAGTCGGCTGACTTCCTGGGAATAGCAGTGAGGAACACAGCTCACCAGAGGCTCCAAGTGTACAAAAGAAGTAGTTTGTGGTTTCCAACTGCTGTTAGGCACCTGCAAAAAAGAATGCAAACATGCTTACTGTTTCAGTCTCACACTTCATTCCTAGGACACCACAGTGTGATATGGTCCATCTCTATTTCAAATACTCATTCTGCTGTACAGAGCTAGAGAGAAGAGGAATGGAAAAGCTTCCAGAAAACCCAGATGGCAGTACTAACAGATGAATCATTCCTAGCATGTTTGTAGACAAATATTTAGAACCCACTACTCACATAGCTGTAGAGCTTTCTCTGTTTTCTAACCTCTCCCTTCCCTGCCACAGCCTAAAGCACTTGTTTTCTGCCTCAGGGATCTGCTGAACAGACTGTGTCCTTCCTATATCTAGTAGTCTTTCCTGAACTAAAAAGTCATATTAGACTTCATATCAGTCTACTATAAGAATATAAAAAAAACCACTAATCTTTCTTCACATATTGTGTACTTGAAGTTTTTATAATTACTTCTGGTGCCCAACTCCAGACTTTCCACTTAAGCAACACCTTTTTTTGAAGCATGGTTTCTAAAAATAAAGCTACCTTTCTCTGCAAAAGAGTTACTTAAGCAGCAGCTTCTCAGGTTACATTTATGCAGTTGAACACTGGCACACACATGTTGAATCTGTATATATCCATATCAAATAAAATCTTGTTTTGTTTCTGATCACCTGCTCAAGATATCACAGCCCTTTTGATCCAGTATAATTTGCCTATAAACATTTAATTATTAGACACAAAGGAAGTAAGTTTTTATGATAAATTACCAAGAGGTTTGGTCCTCAATCACTAGGGCACCAAGAATTATTTGCAGATCCTCAAAAAAGAGTTAATCATGGCTAAAACTAATTTAGAACCTTGTAAGAATTCAGTGGAACCAATTATCTGATTACTATGCTATGTAACTACCTAAGTTATTCCATACCTTTCATGGGCATTACTTCCAGAATCAGCCTGTGTTTCTCCCAGAAGCAGCAAGACCCTTGCAAACTGCAAGGAGCCCTGTGCTGCCAGGCTAACCTTCACCCTTGGCAAACAAGCAGTCAAACTGACCAGAAGCCTTACCTGGAAAATATGGAAACCTATTGGACAACACTTGCTATCCAGGCAGTGCTGACGGAGGGTGACTTTCACACTGCTTTTCCCTGGTCCTGCAGGAACTGAGAGGGGAAAGCAGGGATTGGTATGGAAGGAGGGGAAGTTCCTGCTACCTCCAGCATTCAGCCCATTCTTCCAGCTTCCATGCAGCTGCACTGTCTCCCATTCACCAGCTGGGAGTTCTTCACAGAGGGCAGCATCCATGGGTGGTGGCTTTAGTTCACTATCAAACATAAGAGAGCAAAGAAACAAAAATGTATAAAACACATACTACCAGAACATAAACAAATCTGACCAGCTTTTAAACAGCTGCCAACACTACATTTTGCCTCTGCATACAGCACTAAGCTGCAGTTTAGAGTCAAGATGTTACTTCTTATTAGTATTTTAACAAGAGGTAGTAGAGGCTTCACGACAAAAACAAGGAGCTGGGAAACTTGCAGGAATTCAAAGACAGCACTCTGCACAATTCTTCAAAATATTTTGAACATTCCCACTTAAGAGCTACACTTGTATTTATGTCAACAATTTTAAGAAATGTTCTGTTTTGTTTTAAAACTACCTGAGAGAGATCCTTCCCGTTGAAAATACACGAAGCAAGAAACTCCCTACTGCATCTTTCAGAAAAGTGCTGGGAACAACAAGATAAAAGCCAGGTGAAAGGTCACAGCACACATGGACTTCTCTGTCGTACGAATGGCAGGCGGTACCTACAACTGGAGGAGCAGAGAGGGTCTTTGGAAGGTTAAATCGTTTCTTCTCCACCTAGAATAGATGCATAATAATGTGTGGTGGTTTAGGAAAAATTACTAGCTTGTAATAAAATTAAAAATTATCAAATATTGTTTAAAACATTTTTAAACATGCATACATTTACAAATTAAGCAAGACAAGAGCATCAGCAGACGACCTGAACATCAAAGAGAAGTAGGAAGAGTTAATATACAGGAGTAAATTTAGAAATGGCTTCAAGCAATCAGCCCAAAAGGTCATGCACTAATTTGGAACAATCCCAAGTGCTCAGTGATAAGAAGAAAGTATTAGTCCAGTAATAGTTTGTACAGACAGTAACTGTGAGATAAACAGAACCATTCCAGCATAAACCAGAGACAGAAAACTTGTGACCAGATGAATTGTATCACTGGCATGGGAAATAAATGTTCTTACTCAAATGATTCGGTATTGCTTTAAACTTATATTTCCAAGAGAAAAATATCACTTTTGTATTACCTTCCAGACATGCAATCCCACAGCCTGGTAATTCTTTCCCTGTATGCCTTCAGTCAAAGATGGATTTTCCTCTGCTAAGCGATTTGGATTTTGAATCCTTCCAGCCCAGTCAGTGCTGTATTTCCTGTGTTTCTGCAGCAGAGCAATGCACACCTCACTCGACTCACAGACCCTCAGCCAGAACTTGGGGTTGGTGGGGAAGCTGCTGTTGTTGCGGCAGCCACCTGCAGACTGGCCTCTCACCCAGGATCCAAAGAGATTCTGAGAGTGATACAGCACTTTCTCTAACAAAATCAGAAAAACACAGTGAGGACTTCAGACAAGAGAAGCTGCTTAATTTTACACAAAAGGCATATGGCAGAGATTGCCCAGCCCAAGAAAACATGCTGTCATAGCCTGACACTTCCCCCAAGCAGAAATTCATCACCAAGATTTTGAGAGGCATGAGAATTAATGCCACAGTTGGTAATGAAAGACTAGTGACATAATTTTTACAAGAAACTTTTACTAGAAATCTCAAGTGTATATACCATTAAAAACAAAATATCACATGACTGTACAGAATAACAGCCTTCTAGACAGATGACACTAATCTTTCAACCAACTAGCAAGTAACTAGATTTCCTAGAAATATCAATGGTTTCTCTAAAGATCTTTAATTCCTCTTGTCCTTCTGTCTTCCAGTAGAGACAGAAAAGGCCAATGGATCTACAGGAGAGGGGGAAACTAACAAAGAGAAATTATGGTCTAGGTGTATCCATTTGCAATTCAAATCAATTCTTCCCTGTGACATAATGTTATTTGCATGACAAAGATGTCTTCTCACATCACACCTGTATAGAGGCTCTGAAGTTGTCCTTCCTCATTGACTGGAAAGCCCACAGTAATCTCATCAAATTCCCTGAAAAATTCCTCTTCATCAACCCAGAATTCTCCTTCTTGGATCTGTGAGAGGAGTTCTGAAGCAACTACTGGATCTAGCTGATTCCACCCTTGACCACTGCACATAATACAGAAATTAACATTCAGCTCTTTGCCCAGAAGAGTTCAAGAACAATGTTCTATCAAATATCTTATGGAGCAGGACAGCAAGAAGAGATTTCTTCATTTTATTGAAATGATTGCATTTAATGAAATAACGTCATTGAAAATCTCTCTGCACATTACTGGTCAGCGAGAGGGATCATAGGAAACACAAGTCATAACTTATCACAGAAAACTTAGATACAGCCTAATACCAGACTGGATGCAGAAGAGACTTCTGGGTGAAATAGGTGCTTTGCTTACAAAGAAGTCTGAGAGCAAAATAAAGGCTTTTAACTGTTGTTTAAAAAAGAGGCAAAAAAAGTAAAACAAGCTGTGCTGTCATTGTTCTGAAAAAAATTTAATGCTTTACAACAAAAACTGATATTTGTGTTAAGCAACTGACTACCCCCATGAATCTGCTTGCCAAGTCTTGATAAACCAAGAATTTAAACACTTCATTATTTAGGGCTCATTAAAAGCAAGTAGTTTCAACATTTTCCATTGTTTCACTAGCAAAAAAGAACAGCTCTGCACTTGAATAAAACAGGGCTCTAAGGCCATCCAATGAAACCCCATCCTCTTGCAACTATATGGCAACTTACTCTTTGACAAAGAAACTACAAGAGACCAAGTGTATAACCAAAACACTCTCAAAAGGAAAAAAAATATCAGCTGAAGTCACAATAAATGCAATTAAATTATCTTTCTAACTCAGGGAAAAAAAAATATTTCTACAAAAATGTTCCTGAACATCACCATATTTTTAACATATTTTAATGCTGAATGCTTGTTGCTTGGGTCAAGAATTGCATGTTCTTTTGTATAGTCAAAACATGCTAACATTTTCCAAAATAAGCAAGTATGGTCTGCCCTTTCGTCATTCTTGTTACTTTTCTATTTGAGCTGCTACACATATTTCTTCAAGTCCTTTAAAACAGTTCTCTTCTTTATTTCTACTTTATATGGACTCGGTTCCAGCTTCTCCTATATATATCAATCTACAGAAATGAGATAACACAAGCAACAAGCATAAGCATCCTTCCTTCTGCTATAGTTTTATAATTACTCCTTTGCTTGTTTTCTGCAGCTGAGCCAGGAACAAATGAGAAGAGTCAATGAATGACTACAAGAAACAAACACGATCAAAGATAGTAAGCACAAAAAAGCACAAAAATCAGAAACAGAAAGTTAGCCAACACCTTAAGTTTGCGTCTATAAAAAGATATGGTTTGATAAATAAAAAAGTTATCAAAAAATTTAGATTGTGAGAACTAGGAGATCAAATTTACTAGACTCAGAACCAATGAGCTGTGTGAACTCCGAGCTCAGTAAAGAATTGCAGACACACTGAAGCCACTCTCCTCTGCTAGAGATTATTAGCAGTGTTTGCCTATGTAATACGTGGATAAGCATTGTGCTTCAGAACTTACACAAACGGTTTTCCAAATGAATATAAAACTGCTCACCCCTCACACCAAGGCCCTTTCCAGCACCGCCTCCCCCAAGGATTTCGTATTCGTAGCAGGAAAATTTCCTTGCCTGACACTTCAGAGAGATTCAATGTGTCTATCACAATAAAGGCATGAAATTCTCCTAGTTCACTTGCACCTGAATAGAAAAAAAACCCATTTGAAAATAAACAAAAGAATCTGTTCCATATTTTACAATAACATTAGTGAAAGAAGGCAATTTTGAGATAAAATGAAATGGGTTTTACATCTATATTAGAACAGCACAAAGAAACCTCAAACAGTTCATTTTAGTGACTATAAGGAAATAAAGTAACATTGCAAAGTGTATTAACTTGCTCCTTAATCTCAAGTCCCTATGAATTCACTGTGCTAAAATTAATTGAGGTTTTCAAGGTTGTTTTTGAGATGCTTTTTCAAGGGTGTGCATTTTGGGGGAGATACATTTGTTTTTGAGAATTGACCATATTAGCTTCTAATATGAAAAGCACTTCTCCAATGAAGCCCCCATCCTGAACTCAGTAACATCCTTATGTCTTCATTTATCCAAACTTTTCAAATTGTACCATGAAACTGGCATGGTACTAGAATCAGCACTTCTATTTGCTGGCTGCCTTGTGCTTTGAAGCCTGTTAATAGAGACACTTACTATCACCTTGTCTAGAGTTGAGGACTGAACAGCTTATTACACACTGTTCCTTCAGACTCATTAATCTTCTAAACACTGCTTTCTCCAAAACCATGCCAGTCTTCTCTTTCTCCACATGTTTTCCAGGGCCTTTCAGGGTCCATCTTTCAGCAATTCCTCCAGTCAGATCAACCAAAGCATCTGCCACCTGTCCTGCCCACAACTGCTCATAAGATCCATGCACTCTAAAAAAATTTAAACAAAAAAAAATAAAAAAAGTTTGTACACATAGCAGAACAAAAGAAACACAGCTGCTACACACTTGCAACCCCACTCTTTAACACAATCATGACTGCACCCTACCTCATAACCCAAAGTAGGCAAGAGAAAGCACATACTATCTTATTTATATGGAACACAACATCTTAAGAATATGTAAGTCATTGAATATTCCACTGCTTGATGGGAAGTTTCTTACATTCTTCTCTATTCATTCAAAAAACTGCTGTTATCTAGTACTAGTCATTTGTACCCTATTATCCATGCTCTGCATTATCTTTTGTGATATACTAACTGCATTCTGTATAAATAAAAACATTTCTTCCTCTTCAATTATTTTTTATTCATTCTGCACAAATAACTAGAGCAGCACTTCCCTCAACAACCTAAGCAAAGCAAGAGACTGCCCCACCTGATGTAGCAGATGCAAAAATATAGCAAAAGAAGTCAAGACTAAAATAGAATTATAAGATTGAACAATAAGAGCTCTGCAGACAACAAATATTACATTTCAAACCTACAGAGAAGCTTTAACATTACATTGGTACTTTGCAGCTTCTGCTCAATCTACAGCTGAGTAAACTACTTTATAATTGAAGTCTGCCTCTGCCCTCTGCTGGCAACCACAAAATCTTCTGCTCAGATTCTTTGGGACATTAGATGTCCTACCAGTGCATTTTGTCTCCAAACTGCTTTGTCTATCTGGACAGCTTTTCTGTTGATGTGACATAAACCCCTAAAGAGCTGCATTTTCTTTCTAAAACAGTAAACTAACAAATTATGCAAAAGAGCAGTGAAACTCACACAACCAGAGCCTCGTCTATCACAAACTCACTCAATGTTGTTGTTTTCCATTAAAATATCTGCATGCTTTCTGCTTTTCATTAAGCTCTCATCTTCCCTCATAAAACATCTTCCTTTAACAAATTAGAAAACTAATGGACAGAGACTTAACAAACATCACTTGAATCCTGAAAATTCATTGCAGCTTACTTTTCACGAGAATTACCTCCCCAAAACTATCTTACTTCAAATGCAACTGGAAGCACACCTTACAGACCTACAGTTCAGTACAGCAACTTCTGCACAAACCAGGATGGGACCACCAGCAGCCACAACGCTCAGATCTATGCCCAAAGCAGCTGGGTAAAATAGGCAAGCAGAAGAAATATACAAGTATTGTAGTTCTATTTCCACCAATAGCAGCGTTCACATACTTTGCATAAGCTTTTTCCAGTAGTGGAAGCCAAAACAAATCCTCTGTCTGACACTGGGAAAAGCAGAGTTTGCCCCCAAGGCAAGGCAGGCGATCATCAATGGTCACTTCCACCCAGTGGCCAAACTGCCAGACCCTGCACGTGAAGCAGCCTTGGTAGGACTCATCTGTCCAGCTGGGCTGGCCTGGAGGGATTACCTGCAGGGCAAAGGCCAAAATCAAGGCAAACAATGAATTAATGAAGTTTATTTTTTGCAAACAAAACTAGTTTAAAATATACTGAATTTGTATGAGCCATTTGTAACAAACACAGTAAAAAATATGATAACACAACCAGTGAAACTGAGCATAATGAAGGCAATACTCGTATGGAAGCTTGGGACTGCAGAACAATACACAAATGTCAAATAGGTGAAGAAAACTTCTCTAGCATGAAACTTCTCCATACCTTGTTCAGTAAGTATTTGCTCTTCTGCAAAGCTACACAGGCACACAGGAACCAACAGTCTCCCAAAATTCCTTGTTTTACTTGCACATCCTGCAGATTGTTTGAAAATAACCGAGGAGAGGAACAAATGTCCTAAAATTAAAAAAAAAAGGAGTTAAAGCCAAATCCTGCCCGACATTTTAAGGAAGTCTGTGTTTCAGGGACTGGGAAGGCTTCAGAGATCTCTCATAACATAAAAGAATTTTTACTTCTAGAAAATTTCCTTTGCACACACAGCCTAAGTAAGAAGAAACAAATAAATGGCCTGTGGCAGTATTTTGCAGGTACTTCATGAATGCAAACCTAGTTCACACACGACTTTTAGTACACAACTGTCACCATCAGGTGCAACCTTATCAAAAGCAGTAAGAAGTGAAAGACAACATAATTCATCAGCTCCTTGTTAGACCTATGATCAACTGTGACAGGGCTGATGCTATCCACATTTAATTGAATATCCCAAGCAACAAAATTCTCAAAATTAGAACAAGGGAAAACATTTCCTAGGGCACACAAATATAGATTAATTGGTAACACAAGAGGAAATTTCAGATGCAAAGTCCTGAACACTTAATCTGATCTGAAAGTGAGTTTGTGAAATGGTTCTCCTTATATATGAACACTGCAAGAGATGGAAATTAACTCATCAGCCCTCAGCAGCAATTAAGGCGTAAAGAAAAAAAGCAGGAAGCTGCACACTCAACTCCATGGAATCATTTGGTTGCCAATTACACCTGATAACCAACAGCTCTGTCACTATTCTACAGACAGCCCCAGACACAGGGGAAAAAATACAACTCAAGACAACATGCATTTTTCCTCTATTACATTTTTATAGCCTTTTTTTCCCTTCTACACAAAGGCAGTATCATAAACACTTCACCTTAAATGGGCACACTGCAGAAATGCATTCTAAAGCTTTTAGCTCTAATACAGCTTGCTCTGCAACCTAGCTATAAGTTTAAAAGCAATACAAGTCATATGACAAGTTATAAACTTTAAAAGTTTTCTTTCCTGTTATCAAAGAAAGCAATCACAAAAAAAAGCAATAGGCATCTAAAAAATTCTAAAATACAACTACTTATTTTCAAGACCGTTATGCAATATATCAAAAAATTTGGGAATGACATAATGCTGCATTCTAACGTGGTATGCACATAATTTGCATAGTGAAACATATTTATAATAAAATATCTGAATTTCTCCTACTGCCATGAAATTTAAAAGCTCTACAAGAGGATTTAAATCAAGCCTACAAACAAGCACCTAGACTAAAAACTGTAACTCATGTATTGTTAACACTGACATACTTCTGTATTTACAACCAAAAAAACCAGCCAGAAGCAGGTATTCAACGGTAACTTGCACTTACTACCTAGAAGTCCAATTCTGCTAAAATTAGCTTTTTATACCTTAAAACTCACCTTAGGTCTCAACCAAGATATCTCGCCTCTGAACTGGGCAAGCGGGGTACAATAATTAAAAAATATGGAGGTATCACTGGCCGGAAACGTGGGGTCTGTGTAAAGGTCTCTTGCCACCATTAACTGTTTTTTCTCTCCCAGCATTTTCAACACAGTCCTTAGCAGCTTTGCCGGCTATTCCTACGACTTTAAATCGCCAGGCACCAACCTGCAACAGAAGCGAGTGTTACCGGGGAATTGCAACAGGGAAACAAACAGGCATGGCGGATTTATTTAGGGATGGACAGCCTCTCGCTGTAACACCTGGAACCACCACAGTGGTTCTTCCAGCACCTGAAGCCACCCTACAGAGCTCAGCTGGAAGAGAAGGGGGCCTCTGAGGAGACCTACGCCCTCTTAGATCCCATATCCTGCTCTGCGCACACCCTCCACACAAAGCTCCCCCCCTCATCCCTCTCCTCACACCCTGCCCAAACAGGGCCTCTCCGCACACGCCTCCTCGTGCCCCCCATCCTCACAAGAGGTGCCAGCCCGGCCGTCCCCGCTCCCGTTCCCCCCTCACCGCGGGGCGGTCCCGCCGCCATTGCCCGGGGCGGCCGTTACCCGGCAACGCCGGCACGCGCGGCCCCGCCCAGCCCGGGCATGACGGACGGCGCCGTCGACCAATCAGCAGACGCTACTTGCGTGCGCACCACGCGTTGGCCCCGCCTCCCCCGCTGAGGGGAGCGGAGTAGGTTCCCGGGGTGGGAGAGGCTCGCTGGCCGGGAAATGGGAAAGGGCTTGTGTGAGGCACGGGCCATGGGTACCTGGTGTATGGGCTCCTAGGGCGGAGAAAAATTAATCCAAAGTGTTTTCATGAAGACTGTGACAGAGAAACACAGAGAAATTGCTGGCCCTTATCGAGTCCTTTTCTGACAATGGCACAGAACTCATTTTCAGATAGTTTATCACCATAAAGTCGTCCACAGGCTGAACCGTCAAAGAAGATATGTTAATTTCCATATTCTGATAGCTACCACTGACCAGTGAAGTAGAAAAAGTGCCTTAAAAATACTGCCTAGCTCAGGGACAAAGAACAGAAATGCAGAAATAAGGGCCCCACGAGGCCGTCCTTCTGCACACCAGGGTTTTGGGTTTCAGGGCACACTGAAGCAGGCTGTTGTCTTTTTCATGTTTGGGCCTTTCACATCAGCGTTTCTCAAGGAGCTCAGTTGTGGCCAATAAAGAAGCTGCTGAGCCACAGTGGAAGGAGAATGTGTTTACCAAAAAATCTGCCATCACACTTGCCTGTGATGAGGTGTGTGAGTCTAAGGTCACCTGGTCCTCTGGTAGAGAGGTCATCTGAACAAGAGAGCCACAGAAAACACGGGCCTGACTGGTTTTTATCAGACATTATTGCAGAAATCCTCCTCTCAAGCCAACCTTAGCAGATGGAAATGCTCTCAGGTAACTGCAGCAGCTGTCTACCCCCTGACGTTCAGAAATAGGTTCTCTGCCCCTTGGTCATGCCCCTTCTACAGACACAAGGATTCTCTCCTGCCTACTGCAAATTTAATCAACAAACAAGACTTTTCAGGTTGGAGTTTTGACCCTTTCAGGAGCAGAGGAAACATTGCTGGCAGTAAGAATAACCCTCTTGTCCACGGCTCATGCGAGGGAGCTGCAGCTGTGTGGCTGCGAGTGAGCAACACAGGAGAGCTCTGTTGGGGGAGGGAAAGGGGAAAAAAAGGCCTCTGTGTCAGGAACAGTGAGGCTCTGATCTGTGTGATTTCACCCCTGCATTCTTTAGGAAACAGCGATCACACAACAGCATAAATTCCATTAGAGGACCAATTCTAGAAAGCAGGATAAATGTTGAGCTCTAACTGTAAATACAGGAGGTCCAGCCAGCAACAATTAATTACTTAAATACCTAACTATTTATTTATGAATTTATTAGAAGAAGGAAAGAGATAGATATTATCTTAGTCTCTCAGATACCTGACATGCTTTCCCTGCCCCACTGCAAGGTTGGAAAGGGGTGAATAAATACAGTATTCAATTGATGATTTTTTTTCTGTTAACCTGAAACTCTTTGCAATGAGAACAGCAGAGAACTGTCCCTGTTGCCCCTTGGCAGTCTTGCTGGTTTAAACTGTTCCTGAAGATAAAACACAGGTCTATTTAGACAGGTCTTGAAGATAACATTTTAAGACAAAATTATACTTGCCTTGTTGTCTCAGTCCACTTTAACGTAGATGCTTCATTTCTCATTGGAAAGGAAGAAAGAAAACTGAGAGGGGTTGAGTCCCATTGCTATAGACATTTGAAAGGGATTTGTGTCCAGCTTAATAACCAGCTCATTTCCATGTGAATGAAGATGATCCTTTAGAATAGTGTTTGATAATTTCATGGTTGTTTGCCAGTTTTGGAGTTTCATCAGTCCCATGTTTGCTTTTGTCTCCAACTCCTACTGGTTCAAGGACAGGGAGAGGAGTAAAAGTAATCGAGCAGCAGTGGCTGGGCCCAATGTGTGTGTGTGTTTCTGCAAATGCTGACACATGGGAGCTGTTTGCAAGGGAGCTCTTCCAATTCTCTGAATCCTGATACCAGGATTAGGAAGGCACAGCAATACTCAGCTGACAGTGATCAGAGATGTATCAAAGGAACAGCACAGAGTGTCTTTTTGCTTAAGGGAGATTTTGGAGTGGGTATTTGGGGTTATAAACTGAGATTTTGGAGTGGTATTTGGGGTTATAGACCTCTCTCATTGCTTCAGACACACACAGAGGTAAAGCATAGCTCCAAATTTTCAGCCTGGCTACCACAGCACACAAGATGCTGCATCTCAGTAAATATGATTTTGGAAAAGGGTCTAGGCTCTGCAAACCCCACTAATGCCATTCCATTTTTAGAGAAATACTTGTCTCTAGCATATTAGAACATCTTCCTTGTTGGACACAGAGCATATGATGTTCAACATAATCATAATTCTCTGGACAAGAAATCTGAGGTCTAAGACTTGAGTTTTCCAGTCCAGAAGGTGCAGGCAGGAAGAGGACTAAAGGGAAGTGTTCACACAGGCTCAATCATTTATTGCAACTAGCTAGTATCCCTCTGTATAGAGTGAAAAGTCACCTCCAAAATATGAAATAGCTTTTCTCTGCCCTTCTTTATCTTTAAAAGGTTCTCATGTCCAGGTAAGACATATGCAAACAGATGCCCAAATTACTAATGTTATTAATGGAAAAAACAGGATGAACGGACAATATTAGTAAAAACTTCTTTTAAAGTTGATGTGGAATATACAGCAGCAATTGAGGTAATTTTTGAGAAACAATGTGCAATTTCCACTCTAAAAGGATATTGAAACATCATGCTCCACCCAAGCAAAATCAATACAAGAAGTTGTGGAAGACAGCTTGCAGTAACAGACCAATCAATCTGTTTTCTTTAAGAATTAAAAAGTACTTACATGAGAAAGAGGTAAGTAGTTTATATGTGAGTAAGTAGTTTAACTTTCACAAACAAAGCAGTATGGAAGATAAAAGTAGACAAATCCAAACTAGACATTAGGTATGCTTTTCAGGAATGCATGTAATCAACAGCTAAACCAATTTTCTTGGGGCTTCAACATTGTCAGTGTGTCTTCACAACTACAATAATTCTGTGTCTCAGAGGACAGTGGCTTGATAAATCTCACACAGTGATTTCTAACACGGTTTCTCTTGTATACCAAGTCTGATACTGTGGTCAAAGTGGCTTTCAGTTTTTATCAACCTGTAGTAAAAAGTGTGGAAAGAAGTGTGACGTGATTTCAGCGTGTTGACGGTACTGTGTTGTTCTATCTTTGGACAAACAGGGAGAGCAGACTTAAGAAGTGTACTTGACCTAAGTGAATTGTGCAGCACATGAGCTTAGATGTACAGAAGGTCCTGTATTATCCAAAAAAGGTAATGGCCAAGGTCAGTGCAGTGCAAGAACATTAAAGAGTTTTGGTTGAAGAAGAATGTTTGGGATACTTGATAGAATTGTTCTTGGTTGATAGAGTTTGTGGTTAAAATGTTGCAATGTAACATGACACCAAAATAACTGAAACAAGTTTAACACAGTATATTGTAGCTAGCAAGAATATATTGAATGTATCAACCAACGTGGCTATGAAATACTAAAAAATTAAGTCAGAAATATTCCATTCTATTAAATGGTTTGGCTCTTCAGAGTTTTCCCACAAGTGATATTTCTACATCCTCTGTTGTCCTGCTCAAAGCTGCAATGAAATAAAGTAATAGTTTTCATTTTCAAAATAAAATAAGATAACCCAATCTCTTGGCATCTGTTTGAATAAAACCAATTTGATGTTTACTCTGACTTAAATGGATCAGAAATGAATGTACCAAAGATATGACAAATAGTTTCTATTTAATCACAGTCTAATTTGCCTGTCAATGTGAAGTCTACTAGAAATCAAGACAGCAAGTAGCCTGAAGCACCAATTTATTTTCTGTCAACAAAAGGAAGGCTTATCTCCACAAACTTGCTGCCAGTTTTTTGTCTCTACAAAATAAAAAATGCACTCCTCACTCACAGGAGAAACAGAAGTACCTGGAGGTGGATGCATGGAATACGATCAAAAACTTGCTCTGCTTCAGTGTCTCAGAAAACAAGTCCTAAGTCAAAAGGATCCCATTTGATGGGATCTCACAGAGATGAGAGCAGAAACACTAACATACATCCTGTGTTCTTTAACCAGGAAACAGTCTGTTCAGTTCAGCCAGCACTTCCTTGCTCTGATGGGTGTCTATGCAAACACAGAGCTGATCTGACATATTTCAGTCAGTTCTAGTAACAATAAATATTTATTTTTGATTGTTTGCTTTTGCCACCTCTCCAGCACCTTCCTGTGTGGCTTTGAAAGAGCTTCCAAACTCCCTCTATGCTGCACCCCAGAAAAGAACAAAACAAAGACAATGTACCAAGTTAACTCTTCCACAGAGCTAGAGCAGGGACACCAAAAAACTGCCCAAAAGGCTGAACTTGTCACAAAGCTTCGTTTAATTTGACAATCATCATAAGGCATCCATGTAAATGAAAAATTCCCACCAGGGTCACAAACATTCTCCCACTAAATAAAATATGTTAGAACAGAGGCCCGTGATTCCAAAAAATGCTAGTGGTTCCTGGTCTTGACCAGGCTGCCACTGCTGGCAGTGGGGTCCAGGAGACACAGCACCAACAGCGGCAGCTCTGGAAGTGTAAAGTCAGCTTGTACAAATCTCTTTCAATAGAACAACAAATGAAAAGGAAAGAGATTTGTGTAGAAAACATCATTCTCCATCCTTTCTGGGAAAACAAAACAGAATTTAAAAGATAATCCCATTCAAGGAGCAAAGAGCAGAGCTTGGAGTTCTGAAGCCCAAAAATGCTGATGGCCCGTTTTTAAAACTAATGAAGCACTACAGAGGCCTGAGTTTATTATTGCTTTATCCCAGTTCAGCCCAGGCTAAGGCTATGGTGAAGTCCAAATTAATTTAAAGCCAGAAAATGCAGATCCAGTAACAGCACCTAAGTCCCCATCCACACATGGGTGTAAACAGATACTTTTGGTGAAGAAAACAAAGCCCTCCCGAATTTCCTCCTCTTCCTGTCTATGCAGATCCCCATAGCAGGGCTAAAATTTGCCCTGAAGTATCAAACAATTTCTCTCTCACATCTCTGTTAGCCAAGTCCTTTCCAAATGTTTTGCCTTTTGTTTATACTATCCTGATGCATCAGCTCAGAGATACCTTGTGGGAGCTCACAGAGAGCACACAGATACCCACATGTTAAAAAGTTTGTGGCACAGAGTCTAAGAACCATCGCCTGTACTCTGCAATACCCCAGGACACTTTGCCCTTGGTTTCCTGAGACCAAACAGCACAGAGGGAAGACAGTGTCTTCCCATCCTGCATGGCTGGCCAGTGATCCAGAGAAACAGCATGCCAGGGAAATGAAATGGCACCTTACTCCCACAATAAGTCAAAAAACAGACTTGGGTAAAGCGGGACTTAAAAAGTTTCACATCAAGAAAGATGGTGCTTCCCTCAGATTATTGTATGACAGGGCCACTGTTATTCAGGCAAACATTATTCATGGCGGTAAAATTTTAACATCGATATTTTCATGACTGACCTACAGGCCAAGATATGCTGGGGATCTTAAAAAAATTACAGGTATTGGTAATTCCTCCAAAAGGACAAAATAGAAGACACACAGAGTGCATCTGATGCACGTTCCACACATCCTGACACACTAGCAAAGGTTGCAGCTAGACTTGTCAAAATAGTTAAAAAGATTTAGGCATCCAGCTAGTACCAGAATTGATGGCATTTGGGAACCTAATTTTAACTTTGAAAATTCAAGCCTACACATTTCTTTATTGCTTGTCCCATTGAGTGCAAAGAGAAAACTGAGGGTAGGGTTAGAAGAAGGATTTCAAATCCATCGTAATGTTTCCCTGTTCTTTTTTATATATATTTTAATATATATAAAGAGCATCATTATTATTATTATTATTATTTAGCCACCTTTGGGCAGGGGGGAACAAGAGCTATTTAAAATTAGTTTCTCATTTAAGCATTAGTCCCCTTCCTCCCAAATCACAATACCTCTGTCACAGGAAGGAGCATAACATGAAAGCATGTTTGCTGCCACTAACAATTCCTGAGTCTCTCCTTTGCAGAACTTTAGCCCAAATATTAGGACAATGACAGCTTGACACATACACACTCCCCAGCAACATACACACAGCAAGTAGGACATACTCCACAGCCTCAGTGGCCTCAGACAAAAAAAAAAAAAAAAAAAAAAAAAAGAAGAAAAAGAACACCCTCCCACCAAACAACAAATCTGAAGAGACCATCCAGAAGAGCCTCAGGAAAGGGAACTATCCACTTTTCATGGAGAAGCAACAGCCCAGGAGTCCCTGCCCAGTAAAAACTGAATCAAAATATTCATCACACAGCTGGTGGAGATCTCTGAAACCTGGCAGTATTACACACTGGATACTTGAAGGCACATTTGCTTTGTGTTTTGGGAGAGAAATCCAGTTACAACACACTGCAGCTGCAAGGCTGAGGGAAAGGAGGCAACGCTTGGTATCTTTCCTCTGTTCCTGTCCCCATTTTCAAGCTTCTGGTTGGCATGAACTGGTGATCTAAGCAGACACGTTGACATCCCTGAGTGAAATGGCACCATTTGTGGCCTCTGAGACTTTGTCCTCAAGCACCATTGCTGGTGTGTCTGTAGTGACTGCTGTAGTGTCTATGGCAGGAAGTGGATTCAAGCCCTGGGATAAGATCTGTTGGATCGTTTTCCGCAAATTGGGGTGCAGCTGGTTTTGGGTCTGGTAAAAAATTTCTAAGGCAAAAGACTTGAGAGTGCCAGTGCAAAGGTCCTCGTAAAGTGGAATTGTGTACATCCGAGACATCTACAAAAAAAGGAAAACAAGATAAAAACATTTCAATAAAAGTCAAGAAGTTCAGCTCTTCTACAGCTACACTCCAACAGCCCAGAATAACTTCAGACTGGAGACAAGCAACACATTTCTTCAAAAGACAGATGAGTCTATTCTAAGTCTGATGCAAGGATTTTTATGAATGGTAATTAAAAAAAAATCTGCTCTCTGAGACTGAGCTACTTCCACAAATAACGCAACTATTTTTAAAGGTCAAATAGAAGAGGCCACACTGAACACATGCATTAACCTTTTGCTCCAGCACAATAACAACTCCTGAAAAGAACTTGATGAGCCCTAGCCTTGCTTGAAGTGTAAATATTCAAATAATCATATGATTCAGTAGTGCAAAAACTTGTGCTCTGGAAAAGCAATACATAAAATGCATGGGGCAGAGCCGGGACAAGGGTATTGAGTCAGGCTAGAAAAGCAGAGATTATCTGTAGGCATTTGAAATTACATCTGCCCATTCCTCCCCACCGCTAGCAGGTGAGCCATGCTCAGCCCCTTCACAACACACCTGGGCTACACTTGGCCAGGAAGTAGAAGTTCCAAGGTCTTTCACGTCGCATGTCTCATGCACATGTCTCATGCACTGAGAGGTGCAGTGAGTTTAATCCAGCAGTTAGTACCTGGTTTTCCAAGAAGCGACGGACTTTGTAAAGGTCTGGGTAATAGTCATTTCGGACTACAATCTGCAACCAGCGGATACGGATTTCTGCATTCATGGAGTCCAGCTGAGAGGAGTAACATTCCGAGAGCTTTTTTATCACCTCTGAAGAGAGCATATACACAGAGAAAGAACTATGACCTATTTGGTCAATTTTGAGGGTCATCAGATAATTAAAACTCATCAAAAACAGAATCATAGAATCTGTTGGGCTGGGAAAGACTTTTGAAGATCTCCTATTCCAATCCCTCTGTGACATCGCCTGGGACATCAACCTGACTTTACGTGAATTATAATGTCAACCAGAGGCAGGGATCTTTATAATTCAATCAATTATTCCAGGGATAATTTTCTACTATCCTGGAGAGAGTACTCACCATGTGGCAGTGGTGATCCATCCAGCAATCTGTCCAGGAAAAGCACAGTTTGAAACGTTCTCCATTTAGTGAGGTCAACACTGCTGGCAGCAGCAACGGAGTCCAGAGGCTCTGTGGTCCAGAGTTTGAAGAGTGTCTCCACTGGTCTGGTCAGACTGGATCCCTGAGATAAGTCCGGCTCAGCTAACGGAGGTCCTGTAGCATTGAGCCAACGTTCAAACTCCAGTCCTAGAATGAGGAGCACCAAAAATGTGGAGCACAGATCTCTGCAGGTGGCTTGGCTGCCTCAAAGCTCAGGACCACTTCTAATATAGTTAAGGGAGGTTGTAAGAACAGCAACCAATAGTTCTAGTGACACAACAGTCTTAGCAGCCTCATTGGGATAGCCTATGGAACACCTGGAAGAGTGCCAGCCACACTGCTCCAAACCTCACTGTGAGTTTTCTAGAGCTCAGCAGTACAGTAAGTACAAGAAACACACATGCTCTTAAAACAGCTCTTAAGGCTGACAAGTACCTATGTTCAAATTATGCTCTAATATTTGTGTGCCTGCATTTCTCTCTCAGAATTTTGAGGAAGACTGACAAATATGGAGAAAACCCATTTTATAAAAAAAAAAAAAAAAAAGAGATGAAAGGGATGACTAAACTCCTCTTACCCACCAGTAAACCCAAGCAATTTATATTTATTTATGCAACTATTTTTTTTAAAAAAAGCTTCTTCACAAGCCTGCTTTGAAGCAGAGCTGCTCCTCTTGACCTTTTACCACCTCTGTACTTTTCTAACCCATGGCAATACTTCCTGTTCCACACCATCTACACTAAAACCCCTACCTTCTGCATCCCTGGAATATTAGCCAGGCAAAAATTAGCAACTTCTGTGGTTAACTCATTAGCCTACTAGTGGGCCAAATAAAACACAGAACTGCTGAGCTCATGCTGCAGCTTTTCCCACAGTAAACTCTCTCATCGCCACAGGCACTTTTCTCTCCACAAAGCCTGCAGGCACCCAGGATCCTTAAGAGCTGTACTCTGCTGGTCTGCTTTCAACTGTCCAATGGGCTCAATAGCTATTCACAGGGATGGACACATGGCAGGATAACACAAGTCTCATTTCTTTAAGAAAGTGAGCTAATAAGCACCTGGTAAGCCACAGACCTTCCAGAAATCCAACAACAGCTATAAATAGCGATATAAGGGAAAGTGAAACATTCTGGAAGAGATTTTTTATGTATGGGTAGGATCTTAGGAAAGTTACAGTTCTTAAAGCATGTTTTCTGTTATTAAAATAGACGAAATTTCAAGGTGTGTTCACCTTTTCCCTGCATTTAAGCGTGTGTAAATCTCACAAGCACTGATCATTCTGTCTGCAGAGTGAAAGGTGAGTTAATGAGAAAGTTAACCAAGGGACACTCAGCTGATTAATGCCAAAATCATCAGCAATTTCAGAGGTTCTCATTCCCCAGTGCAGAAGCAGTAGCCAAAAATTCTGTCAAGAACATCTGGTTCTTGCTGAACTATTTTGTTTGCCTTAGCATTTCCCTGTGCATCCTCCAAGCCAAGCTCAAAATTCAGCATCCAGATTTTCTACAGTGCTTACAGTTAACTTAGTAACTCTCCTACCTGCTTTGCTCTCAACACATTGCTCTTTCAGCTCTGGAAAAAAATTCAGGAAGGAATCCAGAAGATCTTGAGCCACAACACTGGTAAATTTATATTTCTCAATGTAGGCCTAAAATAGTAAAATGTTCAAATTGTGATTAGGAGCAACAGTTTCCTTTTCATGTAGAATCACTGTGTGACACAACAATAACAACAACAAAAAAATACAAGCATAAGAGTAGGAACAATTAAAAAAAAATGAAGAAAAATATTCTCCCTCCTCACCCAGTTAAAGAAAAAAAAGAGTAGCTGCAAATACATTGACAGCTCAGTATCATTTCATTTTCCTTTTCCAAAACAAAGCAGTAGCTGACAATTTTCTATAGGTTTTGCAAGTGTGCTTCCAGGCACCAACCTGCCCCAATACAGTAACCCATACCCTTTGTCACCCTGGGTAAAAAAATCCAAGTTAACACTTCTTAGTAGTGAATCAAGTCACATCTTTCCAGTCACACACAATCTGTGCTGGAACAGCTTTCTAATTACTTGAAGCACAGAACAAGAGATAACAAATATATACTACTACTCTGTATCTAGCACCTCATGAGCTCAGAATCTCAGAAATCTTGTACAAAGATTCATGTAAGTTGACAGGCCCACAACTTTCCTCCATCTCTGACATACTTGTATTCAACTTTACCCTTAACAATTAGCCACAGTGAGAGAATCTGGGAAAAAAACTTCAAACAACAAAAAAACCAGCTCTGTATCTCAGGAAAACACATATTTACACTCACTCTTAGGAAGGAGTCAAAGTGTCTGGGGTCACCACAGAGCTGGGACAGGTAGTAAACAAAGCAGTAGCCTTTCTCATAGGTGAAGAGGTTCATTAAATTACTGGGATTTACACCTGAAAGAAGACAACATGATAAGAAACTAATGAGGAGAGTGATTTCCAGCCCTTCTGAGTTATAGAGACTCCTTAGAGATCACCAAGCTGAGACATAGTGACTGATAAAAAACTAAGCTTATTGTCAGTACATTTAAATTACTGCAGTAAATAAATAGATGCAGTCCAAAGACACAGCCTGAAAAACAATTTTTTTTTTAAATCAGTCATTGTAAGGTAAGTAGTTACTCCCCATGGAATAAGTCACTTCAAACTAGAGGTCACAAGATCTGGAACTTGAAAACAAATTCTTTTTCCTTTTTTCAGTGCTGGGTTCTGGGAATCATCATAGCACAAATTTTCAAAGATTTTAATAAAAGGTAATCACTACTTGCTCCTTTCTTCAGGCTTTCACACATACTTTTCCATTCCATTTGACTCCAGTAGCATCTCCACTAGCATTTTAGGTTGTTTTAAACATCATCTAGATAAAAGACAGCTTCACCCACCCAACTGTGACCACAGAACTAGAGAACTACCAGTGAAGGACATAGGTACATCTGGAGTGCAGTTGTGCATCTGGCTCAGGGAATAACCAAACAGCCTCAGCACAGCTCAACTTAAAGCAAGTACCTGTTTATCTGCATGCTAAATACATAGTTCTTACATGAACACAAAAAGAGAGGAAAATTGAATAGCAGAGGATTTTATATTATGTTTCCAAACATTTCCACTTAAAATACTCTATTTTACATATCCAGAATTGCAAACCCACACAGCTTTCAAGGCAGTTTTTCACATTCTTTCTACTCAGTAAGTCTGTTCTTAGAACAACATCTATAAAGATGAGTTATCCAACCTTGAAAAGAGCTTGAAAGCAAAACTTCCTTACTTGTTTTTAGACTGGTTTACAAACAAGTATTTCTTTCTTCTTTTTTTCCCAAAAGAGATATGCAAATATTAGTCATTTTTTGTCAATATTGCACCATGGACATACAGAGGTGTATAATTTTGTGTAGGACAGCCTCAGCCAAAAGCAATACCTGGCTCCAGTTTAACCTGAAGCTTGCTGACCGGGTTGTCTTCTCCAAGGAGCTTCATCTGTCTGTGAAGAGCATCGAGGCGGAATGCAGTCTCCAAACATGTGAAGGCAGCACCTACACCAGAAAGTAACTTGTTAGTTGTGGGAAAATGATCAGCAAAAGCTGATCTGTGCAGGACTGGCACAGGGACAAACTAAAAGCTGCTGCAAATGCAAAAGACAGAACAGTCAGACAGAATGACAGTAATGTAATGGCAGAGAAACTTGAGTGCAGAACATCCTTGTAATTAGTAATGGAAGTCAGAGCCTAACCCAATGTATTTGCTCACTCTGATCATGCATGAGGCTGCACTGGACACCAAAACAGCATGAAAACAATGCTGAAGTTTACATCCTTGACATCATCTCATCAGTTCTTGCAAGATAAGGAGAGTAGCACTGAAAAAAGTACTGTACAGGGAACTTTCAGGGAGCAATCAAATGCTACAAAACCATACTGTCACTCGTAGAATAGTAAACACAATTCCATACTCAGTGGCAAGGATATTACTAAGCAAATGTCACCTCTTGAGTAGTAAGAGAAAAGAATTGAATTTGGTAATTGTATTACAGATTCTGTGTATATTTTTTAAGCTTTAGCTATCATCCTACCTGGTTTTTGCCCTAAGTACTTCACCTTCCTCTCATTAGGACTTTTTACAGCTGTGACTGGGTAAGCTCCTCCTTCTCCCTAACTGCAATGTAGGCATTCCATGCTTTCAAACTAAACTAGCTGTATTACACTGCCAAGTCAAGAGATCTTTCCTAAGCCCTTGCAGACATTAGAAGCTGCAGAAAATGGATTTTCAGATTCAGAAGATACTTAACACCTGTAACTATTAAAATTTTAGCCTTCTTTGCTGAGTGTTTAACCTGAAGTTAGGGTTTGTCACATAGGTACAACCTCAGAGTCTCAGTGTAACACCTGAATCCTACATAGCCAAACGTGAATTGAAAACCAGGATGTATCTGGAAAACAGGAGAAGCTGAATGAGCAGAGAAAGAAGTGGACGTGCTTCCCAGGGGAAAGCAAGAACTAGGGTAACTAGTATTAAGGGCAATTACTTCAAGCTACAGAGAGGAGAATGAAGCAAGATCCAAGAGGAGTGGTAGTCAGTGGACTCAAATTTCCCTAAACAATACCATTGCAAAGACGCCTATTTACTATCAACAGAAGATACTCCAGAAATTATGTCAGAAATGGTAAGAGTGAGATCAAAGGTTTGTCTTGGAAACAAAACAGAATGGAGAAAGAACTTACTAAAGAATTGCACAGGGAAAGACATTTTTTAGTTTCCCAGCAAATGTTTCTTGAAACAACCAGTTCTAGAGAACAGACCAAAATCAGCAAGGATTTTGTTCTATGTTGGGTGGAACAGACTAAGATGATGAACAGGTTGATACCTGTTGACCTACCCACATTACTGCCATGCATAATGTGACTTAGGACACTACTACTCACTGAGAATTATTCAACATAAAACAGCTTTCAAAGATATATAATATGCATTGTAACATCTCCATAGATGCTCAGAGCACTTCTTTGCCTAAACTTGTCATCATGTCCAAAACCAATATACACGAATAAAAACAAATGCTTTCTTCTAAACATTTTTGCTGTCAAGATTTCTAGGAACTTTTCTAAGATTGTTTACATTGGATGAGAAAACACATGGAACTGGCTTTTAAGAACATAACAGGACAAACTAGAAAAGCATACATTCCCATTATTCACTTCAATAACAAGCCAATTAAACTTAAAAGAAAGAGAAATAATTTACTACTTACATATTCTAAAGACAGCACCATAAAACTGACCTGTGAAATTCACTGACACAAGCAAAGGCAGGGTTTACAAGCCTGCAGGAAGCCTCCAGCACACAAACAGCTACATAAATCTGCACTTTTTTTTTTAACGCTACTGTCATCATTCTTTTTAACAGTAGGTAGCTACTAACTGATCAGAATTAAAAGGACACTTGTTCAGAGGACAGCTATTTCACAATGTAACTTTTATAAGATTCTTACATTTTTCTCTGAAGCATCCTCTGCTGACCTTGCTCTGACATATCAGCACCTGCCTGGTACCCAACAGTAGTTCCAAGTCCCCACAGCATTGTGCTAACACACCTCACCCAAAGCCCCTGATACCATATCTGGTACTGAGCCCACTAAAGCCAAGACAATGTCAAACTCTAAGTATGCAAGATGTTCAACACAAAGTTTGGGGCTGTGTGTGGGTGTGTGTTCCAGAAATAAAACAAAACCTGACTGAAAACCAGCTCCCTACAGACTTCTGAGCTTCCAAGGCAAATACTCCAAGCACGCAGCTCTGAGTTGAAGAAGGTAAGAAGGAGCACAAGGAGAAGTTTCTGCAGCTGTACCGTAGGTCTCGGTGGTGATCCGGCGCTGCGCGTAGGTGGCCAGGCCCTCACTCAGCCACATCTCCTCCCACGTGGCATTGGTGACCGCGTTCCCAAACCAGCTGTGGGCAACTTCATGAATGACGTCAATGATCAAAAACTCATCGCTCTCCAGAATGGAAGAGATGATGAAGGTCAGGCATGGGTTTTCCATGGCAACAATAGGGAAGGAAGGAGGAAGAAAAACAATGTCATATCTAAAATTAGGGAGAGAAGAAAGAAGAAAGGAGATGAATAAATTTCAGCTAGAAGACAACCAGTAACATTTTCTGTTTTCAGAAGACACAGTAACATTTTTCTTTCTTTAGGGAAGGCTCTTGTGAGACCTTCTTTGGACTTCAGAAACAAACTTTCTATACCTTTCTTAGTGGTGCCTAATTCTGATCAGAGGATCACAATTTATTTTGTTGGCCAAGGACCTGCTTATGTTTGGATGTAAAGACCTGAAAGTTTTTTGATGTCATCAAAAGAAGTATTGTGCTCCTTTCACACACACAAACTCATCACAAGCTGTATATCTGGGAGCCACAAAAACACTATAAACAGCAGTGTAACACAGTGTTGAGTCCCCTGAGGCTCCTGGGAAAGAGAGGCTAGGAAGCTGTCAATGAAGGAATTGATTTCCTACACATGCATTGTCAGCAAAATAACTTTAATCATCTGCTTCGGAACACAACAGTCATATTTGTTTCGTTTTCTAAATTTCTTTACCAGTGATCAGCACTGGCACACTGGGCCATGTTCTCAGATTATTTCAAGCAATACTTGTTAAACCAACAAGGTGATCTTCCTGCTTACATTCAGCAAAGAATTATAGGAAACATTTGTAAACATTTTCTCCCATCCCAAGAGGCAAGTATTCTCTCAAAACCATTCTTTTTTAATACATAGTCAAGCTATTCAAGAGCTATTAATATTGGTTTGGGGGACTTGGACTCTCAATGAGTCTGTACTGAGATTTTCAGTATTCTCAGGCATGCCACAATAAATGCAGAAATAAATGAGATAAATAAAACAACCTAAATGAGATAAATAAAACAACCAAACATTTTAAATGGTGTCTAGCCCAGTGCTGGACTTCCATCACAAAACACTGTAGTACGAAAACCCTCATTCCTCAGGAAAGATCTGCTGTTTAGAACAGTTCAAACTGGAGGTTCCTAAACAGTGGATCTTTCCACTGCAAACCAGCTAAAACACCTCCATGCCTCCATGGTCCTGCCTCCCACTTGTGGAGACAAAACTCCAGAGTCTGTTTTCAACTACTACAATGCTGCCAGTTGAAATGCTAGCTTGCCCTGCTACAGGGAGAAAGCATGATCATTTCTCAAGCTGTTTTATTTTGTTCCCATTGCACATTCTCGGAAGACTGATAAAACTCACCTTCCCCATATATAGGGGCCATACAGACTCTCTGCAGCAGTCAACCAGCGTTCAACAATGCCAGAAAGCTTGCTGATGGCTGTTGGCAGCAGGCAAGGCTCTGCCCACACTCTGCTCCTGTCAGGAAACAGAAAACATCAGGTGATACTTCAGCAAACTGAATTATCTCTTAGAAAAAAAAAATAGCCTGACTGCTTACCACACTTCCATGTACGGTAATAGAGCAAGGAGACCTCCCATCAGACCTGGCCATCCTAGACTAATGCTCCATGGAGCATGGCAAGATGTAACCCAAAATCCCTTCAACAAGGCAATGAGAAAGCAGCTGTAATGACTTCAGGGAACAGTGGACAACATTTATGAAAGAAATATATCTTTGCCAGTGCAGTGCCATGAATTTCTTTATACCCACCTACACATCAGACTCTCTCTGTGCTCAGAATTCATGAACCCAACTGTTCCCTTATCAATGACTCAACATCCTTGCTACTTTACAGTATGAAGCACTGTACAGAGACATAAAACGCAGAATGAATTCACTGCAAATCTTACCTTGGACCTATGTCTGCATGTATGAGGTCTCCAGCCACCAGGGCCACTAGGTAAGCAGGAACTGGATATTCCATGTAAAATTGATATACACCTTCCTCTTCTAGGTAGGAACTTTGGGTGGCACTCATCAACACCTGTATGCCTGCTGGAGCCTGGAAGACCATCATCATACACATCAACTCACCAAATAATCACAGCTGAATTACTGAACCACAGATCTCTGGTTCATTTTCATCTATGCCTGATGATGTACATTAAAAAGAATCATTTACATAACACAAAATGAAATATTTCTGTGAGGTTTTATACTACAATCTGCCCAATACATGAAAACATATCAACCAAAGATATTACTCCTCCTATATGCCAGCTGCCCCAAAAGCATCCACATATTAAATTATTTCATCTATACAAAATGCAACATTATTTGATGCTGATTTCAAAAGACTTCAGGTTTTTTCTTTCAAAAATTGGTACAATCATCACCATCAATAACCACTATTGGAAGGGGCCAGCCAAATTCTCACTCATATTTTTATTTCACAATTACTTTTTCAGCACTGAGTATTGGAAGGCAAGACCCAAGCACGGTAGGCAACAGTTACCTTTGTGGCACTACCCTGATTCTGGCCCAAGAACCAGAATTAGACCTAAAAAAATCAGTATTCTTTATAACACTGAATCACAATATTTTTAGCAGATGTAAACTGCTAAAAATACACGATGTAACTATACTTTCACAAGTTATACAGAGCTCAACAGCAACTAAGAGCTCTGTGAACCATCCACAGGCATCCCTTACCTTGACAGTAGCTGAGTAGGTGCATTTCACTGCAGGGGTGTCAAAGCAGGGGAAGAAGGAACGGTTACACACTGAGTGTCCCTGTGTGAAGACAAAGGGCTTGGCATTGCCATATGTCAGCTCTGGATCCAGCCACCAGATCTGTTGAAACACGACAGGAAAAAGAGATGAGGGAAACAGACAATGTGACAAGGATGAACTGCCAAAAACAAAATGTGAAATCAAGAGGATTGTGGGGGAGAAGCACCACCTCAGCTGTTTAGCTCCCCAGATGAACACCTGGCACAGTGCACATTTCCATCTCTAAAAATACATATTTCTACTCCAGTTTATTTGCCGGGAATGCTCAGAAAAATTTCTTACTGTCTGAACACTGAGTGGTGACACGTAACATAGTGACTTTCAGCCACTCACTATTTCTGTTATATCAATTTGCTTGGTTAATAACAAGTCCCTTACAAACATCCACACAACCTTCTTCTCAAAGGAAGTACTCTGGCTACCTCCACATTTATAACTCCATATGAGCAGGAATAGAAGGGGTCAGGTAACATAAGCTTAAAAGAAAAAAAAAAATCACAACCCAAAACAAATCCAAACCCACAAACCAAAACTCCCTGAAGCTGAACAGTGTACACAGTATTATCTGTGACCCTGACACTGCCCTCCTGGCTGAAGCATCAAACATTTTGACACTATGCAAAAAAGTCGGTATATGTAAGAAACATCTGGTCAAGGACACTGGAGGCCCCTTTTTACAGAATAGAAAAGGAGATTCTGGGTGGTCACAAAAGAAAAGCCAACAAAACACACCACCGAGCACGTCAATTTTCAGTACCAAACTGCAAATAAATCACAAGTCAGACCCTCCGCAAATAATTAGAACAGATTAAGAATAATAAGAAAAAGTCCGATTATTTGCCTTTTGGTCTTTCTGTTCCAAATGTTTGTGCTTTCACGTGCTCCCTGCCTCCAACTTTGAAATGTAGGAGCAATTTAAAATAAGGATTTCCTTGTAATCCTAGAACTCTGGAGCTGAACTCCGATGGAAAATATCAAATATTGTGAAATTTGCAATAAAATTTGAACCACTGGAAGTCTTGGAAACAGTCAAGCACAAGGAATTAAACTTCTGAGTCTGCTGAATTCTTAGATCAAAGCAACCAATAAATCTGAGATCAGGGAACAGCAGTTAGTGAAAATACTAGTTCAGTTTAGTTTCCTCAAGGGAAAGTAATGAAACACAGAAGAGAAGCCTGGGTCCTACGTCTGCTCACGTTTTAACAACATATTACAACTCTGTCTCCTAGTTAACTTTTCTAAGTTAAATTTTCTCTGTTTCCTTCTGTCCTATAAGGTTACTTTTTGATATCCTCTTCACTTGCCTTTAGACCTTTTTCCTCAGATGTCAGTGTGCTCCTCTCCCAAATCATCCACTGCAGCAGCACCCGCGGGAATCAGTGAAAGGTGAGGACAGGAAACAGAGTCAGCAGCTTTCAGTTATTCCCATGGAGTCTCACACTTCTGCTGGCAAATGTTTGGGGTTTTTTAGGAGGGAGGCATTACAAAATTAAAAACCTTTATTTAAAAGTAAAATTAATCTCTTGAAATTTGTTTTAAGATTACCCTCTTCTATTTCAAGCCTGTAGGGCTAGAAACAAGCCTAAAGCAGGACTTCTGAGGAGCCCTGTCTGTTCACATCCATGTGCTGCATTTCAGCGTAGCACTGCCCACAAGCCTGGGTCACAGCCCAGGGGCACCTACATAGCTGCAGATTTCCTCTACATTTCTCATGGATACCTGCTTTTCACAGCAATGAATATAATTTCTGCAATGCCACGTTATGGAACTAGAGACAGCTGTTCCAGAAGGCATTTGGGGACACATGTCTCATTACACACCAATAACTAGGAACTTCCACCCAGAACACACATTTACAAAAAGATGAAAGTGCTGTATTTAATACAGGGTAGTGGTTTTCGAATGATACAGGGAAGAGGCTCAGAAATCAAATTTCAATTTCTGCCCCAATGCCTTTTAAAAACACCCATCTGATCAGTGGCTTTCTGCTTGTATCACAAAGTCTGACTTCCAGTCTTATCGCTGGCCCTGCTGAAGAGACTCATCTTCAAAACATTGTTTCCTTTGCTTTTTGAGAGACAGAAGAGGCTAACAACGAAAACAGAGAGATAAGGCACCACCATACCCAAGTTGCAACACTTGAGTAGGAAAGAAAAAGGGCTGAAAGACAATGTCTTTACAGCAGAGAGACAAGGGGAAGTTCTCCCTGAGCAGTGCAGGAGGAAAACATAAGCAGGAAGGGAAGGGGAACCAAGAGTTGATTCTTGTTTACAAGAAACTCCATAAATTAAGGACAACTTCTTTTCAACCAGTCCTGCTTTATTTGACATTTGGTTGAAGTTAAGTGAAACACCAGCCCCACAAGCCAAGAGGGAAAACATTTGCAGAGGATGAAGTATTTTTTCCCCTGTTTTCTAATGTCTGTAGCTACATGGCAAGCCTCTGTCACTTTCCAGACACACTTGGAACAATGATGAAAGTTATCCTGAAACAATATAAATAGATCTGAAATATAAATAGACGAGGCTATGCTGCTGGACAGAGGCAGGGCTATGGGCTGGGGAAAATGAGTATAAGCAGCATCCCAGAAAGGAGTGCAAGGCACAGGGTGCTGCTGGGGCAGGTGGTGGAGCATAGGGACAGAGAAGTATTTGGGGCTGTATCATCTACTACACATGCAAATCTCTCCTGCACTTCCCCTTGGGAAATACACATGACATCATCATCATGCTCTTCATTTTTATCTAGTTTTTCATGTATACAGGAAAGCTGTTTCACACATTAAAGCTGTTCTGTGGTGCATTTCAATTAAAAAGACCTGCTGCATGATTCCTCTGCTGAACAAAGGCTTTTGGCAGCTCAGGCTTTCCCCTGCCCACATACTGCAAAGAAGTCCACACTTTATAAGACACCTGCCAAGAGTATAATTTTTTATTGACTTAGATCATAATCTTTTGCCCAAATCTGGCAAATGACAAAGGCAATTATCTAAGCCTCTTTTAATTTTAAACCTCTCCATGTTTCTACATGCATTATTGATGAAGGTGGCAGGAAGAGCAGCAAAGCCACAGCTTCTGTTCTAGGCAAACAAGCTGCTCTATCTGATGACAAAGTAAACAAAACACCTGAGATGCAGAGCATGTGACAGAAGCAAGGCACACCTGGGCAGCAAGTCATTCTATGGAAACTGAGGAATCACGACAAATCCAAGGAATTACAGGGAAGTTTCAAGGACTACAAAGAGAGCTGTGCTTTCTGCTAAATCCTGAAGATGAGCAAATGTTTTCATTTTTTGTACCACAACCCAGAGAAGGATTTGCATTTAAGGAAAGAAAATAGCACTGTTGTTAGGATGTGCACTGCCAAATCAGAGAAATGACACGGTGGGCAAGAGATAAGTGCAGATTTTTCTCTCTAGGGAAGGAAAAAAGAAAATATCACACAAGAGTATTACCACAAAGTAAGCGATGAGGGAGAAGAAGGAGAGGAAGAACAGGACTATTGTCCCTGATATATTTGACCGCTGTGGTCCCTGATATATCTGATCACTGTGTGCCTTCAGCCCACACCAGGAGAGCTACACAATGATTGTGACAGTCTTGCCTCTGATGGAAACTGGTGATGTACTGAGCATATGGTTTCCTAACAGCACAGGGAGCTGGAATGCTCTCTGAAAGGCAGATTTAATCTCTCAGCTGTCTCTCAATGTCCATCAAACAACCAAAGATCTTGGCTTCTTCCTCCACACAAGAAATAATGGGACAGTCAAATAACACGTCCAGATGGCTCAAAGCAAGTCTATCAAGACAACAGGTTTCCAATTTTAAACACTACTATCTCTGCTGCTGATCTTACTGCCAACACGTTCACACTGCACTGTAACATGTATTTACGGCTTTATGGGTCCCAAAAGTATGATAAAGGTCCCACAGAAAATAAACCCTGACCTAAAGAGAATACATTACTAGAATGGCCAAAGAAAATAGAACTTTTATAAGAGAGAGAGTTCTGACATTGTAAATCTGTGCCTCACTGACAGAGGAAAGGGACTGCCAGGATATTTACATGACATGAGTATAAACCATTTGACCCTTATAAGCATACGGGTTACTCATCCCTGTTAAAGTGTGAGGCTGGGCCAAAAAACAGCAATGACAGAGAGCACACTACAATAGCACCAAATCGCTTTGGATCCAAACAAAATAGCTCAGCATGCTGAACATGAAGGGCTACAACAGGTGCTACTCGAGGACAAATATTTTGCCAGCCAAAACCTACAATAGAGAGTGAACAAACATGGTAGGATTTATGTCAGTGAGCATGCCTGCTCCTGCTTTCCAGTATCACTTGGGAAGGGCAGTGCATGTCCCCAATGCTGTGACCATCAATAATCTTGACATGAGCCCTTGCAGCTTCATTTCAGCTGAAGAAGGACACGCTGTTAAAGGTACAATAAAGACTTCAAAGAACAGTGTAAAGAATAGGTAGTTCACCTCTGATCCATGGGGAGCAAGACAACAATAGAGGGAATGGAAGAAATGTCCTCCAGCATCCACACAGGACTGCGTGTGGGGCCAAGGAGACAACATATAAATACAAGGTGAGACTAAATGAACATCACGTCAATCAGTGTCCCTGAACCTTCCAGTGGTTTTCATATTCCCAAAGCAAAATCAGTATTCCAGTCATACTGAGATCTCTTATAGACTCAGCAGGACAGGCTGCCCCTTTGGCAACAGGGCTGGCAAAATTGAGGGGAAAGCACAGGCTGGCCTAAAATAAAACAATTTGTTCAAGAGGAGGAAAGCATGTTATCATGTACTTTGGGAGGTGTGGCTCAGCCAGACTGAGAACGATTACAGAACACAAAGCAATGCCAAATTAGCTTTAAAGCCTTCTCACCATAAACAAAGCAGAGACTGGACAAAAGAAACAGGTTTCTTCACAAACCGGGAAAAAAATAATGAACGGAATCTTCTGAACACACTGTGAGCTACATGGCAGAGTATTGTACAAGGAAATACTAAAGCCAGGAATTCCAGAGGTGAAAAGGAACAATATCTAAGTGGATTTGGACTTTAAAAGTGACAGAATCTTCCTTAATTTTTGCACTTTTAGGGAAAGATTAGAACATTAAAAAGTCACCATATGACCACAGGAAACTTCTATCAGTAAAAGTCTTCATGTGGAACTCACTATTCTGAGTGAGCCAATGTATTAAGACTACCCAGATCATTCCAAGGATGAACTTACTTTTGTGATCTTCCATGTAGTATTAAAAATAGACAGAGAAACACCCAGAAAACACATTCTAATCAGCAAGACTTTCCTATCAAGAGGAAAGGCCTACTATTTACTTCCTGTGGGTTGTGTTGCAAGAAGCTTTTATTATTCAATTCCTGTTCTTATTAAATACATTGTAAAAGTCAAATAGATCCACGCATTTACTGGTTTTGACCAGCGCAACAGGAACACCAAATCTGAGTACTGAGAGACAATTCCTCTATGTTGCATCTAGGCAACATAGCTGCAACAAAGTTGCAAGACTTATAAAAATCCATCTCTTTTGTAAATAGATTCATGAACCAGATGATGAAAATCACCTCAGTTTAATTTCCAACCTGAACAGATTGTACAGCAGTAAGCAGAGCTGATGTTCCAGTGAGAACTTCATATTTTCACTGTCATAACTTCTTAAAAACACAAGATCTCATAAGCAGCATCTAAAAGGCTGGGAATAAAGTGCTTCTAAATACCAGGGGTTTAAAGGAAACAACAGAATTTACAAAGCATTTCACTGCTGAAGAAAGCTAATCCACAAACATGGAAGCACCTCCATGGCTACATCTAAAGAGGTGTTTTGGGCCATTTCTCATTCCTTTTTTCAGCAAATAACTTGTAGGAACCTGTGGAGTCACCCCTGTTCTTCTCAAAGCTCCTGACCATGGCTCATTGGAACACCAGCCTCGCTGTGCAAGGCCTGATTTTGTAAGCAGTTGGCAAAACCCCCAGGGAAAATCCTACATTGTGCATGACATAATTTATCCTGAAGGACTGAGTAGAGGCAGGAGTTTGCAAATTTTCACTCTCCCCGCCAGCAACTGCAATGTCCTTAACCAAAACTTTCAAATTACTAGAGTGAGGGGGAATGAATAGCCTTGGGGTCCACGCGATGAAGGAAGACAGGAGGGAGAGAGTCTGGGTCGGTGCGAGCACCGCGGGGCTGGCAGTGCCGAGAGCCCCTGCGGGCAGAGAACAGATGCTGCTGCCAGGCCACGGGGCCAGGGACAGGACAGGAGAGGCTGGCAGTGAGACTCCTTCCGCCGCCTTTGCTGAGGAGCCGGGGCGCTGCCCCGACGGTCACTTAAAACAGGAGCAAAGATGTGCGACAGGCGCGGGCGGAACGGGAGGGCTCTGCCAGCCGCCCCGGGACCAGTTTCCTACGTTAACAACCCCCGCCCGGTACTCACGGCGGGGCCGTCGGCCGTGGTGTAGCGGACGATGATCTGGAAGGGCTGGTGCGGCTGGAGGGCGGCGGGCAGGGAGACAGTGAGAGACGAGCCGTAGTCGGTGAAGGGGTCCACCCTGAAGCCGAGCGGGCAGGCGGAGCAGGGCGGCTGGGCGAAGAGGGGCAGCGGCGGCGGCGGCTCGGCGGCGGCGGGCGGGGGACCGGCGGGCGGGTCCCCCGGGGGGGCGGCGGGGGGCAGCGGTCCGGCGGCGATGCAGGGAGCCGAGAGAAAGGTGGCGGTGGCGGGCGGGCTGGCCGCGCAGGGCGGCGCGCAGGGCGGCGGCGGCGGCGGACAGGGCGGCGGGGGCGGCGGGGCCGGAGCGGCGGCAGCCTCGGCGGGCGAGAAGGCGAAGGCGCAGGGCGCTTCCCCGGCCGCGGCACGGCGAAAAGCGGCCGAGAGGACGCGCAGCGCCGGGTGCACGTCCAGCACCAGGGCGCGGGGCTGCGGGCGCAGCGCGCAGAGCTCCAGCACCAGGCAGCCCGCCAGCGCTCGCGCCTCGGGCCGCAGCTCCAGCCCCAGGTGCAGGTGCCTCAGGCTGAAGAGCTGCGAGCTAGACGCCGACGCCACGTCCGGCGGCGGCTCGGGAGGCGGCGGCGGGGCCGGCGGCGCCTCCGGCCCGGCCGCGGAGCCCTTGCGGCAGCAGCACAGGCCGGGCGGCCGCGGAGCCGGAGCCGCCATGGAGCGGCGGCGGAGGAGGAGGAGGAAGAGGAGGAGGAGGCGGCGGCGGAGGCGGCGGCTGCTATGTGAAATCCATGGGCGGGCAGGGAGGAGGGAGGCCCCGGCGGCCGGAGCGGCCGGGGCGGGGAGGGGGAGGCGGAAAGGACCGGCCGAGGGAGCGCAGGGCCCGGGCCCGGACAGCAGCGGCGGGCGCGGCCGCCGGAGGGCGCCGCGGGGGCGCCGAGGGGCGCTCGAGGGCGGCCCCGCCCCGCCCGCTGCGCGCGCACCCGGTCCGCCCCGCGGCGCCTTAACCCGGCCCGGGCACGGCTGGACGCCGGGGCGGGCACCGGGACAGTTCACGTACACGGGCGCTGCTCCCGAGAGAGCAGCGGTCACTCGTTCATTCCCTCATTCGCCGTGGGTATCCGCGCGTGCCGCCCACCCTGCGCGCCAGCGGCTCCGTCCAGCCATGCCCCTTTCACAGGGCAGCTTTAAACGGCCCACGCAGAGCTTCCCTCCTCTCCCATAGCCCAGCCCCGGGGCCTGGCTCGGACACTACTGCTCTGGGCACGGCCATTGGCCACCACAGCCCGCTCGGATCACTCTTATACCCTCACAGCCAGCTCTGTCCGCCTGACTGCCTCACTTTCACCGTCCCCAGCTCCACCATAAACACCCCCAAAGCCTCCACCCCACGGCTCCCAACAGGGCTGATTCTTTACACCCTCATTCCACCGGTCACTAGTTTGGCTTCCTCACTCTTGCTGGTCACACCCGCACACCGAGCTCACAGCTAACCCTAAATAGCCTCTCTTCTCCCTGCATCCCCCCACACCCGTTTTTTTAATCCCTTCTCTCCCAGCTGCACTGCCCGTAGTTTCCTGCCTCCAACTGCAAACTGGCCCCAGAGCCTAGCTCAGACATCATGTACTTTATCTTCCCCAGAACTCGAGGTAATCAATCACACACCCTCTACTGCTGCCTTCCTAAATGGGAAAGGGCAGAAATCACAAAGTTATCAGCTTTGTACAAGCACTTGTTTCTCTCCGTGGCAACAGCAGGAGTCAGCAAGCTGGAAGGAAGGAGGTGTGTGCAAGTAACTGTGATTTGCACTCCCACCAGCCCAAGAGAAGTGCAGTCTCTGCTCCATGTATTGACACTTCTGTAAGTTATTTTCACTCTAATTTTCACTGTTATGCTTTGCCTACCTCACTGCCTGATGAGGCTTCAAGGCACATATTTTGGACAAGACAGGAACATTTCTCACATGGTTGTGGGTTTAATGAATCCACAGTGGTAGATTCTGAAAGCCTCCCAAGCCTTACACTAACAAGTGCAGTATCTGCACCAAATTCCAGCTCAGTTTCCACTGTATCATCACACCAGAGGCACAAATTGTGGTCTCAGCACATTGTAGTTGCAGTTACTGGCTCAGCCAAGGGTTAAACAAATCACAATAACACCCTCCACCGACCTGAAGCTAAAGAAAACCTTTGTGTAATCACATATTTATAGTAAAGCATATGCTACAGTTGCAGTAAAAAATAACAAGATAGCACTCAGGCTCTTTGGTTGCTGCCTACAGCACCCTGCATTTTCTCAGTGTTCTTTCTAAGCACCTTCAAAAAGATATTTTGCCTTTACAATCCCCTTGTAACTAAGAAAAACATTTTTTCCTGCCATTTTTGCTGTCCACATCCTCCTTTAATAAATCAAATGTCCTGCTTTTATCCTTCTGACACCTTTTCACACTCATACCAGTTGCCTTTTGAAAAAAATTGGCTCCCTCCAGTTTTGTTTTGAGTGATGCACTAAGCCTGTTTGACATGGCTTTCATCTACAGGTGGTGGGCAAAGCACAGCCCCAGCAGCCTCAGGATCTGACCCTGCACAACCTTCACCACAGATAAGGGTGAAATGTCCTCAAGTGTTCAAGCCAGGACAACTTTAGGGCCTGATTACACCAATCTAACTGCACTTTACTTCAGAGTTCTTTCAGAAGAATCCTACCTGTGCTTTGGTTGAAGTCCCAAGCAAGTACAGTGTGTCCACTCATCAGACAGATGAGTAATCAGCTGCACTGACAGTGTTTGGACAGAATAAGCAAAACTGATGTAATGAAAATTCCAGAGAACAATACAGTAACCAGTTATCCCAGGCAAATCTCTCTCCTTTTGCACACCTGCTGGTCTTGGGCCACAGCCTTGGCTGTAAGCTGTGCTGGTTTGGGCTGGGCTAGAGTAAATTTTCTTCACAGAAAATTTAGCTGGTATCAGGCTGTGGTTGGGGTTGGTGCTGAAAAGAGTGTTGAAAATTCAGGGATATTGTATAGCTGTTTCTGAAAAGGGCTTGCAAAGAGCCAAGGACGTTTCTGTTCCCCCTCTGACCAGCAAGGAAGCTGAGGATGCTCAAGGAGATGGGAGTGGACACAGCAGGGACAGCTGACCCAACTGACCACAGATATTCCAGATCATATGGCATTAAAAAAGCTGGAGAGAAAGGAGGGGAAATGCAAAATTATGGTGCTTGTTTTCCCAAGTCACCATTACACACAATGGAGCCCTGCTTTCATGGAGATAGTTGCTCATGGGAAGTGGGGAATTAATACCTTGTTTTGCTTTGCTTTTGTACCTTCTGCTTTCTCTATCAAACTGTCTTGATCTCAACTCTCAAGTTTTCTCGCTTTCATCCTTTCAATTCTCTCCCACATCCCACAGGAATGTGTGGGGCTTAGTTGCCAGCTGATATTAAACCAGAACAGAAGCATCTGCTATCTCCATGCTATTTTGGGTAGGATCTCTTTAAAGAAAGCCTCTGTCCCAATCCCCATGTCTTATTCTATTCCTCATAGGATGAAGTCTTCTCTGGATATCATACTATAAATTCTAAAGCAGAATGCAAACTCCTCAACATTCCAATCATCAACCTCTTGCAGAATTCTCCAACAATACAGATATTTCAGTCAGATTTGTAAATATTAATCTTTCTTCCTTCCACTTCAGTGACAGGGGCCTTGGCCAGGCCTCAGCTTGCTCCTGTGGTTCAAGATGAAAGTTCAAAAATTACAGCTCCCCCTGTGAGCAGCAACACTTGAGTACACCTGTGAGACAAGTCCAAATGAAGCGCAGAAGTGATCACAACAGAAAGAACATTTCCTTCTGTCAGTCTCTGTCTTTAATTCCAAAGTAACAGTGCTGCAGCCAAGGTTTAACAAAATGGTTGAGCTAATCCCTGCTATTCACAAGTGACTGTTCACCTGCTCCATCACAGACCCTTGTCTGACACCTTGCTGAGCTGTTTCAGCTGGCCAAAGCTGCAGCAAAGATTCAGCTCTTTAGGAGAGTGTAACTGGGAAGCAGCAGGTTGGGGCAGTGAACACTGAGCAGTTCCCTCTCACACCTATGCTGCTGTTACAGCCAGCACCTACTGAAAAGAGCAGCCTCACTTCACCTCCCTTCCTGTGGGTGGTGCCTTCCTGTCTCCTCCTTTGTACAGCATTCCTGCTTTCAGCAACTTAGCTTTCTGAACGGGACCACACAAGAGCCACTGCTGGCATCGGGAAGGGAAGAGGAAGTCCCAGCCTGGAAGAAGAAGGAGGATAAGATCAGGATGGCTCCCCTTTTGCCTAGACTGCCATTAGCTCAGCCTTAGCTGCAAAGTGAAGCCACACACTGACCCCAGCAGCACACATAACCATTAGCCCATTTCCTTCAAGGGAAATATTGAAGTCCATGGGGTAAACTCCAGGCTTGTGAGCAGGGCAAGGTCTGTGCTAGTTAATTCTTGCTTTGGACAAGAGTTAAGAACAACCACAACAATGCTTTTTTGTGCTACTTCAAGCTACAGTGCAAGCTCTGTTAATGCCACAATTTGCCTGTGGTACTGGTAGGTAGAAATGCTTCTTTCTGTGACTTTGCAAGTCATGTCACTCTATAAACAGTAGTGCTTTCAGGTAAAGAAAATGGAAAATCTGAGCCTAAGGTCTTCCACCTGACCTCAGCCCTTCTACTTGGTTTGAATACTTGCACTATAAATTATTACTCCTACTCCTTGTACTACTCAACATACATGTATTGCAAGCTACCCCCATGCTGGAGGGCACAAAAATCACTCACTACACTTTTAAAGAAACACTGTTACTCTAAAGGAAGAAAGATCAGACCGTGATGCATGACAAAAGGGAAAAAAACCCCAAAGCCTGCAAACATGCTCCCCAAGGCTCAAAAAGGTGCAAAGTTCTTTATGTGCCCAAAACAAACCACTTAAGCCAATAAAACTTACAAAACCCAAAATAGTTTTATTTACTTTTCAGATTTCTGCCTCAATGAGACATTTTGCAAACATGCTAAGGCTACAAAATGTCCAAGTTGACAAAGACATGCAACGCTGACCATTCAATAAGTCACGGCTATCACAGGAACGACTGTGTCCCCTGGGCCACAGGTCCCAAAAAACAGGGATGGCGTACAGTGATCATGGCAACGCACTACGCAGGACCCAGTAACCTGAGGTAGGTCATTTACAGTAAGAAAACCATGTCCTACACCAGTGTTACATCCTGATCAACAGGAACCTCTCTAAGGTTCCAGAAGACGTGGGGTCGAGGACCGCTTCCTTAACAAGTGTGCAAGAAAGAATCAGGAAATATCCATGTTGATTAATCTTAGTTTAAGTGAGCAGAACAAAGAGTTAGTGTTACCCATGCCAGTGAAAGCCAACCTAAACCTCTGAGGAGTGTTAGCAGCTTCAAGATTAAGAGTCAGTCAGCTGAAGCAACTCTGAAAAGGCTTTCCTGCCAGCATACAGGGAACAATTTGAACCTTATGATTAATTTGTTACAGATCATTCCACAAACAGTAAGATTTTGGTTGTGTTAGATCAGCGAAGCAGGAAGAGCTTGGGCTTGCTTGCATTAAAATAAACTCTGCTGATACAGTAAGAAATACTGTGTCAGGACACTGAGAAAACACAAGGCCTTAATGTGATCCAGGTGTGGCTCTGCATTCAGATCACTAAAAACCCTGCTTTGGAAAAGCATCATGGGAAGCAGCAGCCACTGCCATGGTGAATGTTAGCAATGGCCCAACTAGCTCTGATAAATTACAATGCAATAGTTACACCACAGAGCTCTTCTCTGCTGCGCTAGACAAAGATGTGACAATAAAGGACACTATTGCAAAGCTTCACTTCCACTCAGACACGCAGAAAATCTGGCACTAGGAAAAGACGAACTGTAGAAGACAAAACATTGTCTGATACAGTCCGATAACAAAGCCAGATTTCTGGTACCATAAACTGTACAAAAATGATAGAAAAGAATATGCACTGTTATTAATACAGTGCTTATTTTAATATAAAATAAACAGCTTACATTTCCACTGTAAATATAGGCTATATACAGAATTATGTATAGATATAGCTACATGTATAAAGCTTCATTATAGGCCTCTGATACATTTATAACTATGGCTCCCTGAGCCATTTGTAGAGTGCATTTAATAACAAAAAATTAGTAGTATGGAATAAATACAATAATAAAAACATGAGTTCTTCTGACATGGTTTTAAAAACTCTCTGGCTTGACACATTGTGCTAAAAATTAAAAGATGAAAAGACAATAATCTGCGAGGAGGAGGAAGAGCTGGCCTGCCACAGGCAGGGAGTGTAGCTCTCCAAAATTAAAGTGACTTTGCCCTGAATTTCAGCCCTTGACAGCAACCTTGTTCTCCGCAGCAGCAAACATAGCATAGAAGCGCGAGTTCTCGTTGGCCAGAAGGGCAGTCGGGGTGTCGAATTCCACTACCTGAAACCAAACAAGGCAGGCAAAGTATGTCAGTAAAATTCAACAGAGAATTGACTTCCACCCCTTGGACTTGTGATGGGATGGTTAAAGAATAGAAAACACAGCATTCTTCTTTAGGTAAGACACCAGGCAGTGAAAGTACCTGCATTTAAGGATGGTGTAACCTGGAATGCTTCAAACTGGCTCAAAAACTGGAACCAGCCCAACCGGAAGCAACCTCTGGTAGCTCTGGCAGAGGCAGATGCTATGGGCTTCTGCATTCTCTACCTTTAAAAGCCTTGCCCAGTGTTCTTGCATTTCACTGTTTATGGCTCCCAAATGGAAGCCTGAAAAACAGGTAAAGTATCTGCCATAGATGTGCTTGATGGCACAGGGCTTTATGAAAGCAATGTAATGGGAAACTGCCACTGAGCCCCAGCAGAGATATTTATGTTATTACCCATCTCAGAATTGACCTAAAAAGGAAGCCTCAAAGAGATTTTTAAAGACAGACTTATTCTATAGTACTTTCATGGTGTGAAAAAAATTTTTGCCATGTTTGATATTGTCACAGGCAGCAATCGATTCTACTGGACTTTTATTACCAAGGATATGAATGAACAGAGGATTTTCTGCCCTGCAGTGCAGCTGTTCCCTCAGTTCAGTCTGCACACATGGCAGCAGCAGACCAGGGCAGAGACACCTCCCTGCTCACCTGTCCCTGCATTAGCACCATGATCCGATCACAGCCCAGGACCGTGTGCAGGCGATGAGCGATTGTTAACATAGTGCAGTCTGCAAATGCCTCTCTGATGGTCTCCTGGATCAGTAAGTCTGTCTCTGTGTCCATAGCAGCTGTTGCTTCATCCAGGATCAGTATCTGAAAGCAGCACAGAATCCTGGCTGTTACCCATGGTCACACCTTCCCTCTCTGAATATAAAAATACATTAAGAGTGGGCAGAATGGCCACAGCAAAGCATTGTCACAACTGGCAATCCTTACAGAGTTGTGGGCACAAACGCAGGTTTTACAAGTACCCTTTCAGCGTCCTCTATGTAATGGCCTTCAACAAAGCCTATGGATGACACATTTTATTGTCACATCCTAGAGCTAGGGCTTGGGTTATGACCCAGGCCTCAAGTCTCCACTACTTTCAATTTTATATTCCATAGATGAATCTCCAACAGAATTTTTACCAGTAAATTGATTTGTCACATCCCTGGTGGTAACATTCCTCCTGGAATGAGTCAATACTGACTAGGCTTAATAGCTTTCTTACACTGGGTAAAAAGTTTCTTCCCCGCAGGCAAACTGATTTGGACTGATTTCTTGTCAAAGCTGAACTGGACATGCTTTGTGCAGGTACTGCAGAGACAGCAGTAACTTCTGCTGAGTAGTCTGACTTTAAAAACAGTTGCAGAACTTTAAAATATTATGATATGTCACATTTCAGAGAAAAGGTTGTTAAAACCAGAATCCTGATCAATGTCAATCCAAAAGTCCTTTTTCACTGTAATTGTTTGTTTTTCATTCCTGCAAAATCTTTCACTTGGCTGGCATAACATGGTCCCAAACTCCACTTGGAGACCACATTTTAGTGGAGCACCATGTAGAAGAAAAACACTTGGCTCATATTCACAAAAAGGTGGAAGGGAAGAATCTGATGCTTCCCAGTAACAGGGCACTGAAGAAATGATTATCTGACACACTACTCTTAGCACTTACAAGCAATGCCTTTTCAATGGCAGGACATTGCAGGAGCTGGCTACAGATACCTTCCTGTTTGCTTTAACCTTACACCTCTCTGGGTTGCAATAATCATTGGTGTGATTCCTCTGACAGACAAAGATTCCAGCACAAAAAAAAAGTCTTGTTCCATCCTATAATTCTGGTGTCTCTAGCTATCTCTCTCCCTGCTGTGCTCACCTTGCAACGCCGCAGCAGAGCTCTAGCTATACACAGTAACTGTCTCTCTCCAACAGAAAAGTTCTCCCCATTTTCCATCACTTCTGAATCAAGTTTCATAGGCAGCTGTGCAACCTGTGTGGGAAAGAAGAGGCAAATCTCAGAGCACCGCACATAATCTTATACACACAAACAGATCTCCTGACAATCTTTGTCACCAGCAGAAGAGTGAACCTAGTCGCTGCAGGAATTCCTGCAGCCATACCTGCCACCTGGCTTACATGAAAAAGAACTGGAAATGTCATGGCAGCAAGATTTACTGCAGAGGGCCTTGCAAAGGGCAGGTTTTAAGTTCAGTATAAATTTGCACACGTGACATGTACAGTCACAAATGGAAATGTAGAATTCACACCTCAGGCACATACAGAAAAATATAATTTTAAATGTTTTAACACCTTAAGAATCCCTTGATGAAGCAGCACTCTGCTATTCTATATACTAAAAAAAACCCCACAGAATATGGCAAGTCCCTAAAAAACCAAAAGTAGCAGTCTGATAAAATCATGGGAAAAAAGAAAAAAAAAATTGGTCAAATAAAGCATAGAGAACAAGGGGGGGAAATGTAGAGAGAAAGCTTAGAAAGACCTCTAAAGTAACTACTAACAGATTACTTTGCTTTGGAAGTCAAATGCAAACATCCATCTCCCAGGGCACGTAATACTTACACACTCCTTCATGTGAGTCCTTTCCAAAGCAGCCCAGATTTGTTCCTCACTGTACTGATTGAAAGGATCCAAGTTTGATCTGGAAGGGGAAGCAGAAAACAAGGAGAATTTTAACTCAGCAATGAATGGCAAACCAACCGTGTGCTAATTTATCCAGACAGGTGATTCCCATTTGGCCTTCCACTAACAGTTTACTTGCCAGGGAAATCAGATGTTCCCAGCACACTGAGGTTAGAAGAGCCAAAAAACAAGAGTAGAGATGGAAGACAAATATACTAAAACTTCAACCACATATAAAGGGAAGCAAGACTTCTATACAGGATGATCACAGCCAGTGCTGCACTGGGCCAGCTAAAATCATTCATCTGTGGTTTTTTGTTTCAAAACTAGAATAGAAGCTAGGATGCCTGAGAGCTACCACCTCACCAGGCACTTACTGCATTTCAGGTATAAGCAGAAAGACTGCTCAGTCCCTTCTTGCCTTCTTATGGCCTCACTAACCTCACAGTGCCACTGAACAGCACAGGTTCCTGAGGGATTATGGAGAGTTTGCTCCGAAGATCTGCCAAGCCAATGTCATTTATTTTCACTCCGTCAATTTTAATGCAACCTCCAGACAGTTCAACGAGACGAAAGAGTGCCATTCCAAGGGAAGACTTCCCTAAAAATGAGACAGGAAAAACATGACTAGTGTTTCTACAGAATCATAATGGTTTTCAGATGAGAAAGCATTTTAAAAGCTGTCCACATCTAAGAAAAGTTTAAAAATATCAAAAAGTCCTGGCAAGCAATGCTCTGGTAAGTTCTGAGGTTCAGCATTTAAACTTCTGATCAATTGTGGGGGCAGCTCCTAATCTCTCCTCAATAAAGCCATGCCTGGAGTACTGCCCCAACCCCACTGCCAAAACCCTGCCATGAAAACCGAATACAGCAACATAAATTACTTACTTAGAAACTCATTTTGAGGTTGATTTAAGTCATCTCACAAACAGGGGTTTGGATTCTTCACATTACAGAGTTCTGAGATGGCTCAGAGCCAAACCTGCTTGCAGCATCAGTACAGAATCTTTCAAGAGTCAGACAAGCTGCAATGAGCACACTGTAGGCACCAATCTGTGCTGGTCAGTGGTTTGGGGAGCTAAATACAATCAACATACTGGCTCAAGCATAATAGGATATCCCTGTGCTTTAAATGGAAACTTGTTTTCACTATTGTTTACAGGGATCTTCCTTATGTACAGACATGAATAGAAACCTCCACTGACAGAGTGCTCAGCCCTTCCCGTACAACCAACTTGCTCCAACACAGGAGAACCAATATGACTGCCCCAATCCATTCTGTACAAGTAATAATTTAACTCTGCTTAGAGTTTTTCCTTACCTGAGCCTGTCCTCCCCACAATGCCAATCTTTTCCTTCGGTTTGATGGTAAAGGACACTTTTTTAAGTACTAGAGGGAGGTTCTCTCGGTACCGCATCTCTGCATTTTCAAAAACAACTTCACCTTCCTGTGGCCAGTCCAGAGGAGGAGCTTTGTTCTTAATTCGAGCAGGAGCTTCCAGGGAAAGTGTCTTTTAAGAAAAATACAGAAGTTCAGTTTCCAGTAAACAAAGCACCAAAGGAAAATTATCAGCTGCAGCTTTCAGCAGTTCTTCCCTGCAGACTCAGCCCAGATCATTTATGGCAGTTTCATGATGAGCTGTTTGCCTGGATGTGGGCCCAGTGGTCCAGAAGTTTGCTGTATTACACTGACCACACTGTTAATTCCCCTCCTGTTGCCTCAGTAATGACATCAGTCTTTCTATACAACAGTGGTTTTCATCAATGGAATTCAAAACGTATTTTAGGCCTATTATTCATCAGCACAATCCTCTTGAGTTTCATGGCACTCCAAAGACTGGATACAAAATCTGGTGCATTTCTATGCCTCATTTGCTATGCCATACCAGGGTCACCACTGTTGATTTTGACACAGAAGAGAATGTCCAAGTAACACATTAAATGCCACCCTCTTCCTTCTCCTCCTCATGTTCCCCTGTCCTACTGAATCACTGAGTCAGTCCCTTCCAGCCTGCTCACTTTAGCTATTTCACTCTGTCCCTTATGGAGAAGTTCACAGATTAAACAGAAAAGCAGAACCTCTGAAAGCCAAACACAAGGCTTTATAGCATGTTTACAGTGAAGTCAAGGTCACTTTCCCATACTTGGCACAAGCACCCTCAAAGAATGGCAGCAATCCTATCATGGGATTCACCTCATGTAACTGAACCAGACCATGACAACTTCTTTATAGTCTCTAGAAAGAGAGATCTCTACAAATGCTATAAAACAGCATTTCTGGAGTGTGATTTTTCTCATTCTAATATAAATACTTCGAACAGGTAATAAATTGCCCTCTAGAGACACCCATTTCCTACACTGACCATTGAGAAATCCCACAGGGATGGCAGCTGTGGACATCTGCAACATCTAGTTAGAGGCAGATTAATTGCACACCAGGGGTTTGAGAGAAAAACAGCCATCTGCTATGATAGTGCTCCCATTCTTTGAGCTTGGTGCTCAAAACAGCAACCTCAAGCCCCCACTGAAAAAAGCCAAGTCTGTGCCTTGGTAAGACTCAGGACCTGCATGGTGTTTCACTGGCCACCCACCCTTCATTTCAGCATCAAACTAGTTTTACAGTTCCATAAGTGGCTGTCTAGAGATCAAATTTTTTTTTAAATCCCAGATAGTGTTGCTTGATAGTGATATAGAATGTGACATAACTTTTAAAAAACCCCAAACAACAGCCTACAACTGTAGGTTTTGCCACTAAGGGCCTGACTGTGATAAAACCCATCTCAGCCCAGTAAGAGATACAATATTTGGCACAGCTGACAACTTGTGTGATCACCAAGTCTTCCATATGCAGAAATTTTCTACTTAGATGCCTGCAGAGGATTTATTTAACTGGGGGAGAGAGCAGGTCCAGGGCTTTTGTCTTCTGTTTTTTAACCTGTAGATTGAATCCAGACACTTGAAAAAAACCTACAAATATCAACTACTAAAAAACCCAGATTTACCAAATAAATAAATCTATCTCCCTCTGAGTCAGGAAACAAATGGAAAAGCCTTTCACCTCACACACCAGGCCCAGCAGGAGGCTTTCTCCTGGCTACGCTTTCCCCACTGACTTATGCCCAGTTCTGCACACACAAATCCCACTTACAAAGAAAGGGTTACAGATAATCAGAGCAGCTTGCTAAGCATTTAACCTGGCACATTTCTCATGTTTGCAGAAAGAGCATTCCCTTAACTTTTCAAGCATACAGAAATATGTTACATAAGACAGCTGTGGAAAAGTAGGCTTATTAAGTTGAAGTGGAATTACTTGTAGATAAAGTAGCAAAGAGTTATCTGTGTTTAAATGAAGGAATTCCATTAGGTGTGGAATGAAGGATGCCAGAACACCATCCTTTTGCTGTAAAATAATGTTTTGAATCCCTAAGTTACCCCTTTCACACACCCCACTCTTTACTGTGAGTCTCAGCAAACTTCCAAATAGCTTATGTAAACCCAGCAACGCCTCAAAGTTTAGTTACCTACCAGCTCTGAGGCCATTCAGCCCCCCAGTGCTGATACATGTGCTTCACAAAACAAACTCACTCTGCAGTGTTACAGCACAGGCTTTAGTGCCTTTCCAAGATCAGGAATGTACATTCTGTACTAGGGCAGCCTATGGCTGAGGCCAGCAACGTAACAAACAACACAAGATGTCACAACAGGCAATTGAATGCAGTTCTACCTTGATATAGTGGTCAATCCTCTCCACTGAGGTGAAACGAGCTTCTGTCTCTGAAGCCAGTCTGACTGTAAACTGGAATAACCCTGTTAACTGAAGAGATGAAAGAAAAGATTTTTAGAGCTGTGACTTGTTATTGAATTAAGAGATGAATGTGGCCAGCAGGATCAGGGCAGTGACTGCACTTGGGACTGGTGAGGTCGCACTTTGAACCCTGTGGTCAGTTTTGGACCTCTCACTACAACACAGAAGGGCTGGAGCATGTCCAGAGAAGGAGAGAAGGGCCACAGAGCTGGGGAAGGGTCTGGAGTCCTGTGAGGAGCAGCTGAGGGAGGTAGAGGGGCTCAGCCTGGAGAAGAGGAGGCTCAGAGGGATCTTATCACTCTCTACAACTCCCTGAAAGGAGGGTGTAGCCAGGTGGGGTTTGCTCTCTTCTCCCACTTAACAAGCAATAGGATAAGAGGAAACAACTTCAAGTCATGCCAAGTTTAGATTGGATGTTAGGAACATTTCTTCACAAAAATAGTTGCCAAGCACTGAGACTACCCAGGGGAGTGGTGGAGTCACCATCCCTGGAGGTATTTAAAAGTTGTGCAGATGTGGTACATGAGGACATGGCTTAGTGGTTGGTTTGGCATTGCTGAGGTAATAGTTGGACTCAATGACCTTGTTGCTGTTTTCCAACCTAAAGAATTCTATGATATTTGATATTCTTGACATCAGGCACCATATAAATAAAGTCTTCAAGACAATTTAATTAAATAGTTCATTTTAAAATCACCATAATTTATGAATCCCTTGAGAAACCAGCAGCTTAAAACTTTTCCCAAGAGCAACAGCTTAAAGTATGAGGCATCTAAGCTCTTTAATTTCCCCTCGGCACCACAAGGAGGCAGAAGAGGCCAAACAGCAGCTCCAACAGAGTGCACAGAGCCCTGCAGCTCCTCTGAGCCAGCGCTGGACACTGTTTGCTCATTAGCAATATCTACATTAAGAGAGAAATTCGGTATTACAGTATGTGGTCACACTCACCTGCACAGCATAGGAGATGGCCAGCCCAGCATAGGCAGGAGGGATCTGGCCATGCATCAGGACAATCATAAGGCCAGTGGTTGTGATCAGAGCAATGCTGATGATGTCCAGGCGCACGGCCAGCCAGCGCATGGCACAGCTGAACAGGTAAAACGGGGCCTGGTTGTCATCCAGCAGCTCCTGGTACCTGAAACAAACATGGCAAAGGTTAGTAGACTCCACAAGCCTGATGTTCTACAAATATCAGACCTACTTAAACTCCTGTTCTAGTATCAGGATTCAGGATGGAAATACTCATCACCGACCAAATTTCAAACCAAAACATGATGGCAGGGTTTGCAAACTTTCCCCATCACTGCTCTTCCCAGTTTTCCCTTACCCTTCCTTCTGTTCTCCCAATTTTTTTTCCCCAGAAAAGTAACTTTGTCATAGAAGCAGTGATCCATCAGACCCCAGTGATAAATCCTTCTGAATGCCAGAAGCTGTTGCATTCAGCTTTGTGCTCCACCATTCCCAAATGTATATCTAAACTGACCTGTGCAGAAATTCCTGTCCTTTGTGGTAGGCATGGATTGTGGAGAGACCCTGGATGCTAGATGTAATGTGAGACAAGAATGGAGACTGTGTGATGTTGTCCAGACGCTTGAGCTCTCGAATAAAGACCCTGGAAGGAAAGAAGCACTTTGTGTTTCATGCAGAACCACCATATGCCAACCACTATGTTGTACTTGAAGGTGAAAGTACCTTTTCAGCCAAAGCAGCTAGTGCACTTACCTAGACACAACATGCAGAACTGTGAACAGGACAATGAGGGGCCCCACTGCCACCAGGAACCAGGGGAAAACCCCAGAAATCACCCCCACGCAGAAGAACACAAGGATGACGTTCTGGATGAACATTTCCGCTTGAAACGGCAACCGAACGTCAACTGGGGAAATGGAAGGAGAAGAGGAAGATCTTGAATACAGAAAACTAAAACAACCCATAGAAATCAACTCAGTCCACCTGTATCTCAGTAGTAATCACAGGAATTTCTCTTAGGTTATTCAAATTAAAAATGTGCATTTTCATTGGGATGTTTTTACCTTCCGAGTTACTGGCACTCTAATTATTCCCATTTGCAGAAATAGCACTGTTGGAACTGACCTAATTACCACCTCTGCTGCACATCAGCTTCACTCTAATGTTTTAAGTTGCTCCTGCATTAACTGCTGAGAGCCCATGTGCAGCCTGGAGGTACAAAAGCAGCAGCACATTCCCTTCTTCATAAGTGGATGCTCAGACCTGAGCTATCAGCTGCCTTCTAGAATCATAACCCAGGTATATCCCAATTGCTGCTTTGTTTATTCCAAGTGCACATTTGGCAACAGACACAGGGTACAATCACCCCAACAGCAACAGACTGGAGAGTATTCAGGACTTAACTGGGAGGTCTGAATGTGGGATTTACAGGGCATAGAGTAAGAGATACCTTCATCCATGTCTTTGGAAAACCTGTTGAGGATCCTCCCAGTGGGTGTAGTGTCAAAGAACTTCATGGGGCTACGCAGAATCCGTCGGAAGAGCTCATCATGGAGCCTTGAGGATGCTCTGAGAGTACCCTGACAACACAGAAAACATTGCAGCGTTATAAAGCAGTGCTTGCCTTCCTGCCACCCAAATATTCCACTCTGTTTCTCTCTTCAAACATAAGAGGTTTTCTACTGCATTCTGTGCTTCCCACTCATGGAGGAAGCTATCAATTTGGGCAGAAGTTTAGCAGAAACATGGTGTAGCCTCAAGAGCTGGCTAAGGGAACACTACAATCCATGACTGACTTGGGTTCCAAAGTCTCTCAGGAGATGACAAAAGAACCACAGTGACAGAAATTTGCAGAAGCAGGAGCAGTGGGGAGACAAACACCAGCACTGGCACCTACCTTTACAAAGACCACACCACGAACAGCTTTCAGGATCAACATAACTGCCATAGACAATGCATAGATGCCAGCATAGTAATGCATGTGAGGGTTATCTTTCATACTGTTGCTTATGACAGTCTCATTTCCCACAATCACCGAGGTGTTCTGCAGAAAATTCAAGGTTTCAGAGGTTGGTTAAGGCAAGGATGAAGTTTGATGCATACATTACATGTGGTAGAATTTAACTGCCTTGTGTTTTCTCCCACTATCTTTGATATTTCTTCTTTAAACTACTTCAGTGACCACTGAATACTTCAGAAACTTTTCCCTGGCAGAGATGCTTGACTTGTTGATCTGTAGCCCTTGATTTTGTTCCTACAATATCTTCCAAATAACTACCACAATTCCCATTTCATTTGATTCTTGATCTCTCATTTCATGCTTATTTCTTGTGTTCTTCTGAACAATGTCAGATCCTTGGGTACCATCACACAGCCATATTCACCTTGGATAGATCTTTATCAAACACTTATTTCTGCCACTATGCAATAAATTCTTTACTGTCACACTGTTATACATTCTCATTCTTTTTTATTTTTGCTCTTTAAGTATGTTTAAGGACTTCATTGCTGATTCTAATATTATTGTCCATCTGCACTTTATTATTTCATCTCTGAGATTAGTACCTTGCTCTCTGTGCCCACACAAAAATTCTTGCAGTTATATTTGGATTTTTAAATGCAACAAGACTTGCAAGCAAAGCCCTGAGAGTGGGATAAAGCCCAAACCATCCCAAGTCATCAGAATCTCCAAAGCAATCTCCAAGAGTCATCTGACTCAATTTTTACATATTTTAACAAAAAATTATCCTGTTAGGTATAAGATCACATTTAAACAAAAAACAACATTAAAATTAGCTTGTTGGCCCCTTTCATATTTTCACTTCCTTTTCTTAGACTAACCAAAAAAATTAATAAGAGGGCAGCATTAAACCACATAAGTTATTATATCTATCTTTCTCATCACTGGAGCTCTCTTATTCTTGGAGATGAACTCCCTAGTGAGACCACCTCCTGGGGAGCCTTACGACTTATTTAAATTAGAAAGCACCATTTGGTCTCACAGGACTGCTTGGGATTAGTCTAGCAGAACACCCCCAGCCCATTAGACACAAGAGCGGAAAAGCTATTGAACTTACTCCACTGCCTTGCTTGATCCAGAAACTCAGCCACCAGTTGCTAAAGGCTGTGCTGCCCACATTCAGCACAAACAGTGCCATGATGATGAGGAATGCAAAGGGGCCTCCAGCTGCCTGAATGTAGACACCATAAACAGACCAAGGGACAGAGCCTTTGCCTTTCTCTTCCAACTGGACCAACTGGCCTGTGAAACAACAGAAGATGAAGAAGGAATGAGGAAAGCTCTTCCATGAAACTTCTATAAATTTGTGAACACTCACAAAATTAGTCTTCCAAACTGTGCAGAGTACTTTCAGAAACGCACACTTTACTTCAGGCTTAGAACTCAGCAGTTCAAACAGTTTTTCAAGAAGCCACATTTCTGCAGAATCATTTAAGTCATGGTACAGCTGAAAAAGCCTCATCAGCACAGACTTAAATGTTAGGCTGGGATCAGCCTCACTATTGCTTTTTAAACCCTGGAGTTCAAAGCTAACATTAAACAGAGGTCAGACCTTCCCTTCATCCGTAAATGCCATGTCCTGCCCAGGACTGAGTGCCAAGCTGCACACATGGTCCTCTTAGGAGAGGAGGGAGAGGTGGTGTGGGAGACAAGGCAGTACCAGCTCCTTTGTGCTAACGGCATCTGACTGAACTTTAACACTGTACAGGCATCCATATTTAATGAATTAATGAATGTTCTTTGCCCACTGCCTGTGTCCTACAAACCACACTAAATGATAAGGATCGAGACAGCTTCCAAACCTGGTACATTAACAATATACTTTGAAGCACATGTTTTGAGCTTATTGGAGAACAAAAGAGATACAGCCAGAAATTTGATTACATAGTTACCCTCTTCTTCCTTCTTTACAACTTTCTCCTTCTTCACAGACCCCGTTTTGGTACTTTTATCCTGGGGCCTTTTCAATGAATTGTTTGTGTTCTTCTTTATATTAATCTGCAGGGAAACAATGACACTAAACAGAGGAGTTGGCTTTGACACTTTCATATCTAAACACAAACTTTTATTTATCCGCCACCTAATGACAAAGGCTTTCAATAGCTCAATATCCTCCTTGATGTGAATGCTAGCTTCACAGTTATTACAGATGATTGCCAATTCTGATGGATTAAATTCTCCTCCTCTATTAATCTAAATTACTACCAACCTGTACAGGTTGTACAGTGCAAGGGTAATTTTCAGGATCAGTGAAATTATGAGTGCACACGGTAGAAGAATGATATTCCCACTACTGCAAGAAAGATATAATCTCCCTATTCCTTGTAAAAATAACTCACATTTTTTAAAGAGGCTTTTTTCCACAAGCACCCTAGCACTTATAGACATTTCATGAGAGCTTTCTTAAGAAAAGTCAGATGAACTTGATCTTCCAGAAATCCAATATCCAAACACTAAAGTGAAACTCAGGCACTGCTCTAAACCCAGCCACCCTTCCATAACTGGGAGTTACTGCCTGTTCAGCCTACATGGACTGAAAACCCCTTATACACCATGTTCATGGTTGCCTCCCCACACTTTACACGAGATTAAACCACAGAGAACCCAACTGATCATCCATTTATTCTTATCCCATAGGGAATGCAATTTAATGGTCTTTCCATGAGCTAATGTTTACAGCGACATTGAAGGTCAGCCAAGCATGAAGACTGGAGAATCTCTTGTTCACTATCATTATATTAGTCTTAAAATGGCAGAACTATTATCTTCATGCCTCAAAGGATATGCAGAGCAATGCATTATATCCTTTTTCTTCTTTCACAAATATCTCCCAGAAGAATGTGTCACCAAACTCCTTCTATATCTGTAATTTTTATAATGCTTCCTTCTCAGAAATGTTTTGTTTTGAAGGTCCCATGAGTAAGGAGCCTCTCATCTCTAAAAAAATATACTGTTGATGTACTTTTAATCTTTTCTAAGAGAAAATGCACATAAAATTTAGACAAGTTATTATAAATCAAAATGCCAAGATCCTTACTCTAGAGATTAACTTCAGGAAACAAAGAGCAGAAGGGTGGGAAAAATTAAATTGCTGAAAATTCACATGTTATTGTACTGAATGTTTCTTGTTATTTTCTAGATGAACAATTTTTGCACCAACTGAAATACAACAGCACATATTCAAATTTGCATTTACAGACTTTTTTCGTAACAGAATTAGTGTCAAGGCAAAACATTTTATTCGCAAACTCCCCCAAAACACAGCATTTTCAGTTATGCCTCCAAAATACTGTCACATCTAACTTTTGACAAGTTGTGTCACACCTGCTCTGCCTCAGTCACACTCCATTGAAAACATAGTATCAAGCCACTAAGAATTTTTTCATACAAAGGTTGTTGAAGATCTGTGCTAACTCAGAGGTAAATTAAGGAGTGGAGTGTACAGTAAGAGAAGAACTTCCTGCTCTGAGCATCACCAGGGGAGACACTACAATATTTTCATTATTAACTCATAAGCTCATTGGCAGAGTCCTCTCTAGCACACATTCCCTAAAAACAAACTGTGACAAAGTGCTAATGAAGCAGAGATTATTCTATAGGAAATCTATTGGTCAACACATGAAAATGTGTGAAGCCACTTCCCGAATTTCCAACAACATCACTCGGTTCACCTCAGAATAGTCAAGATTCAGAGCACTTTCAAATAAACAAGTACCTCAATATGTGGTGTTTCTCCCAGCTGTAGGCTATTAAAAATAGTTGCATAATCCCCATTTAAATTCATCAGTTCCTCATGACTGCCTCGCTCGGTAATGCAGCCTTCTTTCATGAAGATCACTTCATCACAGTCAACAAGATACTGGAGAAAGTGGCAGCAAGAACAAGTCTCTATAACGATGTTCAATAACCAAACACTCCCACACAACCCTTCTCAGGAGCTTGTAGGCACTGGCACACAGCACACCTATGCCCACACAACAGACAGCTGATTTTCAGAGGTCCTCCTCTGACTAGAGCACCATGATTACTCACACTACACAAATAAAAGTTTTTGTTCCTATCAAAACCAAATCTCTTCTGGAAGACATGACTCAGGATACTTAAACACTGCAAATACTGATAGACTAAACACTAATATTTCTATGCACAGAAGACAGCAAAAAATCTCAGGTACATCAATTCTGATTTATTGATGACAAATATAACTGTTTTCTGCTGTGATTAAATAGCTTTATAGCATGTTAGCAAAAGTATTTTTGAACAGGTATTTATTTCCCTGGTAAATTTTCTTTAGCCAAGGGTTACCAGTCCCAATCAGACACAAAGCAGCACTGGTATCAATTAATTAAATTGTGCTCAGTGCACCTTTGCAAACCTAGTTTATAAATGTAAGCCACACACTCTATAGACAGACAGGGCTGTCCTGTCACAGGTCAGGGCACAGAGATTTCCAGTATGAAGACACTGATTAACAAACCATTTCAAGTAAGTCCAAGAAAGAAAGCATGGGAGATTCAGTACCTGAAGCTGATGTGTGATGAAAAGGACAGTCTTTGACTTCAGGTGCTTCCTTATTGCACTGTTAAAAATGTGATTTCCAACGTGAGCATCTAAGGCACTAAGGGGGTCATCGAGGATGTAAATGTCCCTGTCACTGTACAGGGCTCGAGCCAGACTGATTCTCTGACGCTGTCCCCCACTCAGGTTAGCCCCTCGTTCACCAATCTGCACAGAGACACACACCCATCATTTTACTACTTCAGCACCATGCAACATAGATGACCAGAGTAAAGCAGACCATAATATTCCTTTTTATATATTTGCATAGATATATTCCCCCATAACATTTTCTATTAATACATATACGTATTCAAGTTTAAGGGTCCATTTGTGACATGTTATACATTCAAACTCAAGGTTAATATGCTTGAAATGTGGCAGTACTTTGCTTATTTTACCTCTTATGAATTAACATAGCTATTTTTTTTCTTAGCTATTTTAAATCAAGTTAAATTAGGTCCTGTTAAGGAAGCTAAAGTTACAACACAATAAAAAAAAAATTCCCAACATCTGAGTAAAAAAAAAATCTGAGTCAACATCTGAGTAAAAAAATAGGGTACAACTCTTAACAGTCCAGGGCCCACCAAGGTCAGCTCGACAGAATGCATTCAGCAGCTTGGCTCATATGCACCCCAGACTGAGGTACCCTCATTCCAGTTTATCCTGCTCTTATCCAAAACTCTTTCCCTCATCTATCAATTAGTTTAGTATAAGCAAGACATACCTCTGTCAGGTCCCCATTTGGAAGGATGGCCAGGTCAGGCCTTAGACAGCAACCATTCAGCACAGTATTGTATCTGAGGAACAAGTAGATAAATAGTTAAGAACACTGATTTTCCCCACAATTATTTAATAGTACAGCATTATATCATTTTTTACACTAATAGCAGATATTTCATCAGCCTAAAACAAGTCATCTGTCTTGAAGTCTCAGGAGAATACTGAGGGTAATAATTCATCACCTACTTCAAAAGCATTGTGAGGATAAAGACAATTTGTTTTCAGGGATAGTTGGCTAAAGGCCACAGGAAAGTCCTCAAGGGGAGGGGGGCCATGGAAGATGTCAGCACATCGCACACAGCAGTTGTGTTTGAAGAGGGCAAGGCCAGGACAGCAAGAGCAAACACTGCTTTAGTGCTGCTCACAGCAGCTGCTGGTTTTAACCAGAGATCCAGGATGAGGCCCAGCCACACTGCAAGGAGCAGGGCCAGGCACACTGACAGCCAGCAGCCACAGGGCCATATGCAAGCAGGGCAGGATCCTAAATGGGACTCAGAGGAGACTTAAAGACAAACTCCAGAAGGGCACAGAAGTTTTATCTGCAGTGTACTCTGCCTTAAATTCCTCCCACACTTGAGCCAAGAATTAGTGAGCTTTTGTGAAAATCAGCAAGCAGTCTGACAGACCTTTCTTCATCATAGTCCTTGCCAAAGAGGATGTTGTCCCGCAGAGTGGCGTTGAGGATCCAGGCCTGCTGGGCCACGTACGCGAAGGTGCCGCTCACTGCGATGCTGCCCTCCAACAGCGTCATCTGCAGCGACACAGCAGCTGTGAGACCATGCTACCCCATGCTCACAACACACTGCATTCTACAGAGTACAAATAAGTGAAACAGGAGATGGGAAAGAGCAGAGCAGAAATACTCAAAACAGGATTTCTCACCTGTCCTAAAATTGCTGAGATAAGTGAAGTTTTTCCGCTCCCCACACTGCCACAAATTCCAACAAGCTTTCCCTACACAGAAAGGAAAAAAATTATGGTACTCATTTCTTACATTCATCATCCCTGTCAGAATTCAGACTACCTTTAGTTCCTCTGAGAGGACAGTTGGATATAAATGACAGCTCTGAAGTGATGTAACAGACAAAAAAAAAAAAAAAAAAGCAAGAGTCAGCGTCTTAATGCTCAAATTGTATATAGTGAACACAATCCCACAGTGAAATAACACTGAAATCAACTCTACAGGTAAAAATAAAGGTGTTTGAAGATCAGCTTCCTTCTTACTAGGGTTACAGGCCCAGAGGATCAATAAATCAAAAGCACCAAGGCCTGCCTGAACAGAAAACACCAAGACGCTTTTGAGAGTGATAAAGAAAGAGGAAAAGTCTGAAAGAAGAGAATTTAGCATATATGGATCCAGTCAAACTCCTTGCCAATTAGATCCAACTTGCTAGAGAACACATACCAAGAAAATACTAGAATTCAGTCACTTTGAAGAATTTCTCTGCAATAGAATGAGTGTGTTAATACCCATATTAAACAATTAATTTATTAAAACTATTTTTATTCATTTTTTTAAAAATGTAAAGTGATCAAGAAAGGTATATAGACACCAGCTTTTCTTTGACTTCTGAGACAAAACCAGCCTTTACATTTTCAAGCAACTCTACTCCTATTTGAGGCAATTTTTTAAACTATAGGCATTCTCCCCCAGAGTTCAAAATATAGGTATTTTTACTGTTTAAAATAGCCTAAGCTATCCCTCTATTTGTATAACTACATAAGACGATTTAACCATGAATATCTTCATAAATATATGGATCCCATTATTACAAGATCCAACTGCCAGACTGCAAAGTTTTTGTACATGTAGATAATGTCATGCATTAAGTTCAATGCTTTTTCTTTGACGTCTTACATGCCTTTTACCCACCTTGGAGCAATAGCTCCAAATGCTTCTACAATTCTTGAAAACCTGCATCCACCTGCACAAAAATTTTCAAGGAAGAAAATTGCACATTCTTCAATGAAAAGCACTATTATGCTCCATTGGAACACCTAATCACCTAAAATGCTCACGCAGAATACAGATGAAACGGCAAAATTATCAAACCACTGCAGGAACACATTGTTCACCAGCAGCCCTCTGGTACCTGGTGCCCTGCAGATTGTCTGAGCTCAGTGGCTCACACGCTGTCCTAGGAGCTGCAAACCCCTCAGCTGGATGTGGAAGTGATACAGCCTGTCCTTGTTCCACAGGCTGTTTGCAAAGATGGAGTTGCTAAAATGGCACAGCTGTTTACAGCAAGATCAGACACTGCATCCTGGATACTGCAGTTGCCATGGTTATTACAGGAGTGCACAAAAGCAATATGCTCCATTTCATGCAAAATGAAACAGCACACAGCTCTGTTCCAGAGGGCAGCTATAATGAGGCCTTTGAAAAGCTCAGATTTCCTCCATTCATTTCTTCTTACCTTTTCTATCTCCAAGTCAATGTTGTACAGAGTCCTCTGAAGCCGAAGGCTAACCAGGTGGATGATTTTGTGCTCCTCTTCGGGGCTGTGATGGTCATCACTGTCCACTAGAAGATGGCCCTTCTGCTCTGCCAGCACAGCTTGCTGTCCCTCATTCTGTAGCTTCATTTTCTCTTTCTTGCTCTTGTTGATTTTCTTGTCTTTTTTCACTTTCGGGGTCAGCTTTGGTGAGCTCTGGACGCTGGCATGGGAGAAGTCCCAAGCCAAGGTAGCATTTTTCACCTCTATCGCGGTGTGAGGATTGGCTGGTTTTTTCTTTATCATATGAACCTCTTCCATTAGAAATAAACTCTGATAGGAGTTGTGAGAGAGGTGTAAAGATGAGACACCTGATCAAGACTGGGAGACAAGCCTACGGCACACTCACGCAGCAAAACACATCAGGCTATAAAGTAGGAGGAAGCTGAAGAGCAAAAGGTGGCTCATTAGTGTAAACTAACTCCAGGTCTGCTAAGTGGCTGGGGCACTCCTGGATGTGGTGGAAGCACTTGGATACACTCGACTTTCACAGAACTGCAATACTCTGGATGTGATGTGACAGGCACATCTTCCTTTGACACTGTTTGCAGCTGCAGTTCTGTGTGTTCCAGATTAAAAACACATGAGCAGAACACACAGGTTGGAGAGAAGAGGTCACTTGGGACAAAGTGACTGACTTGTCCTGCACACCAACTCATCATGGAAGGAGACAGAATAGCTTTTAACTTGAGCCTTTATCCATCAACTTCTCGGTTGGGAAAAAGTCATCTTGCACAAGTGTAGCTGATCTATCTCGGGCTGCTTGGCAAGAACTCAGTCAACTGTATCACGTTTTCCACCACATCCATCAGTATTTACAATCAACAGATTAGGAAGACATTTTTTCACACAGTTTAATTACAAGATAAAATGTTTGCCACTTACACAATTTGTTTTGAACCAAGTAGTTTTTTTGTGACTAAAACTTTTCAATTCCCAGCCTTATTTATTCTTGCAATTGCTATGTCTGAATCACACATTCGTAAGAAAACTCATACTCATTTACAGAGCCAACAAGTCAATTAAATTTTTACTGTGATGTCAGAGTATCCTCACCTTATGTTACATTTCCTCCACAATTTATAGGCAAACTGGGAGAAATTCAATTTCCATTTCCTTCTCACCCCTCCCACAAAACTCCCTCTAGTGCACTTAGATTTAAGCAAGGCTGATTTTAGGCTGACTCAGAAGATGAAGCAAAATTGCTCAAAAGCAATGGAATCTCAAAATCACTCTACAGATCCTGGTTTTCTTATAGAGGTTTGTTTCATGAATGCATTACACAGAATCCAAGTATCTATTAATGCTTGTTAAAGTTTCTATTTGGAAAGAGCTATTTTCCATTCTGGAAATTTCCACAATGTGCAATGCACTGTTATCTCCAAGAGACAAGACAAAGTAAAGGTCTCCCCTCTGAGTTCATAAAGTAGACACAGTGTATTCATCCTCCAATCCCCATGATGGGAGATAAGATTGTTCATTATCAGGGCTCTACATTTTCTGCCATAGATCTGTTTTGCCAGATCACAACTCCATTTTACTGACATAGAGGAATTTCAGTCACTTAATCTGGTCTGGAAATATAAAACCTCAGGGCTCTATGACCACAGATAAAACCCCACTGTTTTTTAATCGACCTGCTTACCTAACACCTGATATTTTCAAAAAGCTTTATTAGCAAAGCATAAAATTTCATTGTACACATGTTGAAGTCTTTTCATATAAATGTTCTTAAAATGGAGTTTAAAATTATTATACAGTGAGCCACTGAGTCCTTCACTCTTATCTCTTCCTGTGGCCAACTTCATAAAAAACTTCGAATCAGACTATTTTGCTTCTCACACTGGTATTACTTTATTCTTGAACTGCTAATATTCCTTCAGTACATTTGTATCTCTTCCAAAATCAAATAATCTAGAAAGCTAAGTGTAAAGAAATACAACTTCTCTGCCATTAAAATCATATTACCTTCCACGTGTTCCCTTTGCATCTACTGAACACATACAACACTCCACACTTACAGAGAAAACTGTGAGGCCAAATGGCTGCTTACCTTAAATCTGTCAACAGAAACAGATGCCTCAGACAGAGACTTCACTGAGAATGGAGTTACTTTGAGAGCAAAAGTCATTGAGTTAAAGACAGTGACCACTGTGAATGCCTAAAAATGAGACAAGGAAAATAATCACACTTGGATGCAACACTCTAACAGCTCCAGCTTTCTAAAAGCTGAAACGGCACAGCAGCAAGTCAAAATCATAGAAAAACCCAGTCCAAGAACAACCATTTAAATATTCAACATTCTCAAACAGCAAATCTATCCAACTCCTTCTCTGGTGCTTTTAACAGACCATGACAACTTGTTCTGTTTGTAGGTCAAATTCCACATTAACCTACTAGTGAAGGTACAAATTCAAATCCTATTTTTAGACATTTGTGCTATTTGCATCCAAGCACACTGCAAAACAAAAACATCCAGTAATCCCCAATGCCCCATTCAAACAGGAGGACTTCTTATTTACATTCAGCCCAAAACCTGTTCTGAGGAAGGTGAGGACAAAAGAGCACCAAGAGCTTTCTGTGCAAAATATAAGACTCCACCTGCTGCTGTCACAGCCATCAGATATTCACTTCTGTGAGCCAGGATACAGCCTGGCCACATGGGCACAGCCACACAAGGAATGGCTCAGCAGAAAAGCTACAGAAGCAAAAGCATAAAGAATATTTCCAACAGCTTACCTGAGCTGCTGTAAGGTCATAGCCAAGGATCATATGGACAGAAAAGGTCACCACACTGGCAATGACAACAACAATGGGTGCCACTCCCACAGTGATGCTCTGGAAGTAGCCTGCACGCTCCAAGATTTTGCGTTCCTCCTCACGAATTTCTAGAAATACAAAGGGGGCACCATATTTGAACTGTGATTCAGGGGGTACACACACAAAACAGCACCACAGCACTATAAACAGTGAGTAAGAGACCTAACTCTACACCTTAGCATTTATCACACTATAAACATTCTCATAAGGAAAGCAGTTATAGAGGAGGAAACTATAATGGTCTGATCTCTACACAAATTTATTAATTGATAAAAGAGGAACAAAATTGAAAAACTTAAGATTAGTGTCATGCCACAAACATCATTACACTAGAAGGTGAAATTTTAGAAGCAGGTCTGTTTGTCCAACCCACTGTGCATAACACAGAGGAGCCTGAAGGATGACAGTTCTTCCACTGCTCATACAGCAGCAGCTGCAGCACAAAGTCAGCGTGCACCAGGCTACAAAGCAGTGGGGAATCTGCAGCAAAGGAGACATTTACAGATTGCAGGAACTCACTTTGAACATTCTGAGAAAATGGTTTGACCCAGGCATACATTTTAATGAATTTAATGTAATTAAGAACTTCATTCATCTTTTGCACACGTTCATCTGTTGTTGCTACGCATTTTCTTCTGAAATAAGCTGTGAGGCGTGACACAAACATCTGAAACAAAAAACACCATGAAACATTAATGGCAGCTCAGGAAAAGCAAGTGCCTTCAATTCCTCATTACCAGAGAAAATTAATTTTTAATCTGAAAAGAGGATTCAGGGATAGGGTCAGGCAACTGCTGCTCTAACATAAAACTCAGGCTGGAAACATCATTCATTTCTTCCTGCACTAAGCACCAGACATGTGAGAGCAAAGTTCAACAAAAAATTTGAGAGAATAAAGGTGTGCACTTTTACCAATATTGAATAGCACTAGTTCAGTTAAAGTTTCTGAAGCACTAAGTTAACCTAAAGACACATGAAGCTGACCCCCACTTTAGCAAGCATTTTAATCTGATTCTGTAAGGCAAATCAGGACTTTGCCCAGTCAGATCAATTTCTAGTCGATGCCAATGCTATGAAGGTAGTAAAACAGTTTTTAATTTTTTTTTTTTTTTTTTGCTATGAACATTAGTCTCAGCCAAATCTATCATCTTTCCTATCCCCATTTTCTAATTTTATCACTTTGAGCTTCCTGATGCCATATTTCTACTTCATACGCCTTCATACACCTTCTACTTCATACGCCTTCAACAAAGTGCAATGCCATAAACTGGCTAAATCTAGCACATTTCAACACCTTTTATTCAGAACTATACATTTATCTGACCTTAGAAAAATGAAGCAAGTCTTAACTCTTTCCAACTCACCATTGCTGGGTAGAAGAGGATGAAGACAGCAGATCCCAAGAAGCCTGTTGGACCCAGAATAATCACATTATAAACCATTCCCAAGATGGCCACAATAGGGCCCCCAGCCAATAAACTGCCAACTGCTGCAGCTTCAAACATCCTCTGACCATCATTGGAACAAACATTAATGAGCTGAAAAACAGAACAGATAATTAAGATTTAAGGCACAGCTCATTCTCAAAGGAATATATTACACATCACTTTTCACATTGCCATTTCCAAAACAAGGCTGCAGCTTACCTCTCCAAGAGACTTCTCCTTGATGTTCTTCAGCTTAAGGATTTTCTTAAAGGCCATAGTCAGGACAGCCCCACGCAGTCTGACCCCCGTGCGATAGTTCAGCGCCCAGGTTAGTGCCAGGGACCACGATCGCACCACTTCCGTCATAAAGATGCCAAAAACTAAAAACAAGCTGTACTGCAGGTTGGACTCACTCTGCTGGGTATACTCCAAGAGGTGTTTCACAACAAATGCCTACAGGAAGAAATGCAAGCTTGCATGAACACCCCATCACCCCAGAAGACCATACAACAACTTTATGTTAAGTTAGAAATAAGTAGGCTACTTTGCTTTTAAAAGAGCCATTTGAAATAGAAAGCATCTTCTTTCCAGAAGTAAAAGGTGTCAATACAAGAAGTACTGTAACACAAGCCCTGCTGAGAGCCAAGCACTGAGTCAAATTTAGTAAGTAAAGAGAGTTTAATTTGGAACCATGTTCCTCGCAGCACGCTCCTAATCCTCCGTGTCTTCTAACTTAACATAAATGTGTCAGTTAGCTGAAAGCAATGCATTATCATATAGAAGAGTTTTAAAATATAGTCACTACTTATACATCTGCACACATTAAGAAACATTCCTTTACGTGACATTAAGACCTTTTTTATTTTATCTTTGGTTTGCTTCAAACGTGCTTATTTGATAAAAAGGAACAATGTACCTACAGTTGTAGAGGGGAAGAGTGAGAAGGACATTTGCAAAACATTCCTGGAAATAAACATCAGCAGTTTAATAGTAAAGAAAAAAACAAGCAGAAAGCACAAGGTACGCAATACCACAAATCATTGGGGATGGGGAGGAAAAAAGAAAAAGAAAAAAAAAAAAAGAAAAAAAAAAATAAAATTAACCATTCAATCCCTCCCCATTCCCTCTTCCCCCAAGAACATAAACACTTTACCTCTGAAATCACATTTCAAACATCACCTGCAGAAAGAGGACAGCCCCCAGAACCACCAATTCCCAACTCCAGCTCTTTGTGGTCCAATGGCACAATATAACATCATACAATTCACAACCACCAGCATTAAATATTATTAACTGCGAAACAATAAGCTTTTATTTGAAATGAAGAGTCATCTTAAATGGTAACATCTCAAAAACTATACAACAGGTAGACCATTGAATAAACATACAATCTGCACATACAGGATAATGGGCTAATATCTAACAGTCAGTCTTAGCTTCTAGAAAATTAGACTTAAATCTATACACAAATTTATAAAGATACAAAACCAGAATGGTATTTGTTCACGGAGTCCAAAAAGAAGTCAAACTTGAAGGTACCAACAGAGGAGGCTTCTGAGGCTGCACAAATTCTGAAATCTGGTTTCAAAAGTATCCTACAGTAAGGCTTCACAGACAGCAAGAGACTTCCTAGAAAGCTTTTCAACAAATGATGTTTAAAGATAATGCTGCTTTTGATATACTAGTACAGAATAGAGAATTACCTTTGCCCACAAGAAAAATCAAAAACTCTGAGACCAAAGAAAATATTTGAGAAGCCTTTCACATCATAGTCCGTTGAAGTCCTCTTGGCTAAATCACGTTTTGCAAGTAGGAGTTCTGTATAGTTTGAAGAGAGGAAAAAAATCACCCCACAACTCCAAAGGTTTTGATAGCTACAGCCCAGCACCAAATAAAATAAAAAGTGGAGATCAAATTCATCTGTTCAGAGGAAAATAATTCTGCACATCAGAACCAAGGAAACATGCTGTAAGTAATTTTGCTCTTTCACAGGTCTGAATTAAAGCCAGATGTCCATCAGATTCTAGAATGGCCACTGAGAAAATTTACATACCGATCACTGAACAAATGTGAAGAGCTCACATTCACAGATCTAGTGCATTCCAACTTTCTCCTGATTGGATTTAATTTTACATCGACTGTTTGGATCACAACTGCATACATTTGGTCTGCAGTTACTGTGGAGATTACTGACTTCTTTTTCCAGTATTCAATCCAACATATGTAACTGAGTCACTGAGCAATTGGGGTGAAAATCCCCCTTTTTCCTCACGAGCTGTAACTCAGCATGGTCGCAGACTGCAAGCATTTTCTCACACACCACAGCATTGCTGAAAGTCTCCAAGAGAGGATGTATAAAGATAGCAGATGTTTCCTGGGGTCTCATTCCTCCCAAAACTTTAGTGCAATTTTGCAGCACTATTTTATAGATTCAGCATCTCCCATGATGAAATGGAGACCAGCTTATATTATACCCCAATTTATTTTTGTTCCGGAAGAAAGAAAAGAGGAAACAGCAGATGAAAGAATTTTGAAAAGGGAGGGGGGGGAAAAAAAGTCACAGAAAATTAACATTTACATCTGAACAAGTACTATTCAAATTCATATTAGTTTAATGAAAAGAATCCAACATAAAGTTATTTACAAAACAAAAACATTATGGCATATAAACTAAGCTAAGGGGAGAAAAGAGCTCCTGTGGCTATTACCGTAGTGGTTGGTACAAGCTGCTGGGCTGTCTTAAGCATTCCCATGGAATAAACATTACCTTACCTTTGCTCTTGGCGGTGGCTCTGGCCAGCAGGAATGCCTCATCCTGACGCAGAAAACAGCCATCCTGAAAATGCTGAAGAACAGCTTCTGTCACTGGTCCCACTGCAGTGCCGGCGTCCCTGCTGCAGCCAGCGCGCCACAGCACGGGGCAGGCTGCAGCTGGAGCCAACGGGGAAACTGGAAAACTTACCTCCCACAGCTTACCACTCCCCCCTCCAGTAACTGATCAAACTGTCAAGCTGTGCTCCACTAAAATAGCAAGTTTCCCCATCTCCCAAATGGGAAGAATAGCTCTGAACAGTAGCAAACAGATACATTGTTCAGACCTGGAGTTAAACCAATTATGTTTAGTAATCAAGAAACCTCTTTGCTCCTCCACCAGATGATGGAAGTTTTGGTAGCTGATCAAATAGTAGCAAGTATTTATTGGAGATAAATAATATACCACCTATACTAGTACATTCTGATGGTAATTACAAGGCAGTCTGACACATGCAGCTGACTCACCAGGTTATAGGTTTAGATTCGGTGCCAGATGCAAAATGTATCAAAATAAAAAAAGAGGAAGACCCTTGAAGGATCTGATACCAAAAAAAAAAAAACACCCAACCAAGGCAAGAGAGTCCACGCAGGAAGTCTGGAACAACTCCTTTCCAGTTATAACAATCACAATGCTCATTAGCAAAGCCACAGCCATTTGCTGGCATTTCAAGATCATAGACATTCAATTAAAATTTTTGAAGTTGAATATAGTGTTTAACTCCACTTTTATAATTTTCCTCCAATACATGAGGTTAAGTCAAGTGCTTTTCCTGATCTCCCTTCTCATCTTCAGGTGACTGAAAGGGTGTAACAATACAAGAAAGCACTGATACTTCTGAGGAGACAGCATAGGCATATCCCTGGGGCATGCCATTTTTAAAAACAGGGAGGAGGGATGGTAAAGACTTATTTTCATGCCAAATGGTAGAGCTAAAAATGAATTGGGCCTTATTCAGAAAAATGAATAAGGTTGTCTGTAAATGGGCAACTGTCTATAGACAATTTTAAGTTGCCCATATCAAGCATCAATTGCAGCAGCAGCTCCCAACATAATCAAGCCGGTTTGTTTTCTCCTTTCCTCTCTGGCTCGCTCTCATCCAGCAGTTTGGCTGAGAAATTGAGACCATTACACTACAGAAATTAGGGGTAACCCTGCTGCAAGTTCTTTGCTAAAAATAAAAGCAGCTCCTCAAGCCCTGTAGTGAAACAATGACAGAAGCTCTTCTTGGGAAAAGCTAGTGCTGTTAAAACCTTAATCATAATTTATTGTTAATTATCAAAGTATGTTCATGTATTTTACAATAAAGACAACTATAAAATATTACAAAAAAAACAATACCATGGAAACATTCATTGTTATTCATATTACATGAAACAAGGCAAACTTTAAGAAGACTTAAAAAACAGAACATCATTTTTTGATAAGACATTTAAAAGCAGGAAAACATTTTAAAGAGACATTTCACCTAACAGTGCACCCAAGCGTACTTACCCAAGAAATGAACCTCCAGCTTACCAGCACACTGAAATGTGTACTATTAGCAGTAATACTGCTCCTACTCCTCAAGGGAAATGTGTAGAGAATAAATTTAGTCAAAATTTCAACTTTAAATCTGCACAGAATGTGCAACAAACAGGTGACAAAAAATGGTGTGAATGTCAAGTCCCATGTTGTTATCTTCAATACGACCCTTAGCAACAAACAGCAGCCGTACCTAGAGGCAACAACGCTTTTTAACACTTCTACCTGAAACCTGTCTGGCCATTCTCTGTAGGATCAGTAAAGACTATGCCCACAGGCTTCTTGAGACCTGCTCACATTAGTTTTTAAGCAGTGTTCTCAGAATTGTTTCGGTCCGCCTCTCGAAGACTGTTATTAATGGAAATAATTTAAGATTAGTGTTTTATCAGACTGAATTTTATTCCAAGATAAATTTACAGAATTTCAAAGAGAAAAACAATTAGAAGACCTGCACATAAAAATCTTATAAAAAAAGCAAGTTATGCAGTTAGGGAATAACTTTAAACTATACTCAAAGCCAAAGAGAAAAAACAAAAATTCCATTTCCTCCAGGATACCTAAACTTCCCCTCCCTTCCCCAAGAACTTGCCTGGGTATTCAGCAACTGATCCATCAGCTGTAGGAATCCTATCTTGGATTATTGAATTGCTCTTGAATTTTACCCCAAAATTTCTAGCTAGTCAAAACATTTAAGTGATTCTGCAATGAAACCTTAAGATTTTACAGTTGGCCATGAGATGGAGCCCTCTGGGGTTGTTAAAAAAAGGATGGATATTACTTACTGGTCCACTGAAACCCGCGAGCTGCGTGATCATCAGACACACTATGGAAAGGATGAGTCTGGTGCGGCAGAAAATCCACACAACCCTCCGGAGAGAAGCATCATCAGGCCCATTTTCATTTAGTTCTTCCTGCCACAGTCTTTCCAGCCTAATAAAAACAGAAGATTTGACACTTATTCATGTCATAAATTTTTCACTGTGAGAGAAGGTACAGTCTCATACATACTTCTTTGTTAAAACGCTGAGTGCTTCCTAGTGCAGAACAACAAAAAATATTAAGAGAAATATCTATGTAGTGTTACTTCCATAGGACAGAGGGATGAAAAACACAACGCTTTGTCTTTGCCTGGAGTCTCTTTGGCAATCTTAATATACTGACAGTCTTTCTCTGCTGAACTGACAGAAGACTGCAGAGTCAAAAGCTGAAGAAATTCTCAGTAACCACAGATAGTAAGCCTGATCAGAAGATCTGTTCCACATTCAAATCACCTTGCTACTGAGAGCATTATTTCTCATTTTTGCTCAAGAATTTTTCACTGTAGCCTTGAGAAAAAAATTTGTTTTCATAAAAAGCCAGATTAAAGACATGCAAAATCAGAATAATTGTAAGACACTCCTAAAGATATAATCCCCTCATTTCACTGAAATCAACAAGGCTACAGAAACTGTGCTGAATGAGAAAGCTGTCTATGAAAAATGAAAGTGAATTCCACCATTCTGAGAAAGGCAAAAAGGCAAAACAAAATGCCAGTGCTGTTCTTCTAGGGCAACACTATACCATTGCCTGCATGTAATGACATGTAATAAATGCAAACAAGAAAATAAAAACGAACTATATGTCTTTACCTTCTGCAGTTGACATCTGAAGACTCATGCCTTGATAAAGACCATACATCATCCATAAACAATTCCCCTTTCTTGTATGCTCTGTGGGCCAAAGGAGTGAGCCAGGAGAAGGTCATGGAGGAAAAGAGCCCAGCATTATCAACCGGGTGCTGGTGTCTAAAAGAATTAAAAAAAAATCACAAACAAATGAAAAAGGAAACAGGAAATGTCAATCTTCAAGAAAAACAAAGCCTCCTCTCATTGAAAGCACTCTGAGTACCAAATGGTCCATGCCAGCCACACTTGCTAAACAAATTCTGATGTTTCCAGTACCAGTCAGCAGACCTACATCTGCAATTCTGCTTTGTCACTGGTTTGAAAAGCAAATGCTGTATGAGTTCTGTGGTAGCCTAAAGACGTACTTGGAAGTGGTCCGTATGGGTTTCAGTGCATTCAGACCATGGTGGTATTTGCCCTTGTGATGCTCTTCATCCAGCATTCTCAGCTGGGAATGCACAGAGATGTCCAGTGGCAGGCCCTCTGCCCGAGCTGCTGCTTCCAAGGCATCCTGGCATTCAATCTGCTTTTACAAGAAAGACAACAGATTCAGACTTCAAAACTACATTTGAAGTCCATGACTCCCATCTCCAGCAGTTTTGCACCTCTTTCTTCTGCAAATTATTGTGCAACAATCACAGTCATTTCAATGTCTTAGACCACTGTCTTAGGCTTCATCCTGGCAGCAAAGCCATGGAAGGCACAGGTTCTAGATCTGTGTTAGACTGCTGCATTTGTAAAACAAATTACCAGTATTGCACCTGTGCATTCAAAGGATAAATGGATAGACCAGACTAATCCTGCCCCAAAAAATATGATAGAAAAAAATTACAACATCAAGTACCTATGACGCAAGTTCAGGAAGTCAATGACTGGCTTATGCAGTGAAATTAAGACATTTTCTTGATGAATTTACACCCTCTTAGTATAATTTAGATATTCTTATCCACAGAAAATACAAAGTATTTTCAGAATTCTACTGAAGTCCCTTCTTCAAAAACACTTTAGATTAAATAAAAAAACCAAATATGCACTAAGCAGAATTGTACTTACTTTTATCATGTTTCCTGCTTTGTCTCTTTTTCCCTAATCTAAATGGAACAAAGATGACAATTTTCTCTGCTTCCAGGCATGGTTTCTCAATGGCTCAACAACTTTGGTAACAGCCACTTACTTTCAAACCTAATCTCGGGGAGGGTTTCCACAACCCCAGTGGAAGGCAGACTTAACTGCTAATCCAAGGGGAGGAACAGCAATGACACAGGATAGTCAAAATGTTGCAGAGCTCAAACAAATCTTTTGATGAGCAGCCAGATATGGCAAAAGTACATGAGGAGATGAGCCTGCTATATGTACTGGCAGAGGGCCCTTGACTGGTTCTGCTAACTTGATGTGCCATTTATTGCAGGACCACATTATCTGCTGGTATTCTAGTTTATTGCAACTGAGCTACTTGGTAGGAAAAAAAAAATCTGAGGTAAAAATCTTCCTGAAGGTCTTACAAAGATACTATGATTCTACCTTTATTAGTTGACTTATCAGAGCCAAGTTAGCTTGTTTCCTTGAAAAGAAACAACTGTAATGCATTGTAGCCTCCAACAAACACTAAATGCAAGCACTTGGTTCCTGACTTCCCAGTCATGTAATCATTTTTGGAAATGTCACCATTTATCATGGTCTTTGTCTGTACTATGTTAGCATGTAATAGTACAGCACACTAAGCCACTGTTTCCACCCATGAGAAGGATGAGAACAGGAAACTGAAAATGTCATTCATCTATCCCTTATTTACTTAATCAAAATACTTAAATAGTGCCTAAGTATGTTGTCAATAATCCATGGTTCTAGCTCAAAAAACTTATTTTCTAAGCTATCACCTAAAGCTATGGTAACAAAAGATAGCCAAATAACACAAAACCAAAAGAACATTAAAACCTTATGACACATGGAGTGACTCAAAAATACACAGTTCTTGAAATCTGAATTAAAAGACTTCTCACTCAATTTATATTAAATCACTGACTCACTAAGACAACACTGCCTTACTAAACCTATGCAAACCAGCATTAATAAGGGACCTGCCATAAACATCTCAAAGGAGTCAGTAGCAGGGAAGAGTTCTGCACCACCTCTTTTCTGCATACAGGAGAGGAATTTTTAACCGGTTTGTTGCATTACCCCCACAAGAGGCCCACGGCAGATCTGCCCAAACATCTTGTTGCTGATAACACACTTGTTTCTAAGTGATGCCATAAACTAGTTGTATAAACATTGCTTTGCAGAGCACACCACAAAAGGGCCTATAAGTAAAAAAATCTTCCAAAACAGAAAACACTATGTTGACGAGCATAAAAATAGATTCACCCACTTAGAAACAAGAATAGGTTTTAATAAGTAAGCACAATTACAAAGGGTTTAGGCAGTCCAAAGATAATATCCATAAACAATCACTGTGAAAAACAAACTCTCCACAGCTGCTCAAGAGTTCTTTCAGCAAATGTGGAAAAGCTGCATGGATAAAGATGAGGGCACTGCCTTTGAAAGGTCTTTATAATGTCTTGCCTTAGAGACAAATACAAGCACAAACCCCTCATTGAGAGCACTGCTCATCTCCATCTTGGTGAGATGGTCAAAATCCCACATGTAAGACTATCAAGAAACAAATGCATCACACCACTGAACAACTAAGATTTAAGAACAACTCTACAGCTCTGTGTAGTTCTCTGAAGATTAAAAAATCTTCAAAGCAGAGTTTATCAGGAAGAAGTGAGGCTCCTAAGTTGTTCTACAATGCACTTCAGGAACAAAAGACTGAAGTAAAAAAACCAAAACAACCCCAACACTTAATTTAGGTTTCTGATAAGGTTTTCTGATTGCCCGCATGTGTGCACAGTTTTCTTGGAAACCAATGTCTTGAGTCATTACTAATGTGCTACAACAGCTCTGCTCTTGAAATAAATGTCAAATAAACAAAAAATAAGTTAGAATACACTTTTTCTAATTCATCAATTTATTAATATGCCAAAACAAGCAATGAAATGAGTGATGCAACATGGCACTGATAACTCCAAAGAAATGCTCACAGAAACAAACCAAGTCTAAATCAAATATTGCTAACTGGAAGAAGATTCAATCAGACATTTATTGAGAAACAGCAGATGACTACTCAGCACCAACAATGAAGAATTGTTACAACAGACACAAAGGATAAAGCAGAAAACATTATCATAACACTTAAAAAACCCTAGGGTTTGCATCCCTTTTGAACAGCAGACTATGCCCCTTGTCACTTCAGTTCAAAAAGGGTATTAGACTTAAACTTATTTTCCTTGAGCATTAATAACAATGGGGCTTGGAGTAGCATAAACTGAAGATTTTTCAGCTGGATAGATAAAAGGAGTAAAGGTTCAGGTATTTGAGGGGTACAAGCCTGAAGAAAGAGAACTAGAGAGTGACCACCAACTGTTCTTACAACAAAAGAACGAGGCACACAAATTTAGAAGTCTCTATCATAGGATACTGTCAGGTTCAAATGCATAAATGGACTGGAGAAATAAACTCACACAGGATAAGCATATCATGGCTTACTAAACACATGACAGAGGGCAAGAACAATCATTGATCCAGCATCTTATTAATAGCTGGTGAATGCCAAACAAATTTTCTGCAGCCATAGCCATCTCCTAACAGAGCATAATAGTTCTGCACTCCTCATGCCATGAAGCTCTGACACACTTGAGTACAGGTTGATACAATTCAATAGAGTCTGATACAATTCAATAGATCACCATAAGAATTAACAGATTAAGAAAACAGTTAAATTTTTAATCTTGGGGCAGCTCCCATGAGTGGGGCAAGCACCAAGGAAGCATCACTGCACACATGATCTTCCTTCACAGGTGGGTCACAGAGGGGCAGAGAAAGAGAAGCACAGTTGGTGCTGTCACCACAGAGCACACCTGCCTCATCTGACTTTCTACAGCTCAGGAAAACAACAAAACCATACAAGCACCTGGTGGCATGAATTCCTTGTCAAGAAATTGGTCATAGCAATGGAAAGCACATTGGTAATGAGAGAGTCAGAAAGATTACATGGTTGGTTCAAGACATATGACAGAAAGCCTGAGTGAGGTGAGGAAAATGAGTGGTTTAAGGGCAAGGGGAAACTATTTGCTCATTAAATTAGAGACAGACATGCCAAATCCACAATCCAAGGTCATGAAAATGCAGGAAATTTAGGAGCCAAGCTACAAAGCTGTCATATACACATGATGTCAGAAGTTCCACAGGAAGCAAGAATGGCCTGAGGAAACTTACTCAGAAAGGCAGGCAAACTCAAATATGTGAACTTGCACACTTCTGAAAATGTGCTAAGCAGGCAACATGGGCATCTGAGGATGGGAACAGGTAAAGAAAAAAGAAGCAGCTGTCATGTAGGTGGGAAGGGAAAAGCCACCCAGGTGGATTCTAGCCTTTCACACAGTCCTATAACAATCTCCTATTAAAGAGAATGCAGCAATTACTGGTTTGACAACTGTAACATCACACAACTGCAAAGCCAGACAAGACTGGAGGCAAAGCAAAACAGATTTTTCCATCCCTTACTCATCCTGCAGAGGAAGAATCTGATGTGTGCATACAACCCAAACCCCACCAAACAGCTAAGGCAGAACATCTTCCAGGGCTCAAATCACCGCAGGGAAGAAGCTGAATCTCTTCTGGTTCTACCAGCAGCTGACAGCAAACTAGAACAGACCTTGCAGCTGACATAGCTTTTTTACTAATCCTTTAGCTGACTACTAAAACTACTGTAGTTGACTTATTATTACAAAGTTAAAATTGTTTGATTTAAGTTGTAAAGGTCTCTGAGCTGGCAACACTGCAGAACAGAACTCCTACCTCTTGCATTTAGCAACCAGAGCTCAGCAGGCTTCCTCATGCCTTTAAAGATCCCAGCAAGGAAAGGCAAATGGGAAGCCTAGAGACCAGAACAGCAGAGCTCAAAACTAGGTGGGCATGTGATGAGAAATAATTCTATCATCACCAGCTCTGCTCAGGGCTTAAAGCATTCGCCATATTACAACTCCAGGATGAAGAGCAATTTAAAAATATTTAAGACTTCATTAAAAGATTGGTGTTACAAAACAAGATTAGGGATTAGCTTGTACGGGCTGGGGAAGGGAAGAACCACTGTTCCATTTAGCTTAAGCCCAACTAAAATAAAACGAGAGTCTAGGAAAAAATTCCCTGAAGTTGTAATTACATTATTCTTCCCAGAAATTCCTCTGGGTCCAAGAATACTCCCAGTAGAAAGGAGTAAGGGGTATAGACACTGCTTCTGCAGGTAGCACAGGCAACCCCTAAAGCATTGTCCAGATTGCAAGTCATCAAACCCCAGAGCATCTGAAAATCAAATAGGTTTGCAGGTCCAAACGTTGCCGAGTCTACAGCTGCCTGGTGAAGCAGCAAGTGCACTATGGACTTTATGGTCTACTAAGACAATTCTCTTCTCCTTTCACTGGATTTGATACTGTACACAATCTATAGAAATATTAACAAGGGGATTTGCAGCATTAGGCTCCCAGCCTTCTCTGTAGCTAGGATACTTTACAATACCCCGCCTGATTAAAACATGAGCCTATTTAAGACTAGTTTGGTGTATCATCCACCCATACCAGCTGTCTCCCTGACGCTAGGGCAACAAGGAGCAGGCACTGGGCTAGATCAGAGACAGTGGGTGTCAGGAAGGAGGCACTGATCCTTTAGGCACCTGCACACATTGATTGCAAAGTACAGACAGCACAGCCACATTCACACAGCGCCAAGGTGAGACCATCAGATAGTGCCAGATGCTTAGAAATTATGGTTACAATTTCCATAAAAGAATCAGATCAAGAAGTCAGAGACTCCATTTTCTTCAACCTCCTGAAAAGGGGAGTATAAACAAAACTTCATGTCTCTGCTGCCTTCCCAGCTTCTGCTACCTGGAAGAACAGCACTTCACAGCACCAAACACATAGCCAAACGCTGGTGTAAGTACAGCTGGGCCATATTTCTCTTAAAAGATACAAATTTACTGTCCAGAAACATGCTCTGATTTACTGCAACAGTTCAGAGATAGAAAAGCTTGGAGTCCACTTTAACAGTTACAAGTGACTTGATTACACCAGATCCATTGTTACTCTTCTGGGCCAGGATTAGCAGGAGTTGTATTAACTTTGGAGTAATGGTTTCAAAACTAGCCTGAGTTTATGCATCCTCAGATTAAAGAAGAATTTTCCCAATAGTGCTTGGTACTGATATCAAAGCTCTATAGCCAAACAAGGTCAGGGTATGCACAATTGGTAAGCCTGAGTATTTTAGTCACATATATTGAGCACTTTCACTTGAGGCACAGGAAGTCCTTGGTGAGGAGAGATATATTAGCTTTCTACAGGAATATTTCTTATTTTACCTTGCCCTTGAATTCTGGCCAGCATCAGCTTTGAGGTGAGATGTTCTCAACTGTTTCCTAGCAAATCCATTTATTCCTGCAATCCAAGAAATACAGAGTTTGGCATGAAGTGTTTGTTTTAGGATTTTGCAACTGTAGCTGCTATGAATGCACCTGACAAGCAGCTGTGCATGTGCTTAGGCTTGTGGTATCCATGAATTCCTGTCTACTCTTTTGCATTAAAACCAGTATTCATGATCTTGTAAGTAAAGGTTCTAGGATTCATTCAAAGCTAAGGCTGTACATTGATCATCCAGCAGTGGAGCTACACAGCTCATAGACAGTGACAGCAGACTCCTGTGGAATTGTTAATAACCAGCTTTAGAATTGGCACCCCACATGTCTCTGCCTACAAAGATGGGAAACCAACTCCTCACTAAGCTGATCAATCTAGCACAGCACAGGCTGAGAATTTGGCTCCTGCCTTGCTCAGGTAAGCTCTGCTCTCCTGAACCACCCCAGCACCCTGCCGTATGCTGGGGGTGTTCTTCACTAATAATCCTTATTCCGGCCATGCCTAAGCCAGGTCACAATAGAAGCTACACAGATGAATTTTGTACAACACTTGGAGCACCCAGGGAGGCTTTGAACTTCAACTCCTATTGAGTGGAATCACCAACGAGTGACAGCAGAAGCCTTGACGCCACAGCATTTATCAAGCTTAATACAACAATCTTGTATTGAACTCACCTTCTTGCACCCAAAAAACCCATGTTTCCAAAAGCAAACAGTAACTAGGAGACTCAAACTAAACATCTCAGGGCTCTAAGCATGTTGACTTTGAAATTCATTAACCTTCATCCTCAAAAACAACTGAAACACAGATTTTGTTTGTGGAACAGCTTGTTTGTCGTCTGTGGTTCAGAGCACAACTGACTGACTATCCCTTATCACTAGGATACAAATTTTCAAAAACTAATAACCATCTCAGTATCCCAAGACATGATAACCCCCCACATATATGTGAGTTTTAAGTTGCTCCAAGCTGAGTTCACCAATAACTTGGGACAGATGCAGTGAATATTTCTGGAAATGCTTTATAGCTGTACAGTTTCTGAAACAGCCATAGAGCAGAATGTCTGCAGCACTAATATAGAACACCACAATGGAAAAGATACTGCAAGATTTCCTTCACTTGATAGATAATCTACTCCTTATACACTTCTAGTCATGAGAGGCTAATTTAGAAATCTGCTCTGAACAAAGGAACAGCAACCCACAGTAGTCAAAGACAACATCAGCATGGGGTCAGAGCTGAGGTTTTATAATGTAGCTAAGACTTAGAAAGAAGATGGCTGTGCACAAAGGAAGGCAGTCAAGTTCCAATAGAAGCTGTGAATTACCCAGAATATCAATGCTCCTCTAGAAAATGTCTCTAAAATGTGCCCAGTCACAGGCCTCACCTTTTTGTTCCTCCTGTTAAGTGGAAGTCTCCTCTGATACCATAAACCCCCCTCCAAGCGTCAGATAAACTTTTGATACATGACAGGAGCATATCCAAAGCCATTGTCAGATGGTGATATGAGCATCTAGGCATGGAGGAAAGGCAGAGATACCCCTTCTACAGTGTGGTTAGAGGGTCATCCTAAAGCACACACCAAACAATTCTAGGATCTTCTATCAAGTGATCCTTGACAGAATCACTTGATTCTGTGATTACTGTGTCAGTGACTGCTTTACTAGTTGAAGTTCAACAGTAAAACAACAAAACATGATTGTAACCAATATGTTGAGTTCTTTGGGGATACCATGGAATTAATGCATCTTTAGAAAGCACCACCAATGTTTGCTTCTGCACCTAGTCTGATTGTGTTCAAAATTCTCAAAGATAACAGAACTGCTGCAAAAAAAAAAAAAAAAAAAAATCAGATTTTAAAACTTTGCTTTCATTTGACTTGAAAAAGTAAAAAATGTTTACTTTGTTATGAAAATATGCAATCATCTGGAAAAATGCAGACACATCCAGCAGCTTCAGCTACAAGTAGCAGTTTATAGATAAGCTGTCTAGGACTGCTCTAAGCATGGAATGCACAGGCAGAAGTACCCAGGCTACACTCACATCCCTATTTTTAACCTGTTGTTCAGTGGACTCAGACACTCAGATGCTTCAGAGAGGTTGAGGCAGAATTGATCTATTTAAATACTCAGTGATAAATCACTTCAAAGCTATCAGTGCTTGAAGGATTTACATCAATTCCAGCAAGTTCTGATCACATTCCCTGCTGTCTTGGGCAAAAGATGTCAGAAACAAACCTGAAAAACAAGAGATCAAGGAAAGGACAGGAATATTAGTAGGGCTTCTGATAGCTAAAGTTAGCAACACATTTCCTGCATGTTTGAAGTGATCTCTACAGTTCCCCTGGCTGGTGCCTTGAAATGCAGCAATTTGCACTTGAGATTCATCACAGATGCAGTCTTCATCCCTCAGCAGCAAGAACTTAATCCTGAACAGTATATTCCAGCCAGAACTAACTACAGCTTGGAGTACAATTTGTAAATAAGTGCTGTAGCATCGTTAACATGGGAAGTTGAATTCCAAGAACTGAGTTCTCATAAGCTCTGTACATTGCAGAAGCAGCTTGTTCTCATATCCTCCTCTATTGTAACTGTAATGGGGTAGGAAAGCTAAATTTGTTGCCTGCTATTCCATCAAATAAACAAAATCTACATTTGAGACAAGCCTATTCCAAAAGCATTTCAAAAATAAATTACTTCTCTTCCTCATCTGTAATTTTATAGCATATTTCATGGACAGTGGGGTCTGTCCTCCCCAGAATACACTGCTTCCATGAGAAAAACTACATACAGTTACTTCAGCTGCAAGTTGAAGGGCACAGGCACATTCTGAGAACAGAAAGTCCTAAAGGCTTAAGTACAAATCAATATTTCAAACATACCTTAATTATTACTCACTGGTCATGAACAGCTTTTACAGATGAAGACCACTCACTGTAGTGCTAGGCAGCAAGTGCACCTACAAGTTCTCCAGCAGAGGCATGCCCCCACAAACAATAAGCCCAATTAGTATGGTACTATGCAGGGGGAACACGTAGTTAAGACTCTTTTGTAAGCTACATTAAGGTCTCCAAAGATTTAAAAATCAATTGTTATCAGAACATACTGCAGACACTTATTCATGAGGTGAATATACGTATTCACAAGCTGAATAATTTTTTTCTTGAATTTCAGTCCCCAAGTGCCTATTTCAAAGGTCCATATTTCTATAGCAACATTGCCATTAAGTACCAGGAACTGTTGGATTAGTCCTACTTATATTGCAGAATTATTTCAATTATGATTCCAGGAAGCCTATTTGAAAAGCTCCTGTCTTTCAGAGATGTGATCTTTCAAGCTGTGACCAAGAAGCATTTAAGCTTCCAAGGAAAGAACTGCAAGTTCTTTTTCACTATTGTCATGAACACACTTGTGGTAGTTTGAAACAGCATCCTTTCAGCTGGAAATAAACACAAGAATAGAGGTTTCAGCACAGAAAATGGAAAGCTGAATGTAACCTTTATACAATGCAAAAAAGAGACTTACAAAAAAGCTCTGGGACCTTGGCTTAATGGTTAAACAGGTCTTTCACCTATAAAGATCATGATCAGAAAATCAACTAGACTTGTCTGCTTCAAGTTAAGAAGAATGCAGAAAATGCAGCAATATAGGCAACTAAAAACCCCAATGAGTCATATTATTGATCAGCCAAATGTACTTGTAGCCCTGCCAGAAGCAGTCATCACCACTGGCCATGAACCAGTGGCCCTTGACTACTGTCCCCAGAGCACAGAGGATTCTACCTCACCCTATAAGGGTGCACCATGTTAGCAAGAAGGCTACCTCATGCAGTGAAAGTCTGCTGAAAAACAGCTTTAAACTTGCATTCCACAAAGATCTGAAGTTAGTGGTGAAATAACAGCCTACATCTGCTTGCAGATTGTTCCTGGCAATAGAGATCATGCTTACAGCTTAGTCATTTTCTGGTCAACCTAATTCAAATCCTGAGCTAGATTTTCTACAAGAAATTTGAGAATTTCTACTGATGGTATACTGGACTCTGTTGTCCAAGTGACAGTTCCACCACAGCTTATCCCTCTATCCGAACTGCTGTGCTCCTACTCTTCCTCATCACATCAGCCCTCCCTCGTGTTATGTCACCAGCTGTGCCAAGTCAGTTTAGGCATCTAACCCCATCCAGGTTCCACAAAAAATACAGTAGCAAAGGACAGAGTTCCTTCTCTTCCCTTGAAACACCATTTTCTTCACAGCTTCTACAACTTCCTTACATGCAGAGGGAAAGTGCTTAACCAAACAGACAAAGCTCACCCTTTTGAAAGGGAAGTCTTTGCTCTTCCCTAAGCCAAGTATGCTGCTGAAAGCAAAGCTTGTTTCAACTAGAAAGGGAAAAACTTGGTACACAAACATGAATACCTAAGTTAGATAAGGTGTTATGAATACTTCTCCTTTTACTTAGCATTCTGCAAGCAAGCAGGATTTAATCTCACTGACACGTAGCAACAAATTCAGAGCTGTTTGTGTCTGTGGACTATATACATCCCAGCTGCCAAGGCTAGCAAAACAAAACTGGTACCAAAGTCTGAGCTAGAAATTAACACAACCTTGGCATACTGAACAAGATAACTACCAAGTAAAGTGGGCATCCTATCAGAACCAGAAGATGCCATTAGCAAAACAAGTTAAGTTCACTCTTCTACTCAAAGAGAACAAACAAGATAAAGTTCAATGTAAGAGCTTGGGTAAGCCCTTCTCTTACATCAGTAATCACAAGTTTACAGAACCCCTGTTTTGCAATTATCTGTGTTCACTACCCTGTAGTCATAGGCAGCATATCAAATGGTAAGGGTAGAAGGGTAATAAAGACCAGCAACAGAGTTAAGCTGACCTGAAGCTGCCTCAGAGTTAGATTTTCATGCCAGGCTATACGGACATGCAGGATTTGGCTTACTTTCAGCTTCCACAAAACAAAAAAAAAAAGAATAAAAAATAAAAGTACCCACAAATACGCTGGTTTCATGATTTAATTTAATTAAAAATTTACAGGTAAGATAAGGATTGTTTCCTTTAAAAGTTAAATCCTGATTAGATGATGCAGACCAAAAGGGAGAGATAATTTGCAATGATTACTGCTGAGCTCCACTGCCACTGGTCAGGAAACAGAGCTGCCCACCAATGGCATCACTGTTGTCACCAGTAATTTGACAGAGCAGATTTGCTACTGAACAGGATAAGGTCGATGGCAAGCCCATGGCATCAACATGACAAAAGCCGTTCAAAACCTGCACGGTGCTGCTCCAGGGCTGTGCATCACTGCCTGCTGTAATGCAATCAGACACCACCTTGCTGAGCACCGTCAGCAGCACTTGCTGACTCATAGAGCCTGTGGGGACACCAAAGCTGCAGGGCCTGCGAGCTGCACTCAGCTGCTGCAGAGCTGAGTTCTCCAATCCCAACTCAGCAGTGCAGCCCTGGGAAACCCTCAAACCCACTGAAACAAGGGAAGCTAAAATACAGAGTATCTCAGCAGCTACTGTAACACAGCAAAGATTAAGCCTCTTTAGAGGTCTTTACCATTCCTCCATACAAATACAGCAATTTCCAGCCCTCTCACAGGCAATCTATGTGGAATGACCAGCAGCACATCTGCAAGGAACTCATCACTGTGAAAATCAGACAGAAGCACTATTAACTTTAGTTGTTTGTCTTCAGAAAAATCTACAGTGTGCATATGTACCTATCAGTCCTTGGAGTATTTCAGAAAAGGTCAAGAACAGGATATGCAAGAAAATATTAGCTGCTGTGAATGCTAGCACTGGAATATCTTTAACCTTCTTCAGCTGGCAGAAGTTACTAGTTTCTGACCATATCTTTCATCAACGTGGGTGTTTCCATATCTCGGAGCCTATTTCCTTATAGCACTTGGTAGTATATGCACTCTTCCCAGTGAAAACAAGTTCTAAAATTTAGAAGCTCTGAACAATGACAGGCTAGCTCTAAGCCAGTGGTTATTTTTAAGACCCAGCTCTCAAAATAAACTAGAATTATGATGGTACCTCACCTTGTTAAATACACAGATGTTCAAGAAAGTGTTCAATAATAATTACTTTCATCTGAGGGAAAAAGTAAAGTCATGCTACTAGAGCAAGCTAGACATCTGGTTTACAAAATTAATCCTTAAAACAACCATGGCATGATTAAGAGTTTTTTCAGCTGCCAACACTGAATGGTGCATGATTTGTGCCGAGTGCTTCACTGCTCTTGCTTGGTTGTAATGATTCTCTAAAACACAAAGGTTTAAAATATTTCCTTGATTAACATCAATAGCTGAATACTAGAAAAAAGTTTTGTTCAAATGTTACTGAAAAGTCACATTTAAAAGTGAAAAACACTTAATAGGTGCTAAGACCTGTCATTAAAATAGCTACAGCACCCTTTGGAATGACCTCTTCCACACAATAGGCAATACTCATTACTGACCTTCAATGCAGCAAATCTATATACAGCTGGCACAGCAAAAAGGCTGCTGCATGCAATTTAATAAGCATAAAGACTGCAAAATAAACAATGAAAAAGAAACTGACCTTAAGTTTAGAATGCTGAAAATTGGACTCTTCCTGCTCTTCATGCTGCACCGAGTCAGCTCTCTCCCTCACACTTCTATACCCAGGACTGGGTATAATGTACTCTTTTCCTATGTCGATGTCTTTCATCTTCTGTAAACGCCAGGGTTTACACCTGTTCTTTCACCTCAAGTATCTGAAAAATAATTAAATTCCCCTTCATTATGTGTCATGCCCAATACACCAGTTACTTTTAATCACCTATTTTTAAAGTTAATTTTCAGAATCAAAATCAATAAGCAATAGTAAATGAGTTATATTACAACAGCGCTGTAATAACGTGCCTTTCAAAGTCCATGCAAAACTAACCTCTCATGAACTAGTTTAAACATACCCTGAGGTAATCAAATAGTACAATGTTCCTCAATGCACTAGAGTGCTGTCATAGTTCCTCCCTTAGATCTCTGAAATACAATTATGCAATCTGACAGATTAAAGCAATAGCTACAGCATTTAGCTGAAGCCGTGAGAAACTTGCCTGGGAAGACCAAATCCCAAAAATCTTCTGTAAAGAGTTTGAAACTGCATATATACAGTAATTTATTGGTACCAAGTTTTGCAAAACCAACCTCTCTGGAGAGATCACTTGATAATATTAGTCAATAGAAGCACTCTGGAGAAAATTATGTCCCTTCTTTATAGCACTGCTCACTTACTCCACAGGCTTGAGCTATAATTAAGTGCAGAAATGCACAGGAATGAGTCACACCTTCAGTGCTGCAGGTTTCCACCCAGTCTATCAAACTGCACCGAAAGGTCAGAAGGAGAACCAGAGTCTGGAAGAGAAAAATCACTCTTCTCTGCGAGACTCTGTTTTATTAACAGTTTTATCGCATTCTGCCCCCCGCCTGCAAGACGATGGGAGACGCCCGGCTGCGCTAGTCTGGTCAGACTGCACCAGCAGCTCTGCCGGGCTGCGCGGGGCTGCCAGGGCTCCGCCGCTGCAGCATCGCCGCCGAGAGCACCGCGGGGTGGGGATGCTGCACCCGCGGGCTCCGCGCCCCTCCCGGCGGGGATGCGGGACAGCCCCCCCCGGCCGGACATCCCCCAGCAGCCCGAGGAGAGCCCCCCCTCCGCTCTTCCCCGGCCCTCCCGTGTCTCCGCCGCACAGCCGTAAACACGGGAGCCGCCCCGCCCAAGGACAGGTGCGCCCGGCTGCAGCTGAGGCGGGACAGAGCGCAGCGGGAGAGGGCACCGCACAGCCCCTTCACCGGGGGTGAGGTGAGGGGGCTGCTCGGCCGGGCTCCTGACAGGAGAGGGGACAGCAAAGTCGCCTCCTCACCACACCAAGGCTCGCCCGTGCTCCGTACCAGCCGCACTCACCTCCGCCCGCCGACGACCCCACCGCAGCTTCTCCGCTCCACGGCCGCGAACCCAAACAACGCCGCTTATAGCGGTTCCGGCGTCCCCACTGCGCCTGCGGGCGGGCGCTGCGGCGGCCGCTCCTTCCTGGGGCCCCACGGGAGATGTAGTCCAGTCCTCAAATCTGGGCACTCACTGATTGCCGACAGTGAACTACATTTCCCTTAAGGACCCGCGCGGGCCAACTCCGTTTGGCCGCGCCCCCGTCCCGCCGCGCCCCGCCCAGCCCCGTCCCGCCGCCGCTGCCGCAGCGTGGGGGGTCTGGAACGTTCGCCGCCCGCCGGGGCGGCCCTGCGGCGGGGCGGCCGCGCCGGGGCACCGCACCTCTCCGCTCCTCGCCGCTTGGGAGGGCGGCAGCGCAATGCAATGCAGTGCAGCGCAATGCAACACAGTGCAGCGCAATGCAACGCAGCACAACGCAGTACTGTGCGGAACCGTGCCGTACCGTGCAGTGCGGGAAGGACGGGTCCTTCCACCGAGCTAGTGCCGGTGGGAAGAATCGGGGTCCGCTCCGTTCGGACACCGCACGCAGAGCCGAAGGGCTGGCTCGGTGCTGGAGAGGGCGAGGGGTGTCTCGGTTTCCTCCCGGCTGCGGGGATGCCGCAGGGCGCTGCCCGGTGTAGCGGACAGAGCAGCGGGGGCGGCCTCGGTGTCCGCCCCTCCCGACCCTGTCACTCACTGCCGGTTATCTACAGCCCCTCGGCCGGGGAAAGTGCGCCGTGCCTTCATCTGGGGCTTAACCTTGGCCGGGGCCGCGGTCAGTAGCGGCTCCTGTGCGCAGCGGCCGTGCCCCGGCAGCCGCTGCCGCAGGCCTGCAACGCGCTTCCCAAGGAGCCGGGCACGATTCCCTTGCCAAGCCCCAGCTGTGCCCTTCCAGCTCCCTCAGACCACCTAAAGGGACGGGGAACTTGTCCCAGGGCTTTCGCGGCCAAGCTTTGGCGACTGAAAGGGATGGAAGCTGCGGCTGTGTGTCCCTGTGTGGTGGTGGCTGAGGGCCAGCAAGCCTGCTTGCCCAAAAGAGTGATACAGGGTGTCCAGCCCCCGCCTCCGGGGAGTCACTGAAGGAGATGGACACAGCTGCGTTTCCTCTCACAAAGGGCTGTAAATATCCTTAACAAACCCTGAGCTGTAGCTTCTCCCCTGCTGCGTTTAAATACCCTGTCCTCAGCTGACATCCTCCTTCCACCAGCCAGATTTGGCTGATGTCTCATTTAAGTGGTTTATGTAACGAGTGCCTGTTTGCACCGCAGTCCTTGCTCTCCTGTCAGGAATGTTTGTGAGAGTCAATTTGATAGAAATGCTGAAATGAACTCAGGTAAACGAGGAAGATGGGAATCTGGAAATAAAAGTGGACCAGAATATTCCCTCCAAGCCCACAAGCTAGAGGTAAAGGTAAAAGGTGTCACCGTGCAAGTAACAAGGACACCCTTAAGGAGGTACCAGAGAATCCCTGTAGAGCTCCCTGACACACATGGTCACACACCCTGCAGATCTCTGACTCTATTTCTGGAAAAAAAAATGAGAATCAGCTCTATTGCAGGTGCTCTTAACATTTTAGGACAGGGGAACTGACAGACAGACATACCTTGCCCAGATACAGGAGCCAAAAACAAATGTAACTGCTGCATTTTTCTGCAATCTCTTCCCCAGACAGGGGAATCATGCACAATCACAATCATGCAGTTTCAGGTTGGACTGGCATTTTGTTGGGGAAGACACTCAAGGTGCACTTCATGCCTTCTAAATCCTATGTCCCAGCAAAATTTGGATTTTAGGAAAGAAGCCAGGAGGCAATTTACAGTAAATCCCTGAACAGTCATTAAACTGACATTTGTTTGCACCAAACACTCTGGAATGTAGGGGCAAGTAGATGTCCAGATACTGAGCTGTGTAGTTAAACAGCATAAACAGAAAGGACAAAGAATGAATGATGGGGAAAATTAAGCCGCGTTAAATCTTTAAGGTGAATCGTGGGTATTTTTGGGTGTTGACCTGAAATTGTTTTGAGTGTGAGCATGTCTTGGGCCCTGGGCTGTGGAGGCAAACAGAGGTACATTTTGGAGGTGGCTGGCTGTTTTTTGAGCTGCTGGCATGTTGAAGCCCAAAGACTCTGCATCACATGCCTGTAAAGGAAGAAGAATATAAACTTCCATTATGCCAAAGTAATTACAAAATTAGTTCAGAAAGATGAGCAGAAACTGTTGTTTAAGCCTAGGGAGCCAAAGCCCTGCCTACACTTGTTCTGTCCTCAATTTCTCCAGTTTTGGAGGAGGTCTGAGAGTAAAAGGGAGGACAGGAGTGCTAGTAGAACACTTCTGGTAAGTAATGATATGTACATTCTACTCAGACTAGCTCTGGGCAATGGGCTGGCAGCAGCATCAGGAGTGTTTTCGCACCTGTGGTCCTACGAGTACATTCTCTCTGAGTACGGTGGTGGGATGAAATGCTTAAGTAGGCATAACCCACTTTTTAGTGTGTCACAAGTCTCCTCCAGCGTTTGTTCTAAAGCCTATAAATGTACTGGTGCTACCAGCCAGAGGAGTTACATCTTTAGCTCCAGTGGCAGCAGCTAATGCTTTTAGTGCTGCAAGTCCTGGATTCATCCCTGAGGGATGGGAGATGTTATATAAACAAGGCCTGTACTGTATTAAAACTTGCCCTGATTCAAGATCTGGGATTTGCTGTAATCAGACCTGACTGCAAAAGAAAAGCAGAGCCAGACCAAAGAGCCAGCAGCAGCTTCAAAGCCAAAGCCTGCAAACCAGGGTGAGGAGGCAACACCTGACAATTCGGTTTCTTAGAGGTGTCCAGGAGCTGCTCCCCTCCATCCCAAAATAACCATCAGCAACAAACCTAAAGCAATGCTTGAATTGATTTGAGCCATTGGAGCAGAAAATGGAGCATCTCCAGACTGATCAGGAAAACCAAGGTTCAGTTTGTGGGAGTGCTGGTCTTTGTTCATCTGTCTCTCCTATTACATCTTCCCTGGAGGACCTGAGGACCTGCATCTGCCTTTTGGGAAACTGGAACAGGTACTGGCCAGGTGAATAAACTGAGCTGAACCTGGATGAAAACAGACTTCTCAGGACATCTGAGCTTGAGGAGCATGGCTGCACTCAGTGCTCAGTGTTTGGGTTCATATCATTGCAATTAAGACTAGCCATGCAAAACCCTGTTACACACAGGACTAGGAAGCAGAGAATTTCTTATGTGCTGAAGGAATGCAAATGCCTGGTGAGCCCAGAAGACTCTGGCTGCAAAGGCTGGGTGAGTGACTAATGGGATGGTGCAGTCAGTGTTTTACTACTGGTAAAATATTGCAGTGAGGCACTGAGATAAAACAGCTTTTCTCTTTGCCCTGAAAAAAAAGCAGTTCCCCAAAGAAGCAGCATGATGTGATTGGACTGATGTCCATGGAATCATAGAGAGTGCCAGGAGGATTAACAGAAGTGAAGAACTGTCATTCCAGACTTCCTTCCCACCCACTGCTTCCTTTTAGGTCTGTGGGTTCTGTGAGCTGTCTGGGGAACACAATATGCTTTGGTCAGTGTGGAGGGTCCCTGAGGAGGTGTCTTCCTTTGACACAAATCTGGACACTGGGAAAAGTAGTTCTTCCCCTTCTCCCAAATCCCCTTTCCCATGTACCTCATATGCAGAGGACATCATCTTCTTGCCCTTCCCCACTGGGATACTTGGTGCAGGGTGCTGACACTTGCATTTTCAGCATGAGTTTCCTGAGTGTGTCCCTCCTGATGAGCATGCTGACAGTTGTTATGCTTGCTAGCGGTTTTCTACTCTCTTGCTGATCAGAACTCTTAGCCATGAAGTGCAGAACTCACAGATTAATTGGACAGCTCAAGTAGAAGTCCCATGACCAAATTTAGCCTGTAGCACTGCAAACCGTAACAAGCTCAGAAGTAGGGAGGTCTGAAGAGACTGCATTATTAGCTTGTTCATGATTCTCTATTCCTGTGCAGTGGCCGATCTTTTATTGTCCATCATGTCCAAGTCTCCCTCCCACACACAGCCTGTTCAGGATTTTGAGCTCCCAGAACAGTCCAAAAATTTTCCCATCACACTGCAACTACTTCACATCACTCTTCTGGAAAGTAATAATTTATCCTCAGCTGGGCCACATGAGCCACCAATCCATGTGGGCAGCTTGGCAGATTGAAACATATGTTGCCAACAACTGCAGGGCAAAGAGACATTGCTATTCATTTTCCTTTGTATCTTGTATCCACTTCCTTTGTATCTTGTATCCACTTTCACAGTTCCAGAGAAAAGAAAATTTTTGTAGCAAAAGCACCAACAAGATCACTGAGGGTAGTCATTCTTAATCTATCATACTTAGGCTACAGAGTTAACATCCCATTGTGGAGAAAGGGAGGGGGGCAGAAGTCAATGTGGTACTTGTGGCAGGGCTGTCACAGAATGCTGTGGCTTGCTCAATCATTCCCCTCTTCAATCTCACTAGAAAATAAACAATTTGGGGACATCAGTGGGATGGGTTTGTCATGTGAAAACCACAGTCCAGTTTCCTGCAAACAATGACATTAATAATAATCAATAACGTTGCACAATAGGTCATTATTGTTACAGCAAGAATTGGGTACAATTGCTTTTAATCCAAGTAAAGTTATGGTATCTAATGGATTTGATCATGGCTTGCAATTGAAGAACTAGAAGCACAAATACTCCCTGCACATATTTAGTGCTTCTAGCATCAGTCTTCCTAAATATCCTTCTGAACTTGTCTAAAGAGGGTCATGAGCACTGCTCTCCAAGCTGCCTGTAGCAACACCTGGATAGACACACACTGTCCATGCTGTGCCAGGCATCTCCCTGTCCGCTGGATGTGGATACTTGTCCACAAGACAATGCACACACCAACCATACACCATTCATGCCTACCTGGTTCCATCCAAACACACAGCATGGGGCCGATAACCTCCCTACATGGATGAGGTACCAAAACTCTCCCCCATCCCAGTCACAGCTGCACAGAGGGGTTAGCACACTTGCAGCACTAAAGACCCAGTGCCATGATCCAAACATTTCCTGGAACTCAGCATTTTCCATGCAGCTGCTCTGATTGTCGGGGCATGTGAGGCACAGGAGCTTGTGGGATGCTTAAGACCTAATCAACACCACAGGCATCCCTCACTTCACAGAATGGGCACTTTCTGAGCTCTCACTTTTTCATTACTGCAGTTTCATTGTGCTCACAGCTCTGCGAATGACTCATCCAGGCATTCAAGTTCATGTGCTTTCTGTTGGTTCAGTGCTGAACAATCTGTGTTGCTGATCAGAAACTGGTGAGAGTGAGGGCCAGCTCACACAGCACAGTGGAGAGCTATTATTTCCCCACCCTTTCCCCAGAAAAATTCTCAAGAGGGATATGATGTATTTGGAACTAGAGAAACAGCAATCTTTCTCTTTGCTCCTAACCTGTTTTAGCAAAAGGAGTTCATTAATATCTTAATATACCTGTGCATTTGGCTTTCCTGGAAACAAACTGTACTTGCTTGATATTTGTGCAAAGCTGTTGGTAGTGTGGGTGTTCACATTGTGATTATGTTTCAGAGGATGAGGCTCCTAAGCTGATCCAGGCAGAGATACCACTCCAGGCTACAGCAGTACCCCCCATGGCCTTCCCATCAGTTCACATGGGAGGATGAACCTTCCTAGCCAAGCTAACGGCGTTCTACTCTTGTTCTCAATAGCTTCTACAAATAGCCATGCTTTTGCAACAAATATCTCTTGGTGTTATTTTTCTTTTTTCAGGTTTTGATCATCCTGCCCTCTTTCTGCAGCGTTTATGCTTGTGAAAGTGCAGAAGTAAAAGGTGCAATGCTGTGCTGTATCACACAGATTAAATTAGTTTGTAATTCATCATTCAGGTCGGGAGGAGAAAGCACTGAAAAAGTATCTTATTTCATATGCTACTTTCTTTGGGTTTTGGGAGAGTGGGTTACACAAAACCCCTTCCAACACAATTAGCAGCAACTTATTCAGAACTGGGTTTTTTTACAGGGAAAAGCAAGACGGTTTCAAAGCTGTTGCAATGTCTGAAGTCTAATCCAGTGCAGAAAACCAGTTCAAGGTAGTTCATACCTGGACTGATTGTATGATTTTTCTTCTATAAACCTGATAATTCAAAGGACAAGATCAATTCAAGGGCAAAGCACTGCCCAGAGACCAGAAGCTGGTGCAGACCTACACAGGTAGCAAGTTTTGTGATTCCTACGCCTCACACCACACCCACGGCTAATGAGTAATCCGTAGAAGTCAGCAGCTTGGGTCAGGCTGGAGCCTGCCTGCTCTCACTGGCACAGCAGACTGTTGTATGGCTGGTTATTTGATGAAATTAGTGGAAAGGACAAACAGTGCTGTGGTAAAAAAGCTGGAGATGTGTCTGGATGAGCATTAACGGGCTGGGATACATTCTAACTATACCAGTCTGGCTTTGGGAGTTAGGTCCTTTCAGCTGGACCCCTGGTCCATTTCCCATAGTCTGCAGATGTGCAGCAGTGGCTTTGGTTAGCCTGAGGCAGGCAAGGAAAAACTCCTCTAACCCCTCTCCAAAAGCAGCCCAGGACTGTCCCCAAGCCAGGGCATGGAAAAGGGAAACAGCCACAACAGAATGCTATGTTCAGTTCAGTTTGCTTTTCTGAAACAGTATTTGGGTTGGCCAAGCAGCCATGGCTGGGGCCATATGTAGGCTGTGGCGGGGGGAATTGGTTTAAAGAGCACAAAACCCCGAGATGGTGGCCAGAGCATGATGCAGTATGACCTTCCCTCTGGCTCCCAGGGACACGGTCACAGTCTTCTGCCAGGGCAAAACACCCTCTGTCCACTCCTCTCTGCCTCTGTGAAAACAAACCTGTGGGTCCATGGAGCTGGAAGTGTCACTGCTTCCAGCTGCGTGCAAAGAGCAGGGCCAGGCACAGCAGCAAGGTCAGTTGGCTGGCTGGTATTGGGATGTGGGTTTCTTTTGGTTGGCTGCTTACTTGGCTGTGCAGAGCCCGCTGGATGGGCACCATCGGGATATACCGTGGAAAAGCGATGTGTGAATGCAGCAGTGATAGCCCTGTGTAAAAGTACAAAGTGCTGCCTCCTGCTGCTCTCTCTGCCAGCACCCACAACACTGCAGCTCCTCTGAGCAGCTCCTGGTTCATAAGCTGCAAATTCGATGTGGACGGACACCACTTCTTTCACCTTCCAGCAGATGATGAGCTTGCCACTAGCCATGTCTTCACTCCCATTACCCCAAACCCTTCCCATTTCCTATTTGTTGTCATGTGACCCTGCCAGTGAAGAGTCTTGGGGATGCTGCATAGCAGTGACATCCAACACCTTCCTCTGTTGCTCTCTCCTCTCCCAGAACATGGTTCACAGGTGCCATCAGCTCTCTCACCACCTGTTCTCATCCTCTGCTTGTTGATGGCAGCTCAGCTGGTCATTGCATATGGGGGGGAAGGTACTGCAGGGACTGCCAATACTGATGGAGTCAAGGTCTCTGTTTCCTCATGTGTCCTAAAACCCCAGGGCTTTTCCGTAGTGGAAATACAGCCAGCTTGTATTTGCCTCCATGCTCTCAGGTGTCCCTCTGAGATGCATGGGAAGGATAAGCCAACCTGAGCAAGCACACAGCAAACAGCCTGTAGGGAGAGGGCCACCCTGTCCCACTGGGAACAGCATAAACAGCATGAACGAAAAAGGCTTCAAAAAAAGGAGAAAAATAATTAAAACTGCTGGGAGCCCCTGGCAGTGCCTGGAATCCCACGCGGTAGAGAAAAGGCCGTCTGGGATGCCAATTTTGGAGCTCACCAGTGTGATCAGCCAGTTTTAGAAGCAAATGAGGACAGCCAAGGTCAGAGAGCATTGGGCCTCTGGGACTGTCGCTGTGCAGCTGAAAATTGGGAAAAAGGGGAAGCTGCAGGTCAAACACAGCTCTGTCCTTGCTGCTACAGCTGGGGCTGGGCTCTCCCAGGGTAGCCAAGCCCCAGGGGCTGGCCTGGCTGCACACAGGGATAATGGGGGCAAGAAACTGGGGTTTTTGGAGACTCCTGCTTGGTGTTGCAGGGGAAGGCAGGCAGTTCTGTGTTCAGAAAGCAAGGTGATGGGAACTCCAGGGAGCAGTGAGTAATTGTCAGGGTTTGGGAGACTTGCTCTGTTCTGCTGCTGGGGGAGAAAGCAGAAGAGACAGTTGTCTCCTGCTTTCCCCTCGCAGAAAGAGTACAAGGTTTCCTGGGGGTTCCTCAGACAACCCCCCTGAGTACATCTTGTTTTGCTGAGCTAATTGCTTTTGCTTCCTCGGGAAGTGCTGCCTGAGCCCCCATAGCCACCCTGCACTGCCATCACAGCCCCCAGGCTCCTCAGGAGCTCCTCTGTGCATTGCTAACCCCAGCCCCTGCAGGAGTTGTGTGGGACTGGCACAGTAAGGGGTGGATGAGTGTCTGTGTCCTGGTGGACTCTTGGCCCCTGAGCTGTGAATTAGAGCCACCTTAGTGCAAGGAGCCTGGGTCTTAGTCTGGGTGGCCATGGCACTTGTTCAAACCTCCTCTCATTGCTTCACCTAGTGGGACCATGAGGATGGCCATTGTGGGACACCAAAAAATTTGGGACAAAGCCTAGGCAACAGCCTGGATTAGCCGTGGTGGAGCCTGCAATGAAGATACCCCAAAAAGAAATACTGGTCAGTCTGAAACTTGGAGGCTGTTGAGGCTGCAGAAATCCCTGAAAAGGAAGCTGTATGTCTGGTGTAGGTTTGTTTTGCCACATAGAGCCATGTCATGTGCCTGTCCCATGTGCTGCAGGCGGGGACAATCCCCCAGCTGTTCTGAGCTAAAAATAGGAAAAGCCCCCTGTGTAATCATGGCTTAGGTCAACTGGAAACAAAGCACTCCAGCTGCTGTGTGCTGCTCTCCATCACGACTTGGGAGGACAGGAACCCACCAAGCTGTGGCTGCAGGGATGAGAACAGTGCTCGAGGAGTAGGAAGCAGCTCAAGGGTCTGAAGCCTGGTTAATTCAAAGCACAGCCCCACAACCCCACAACACTTAGGATAACAAACAGCCTAATACCGACAACCAGAAAATAGCCCAGCCTCCAGACTCCCCCTGCCCTCTCCCCAGGATTGGGACTGCAGCACGTGGGAGCTGAGGGATGTAAAGCCCTTGAAGCATCAGGACTTCCTCCAGAATGCAATTATAGGCTGAGAGCAGGGAGACAGTGGTGAATTCTTGGGGTGGTCAGCAGCTTGTTGTGTGACCACAACTGTACCACATCTCCAAGATGTGGCTCAGTTCCTCCTCCTAAGAAATGTGTGACTGCTGGAAACCATGTGATAGAGGCAAAGAAAAGTCACTGTATGAAAAGCAGAGCAAGGTCTCAAACCACTGATGGGCAGAAGATCCTCCCCATGAGGGAGCAGCCTGTGGCTTCTTAAATACAAGAGATTAAACAGTTTGAACTAAAGAAACATACACTATTCAGACCCAGCTCCTTGTTGAAGTGAGGCACATGTACCATCAATCACCACCAGCTGCTCCTGACTTGAAAATACAGCAGCTCCTCATGTGGGTGGGAAAAATGATCTCCAGCACTGTACAGCTTTTGTGAATCCTACTGCTGCCTCCTCTGTCTTTGAAAGAGCCAGGGTCTTCACTCTGCAGTGCACTTACTGTGCTTACAGTCTGGTCTAAATTAAGTTCAACTCTCAGTGTTCATTTGTTACCTTTCTGTTTCCTCAATGTGTTTGCAGTGATGCACAGAGATAGTTTGAAACAGATTTTACTGCAGGCATTTATCAGATCAATCAGATAACATCCTGATGTCCTGGTTGCAGGCAGAGATAGGATTTAGATCAAGTTTCTGGCTGAGCACCTGTGTCTCCTGTAGGTAAGAGCAGGCCTGGTAATGTCTCTGCAGGGAGAATCCCTGCACCATCCAGCTGTGGGGAGAAGAGCTGGCCCTGCCTGTTCACTTAGAGCTCTGGGCTCTCTTGCATCAGCATGGATAAGTTACTGCAGTCATGGTAACTTGGGCTTACCTTTGGCATTACCTTTGCCCTATTTTGCACTTATGTCATTGCAAACACCCTTTCAAAGTCCAAGCCAGGTTTTTACAGATGCCCCTACCCAGGAGGTTGTGACTCCCTGAACTGCAGGGGTCAGAGCTGTTGTTATCTCTAAGGACCAGGGATCAAAGCTGAGTATTACCATCCTGCTAAGTGTGTTTATTCCCATATATAGTATTGGCACTGCAGTCGTGTCTGGAGTTCCTCCTTGGAAGCAGAGGCCCTCCGCTGGGGACAGACAGCCCCAGAGGCAATCCAGACTGGCTCTGATAGCATTCATCAAGCCTGGCTGGGTCAGGAGCCATCTGAATTTTGAGGAGGGGGTGTATTCCTACCTGGTGGAGATAATAATTTCATTTCATCTCAGGTTTGTGACAAGAAACAGTTTAGATAACTATAAGGCAGCAGGTGTCAAAGCTTGTGATTGGTGGTATCACCAGTGCTTCAGATTGTGGTTGATTGCAAAAGGGTGAAAAGAAATAGAAATAACACATCTGTTTAGGGCACCCAAGCCAGCACTGAAACAAGAGAGCTACAGACAAGTGGAGACTGGGAAGCTGTTCCCAGAGAAAAAACATCCCAGCAGCCTGTGCCTAATACTCCCACTGATGTGACAGAAAAGTGATGGGAGCACTGAGATGAATTCTTCCATGTATCTTAGGTACAGACTCTCCTCACATGGCTGAGCACATTGTGTTATAGCATTATTAATTGCTTTGACTTGGAAGAAACAGAAAAAAATAATCTTTAATCTAAGATACTTTATCTTTTCCAGTGTATTACCTTTTCCTTGGTATCTACTACAGCTGGAGCAACCACATCTACACTACCAGGAAAAAGGTCATTAATCAGCAACTTCCTTCAACTTTTCTGCAACCATGTGCATGTTGCACTTTGAAATATATCCCTGACAAATTAAAAGAAGTGTTGGAATGAGTCCATGGGAAACATAAGTTCAGTAACCAGATCTGTAGTATACAACATCTGTCAAGATAATGTGATCTCTCAGCAGCTTTGATGTGGTGGAAGGGGGCCACTGAGTTCCCCTGAGAAAGTTTGCCTCCATTCTCTCTATTAATTAGATCTGTAGGCAGCCTCAGCACAAAGATTTTCTAAACCAAAACCCTGGGTGCATGAACAACTGAATGGATCCTTGAAAAGGCACAGTTACTGAACATCACTCAGTTCCCAGATTCCCTAGAAGTGTGAAGCCCTTTGGGCTGAAAGTTCTAATAAATGTGCCTTTCTTGTGGAGCTCCAGGCTCACAGGGAGAGAAGAGTTAAAGGAAATGTCCCCTCTCCTCTGAACAGGGCCTTGCAGGAAAGGCAGCGATCAGAGCACAGATAGTTGTGCCTTGATCAAAGCTCCCCCTCACTTCTGGCAGACCAGGCAGTGGGAAGCAGAGCTGTCTCCTTCCTGAAATGATGCATTTGGGGCCAGCAGCAGGGAGAAGGCAGAGGGCTGGACTCCACCTCACTCAGCATCTTCTCCAGGCAAAGCTGGGGCAGCTTTGAAGGGAATGCTGCAAGAGCCCTTTTCGTCCTCTGGACAAGTTGAAGGATGAGGAATAACCTGGCCCTTGCACAGGGGAGGAGCAGCCCCATCTCAGAGCAAGGAAGCAGGAACAGAGCAACAATTCTGTCTGGTGCCTGCTCTGTGTTGGTGACGTAATGCCCCAGGTCAGAAGAAGTGGAGGGATGGGCTGGAGTCAGATAAATTGCTCTGGAAATGAGGGCCTGGGCCAGACAGTGGCCAGCCAAACTTTTCTTGGGTATTTGTCCTGGCTGTTTAGAAACACAGAGTTGCCTCCTTGCCCCTGGCAGCCCTGACTTGGCATCATGGGCTCCCTTCTCATGATGCAGGTGACACTAGGCCCTGTCCCTGTACTGCTGTGCAATATGGCATTTCTCTGCCCATCTCCACAGTCCCAAGGTTGTGGTTATCCAGCCCCACACCTTTTTTCCTCTGGCTCAGCCCATGGATCACTTCCTAGGAGAGATTATTGAAGTGCGAGCCTATCTGGACTACCCTGCTATACCTCCTTGGGGAGGGCTTTCTCAGCTTCTCTTGCTACACATATCCACACATATCAGAGCTGGAAATGGGTTAGCTGGGAAAACAGGGGGCAGCTCTGCTACCTCCCATCTTATGCACCACTGAACTGGGAAAAAGAATCTGCTCAGAGACTGCCACCCCATTTCACATGGCTCAGTGCAGAGACAAACAGGAGCACAAAGCAGGGGGTGAACCCTGGACTACGGTAGGATTTGAAGGCCAGAGTCTCCAGGGAAGGAGGTGTTGCTGTTGCAGCAGCAGTACAAAACATTGTATGTGAATAAGGAATTTAGAAAGGGCAGGAGAACTCTGCAGACTGAGGAGCCTTGCTTCAGGGTGTTCATGTTCAGGCAGTCCCCATGTGACTGGGAGTGCCTGTCCCTGTGACTTCTCCAGTACTGTCCCCCATGGGAAATGTGCTTTGCTCTTCAGGCTTAAGCAGCTTCTGGGGTCATACAGGGTGGCTGCCTCCAGGGACTGCTGTCCCTGTGGCTGGAGCACATGCCACGCATGTCAGATGGCCACTGACTCATTTTCCATGCCTGGACAGGGTGTCCTCACTGAGCTCACTGAGGAGCCTATGCCTGCCATGGCCAAAGCCTCCTCAGTCTCTGAGAGTGACCAGAGGGATGAGTCAGTAGAGGATGGAGCCAGAGCATGAGCAGTGTTAGTAGAAGGGCAGCTCCTGCATCTGCACCATGGTTACCTGGGCAAGACTATGTCTGTTAGTTGGACATGAGCATCATCATGTCTTATCACGCTGGGGCTGGTGTTTCTCCTCAGGAGAGCTGCTGGTGAGGTATAATGGAAGCAGCATCCTGAAGGATGAATCGTATCACAGAGAATTCATCCATGAGCTACCTAAGAATTCTGGAAGGAGCTGTTGCTTGCTGAGACCATGTGAAGGAAGAAAAACCATTGCAAGCAGGAGAAGCTGGAGCAAGGCTTGGAATGGAAACTCAGCTAAAATATCCAAGGCAGTATATCCTACTGCTCAGCCTGTATCTATGAGGGCAGAACCTGGGACCAGGAAAAGTCCTAAGGAGAAGTAAATTAGAGAGAAGTTTAGCCTGGGACCTTGCTGTGCTTTCCCTCTCATTTCAGGTTCCTGAGCTCCAGGCAGGGACAGTAGTGGCAGACAGACTGTCACATTGATGTCCCTTCTCTTAAGTAAGCAGAGGGGCACTTCTGCTGTCCCCTGTCCCTCCAAGGAGACCCGTGCCACCTGTGGGGAACCTGCTTAGTTTAACATACCTGTGTGGTATCCAGAGACAGCGGATGAACATCCACCAGCAGCACCTCTGTGCTGTGAATGCTTTGCTCCTTGTGAATGGACCCCTCCCACCCTGTCTCCATATTCTGGTAGCTGGGGAAGTGCTGATGCAGCTCCTGTCTCATTGCATGTCCCAGCTGCTACAGCAGCAGCTGCGTACAGGGAGTTGTGGTAGCCCAGAGTTGTGGCAGCAGTAGTGCATTCTCCCTGTTAGCAGGTGAGGGATGCTGGGCACATGTGGTGGAAAGGAATACCAGGGAGCTCTGCAAGCACTGGCCCAGAAGAACTGGAAACACAGGGGGATGCAGACAGGGTGGCTTCATGTCTGGTTCACCTTCTCAAGTCTGTCAACCCAGGAGCCAAGAGCGGACGAGGCCTGTCAGTTCTTCTGGCAGAAATCCTCGTCTGAGAAGCACAGGAGAAGCCCAAATGAGCAAAGAGTAGATGAATAGCCTGTGAGTCAGTATCCCTGCTGTCCCTGCTTGGCCAGAGCCCAGGGCGTGGGAGAGAGGGAGGCAGAAGGGCTGGGGTGTAGAATCTGTCTGGCTTTCATGCTTACTGACTTACTTGTGGTCTGCAGTTTTATTTTTCCTTACAGGACTTGGTTCAGTGCTCCGGTAATTCTTGTGTCAGGCACAGAGTCATTCAGATGTATAAGAGTACTGGATAATGTCCATGTCCTGGCCATTGCCTACCCCTTCTCTCAGGGGCAGGAGCTCCTCCAAGGGTGCTTGGGGCAGGCAGACCCCTCTCTAGACGTGCCAAATGAGTGTCAGCTGTCCTGGGTAAGTCCAGGACACTGCCCTGAGTGCCCGGGGTTCTGTGTGCAAGGGTTCACGGCCTGCCCCTGTCACCTCTGCCACAGTGTGGGAATAGCCCCAAGCAAACCAGGCTCCCTGCCAGCATGCAGTGGGCCAAGAAGAGCTGAGTTTGGGCACTAATTGCATCCCTTACCTGGAGCTGAGATGACAGAAGTCTCAACTCTGCTGTAGGCACTGAAGGATGCTCTAAGAGCATCAGAGCTGCTGGTCAGGACATGTGAGGGGAAATGAGCCTTGTGTTAGGCACATGGTTCTTCCATGCAGATTACCTGTGATCCTCCTCATTGCAAGTCTCACCACTCTGGGGACCCCCTGATTCCACTCAGCCCATGTGGGGCCCCAAAGCTGTCTAAGACAGGACCAGACCCAGAGCTACCTGCCAAGGCTTGGAGATGGCTCATGGGCCATTGTGTCTGCAGAGGGAAAAGCCAGGAAAGAACCAAATGAAAAGGGAAAAGGGTTTAAAATGCAGGAACAGGGACCAGAAAGATGTCCCAGAAAACAGAGCATCCCCACCAAGCTCATCATTCCCAGAGTCGATGTATGCTGCCCTGTCCAGGGCATGTGCTCTGTCTAGGATATCCAAGGATGAGGAAGCAAGGAAAAGTCCCACAGTCTCTGTGTCTTCCCTTACCCAGCCACTGTGGGATACTGGGATTGACAGACCTCCAGTCAAACCCAGTTCCATCTCATTTCAATTTTCATGAGGTAATTTTCATTTTAAAAGCACCCCTGGAATTACATTGCTTTCAGAAAATGTTTGGCCTTGGTGCTGCTGGCCTCCAAGTTCCTGGTGAGACCAAAGGAAAATGTGTCTGCAAAGCCTGAGGAATATTTATCAAGTTGATTTTGAGTTTAGTTCATTAGCAATTACCTTGATTTGTCTTCCCCATTCTTGCCAATTTACCAGGGCAACGTCTTGGAAACTTGCCTCATTTGGAGAGAACAGGATGTAATTAGCCAGATAATCTACTGATTCCCCTGTCAACCTCTCTGTGCCCAGTCCCAACACACGCAGTTGCTGTGCAGGCTGGATCAGACCTGATTTCTGGTGCTGTTTATGCACTTAGTGCCACACAGGCAGGAATTAAGATGTTGTCCTGCCCTCAGGCAATGACAAATCCACCTCTTGGATCACTCCTCAGGCTGTAACCCCCGGACTGAAACCATCTGGGAGCTTTTATTCTGGGGTTAGTTCCTCTGCCAGGGCAACAGAATTCCCAAGGGTATGCAGATACCTATTTTTGAAAAGGATAAGGATTATTTACTTCCCATGGGCAGTTCATTTCTATTTTCTTGCTGTGTCCATCCTTGATGCTTTTTTCCAGACCACTAGCTAAGGTCAAGCAACTCTGCTGCAAGTTGTGGCACAGCAAGGGCTCAGTCACAAGTCACCAGGCACAGATGGTACCACCTAAGTGATGCCTGAACATTTTAACTGCTCAGGGAAATTTCAGGGAATACCCAATGCTGCAGAGTCCTTCAGGAGACAGAGGAGACTGTTTTCTACATCAGTCCTGGATCTGCAATTCAATCAGTGGAGAGGAATCCTGCATGGTGCCTGTTAAAGATTTCTTCCCTTTACTGAAGACCTCTCAGCAATGTCACGGGGGCTATACAGCACTGTCCTTGATATTGGGGCAGTGCTCTATGTCTGCAGTTAAGAGGTGCCTCCCTTAATTTCCCTCCCTCTGCCTATACTGTGTGCCTTGGACAGATAAGCACCAAGTGCCACCTTCCGCCCTTGGGAGAGGCCCTGCCACAGAGGTGGGGGTGCAAATGCCCTGTGTTTCTATCAGACCACAACTGAATTTGAGACTTTGAGTCTTCAGCTTGTCACCCAGTAGCAGATGACAGCAGCGAGGACCAGAGCAGGGTGTCACAGTGGGTCAATTTGTGGGGACTGAGGGAAAGCAAGAGAGGCCGGTGAGGTGGCAGAGCAGGTGCTGTCAATACCTGTCCCATGTGGAGAAGAGCAGCAGCGTGACAACGGGGCAAGGCAGCGAGCACCAGCTCCTGCAGCAGCCAGCACGGGAAAAGGCTGTCCTGCTGCCAGGCTCAGGGCTCTCCATAGCCCTTCTGCTGCCATCCAGTTAGGAGCTCCCTAGGGAGGTCTTTCAGCCTTTCCCTGGTTTTGAATGCAGGGTTATCACACAGCTTTTCCTCGGTGACAATTGAGCCGGTGACAGTGCTGTGTGAACTGTGCCAGGCAAGTCTCGCAGCCCTGGGACGGGCGGCAGGGAAAGGCAGCAGATGAACCCAGCGGAGGGCAGGTTTTCTGTGCTGAGGGCTGTACATGGCCCATCCCTTCTGAGGACCAGGATAGTACTGAAACACAATCAAAGCTAAGCGAGGACGGAGCCTGGGCTGGGGCAGGAATGGCTAGAGGGGATCAGGACCCATGGAAGTGACAGTGTCCGAGCAGGGGGACAGCCAGACACCAGCACTGCAGCATCCCAGCTGCTCCACCAAGCTGAGGGGAAGAAAAATGCCACCCCCACCCTCAGAAACCACGTCTCCTTTCATCCCATCCGCTGTGGAAGGGTCTCTGAGCGGGCTCCGAGGGGTCCCTCAGGGGCTGCGGGTTTTGGGGACAGCTTTTTGATGGCAGGTGTGAGCTGTGCGCTGACGGGCTGCTTCACATCAAGGCTGTCCTTTGCAGGAGGAGCGTCTGGACATTTGGGAACGCAGCACAAACACGACGCTGCTAGGAAGTGTATGAGAAAACATCACTGCTCCCAAAACCAGACACCACCAGGGTGACACCAAAGCACTTCTGACACCCCAAGGCCACCTGGGGCTGTCTGTGGGGACATTCAGGCCTCCCCCAGGCCGGGTCCCGACCGTGCCCGGCCATGGCAGGGAACTGCGCTGCTCCTCCTCCGCTCCTTCCTCGGGGGATGGCGATGAAACGCCTCTCCCCGCTCCTCAGGCCGTCCAACGGCGGACCTTCGCCATAGAGGTGACGCCGGGAAGAAGGAGATGATGGGGAGGCAAAGAGCAGCCCTCGCCCCGCTCCCGCCCCGTTCCCGCCCCGTTCCCGCCGGGACGCGCCGCCCCGCGCTGTTGTGTCCCCGCCGGGCGCCCGTTGCCGCTCCCGTCGCGAGCGGAAGCGGAAGCGGCGGCGGCCGCGTGCGGCGATGGCGGCCCGCGGTACCGCGCGGCGCGGGGCGGGCGGGGGGTCTGCCCGCGGCCCCGACCCGCAGGAGGAGCCGCCGCCGCCGCTCCAGGCCGTGCTGGTCGCCGACAGCTTCAACCGCCGCTTTTTCCCGATCTCCAAGGACCGGCCGCGGGTGAGAAATCCCCTCTGGGTGCTGCTGCCTGCGCCGCGCCGGTGCCTCCGGGGCCGCCTGTCCGGTGTGCACTGTCCCCGGGAGGCCGGGGTGCGCAGGGAGCTGGCGAGAGATCGGGCTGGGTGGGGAGGGGACGAGGCTTCTCCCGCCCTCCTGCGCTCCGGCAGTTCTCGCCCGCAGGAGTTTGTATCCCCCGCTGGAGAAGCGGCGAGGATCGATCGCTGTGTCGGGGCTCTCCTCTTTTCCATGTGGCGTGGCGAGCTGCGCTATCGGCTCCTCGTCTGCGGCTGGTGCAGGACTGGCAGCGGGTTTGGACAGGCTTGTTTCTGATAAAGGAAAGAAACGAAATCTTGGCCCTTGCCAGCTGTAATGCGTGAAAGAATATGGCCAGAAAATGGGTGGGCATAGTACTTTAATTATCCGTCTCAAAAGGCTGAGTGTTAAAGGCTTCTGGAGACTTTAGGTCTGAGTAATTATTTCACCTCGTTTGCTGATTAAGTGTTGGTGGTGCTTGTAATTATACATGCAAGCTCAAGCCTGAAATGGAACAGCACCAAAAATGAATTAAGGAATGGTATGCCATCACTCAGGTGTGACTCAGTAACTCAGTTTAATAAGTGTGTGTTGAATCTCAATTCAAGAGAGTACTTACTTCACTTTATGTTGGGGTTTCATTCCCCTTTTTTAATTCTGGACACTCATATTCCTGTGGCTTCATCATTCATGTCTGACAGGTTTTTCTTGAAGCAGTTAAAAGCCTGAGTCAGGGAATCAGCACTTTTCTTTTCCAGTCTCTGTCATTTATCTGAGTTTTCTTGAACAGTTTTCAGTGATAACTTCACTTGTTTATGCCTTCCTTTCTGAACTGAAAATTTGCCCCTAAAAGATCAGAAATTAGCTATTACTGTTTAGATCAAGTCTAAAAGATTTTTATAAAACCTGGTGGAGCAGTTGCTTGTGTTATGTTTCTGGTACTATTGATGTCATTAGATCCCCAAGTTGGAAGGGGCTGTTGCTGATGTTGGGGTACTGAGTGTTTGTTCAGCTATCTCTATGGTGTTTTGTTTTTTTTTTTCAGGCTCTTTTACCTATGGCAAATGTGGCCATGATTGATTATACCTTGGAGTTCCTAACAGCAACAGGAGTAGAAGAAACCTTTGTTTTCTGCTGTTGGAAGTCAGCTGAGATAAAAGAGCATTTGCAGTAAGAATCTCTTCTTTTCTTTAGTTTTATCCTGGAAAGTATTTGTCTGCCCTCCAACAAGCCTCAAAGGTCTCACTGATTCGTATGAAAACTGTGAGACACCCTTTCAGCAGTGGTCTCCCAGCATATCTCAGAAAGGACTGTCCCTGCGGTGTAGGAGGGTGGTTGTGCAGTGTTAGAAGGGTTGAGTGTTGTGGGATTGCTCCTTAGCTCCCCTTCTGAATGTACCTGAGCCTGGCAACAGCGGGCTCACTGTCACAGGATGCTCCTCACACCCCCTTACAGGTGTGGCACGCACTGGGACACTGTGTCCTAATGCGTCTGTGGGAACAGCCTCTTTATGCTCTCCTGATGTTTTTTTTCCTTCCAGGAAATCCAAGTGGTGCCGGCACACGTCTCCCAACACGGTGCGCTTTGTCACCTCGGACCTGTACCGCTCCCTTGGGGACGTGCTGCGCGACGTGGATGCCAAGTCCCTTGTTCGTTCTGACTTCATCCTGGTCACTGGCGACGTGGTGTCCAACTTCAATATATCCAAAGCCCTGGAAGAACACAAGTAGGTGCTGGAAGAGTGAATGCTTGCCTGGTGTGCTGAGACTGCGGTCTGTAGCTCTCTAAGGAGTGTTCTCATAGTTCTGCCCTCCTTTTTCAGGTTGCGTCGTAAGATGCAAAAGAATGTGTCCGTGATGACGATGATATTCAAGGAGTCCTCGCCTGGCCACCATGCCAGGTGCAAGGAGGATGACATTGTTATTGCTATGGACAGTGCCACAAACCGTGTCCTTCACTACCAGAGAACGCAGGGGCTGAAACGATTCCGCTTTCCTATGGTGCGTCTGGAGCCTGGCAGGTGGAAAAGGGCTGTGGTAGTGAGGCAGCCCACACAAGGAGATCCTCCTTGAATGAGGGCTGGGGACCTGTCCTAGCTGCTCCTCTTGGAGGAGCAGATGATAGGAAGTAACTTGGGGTAAATGGCTTTTCCCCCCCTTGATCTTTATTTGAGGCTTGGTGAAATCATGCTGGGACACACATGTTTGTGCCTCATTCCGGTTTGAGCATGAGGCAGATGATTTCTCAGAGTTCAGGTTTTGACCTTTATTTCCTTTCCATGATGTAAAACAAGGGAGGGATATTATTTGTGATATCACAGGGGCTCCCAATTTGGGTTGCATATACCACTACCATACATAGACCATTTTTACCAAATCATTTAGGTTGGAAAAGAGCTCTGAGATCCAAATCCAACCTTTGATCACCACTTTATTAACTAGACCATGGCACATCCAGTCATTTCTCAAACACCTCTAAGGGTGGGACACCAGCACTTCCTTGGGCAGTCCATTCCAGTGTTTAACAACCCTTTCCTTTTTGAAGTGTTGTTGAACCTGACATGGGGTGGAATTACAAGTCCTTTTACCTGTTTGTTCACCTAATAACGTAGTAAATGCTCTCTAAATGTCTGTGAAGACCCTTTCTCCATGAGATAGATGGACCAGTTTCTTTCTTCAACTCATAACTAAGGCTGTGATTGTATATTTTCATCCCCAAATCGGTAATCAGGAGGTTATTTCATGTCTTCAAATGGAAGTACAAACCACCATAGGAAACAAAAAAGGAAAAACTAAAAGAAACAAAATGCAGCAATGCAAAACTGACCCCCAGCTGTAAAAATTGTATTTGGATTTATCAGTGGGTTTTTTGTACAGTTGTAGTTCCCAGAGTCTGAGGTAAGGAGCCTCCTGGAGGAAAAGTGATTGTTGGAAGTATAAGGTGTTTCTGGGAGACCTGCACTGTGTAGAGGCAGGGGCAGTCTCTGCTGGCTGACACTCAGCTCTGTGTATGGCCAGTCTGTGCCTGCTAGATTGGGTCTAGTGTAGACTGTAGATTTCTCTGATCCTCAGAGCTTCAGGTAGTTTAATAATTCAGTCAGTACTGCCCCTGGCTTATAGAAGGCTTTTGGGGTTCGATACTGCATGAGGCACTCAGGTCACCTGAATTTTTTCTTCTTTCAGAGTCTGTTCCAGAACTCTATTGAAAACGTCGAGGTGCGCCATGACTTGCTGGATTGTCATATCAGCATCTGCTCTCCACAGGTGAGCTCTGCCCTTCCAAAGGTCCAAAATTCAGTCTGCACTGCTCCCTTGGTAGTGCTGGTGTGCAGGGCGTGTGTGGCCTGAGTACCAGGTCTGGGAAACAGAACAGGCTGAGCTGAGGACCTGGGTGATCATGTGGTGCTGCTGTGTGGAACACATGGGGGCTCAGTCTGTTTCTGGCATCCACTGCTCAAGCCCAGGCAGAACTGCATGGTGAATGCATCCAGAGACTGGCTGATTTGGTACAGAATGAAACTGTTTCAGGAAATAAGTTATTTCCCTTTGGATATAATACCATCTGTGGAGCAGAGGTGGTGCCTGTGCTGTGGAGAAGTGTCAGTACTTTTAACCTGGTACCATGTTAGGGTAACATTCAGGGTTATTCCAGCTAAGGCTTTCTAACATATCTTCCAGATCTGATAAAGTTTGTCTGCAGCCTTCCTTTGGAAGTGAAACTACAAAGTAAGGCTGGGAAAATTGCTTGGAAATGCTAAAGCAATGTCTTGCCCCTTTTGAAAATCAGAATCTGTTCATGGGTTCTGGAGGAATAGTAGGGTGAGGAGACGGGAGTGTCAATATTCTTAGCAGAAGGAGTCAGAGCTTTGTTCAAGGCAGGACCATCACTTTCCTATATTGTATAACTTGGCTCTACCTATAGTATTTCCATGTACTTTATTCCTGGCAGGTGGCTGAACTGTTCACAGACAACTTTGACTACCAGACACGGGATGACTTTGTGCGTGGCCTCTTGGTGAATGAGGAGGTAAGGGGAGAGGGTTGTTACAAGGGAGATCCTGTTACTTTTCCTTAGAGAACCCTCTGATGTGCTTCTGCCTGTCTGCCAGGTCCTGGGGAACCAGATCCATATGCATGTAACAACAGAAGACTATGGTGCTCATATATGCAACCTGCTGATGTACGAAGCTGTGTGCTCTGACATCATCCGGCGCTGGGTTTATCCTCTCACTCCAGAGATGAACTTCACTGATGACAAGAACCAGAATTACACCCACTCTAAACACAACATTTACCGAGGGGTGGATGTGAGCCTCGGCCACGGCAGCGTGCTGGAAGAGAACGTGCTCATCGGGCAGGGAACGGTCATTGGCAGCAACTGCTCCATCACCAACAGTGTTATTGGGCAGAACTGTAGGATAGGTGAGTGCAGGAGTGGGGAATGTGCCAGGCCAGGGCACACATTTGCTGGAATTCAGTTTTAAAAGCTTTGCACTGATAGCGGATGATAGGTGGGCACTGATTAATTGCTAATGGGGAGAAGGGAGAAAAGCTTGGTTTTCCAGCAGAGAAAATAGATTAAAGTTTCCAGGGTACCATAATGAAGCTGGAAAGTACTTCATGCAAATGAGTTTTTTCAGCAGCAGAGAATGCATGACCTTTACTGATCTACAGTTATCAAACACCACCATCCTGCCAATGAGGGACATCTGTCCCCATTTTCATGAGCTGTTTCTTCCCCTGTCGTCTAACATCCATCATGCATCAAGGGGATTGGGAGTCAGTAAGATGTAAGACTTAAGTAAGCCAGTAAGACTCAGCAGTGTCAGAGAGCACCAGACAGCCTTCCTCAACATATTTGTACTTGGTGGTGTATAACAGGTGATGAAGTCACTTTGGATGGAGCTGTTCTGTGGGACCGAGTGCACATAGCAGATAACGTGGAGATCCACCATTCTGTTATCTGTGATGAGGCTGAAGTGAAGGAGAAAGTAAAGCTAAAGCCCCGCTGTGTCCTCTCTTCTCAGGTGAGCTGATTTTTGTCTGTTCTGCTTTCTGCCTCTCCTGTACTATTCCAGAACACAGGACTTCCCCAAGCCTTTTTGCAGAGGTGGAGACTGTGCTACTGCTCCCACCCTTTTCTTCCCTTTGCTTGGCTGGGGCAGTATAGTGTGGAAAGTTGCAGTGCTGGTGTCTTCAGTTACACTTAGTGACAGTTTGTCTGCAGCTGCTGGGGCAGTCAGAGTGTTTTTCATTAAGATGTGTTTCATATATTTTCAGGTAGTAGTAGGTCCTGGCATCACTCTCTCTGAGGGCACAGTGATCTCTCTGCACCCCCCAGATGAGGAGGAAGAGGACGATGACCAGTTCAGTGATGATTCTGGTGTGAACAAGGAGAGCAAAGTGAAACTGAAAGGTATGAGAGTCTCTGTCTCCATGCACTAAAGATATGCAGAAGGTTTTTTCTTCCATGATCTTTTGCAGTCTTTACCAGTGCTTCATGATCTTTTGGGGTCTTTACCAGCACCTTTCCAGACACTACAGTGCCAGGGTGGAGCTTAGAGCTGCATTCAACCTGGAACCTATGGGTTTTCATCAGGGCAATCAAGGATATTTAGCTGAGTCTAAGGGCTTTGTCCTTGTAAAGTACTGATGCTACAGCGTGGGTTTGTCAAGGGATCTAAACATGGTCTGCCAAATGTTTCTCCTCTAAGAAGGAGTAAGTCACTTGTCAAGGCATGTGAGAAAATGAAAGCTGAAATCCATGTGCATCTGCAGGAATCCCAGCTCCCTCTTCATGAAGTCTCTTTAGGAGCAGTAACATGCAGGTTATACGGTCTATTTCAGGTTTGCCTGTAAGCAGATCTGCTACAACTCTGATTGCTGGTTCTTTTTCAGGTTACAATAAAAAGGATGTAGGCTCAGAGGGCAGAGGCTATCTCTGGAAAGCAGATGACAAGAATGAAGATGATGAAGAAGAGCAGAGGCAAAGCCTATGGGGTGAGGAAAAGTTTAGTGTGGTCACCTTGGGCTGAGCAGACAGGTGTGTGTTTGGGACACGAGGCAAGTGGCATGCTGGTGATTGTATCCAGAGGAAGACCTGGGAAGCAGGTGAAGCAGACTGGCTCCAGATAACAGCTATGTGTGGAGGGAATGTGAGAGTTAAAAGCAGGTCATGGACCAGATTCTCTGTACCTGTGCTCTGTGGAAGGTGTTTGTTAGATAATTGCTTCACACTAACACACAGAGCTATCTGTGCTGGGAATGCTGCACTATGGGACACCAGGCCCTCCCTCAGATGGGAATATGCTTTGGCTATTCCAGGTGCTGCTGGCTTTCTTCCTGCCAGTGGCAGTGTCTGCTGACATTGCTCCATTGTGACTCAGCAGTTTGCACAAAATGCAGTTACTTCTATCCGTGTCCTTTGCTGTCTGCCTGCAGACTTCCAAAAAATCCCATTATCCTCGTGCCAGCTCTAGTGTTCCCTCTGCAGCAAATCTAATCATCTGGACCTGTAAATAGAAGCTTCCTTTCAAGGACAGATAGTTGCTGACTTGGTTGGGAAGTCCCTGGTACACCTGGTTCCTCATGGCATATGATCGTTGCAGCTTTTGAGTGCTGAATGCTGCATCTTGTCCTTCCTCAGGCCCAGCTATGCATTCAGAGGAAGAGAGTGAATCTGACAGTGACCTGAGCATGGGCTCCGAGGAGCCAGACAGTCGGGCAGCTTCCCCTCAGCTGGATGACATCAAAGGTGAGATGGGCTCTGAAGAACAGTGATTCTGTAGATACTGCAGTGTGTGAGGTTTGTGCTGCATTCTCTGGATGTATTGGAAAATTTGTGCACCTCTGTGATATGTTTCCTGATCTCACTTCCTGCATTTTCTACAGAGTTCTTTAATATTCCCTGTATCACTGCTGGGTTAACCCAAGGCAGTCAAGGATGAGAAGCTAGCAAAGAGTCTCCATCTTTCTCATTCCTCATTACTGGACCTTCATAAAAGAGACCTCCCTGAGTTGTCTGTTTAAATGGCAGTATCATTGCCTAATTTTAGAGACTATGGGATGGTCCACTAGAGTTTCTCTGTATGGACATCTTAGTGCTGTAATCTTTCTGGAGAAATAAATGTTCTTGTAGGAGTTTCCTCTTTTGGCAGAGATGTTTTGGTTTTTTGTTTTGTTGTGTTAAGCTTACCTGGATTTGAAAGAGGTTCAGGCCAAATTGGAAAAACCCAAAAACTTTCTCATATTGGATTATAGCCTCAAAGGAAATGAAACCAATAAATTTTAGATTTGAATTAATACTTTCAGTTATGGGAAGATGAGGTTTGTCTGAGTAGGAAAGGCTAGATTGTGAAAGTATAACAGAAACTCTGCTCTAGAAGGCTGCAGAGGTAAATAGCTTTGTACTTGTTTCTGTGGATAGATCAATGACATGTAGTAGGTGGTTTCCTTTGTTTGAATTATATCCCACTATTTATAATTATAGTTGCTGTGGGTTTGTGTCAGCGTACAGAGAACAAATAAACATCTGTGTCAGAATGCTTTTTTTGTGAAGGGCATCATTCCTTCAGTAATGAGCAGTTTGGAGAATCTGTGCTTTTCCCTCGTATCTAACTGCCTGTCCTTTCTTTCATTAGTTTTCCAGAATGAGGTTCTGGGTACGTTACAAAGAGGTGAAGAAGAAAACATTTCCTGTGATAACCTGGTCCTGGAAATCAACTCCCTCAAGTGAGTTGGGGATGTCCTTAGGGATATTGTCCCTTATGCTGAACAGCTGGGATTGAGAGCAGGCATGTCAAAAGAGGAGAAACCACGTGAATGCCCATTGTTAGACATTTTGTCAGTATGGAGCAGGAAAAATGCAGCTTAGACATCATGACTGAATGACAGCAGGAGTTGATGGAGAGCACCAGCTGCACCTCTAGCATCCTTGGTGGTTAGGCTTTTCCTGCCCCCTCTCTGTAACAAGAGATTGAATTGCTGCTAAATAACTGTGGACTGAAGAGAAAAGGCCAGTTCTTGGCACGACTGTCTAGAAGTTCATGCAGGGTCTGTTGCTCTGGGCATTGCAGCATTCAGCCAGCTGCCTGCAGCTGGGGCTGTGCTGTGGTGTGACTTGTGCACAGTATTTTTACAGCAGCAAGTCTAGAACACATAATCAGAGTGCCTTTTATCTAGTGTTTCTCAAATCCAAACCTGTGTGCCTTCTTTTGTGCAAGAGCATTCCTGCAGCACTCTGGTAAATGTGAGGGTGCTGTCCCTGCAGTAGCTTGTTCCAATTGTGAAAACAGATTTTCAGGACTTACAGCCTTATGCAGGGTCTGATGCAATGCAAATGATTTTATTATCTGAATATCTGGAAAACGAAATAAATAAGAAATAGGTTGGGAATATGAAAATCAGATTTTCTACTCTATCTCCGTGAATAGGCACAGTCTGCAGAGATCAGACAGTGTGAAATGTTGAGGGTTTTTTGCCTTTTTCACTGTAGGTATGCATATAACATTAGCCTGAAGGAGATGATGCAGGTGCTCAGTAAAGTGATCCTGGAGTTCCCACTGCAGCAGCTGGATGCAAACCTGGACTCCCAGAACTATTTCTCAGCATTACTTCCTGTGAGTCCTGCTCCATTTGACTCTTCTTTGGGCTTGTCTTCTCCTAGTGTGTAACAGTCTTTCTGTGTGCCCTAGGTAGTTCCAGCCTGAGAAATGTCTTTTGTTTAAGCCTGGAGCCACTTGAACTCCTTGAGTTCATGAGCCTCTTTGTCTTCTATAGAAATAAAAATGAACTGAAACTGTTGTTCCTGTTTGACAGAGCTCAGCTGAGACTGTAGGTGTGGGAGCTCTACTTCAGTACCTGTGGTTGTTTCTGTTGCCTATGTGACACAGTAGAAGAGCATAATTTGGAAAAGAGAAAAGAGGAGGTCTGTTAGAGATGTCTTTACAGGCTTGCATTCCAGCAACCCTGTTCCAATCCATCTCAACTCCTGTCCCTGGGGCAATGGGGAGCACTCCTCTCCCAATGGGATCCTTTCCAAGGTCTTATTTTACTGCATACCATAATTGGTGCCAATTTTTTTTTCCAGCCAAATGCAAAGGCATTATATTGTTGTCTTTGTGCAAAGATAAAGTTCTGCTTTGTTGCTTGGGATATGGGTTGTATAGTTGGGTGTACCAATTTCAATTTCCTGCCTTATGGCAGACAAAACAGGGTAGGATCTGTTTTAAAAAGCAGGCAGTCTTCTCTTAATGGTTTTGTTCACCCAAGCTGAAGTCATTGTAGTATCTTTGTCTCCTTGTTACAGTCCATTTATGTGTTTGACTTCGCAAACTACAGATTCTGAAAATGCTCTTTCAGAATGAATAGGTCTGATGCATGTTTGGGACAGACTACTTTTTTTTATTAGGATTCTTTTTTTATAGGAGATTGAGAGGAACACTAGACTTCCTCATAATTCTTTCTCTGAGGAAGTATGTACTTTCAATTGATGGGAAAGGGTGGAAAACTAATTCTCCTTTGTGTAGGTGTAAGCATGCTACTTAATTCACCTTTTGGACATGTGGAGATGCCTTCTGCAGAAGACATCCATGGAAACTGATCTGTTCTTCAGATGGCTTAGTGAGATTTTCCTGCTCACTCTGTTTAAATTCTGCTTGCTTTTGTTCATTTTCCCAGACTGTTTTCTTGAATAGCATGTCCTGTCCTAGAAAAAGAGAATTGAAGGAGGAGGACCAAAGAAAATGTTGGAGCAGGTGTTAGATTCTGAGTGGAAAGCAGTACATCTAGACAACAGCTTTTGTGGAATTGGTAGCTATATAGGATGGGGTTTTTTTTATCCCAGCTGGGATATGGCATCTCTTGGTCTCCCAGATTAGGTCTTAACTGTAGCATGAGTGGGAAAGGAGAATTTCACTGCAGCACCCAGTCAGAAGATGTTCTAGTCTGGGATGAAGCATTAAATGCGTGAAGTTTTGTGCAATTGCCCCAAACCCCTAGAAGCTAAAGACAGTGGTAGTAGGTGAAGAGTTTCTCTGGGTAATTTTGTCCATATCTTTTTCATCAAAGGAAAGCTAATATTCATGTTCAGCAGCATAGAGAGCAACTCAGCTCGCCTTTAGTGAGAAGTAGTAATAATCAAAATGTGATGTTTAGAGTGGCCATGTGTCATGCCATTTGGCATTTGTCTAGGCAGGGAATTGTGTTCATTTATGAAATAAAAATTACCCTTAGATTTATTAAATAAAGCCAGGTGTCAAACGAATTGACCATCATGGCAGCATTTCTCCAGATTCTCCCTTGTAAAGAACAGCCAGGAAGTTTCTTAGAGAATCCTTCACTGTGTTCAGGATTGCTGTGCTGGCTTTCTGCACTGCATTCAACAGGAGCACAGTGTCCTGGTGAGGTACAGGTGTGTTCACTTGCACTCGTGGTGTCTGTCACTGTTACAATAACCCAGTATTTGGGGTGAGATGTACTCTAATAGATGTAATGACCCAGCCTTCAAAGGCTTATTGAACACATATCACTGTTCTTCTGAGGCAGCAGCTTTGTGTATTTACCAGCAGTGTTCTGCAAAGATCAGTTCTTCAGGCAGAAGTTGTACAGCATCTGGAACAGTGGCTTCTCTGCAGCTTGCAATTCCCTGGTTAGTAAAAAATATACTCCATTAATTTACTAATTCTTATTTACACTCTGCAAATCCCAAGCACAGGCTTGGTATAGGTTAGTACATAATAAAAGTAGTTGCTGCTGAAGTTTGCAGCTAAAACTGCCTCAGGCAATAGCAGTTTTGGGCTGACAGCTGCTCGTGATGGCGTAGTTATGGAAAAGTGTTATTTTGTGTGAGATGGGGCTACCTGCATTCTGAGAGAGATGGGTATCTGAAGCCCACTGAACCTTACAGACCTGTTTTATGTTTCTCACTCTCTTTGTAGCTCAACTCTGACCAAGAGATGCTGAAATAAGATGGGTTGCTTATGTAAAACCTATGGTAGAGCAGTCCCAGGCAGCTCAGGAGGGGAAATTGTGGGAATGCCATAGCTGTGATGTATGGTTTGACTTGAAACCACACTATGTGGTCTGAAGTGCTGGCCCCTGAGCATGAAGCTCTGAAGTGTTGCAGCAATTTTAGGAAACAAGCATCTGGTAAAGGATAGGCCCATGGGTATTTTTTTCAGATGAAACATGGAGGCTTGACAAATAGAAGTATCCAGTTTGATCTGTGTCAGGCATCTTGTTTAGCTGTTGTGCAAGTTGTAAAGCAGAGAAGGTGCAGGAACAGACCTTTCCTAGAACTATAGACCTTTCCCAGAACTAGGATTCTGTAATGGAGTGCATGTGAACACACTGGGATTGCTTATTTGCAGACCAAATGGATTTCTGCTGTCTCTGAAGCCATTTATGGTGATTAGCACAGATGCTGTTGTGGTCTAACTACCCCCACTAGCACCAGTTACAGTGCAGTGCATGTTCTCAACTTGACATGGTATATTTTTTCTTCTTTCCCTTTTCCATCAGCAGGCACACTGAATTGGGCCTTGGGGTGTGAGTATTTTCTGTATAAATAACCTGCTTTCAGAAACTCAATAGCTTCTGGTTAGGTTTATGCCTGCTTATTATTTAAAGGTGTTAATAGAAAGGTATTACAAAGTGTTTCTTAACCTGGAAAGAACTTTCCAGTAGCTTTACTGCAATTGAGGTGAAGATTCCAAAGAATAATAAGAATGGGGAGATGGTTGTAGAGGAGAGAAGAGTGTTTGGCGTTAAGCATTTTGCTAAAGTACCTCCTGAAATATGCCACAGAACCCTCTGTTGTTTTATTGTCATACCATGATGATCAGGATCTTTCTGTGCTGTTACTGTTGTCCCTTAAACCAGTCAGTGTACCACTGTACAGATGAGTTTGCTTGGACTAATCCCCTTCTTTGTTTCTGCTTGAGGCATGCAGATTCTAGCAGGGTTGCATAGCAGATGTGTCTGAAGAGGTGATGGGGTGCAGTACTACAGAGCAGATGAGCACTGTTTCCTAGCTGAGGCTAAATTTGGTAGTCCACACCAGCCTGGACTATCTCCATAGCTTGGGTTGTAGATCTGCTGTGTGTCCTGGAGCTCTCCGTCTTTCAGGTCTGCTACCTGTTAACAGTTACCCTGGAGGGTGTGATGCTGATTAACCCCAAATGTACGTGACTCAAAGCTTCTTCATCACACCCCAAGCCCCTCTGAATTGCCAGTTTCCCTTCAAAACAGACCAGATTTGTTCTGTAAGGAGACACTGATGAAGGCACAGCAGACCTGTGTATCTGTGCAGGCATGCCAGGGGTGTAGTTAAAAAAGATTAAATTAAAAAATATTTGGAACTCTGATTTAATTTCCTACAATGCTTTTGTAGGATGGTCAGGTCATGATGTGGCCAATGAAGAATTTTTGTATCTTATCCAAGTTCTGATACCTTTTAAAATTTTTATGGACAGGGATCTAAGTATTATCTCCTATCCCAGATTCAGGTCAGTCTGTGCTGCTTTGCAGAGCTCCCTGCTGCATATTTCCCAGATATGTACAACAAGGGAAAGAGCTGTGGGGGACTCAGAAATATTGTTTGAAGAGGTACCACTAAAATCGTTAAACTTAAGACTTAAGAAAAATAAGCCTTGGAGGAGAGAGAACAGCTAATAGTGTAAAAACTTTTTGCCCTTCATTCTTCCCACTCATTCCCTGCAGCAGGCTTCAGGATCCAAACAAGCCTGTAGGCACACAGCAAATGTGTGATTTGCACTTAGGGGCTGCTCTGACACGTTCCTGTTTTAGGGGTGGTTGTTTTTCACTGTTCACTTGTACTCAGCTGGTAATTAACCTGGCATTATCTTTTTCTATGTTTCCTTATTCGTCCTTCTGCTTTGAAGGAAAATTCCACTGAAATGTCAGCTGCTCTGTGGGGGGAGGCTCTGAATAGCATGTAGGTATCTCTCCTTATCAGTCTGCAGTGAGAGAAGAGATTTTGTTTGAGTACCACGCTCCATTGAACAACATTCATTGTAATGATCTGGTATTCCATTCAGAGAGGCAAAAACAAGAAAGCAAATATATATTCTGAAAGCTTAGTAAAACCATGTTCTGTCCTCACATGTGAGACTCAATATTATCTGTTTATTGGACAGAGAGGGTCAAATACCTGAAGTAGTCAGCTGAATAGTTTCATAAAATGCTTCTCTGGGTCACTTTCTTGGTGTAACCCAGCTGAGACACAGAGCTGAGTTCACCCATCCATCTCAGCTCTGGAACTCTTCTGTGTTTTCTCCCTGCAGCTGTTGAAGAACTGGACCCCATTGTTTAAGAACTACATAAAACGAGCATCAGATCACTTGAATGCCTTATGTGCCATTGAGGAATTCTTCTTGGAACATGACAGTCTCTGCACATCGATAGCTAAAGTGAGTATCCTCTCCCAAATCTATTTTTGCTAGATTCACAGTGGAATGCATCCTATTTACATCATCACCTCTCTGCTTTAAGGGAGAGAATTTTGGAATCTCGGTGGAGAGGGTGTGTAGAAAATCCATTTATAACAATTTCTTTAAAAAAAAATAGTTCTGTGTCTGCCTGTGCCTCTGAGGGAGCACAGCTGAGAGTGAGTATTAATTACCAGCCTGCAGCCTGTGGGGAGCTATTATTTTGCAGCTTCCAACATAGATGCCCTTGTTGTGTGACGCTGGAAGAGGCGAGGCCAGAGACTCAGTCTAGGAAGAGCTTTTCTTCATTTATCTCTCCCTGGTCCCTGGGATCTTACTGCTAAATGGTTTATCCTACTTTGGAGTGCAAAACACAAGACCTGGGAATAAAAGTGGAATTTTATTCAGGCTGAGCTAGTTATGAAATAGGGAGTAAATAGGAAAGCTGTCATGTGGCTTATTATCTGTCTCCCTGCTTCTGAGAATTTTCATATATTCCTCCTCACCATCCTTCACAAATATTTTGTCCCTACATTCTGTCTGCCTTATCACATGGAGAGCATTTGACTTGGATTACAAGGCTTCTTTAGCAGCAACCCAGAAAGCCCCTGTCTGTTTTGGAAGAGCTCTCCTAGAGCCTGCTTAGCTCTTGATTCCTCAAGAAAGAGTAATGCTAACTTCTGCTACCAGTGCTTCTGGCTGATGGCAAAGCACTTAGGACTGGAGCCAAAAGCCTTCAGTTTGGTGAGCCAAAATGTCCTTGAATTACAGCAATTGTTTGGCATGTATCCATTGTTCTAGGGGCCTGGGTTTCCCTGGAGGCTGGGAATTGAAGTGACACTTTATATTTGGAGTTGGCAGCCAGCTTTGTTAGTGCTCTGCTGCAAGGAGACTGATGCGAAGTGCCTGCTCTGCCTGAGCACAAAGGCACCCTGAGAAAGCCTGATTGCCTCTCCCCCTCACTCATGGGGCAGAGGCTTGAGCTGAGGAATGACCAATTGCTTTGACACCTGCCATAAGGCACTGCAGAGAGAGAACTGGCAGGAGGAGGAGCACTGCTGGATAGGTTCACGTGTCACTGTTGAATGTGAGCCGGCATCAGTTGCTTGTTGGATCTGCTTTGGGGATGGCGTTTGGGTTGCTTTTAAAAGAGAACTTATGTCTTGACCTGATGTCCTCTGTGACCCCTCACTGCCCGCTGCTCTCAGTCATACCCAGCATCCTCAGAGCTGAAGCTGATGGGGCTTGAACTTTGACTCATTATGTGTCACAGCATCTGTCAGGAACATAAGGCTTGGTAGGAGAATCACAGTTATTTTTAACAGTAGAAGGAAAATGAAGCAGGCTGAGTGCCTTCTGGTGAAGACGGAGCCGAGAGACACAGATTACGTGCAAACTTTGTACTTGGACATGAGCTAGTCCCAAAAGAGTTTATAGAAAGCCTGTTGCTCTTTCCTGATTGATGCAGGTGTTGATGACATTTTACCAGCTGGAAATTTTGGAAGAAGATGTAATTCTCAATTGGTTCTCTTTGCGGGACACGTCTGACAAAGGAAAGCAGCTTCGTAAAAACCAACGGGTGAGTCCCAAAGGTGTTGGGAGAGGCTGGGGTTGGGGGAGAGAGACAGACAACAGCTGCTGAAAGAAACTTTGAGTAAAGTTTGGTGTCACTGTCACCTTCTGTGGAGCAGCTGCCATCACATGGTAGGCCAAGAAACACACCAGTGCAGTGAACACTAAGCAACACAGATTTGTTCTCCAGAACAGTTTCTGTGCATTCTGCCATAATCATCCTGTTTGGATAAGAAATGGAGGTAGTATGAGGATTGTTTCTAGTGGGCTCTCTGTAGCACGAGGCCAGCACTTTCTGGAGTAGCAGCACGGCTTCTCTAAGCCAACACCCATTTGAAATGGGCTTTAGGCCAATGCCCTGTGTGCTGGCCCCATGCAATTCCTTTGAAGCTTTCATTCCTGGCTCAGCAGTCCCTTCACATATATTTCTAAGCATTTGCTGTACTGAGTATTTCATTTGGCTTCTGTTGCAAGGAGCATATAAACTTCCCTCCTCCATCAGGCAGAACTTTGTGCTGCAGTTTGGCTGAGCCCTGTTCCAGTCCTTCTCCCTGGATCTGGAAGAAAAGTAGAGGGAAAAAAAGCCATCTAAAGAACAACTTTTTTCAAGACCTTTGCAAAATCAGCTCTTAGTATAGGTCAGCAGTGCTTTCAGCTGCTTGTTCAAGCCCAGTTAAAATGTAAGATGAACTGCCTTTTTAATAGCAGTTTCTGAGGGATGAGTTTTTTTTTCCAAGCAGAGTTTTCAAAAAAGTCAGCTAAGGTGCAGCTGCCATCTCTTTGCCCTGAAGCTCTGAAACCTCTCAAGCTTTCGTCTTTTTGTTGAGTGTTGGAGGGATTGTCTGACTGGAGGAATCTCCTTTAGGAGTTTAATCAATCTACATTTGTCTGTGGCATCCCAGTTGTTTTTCACCTAATTTTCTCTTGCTCCCTCAAACTGCCTTCATTTCTGTTTCTTCTGGAAACACTTTCTTGTGTATGACAGTGCTGCTCACTCACACAGTGTATTTGTTGAGCATTTCCAGCATCTCCTAGGTGTCAATTGTTACCCAATTATGTTCCATTCTCTCTGCAGCTCCAGAAGTTTATCCAGTGGCTGGAGGAGGCAGAGGAGGAGTCGTCTGACGGCGACCAAGACTGACATGGTGGCTCAGCATGAGAAGAGGCTCTCACTGCCTTTCAGGGCCAAGTGGGCAGGGCAAGATCAATGCCAGTGCATGGTGTATAGATGTGGGGCCTGACATCGAAGTGACTGACAATCCCATCATTAATTCAGTTGTGTGTTCCCAACTTTGCCACTTCCCTCCCTCCCTCCCTCATTTGCACCTTATGTTGCAACCCAGTATAAAAACTATAAGGGAAAAGCAGGAGGCGGTGATACCTAAAATCCCTCTGGAGCCTGGATATGATGTACTATAAGCTATCTTTTGGGAGGTCCCTGTTACTAATACAAAGGGAGAGAGTAGATGCAAATGCATATGATGCCCCTGTAGATCTAACCATCAGGGTTGTGGAAGAATGGTCATACAGCTGAGGTATTTGGAGTCATTGTTGCTTCTGGAGCTAAGGGAACTCCTGCTGAAGAGACACTGGCAAGGTTGGTGAGTAAGAGCATGTGGATTAGGATCTGGAGTGCAGGACTAGAATTCAGGAGTTCTTGTGCCTAAAGAAGATGCAGCTGTCTGAGGACGCCCAAGGCATTTTGCAGCCTAGAAGGTACTTCTGTGATCTTTCCAAAAGGGAAAATCTCTTGCCATCTGCCATGCTAGGATCTAACACAAATTGCACAGTGGAGTTGGTAAAACTATGTGTTTCCTGTGCTGTAGAACTGGGGGTGATGTGTGCTCACCTTCCCCACAGGGTTGGTTGATGGCTGTACAGATCGCCATATCCTGCATGTGATTGTTCTTCTGTGCCCCCAGCTTAGCAGACATGGTTTAGAGAAGTGTCTGTTTCTTTTTTTTTTTTTTTTTTTGTGAAAAGGGAGCAGAGGTGCCTGGCTCCTCCTGCTGCACCAACTACACTTGTATTTTGCTCTGGGGGAACTGACTGTGCCCGTTGCTTTGAGGAGAATGCAAGTTACTAAGTTCTGCTCCAGTGTGAAAAGGAGCGAATGGTATTTCCTTCAGCAGCACACAGTCTGTGTATCCACATGATTTCAGTTATATAAGCTTGCTTACTTCATGGCCGTTTATTTATTTGAAACTTCCCTCAGACAGCAGGGAAAGTACTGCAGACCCACTGTGAGGCTCTGCAGCTGCAGAGCAGCTCGGCAGGCAGCAGGGAGTGAGTGTGCCTCTGGCTCAGACAATGTGTGGCAGCAGCAAGGCCGTTAAGAACAGCTTACTTGGAAGTGTCACTGTGCTGCATTCTCCCCTGTTCTCAGCAGAGTACTGCAACCATCAGCTTGTGTTCATAGGTGGGTTATTCGTTGGATGTGCTGACCTAGCCTCTGTCCCTTCAGGAGGAGCATGGAATAAATCCTTTGCAGGGAGAAATGCACTGGAGCTGCCCACTCAGGATATTTACTTGGCCGTTCCGTGGTGCCACAATTGTCAGTGAGGGGACAGCATGGATGATGGAGACCAGGGATACTGCCTCTAAAAAGCTGATGTTCAGGCAGGGCCATCTTGTGCACTCACACTATCAATTGCCAGGATTGTGCATAAATGTCCTTGTTTTCTGACATTGCAAACTCAGTCTTGTAAATGTTGGGGAAATAGTCGGTATCTGAATTTTCTGTATCTGCCAATATTTAATTCAGGGAGCAAATAAAAACTATCCTGGTGTTACCAGCTTGTTTGGTTTTTTTGACTTGAAATTGTATGTCTCCAGTTTTACATGCCTGATCAGGGCTTCATGTGTAAGTTAAATAACTCATCACTGCTTTTTCCTCAGATTTTAAGCACACAATAGCCATACAGGAAATCAGCACAGCATTGAATTGGTGAAAGTGTTTGATGGTAATTCATGAGTCCTGTTTGCAACTAGAGAACAATTCATTAAAACTTCCAAACTTGGAATCCTGAAGTGGGTGAGGTTTGGTTTTGTACAGAATTATGTTGCAAAGATGAACCTTAAATCCGAAGAAATCTGTTATCATTTGTCATTATGGGAATTGATGGGAATGTTGGCTGATAAGTCATGCATTGTGTCCTCCTGATGCTGGGAAATAAGAACTGGCAGAGGCAGCTACAGAAAAACCATTTACAAACCAGCTGCAAGACTTGGTAATTTTAAAATCTCCTTGGACATCTCAAATATTTTTTTTTCCTTTTACAGGGTAAAGATGGCTTAAGAATAAATTTAACATGTAGCGCTGTAAATGGCTCAGTTTTGCCAGAAGTTCTTGATTATTTCTGCCAAGTAACAATTCCACTTTTGTTTTTTCCACATTCCTTCCTCCCTTGCTCCAACTTTGTGGTACGAGCTGCTTTTTACCTGAGAGTTAAAATCCAAGGGGAGAATGTTGCTCTACGGCCACATCCTTCAGGCGTTGGTGTTGTGTGTGGTGGGGTGGTGTTACAGATGCCAAGAATAGAGTAGCAAAAAGAAAACAAATTAGAACACTTGATACTCTCCAAGGTGGAGTTCTGGCATGGTGCAGTATCCTTAGTACTGATACGTGTTGTACTTTTTAAAAGAGCGTTTATTCCATTGCTGAAGTGTAGGGTGGGCTTGGTGCTTTCTTGTTGCTTCAGTCAAGATGGTTTTTTTGTTTGGAAGACTAGAAATGCCTTTGAGAGCGATCTTGAATGTGGAATCATTGCTACCATCTCTGAGCAATGTAAGCAGTTAAGTACTTTATTTTCCTGAGGCTATAATAATCAACTTGTCTGCCTTCCCGTCTGACAGGGAGGGAGGGAGGGAGGGAGGGATGGATGGATGGATGGATGGATGGATGGATGGATGGATGGATGGATGGATGGATGGATGGATGGATGGATGGATGGATGGATGGATGGATGGGAGGAACCTGGTGTTCCTGTATCAAAGCTACAACTTCAGTTAACAATAGTAACCCTTTTAAAAGAAGATAATAATTTGTTTTTGCCTAAAGGTGTAAGTGATGGAACTCAACTACATCCACCTCTATGGGCTGTTCCATGATGCACTAAAATGTCTGAAGCCTGTGTACTCTAAGGAGAAGCAATGTTATCAATGCTGCAATTTTTAAGTTGCCATAATTGCAAAAATAAGCCAACAGGCAGTTCAGAAACTCTTCCTTGTAGACCTTGGAGTGCACAGCACAATCCCCTCCTGCTAATTTCTTTGGCACTGTGTTCTTAACTTCCATTCAGTGAGTCATACAGCACAAGGCCTCTGTGAGCAGTGAAACTGATCTATCATTGAGTCTATTCAGTCACTTGGCTTGTTTTGAAAGAGAAGGCAGCTGTAGCAATGAGATTTCATCTACTACCACCCTGGGGGTGTGGTACCCCTCCCCTGAGCTGCTTGTGTTCCCTTGGGAGCTCAGCATTACCGAAAATTGCTCTTTTGGTAACAAAAGTGTCTAATGTATACAATGCAGGCTCCGAGGTGCATCCACGGCTGTGCTGGGAGGTGGGTGAGTCGGTGGCCCTGCCAGGGACACACTAGGATTCTTTCACATGTGCCTGCTTTTGGGGCAGAGGGGTGTTGCAAAAAGACTTTTAAGATTAGCTCTTTCAGGGTTGACACAGGAAGAAGCAACTTAAACTAAACTTTTCCATTCCTGACCTAGATTCTTTATTCCAGGTACACCAGCTTTTACTACAGAGCTCCGAGCATAAGGAAATTACAATCTTCCAAGAGCTGATGTGAAAACATGGGAGAGTCTCAGACCTCTTACAACTTCTGTTTACCTGAGGACTTCCCTGGAATTTTTTTTATTTTTTCAGTTTAATGTCAGGTTCTTCCCCCAGTCTAGCAGTGCTGCCCAGGTAATTACTAGCAATGCCTGCAGGACTCTAATGCATTAGAGGGCTTATTTAGCTCAGCCTGCCTGCCTGAGGAACTTGGCTCTGTTCCCTATAGGATCTCTCTGGCTCCTTTTCCTACGGCAGGGCAGTCTAGTCTGAGGGCTGATCTAGTCTCATGCCCTGTGCAGGCCCATGGTGTGGTGCTTCCTCTGCATTTGTTCCTTCTAATCCAGGATGGTGCAAGGCGGTTCTTGCCCTTCCTGTTGGTGGGTGTTCCCAAAACTCCATCCACCACAGCTTTGCTCTCAGCCACAACTCCGGGAAACTGCTGATGGAGATGGTTCCTTGGTGCCTGCTGGGTACTGGCAAGGTGTGCAGAGGGGAAACCAGACAGCCTGACACTGCTGTGGAACAGAGGCAAGTCCTAGGGGCTGGGGTCACAGTGCTGATGACTGTAGGTAAGAATGTGCTGGGGTCTGGGGAGATAGAGGATGGGAAGAAGCCACATAGCCAAAGAGTGCCCAGTTGAAGAAGCCATGGTATATGGAGCAGAGGATTCTCATAAAGAGCAGAGGAGAGAGTCTGCTTGGTGAGGAAAAGGTCTGAGCACTGGGTTAGTTGTTGGATGGTGACAAGAGGTTCAGAGGGAGGCCGTAGCTGAAGAGGAGCTGGGGTGGGTGGTAGTCCCTGTGAGTGGTGGCCATCTGAGACAGTACGGGGAGCTCAAAGGGGTCTGTAAATGGGAGGAAAGGGTAGAGATGGATATGACTCATGTTTTGTAAGCTGTACTCATGGGGCACATAGTTGGATGAGGAGCATGGGGAAGGCTGGGACGTGTGCAATAAAGGACTAGGGCTGCAGAGATAGAAGGGGAGGCCTGGGGTGTGGACAGAAGTGGTGGTCGTGGGACACAGGAATGACCCTGTGTGTGAAGCAGCATCAGAGGGTGTAAAGGGGGTGTGAAAGCTGAATAGGGGTGGGGAGCCTGGGAGGGCTTTATTCCCAGCTGGCCCTGGGAATGCGGGTGCACGGGGAGTACCAGGCTGTGGACAGGAGGATGTGGATGTAAAGTATAAATCCCAAGGCACCCACGGGTGATGGGGCTGGGGGCGGGCAGTCCCAGGGACCATGCACCCACATGGACACAGCAGTAGAGGGGTGGATGGCTGTCTGGGGGGTCCGTTCCAAATGAGAGGGTCAGTGCCAGCCAAGGGGGGTCTCCTATCGATGCGGGGTCTGGGTGCGGGCCAGCATTGTGGCGAGATCTGGGCCCAAACTCCCGCGCTGCCCGCCGAGCCCGGTCCCGGCTCATGGCGGGTCCTGGGTTGGCTCCCGCGCCACGGCCCCACGGGGCGCCGGTTCCGGTTCCGGCGGGGCCGGGACGGCGGGCGGGGCGGGGCCGGCCGAGGCCGAGCCTGCGCCGTGCAGCCGGGCGGCGCTGGGACCCGGAGAACAAGGGGCGCGGGGGGACCGGGCGTGCGGAGGCCGCAGCCGGGCCGGGGCGCGGGCGGGGGCCGGGCCGGGACTGGGGGTCCGGGCCGGGGCGGAGGAGGCGGCGGAGGCAGAGGCGGGGGCCTGGCGGCCGGGCAGGGGCGCCATGGCGGCGGCCGAGACGAAGATCATTTACCACCTGGACGAGCAGGAGACGCCGTACCTGGTGAAGCTGCCGATCCCGGCCGAGCGCGTCACCCTCGGCGACTTCAAGGGGCTCCTCAACCGCCCCAACTACAAGTTCTACTTCAAGTCCATGGACGATGACTTCGGGTGAGCGCGGGCCCGGGCCCGGTCCCCCGGGGCCACGCGTGGAGCCCGGGCCCCGTGGGCCTCCCCGGGGAGCAGTGGGGGGTGGCTGGGGAACTCCGCCCTCACGGGGCCGGGGCTGGCTACCCCCTCGGCCTCGGGAGCGCCCCCGGGACGGCGGGGCCGGGACCCCCGGGGTGGGGAAGTGCCCCTCTGTGCCCGGCGCGGGGAAGGGGACCCCGATCCATGATCCATCCCCATTGCCTTTCCTTGGCGAGGATGGGGATGGTGACCCCCTTGGGTTCTGTCTGGGGGGGACACACCCTCCGTGCCCCCCAGGACCTCACCTGTAGGAGGCTGGTGGTGATACCCCCCCGTGCACATTCTCTGGGATTCCTTATTCCTGGGTGCTGCCTCCGGGAACAGCCGCACATCCTCGGATCTCGCCTCAGCTCTGGGGAAGCTGCGCCATGCTAACTCCTCAGTGAGGGAGCTGGTGATACCCTGCTTCAGGTGCCAGAGGCACCTTAGAGGAGACATCATCCCCATTTGAGGGTCACATCCTCCCCGTACTCAGGATGTTTGGCCAACAGCTTTCCTGAGGTGGTATCTCCCATGCAGCCCACATTGGGGTGTCTAGGGTGGCACCCCCAGGTTGTATTCTACTCAGGACTCTCATTCCCCATCAAAAGGGCCTGGGCATCTCCCACTGTGCCTACCTGGGGAAAGTGCCCCTTTCTCCCTCCTCCAAGAGGGTGTGGAGGTAGTGCCACCTCCATCAGCCCTTTCCATGGAATGGATTTGGGGACAGTTTTGTTCTCCTACCATCCATTTTGGGGAGGGACATCCATTTTGTCAGCTTTGTCCTCTGCATCTCATTTTTTGGAAGAATGTGTGGAGAAGACCAGCTTTGTCCTCCCCTCCCTCCATGGAGAAGGAGTGAGAGGTCTCCATGCGCTGCCCATCTCTGAGCAAGGGGTGTGTGCAAAACCCACTGTACCGATGTACATGTCTCATCCTCAGAGATGTCCCATGCTCAGTCTCTGGTATGGAAGAGGGGTGCAGCCCTGCCTCAATTCCTGCAGGGCAGCTCTCTTCCGACACTGGTGTTTCCATCACGTGTTTTGTGATGTCCTTTGGTTCCTCCCATCACAGGTGACTCTTTGGAGGTGAGGAGGTGTGTTGTGTCCCTTGTTTGGGTGTTGTACTCACCAGTATTCTGGGCAGCTCCTGCTGTCTCCTACTTGTGTAAAGTTGGTTACTGTTCTGGGAAGCAAGTACATGTGAAGCCAGCTCCCTGTAAGACCCTTTGTCCAGATTTCCTCCAGCTAACTTACCTTTAGCCTTTTTGAGGACCTCTTTTTCCATCCAGGGGCCCTTCTGGTTTCTACAATATGTGATCCTTTACCATTCCTAGGACTTTGGTGTTTGAAGGAGTTGTGTGATCCTTCCTCTGAAGATTTAGAGTTTACAGTAGGTCTTGTGTATGGGCTGGGATTGCAAAGTGTTTTCAGTTTTATAGTCTTCCCAGTGTCTTCTCACTGCACCAAATACCTCTCTAGGCTGTGATTTTGGCTTGTACCCTATGTTGAACAGGGCTGGGCCTGTTTGGGGCTTGGATGAGATCTATGTGGCTGCCTCAGCAGGGGGTGCTCTCCCCTCCTTAGCCAAATTATCCCAGTGCCCAGGTTCCCGTTACTTTGGGAGGTGCCAGCTTTCAGATGAGGCTTGAAATTTGGAGTCAGTCCTTTGACCGCAGTCTGGGGCACTTTGCCTCCCTAAATTCCTCCTGACCCAGTGGAGAGCTTTAATCCTCAGAAGCTTCCCCATTCCCTCCTGGCAAATACAGATCTCCAGCCCTCATTTTCCATAAATTTCCTCAGTAATATCAGTTGTCTGTGATTGTTTCCTGTCCCTCAGCTGTTGAGTAGCGTTGGGTGCTATGAAACAGCTGCCTCTCCTGGTCTCGGAGGGGACCATGCTCATTGGTGGGAGAAGTGAATTCTCCATGCATGCTGTTTGTAAACAAATGCTTTGGAATCCTTTGAAATGTTGTTCTTGAAGTGAATTCAAACTTGTCGTGAATGAAACATTGCCATGTGGGTGGGAGAGTGCGCAACTATAAACAAAGTTTAGTAATAAATAGCATCTTGCATTGGGAAGAAGGGTCTGGTGGCAGTGAGGTTTTGTGCTGTGCCTTTTCATCCTCTATCTCTTTAAGGTTCTACAAGAGGATAGATTAATAAAACTCAACCATAAAGCAGCATAGGGAGTTATAGTAGGTGATAGCAGAGAGAGGGTAAAGTCACTCAGGAAGACACCACAAGATCAGTTGTGTCAGGAACGCATAGGATGATATTTTTGTTGTGGCCAGTTCAGCTAATTTATTTGGGAAGCATAAACTGCTCTGGAAGGAAAGGTGCAGCTGAGAGGGGGTCAGAGGCTGTGTGTGGGCAGCCTGTTCCTTGGAGAAGTCCTGGGCAATGAGCTGTGCAGTTGGAGCAGCATGTGCAAGCCTTGGGGTTTGAGAAATAGAGCAAGACTCTGTTGCCATGGATGCTTCATCAGGAAAGCTGTCTCTGCTGCTTTCCAGAGAGCTGAAGAATGTGCTGGTGGTTGGCTGGAACATGGTGGGAACAACCAGAGCAGTCCAGCTGCAGCCTTGTCTCTGAGAAGCCCTGAAGCCCCAGGCAGCGCACAAAATTTCATGATCCCTGGTAAATGATGTCCAGAGAAAACAAGCCATTGGCCTGCAGGGAGAATCAGAGACAGAAGGGCAGGAGGCACCTTGGCTGCTTGACTGCAAATGCATGGGCAATTAATGAAAACTAGACTGGAGGTTAACAATGGTGGCATTCAGGAGCTGTGTGACAGGGAAAAGCATTTCTCTCTTGCACACGTATTCCTCTCAGCTCCTTCCCTGAGGGGATTCCCTCAGGGTGCCTTCTGTCTGGCTTCTGCTGAGCTGCTCTCTCTCAGCTGGGCAGTGTCCAGGAGTGGGACCCAGGTTAAAGCCCCCTCAATGAGAGAAGAAGCATGTGGCCTTAGGGAAGCTGATCAGTGAGGAGGAGGCCTGCAGGTTCCATGGTTCTGCTTTGGACTTTCTGCTGGATCCCTGTGGCATAAACTAAACTTTTCCTCTCATCTTATTAGGAACAGAGACATCTCACCTTCCAGAGCCAGCTGGAGCAGAATCTCCAATGTTTCTTCTCACCTCTGTAGCCCAGTCTGACTCTTTCTCTCTCTTCCTCCTTTTTTCCAGTCTGGTATTCCCTTCAGCTAACTCCATCCCCAAGGGAGTATTACAGCCTCAGTCTTGGTGTGTGGGATTTTTCATTCTTTTGTTTATCTTGTTAATATTTGTTTGCTCTGAGAATCAGAGTAGTGATGGAGCAGCTTCAGTGTTTACATCTCCTTGGAAATGTGAACTGATGTTCCCCTGGGTGGCTGTGGAGTTGTCAGGCTATGGCAGGAGTTAGTGCTCAGCTTCAAATAATTAAGACCCCTGAGTGGTGTCACTTCTGGGTGGCAAGGAGGAGAAATGAGAGGAATTCCTGCACCTGGTCCTGGGGAGAGGAGTTGGGAGCAGCAGGAAGGCTGCAGAGTTTTGTTCCTGATGCAGTGTGCTACAGCTGTATTTAACGGGGTGTAGATATTTGTGCCCTTGTTGGCTTTGTGTTCTGCTGATCCCGGAAGTGGAGGCACATGAAGGTCAACTGATGGATGGTATGAGTGTGGCAGTACACAGACGTGGTCCTGTGGTCTTTGACCTGAGACCTGGACCTGAGATGCTTTGTGTGGATGTTTCTCACCATGAAGTGTGGAACTGCCCTTGACTGTTAACATTGCACTCATTAGAGAGGGAAAGTTTCTTCCTGCAGCTTGAATCTTTTCATTCTGTGTTTCACAGGTAGGAGCTGTGTGTTGATCAGCAGGACAGCACCTTAGATCAGTGCAGTGCTGTGAGTGCTTTTGAGATCCATGTTCTCCATCAGACTTCCCCCATGTTTTTCAGGATTTTGAGCAGACTTTGTAATTTTTTTTTTCCCTTAGTCCATAAAATGGAATCTCTAGCTATGCTTTGTCTTGTCCACTTGACACTGGGAGCTTCTTGGGCAAACATTTGTGTGTCTCTTAGCATGACAGAGCTCTCACCTTCTGTAGAGGTGCTGGAAGAACAGGACCGTAAATTCTTCCGGGCACCTGCGCAGCTGGGAGGGGAACAACCGTGCTGATGGTCTGTAGTTTGTAGTTTGCTGGGACATGGGCTACAGTCATGTGTAAAGTGTTGTCTCCTACCCAAGTCCATCATGAGAAATGTACCTGTGCAGTGTGGACTTCTCACCAGCCAGATATTGTGCCCAGCTGCCATAGCTGAACTACAGATTTGTCTTGTTATCTGGTACAACTCTGAGAATATTCTTATATCAGCTGAAATGTGATTTCTTTTGATTCATTTTCTGTGTTTTGTTGATTCTGCTCATTTTCTCTTGATCAAAATGTGTTCCCAAAGGGGCATGCTAAAGTTTAAGCTAAACTTTTCAGAGCATTTTACTGAGTGTAATTTGTCTTCCAGGTAAATCCTTAGCACCTGGCCTGAAGTTCTGCCTTGTCTTTCCATAAATTGTGGAGTGCTGAAAGTTTGAATTTCTTTTGCCTGTGAAGAAATCACTTTGGTGATCATTTTGCTTATCTTCACTTGGCCAACTCTCTTCTTTTAGACTGGAGAGCAGAAGGGCCTCATTCTTCTGCAAGGGGACCACTCCTCCCTCCCCATCCTACTGGTTCTGCATTGCTGGTAGAGCACCAGTGATCTGAGGTACAGTAGTGGGATGGTGCTGCTCCTCCTGCTGCCGCTGGTTTCTCCCTCTTGCAGGTCTCCATTCCAATTTTAGTTTCATAGCTGTGGTGATTCCTTGGTCTCAGCTGTGAAGCGAAAATTGGTATCCAGCTAATCACTGGCCCAGTATCTCATCCAGACCTGCTTAATTATCACCTGCTCTCCAAAGCCGGGTATGAGGCAGTGATTAGAACAACGCTCTGGAGGCAGAATAAAGCGGGCGCTGCGGGAATTCCCAGTGTAGGGGTCAGATGCCATTGGTATTTGGCAGCCTCATCTCTGCACATGTGCATGAGGAAACGCGTTGATGCTCTCTGAAAGGCTGAGTGATTTATTTTTATTGCAGGGTCTTTTTGAAATTGATACCAGTGGTGACTGTCCTTCTGGCTGGAAGTGCTGGGAGCTGGGGAAGAGATCCTAAACTTAATAAGCAGTGTCAGTTTTTAAGCAGTGGTGAGCCCTGGCATTGTGCCCCTGCCTTTCCTGCCAGCTCTTTGTAGCATGTGTTGGGGGAGTTGTTTTATTTTGATTTTGGGAACTTTTTAAAATTTATTTTTAATTGGAAACTTTTGCTGTCTCCAGAAGACCTTTGCCTGTCCCATGCCCCTGATGGAGACTCCTTCCATGTCAGCATGAATTTCGTGCTGAGAGAGGTGGGCAAGAAATCTATGAGTGAAAGGGCCTACAAAACTCCTTTGCATGCTCACGTCCTGTGTGGTGGTCTAAGTGACAGCACTGGCCCTACTGGAAGGTGGCTATCACTTTTTTCCAGTTTCTAGTCAGTCCCTGTCCATTCCATGTGGAGAGGAGCACTTCACACATGAAAGGCCACAGCAGCTCATCTGTTGTGATCCAGAGGATATGTTTCCATGCCTGCTGTGAGGTGAGCTGCCCTGGTTAGCAAGGGCCCACCAGCAGTTACTTCAGACATTTTACATGTAGGTTAGTGCAACCTGTGCCTCTGTCTCCTGAGCTGCTGAGGATTTGGCAGAGAGCTGTAACCACTGTCTGCATGTGTGGTGGGGAGTTCCTGTAATGTTGCCCGTGCTTGGGGTGGCCCGTGGACACTGGAGCTGATTCTGGCTGGAGCTGCTGCTGGAGGCCGTTTCCAAGTGTTGTGGTGGTGGGGACTACAGCAGTGCCAGGGTTGAGGTGGAGATGGAGAAGGTTAGTTGACAGTATTCCCTGATTCCCTGGATTGTATTGTCTGTGCCTGGCCCTGTGTGTCCTGCTGTTCAGACCCAGCTATTACTGTCTCTGTAGGTGTCTGGCATTCTCAGTTGTGGTTGGAGCTGTGCTCTGAAGGCCACATTGGATGGCAGTCACAGCCTGGTTTCTTTGCCCAGGGGTGGTGTTCGAAAAGCCAAGTTAGCCAAATCAGGCTTCAGACCAATTTCCCTAAGGCCTTGTTGTGTCCTATGCAAACAATGAAGCTTTACAACAGCTATTGAACTAGTTTGCAGACAGAACTGGTCAGAATTTTTTTTTTGACTGAACATATTTTCTCCCAAAATATGGTGTCATGTTGAAGCCAGCATTTTTCTTGGAGAGGCATTGTTTTTAGTTATGTGTTTGATGGGAATGTTTCTTAATTTTAATCCTCTTTTGTCATTTCTGAAAAAAAAAAGAAAGGTCAAGAAATCTTTACTCAGCCATGTGAATGCAGCTGTTTTGGTGCAGTTCAGTGTTCTGAAATCATCTGGAGGACTCTGGTCCTCCAAATTCCAGTACAGACCAAAAACCTACCTTGATGTCTCAGAAATTGCTGCAAAGTGAATCGGTGTGCCCCGGCTGTGGTATGGCTGTGCTCCAGCATGGTTCAGATTTGGAGGTCAAGGAAAAATGCCGTAAAAGAACGGCTCATAAACCACCATAATTTGGGTCACAACCTGATGATTTTTTGTTGTTATGATATGATAGTTGTGGCCCCACTGCTCAGTTTTCTGGTTCCGCTGAGATACCTCTTTTTTTCTAAAGCGAACTCTAGAATTTCTTCTAGAATTTTGCCATTCCAAAATCCCAGACATTGGCTCACCCACAAGGTGGATGCTGGGTCTTCTGGATGGTAGTGTAAGCGGTGATGTTCCTTCCTACATGCTGCAGTGAGAGCATGATGTTGCTGGGGAGGCTGCATTTCATAATGGACTCTGAGAAGGGAGATGCTGGCGTGCAGGGGTGGAGGTAGATGGTCCATGAGCCCAAGGTCATTGTGCTTGGAGGACTGAGCGTTCAGTAAGTTCTTCTTCTCCATCATGCTCCTGGCCTCTTTCTCCAGTGATCTCTTCACCTGGTCTCCTAGCAAGTGTGAATTCTTCGAGGTGGAGGCTGCCACCCATTGCTATGCACATGGGGGTGCTCAGGAAAGGGTCTGTGAATATAAGCAAAGAAAATCTGGTTTCCCCTGCAGCTTTTCTGCTGCACACGTGGGTTTGGCTTCAGTCCTCTGTCAGGGTGGGCATCAGGCCCTTCATCTAGACTTGAAAGCTGTATATGTAGAGGTGTAGGGAGCATAGTTGAAATTCCTGAAGTCCGCTTTGAGCTCAGTGTACTTAAAGGGATGGGAAGCCTCTTCCATGTCCGTGTGGCAGTTGCTGAACTGTTGTGAGCTGAGGGTACCTGCTGTAATGAATTGCTACTCCTCCACTCTTGACTGCATCCAAATAGATAGAACAATGTTGTGGTTTAAGATATTTGATCTGTGAAATAGCCCATGAAGAGGAGCTGGGCTTGCACAGCACAGCAGATACTGAGTCTGCAGGAAATTGCCTTTATGTTGCACCAGCTTTGTGTCATGTTGCACATCTGATGAAGCAGCAGTCAGGGCTGTGTGGTTTTGGTGTTTCCTATTGATTTCCTCCTCTCTCCATCCCTTGTTTGTTATTCAGAGCCTGCCCTTCTGACCTGTGCTGGATGGATTGTTGTTTTCCAGAAGGGGGATGTGGCACCACGTGGCTTTGTTACTGTTTGTCCCTCTGGTGCTGGCTTGTTAGGCAGCAGCTGGCAAGTTAAGTAAAACTTAATCCCGCTGGTGGCTGCCGTTGGAAATTTTTGGACCAAATCCTTTTGTAAAGGCTTTTTGGAAGGCGTTTCAATAAGGTACAAATAGGGGAATTAGTCTAATCTCTGTGACTTTGTCTGCTTTGTCCATGTGCTTATCTGTGTAATGCCATGGTGGCCTTAGGAGAGAGTGTGAGCTTTTGGGCTGTGGTCTCTGAGGACTGAATTAGCTTGCAGAGCTGAAGCATTAGTGTTTCCCTGAGCCCCAAAGCTCTTGGTTTCGCTTGTTTCCATTGCTTTGTTGTTACTACTGTAGCACTAATATTAAACCCATCCAGGAATGGGCTGGAACTCTCCGGAGGGTTTGGCAGGCAGAGATGCCTGGCGCTGACCTTCCTGTGCTGTGTAATTCTGTATCACAGTGGAGGGTTGGGACTGTTGTGGTTGTTGTATCAGTTATTTATTAAAGGAGACATACCAGAGGTGTTGTTTTTTCAGTCACAGCTAGCTATGGAAGGCAGCAGAAGCAGCATTGTGGTATCCTGCTCCACTAAATCCTTTGTGGTGATTATCTCCTCACTGGGGTATTTGTCCTTGTGTCTTGTTGGCTAAAATTTGTTAGGATGTTAGAACTGTGGAAAAGAGGGAGCAGTGACTGAGTTGCTGCAGTGGAAGTGTGTCCTTCTGGTCCTGGCTGAAGACAGAAGCTGAAGTGGGAAAGGCTTCCTCACGTGACTTGGAGCAAAGCTCTGTTTCTGGGAGAGCTGTCACTGGCTGCTGTGTGGGAAGGTCTTTCCTCTGCTGGTTTTTGACCTGCCCCTAGGGTTTGGAGAGGAATTTATTTGCTATGTGGCCTCTCTGATTGCTGGCAGCTGTCTCTGTGATAGGCTGGGAGTTCTAGGTCTGGGTAGCAGAGTTTGTGGACTTTTCTGGTGCCTACAGGCTGGTTCTGGGGACACTGAGACTCTATCAGAGGGGTCTGTGTTTCAGGAGCTTTGGCTCTGCATGGATTATTATAGCAGGGAAGCTGGTGTTAGTGCAGTAACCTGCTCCTGTCTGGGCTTCAAGTCTTTCCCTCAGCATTACTCTGGCTACCTACTCATGGTGTTTTTGTGTCTCATGACCTGTGATCAAATAGGTTGCTCCCTGTACACTGCATTGTGCTGTGCTGCTGTGGTTGACAGCCAGAGCAATGTCAGGAGCAGGTGACAACCTTGGCTTGATGGCCTGATGCCATCGTGGCAGGGAGAAAGTTGCTGCAGTGATGATGGCTGTTGCCTGGTTGGCCCCAGGGAGCAGCAGCTTCTCAAGCTGAAGCTTTTTCCAGAAGCTGTGATGGATATGCAAACTCCATACTTGTGTTTGCATACAGCTAACCAGCTGTCCCAGTTCATTCAGCCCTGCCTAGCTCAACCAGTATGTTAGTGCCATTCACACAGAGACTTGCCTGTGGGCCCAGATGGGGCCATGCCATACTGGAAATCCATATAGGGGCTCAATGCATGAAGTCTTGCTCTTGCACTGTGTTCATTTGAGGCTTTTTACTGTTTTTTGTCACTCTGAGAAGGGTGAATTTTCGTGGTTCTGGTTGCAGAGCTAACTCCCTTATGGCAAACATGCCTTAGACCTAGAGCTGGTAAATGCATCTTTAGGTCCCAAAGGGCGTCCTGGGAAGTGGATTTTTCTTCTAGACTAAAAATGTGTTGTTTCAGCAGGGGCCAAAAAGTTATACTTGGAGAAAATCTTTAAGACTATTCCTTGTCTAGTCATCCTGGATGTGTCAGGGGACTTTGAAAATGTCAACATCTTCATCAGTAAGCTCTGGTTTTCTTTGAGGCAGTTTCAAACTAACACAAGGTGTGTAACATCTCTGCCAGTGTGCATGATGTTGGAGCTGGGTCTGACTTAGCTCTGCCATGTAGAAGGGTTTGTAGATGTGAGGTGGGGACTGTCTGGCCATCCTGACTGTAGAGTGCAGCTGTGCTCCTGGTTAATCAACATGTGGTGTTGGTACTAAGTGTTTGTGGTCACTCTACATATAACTTACAGGAGAGATGCTTCAAGGGAACTTGGTGTCAGTATTGCAGATAATTAGGAAGCTCAAAATCATGGTGGTCTTGTAACATGACTTACCAGCAGATCCACAGACACAGGATGGCCCCATTGCAGTAACAACATGTGATGAGTATTTCTGGACTGCCTTTGGGAATAGCTAATGTGTAGCATGACCAGTTCAACACAGTTTCTGAGTTCATGGGATATTTGCAGACTTGTAGACAGGTTGTGCGCCCTTCCCCTGCACTCTTCCGTCCTTGAAGGACTTAGGAGTTGGCAGTTGTGGCTTTGAGATGCCCCACAACAGAAACATTCCATGTCCTGTGATGGTGATTTCTGGAGGTCAATGGCCATTACCCAGCCTTTGGTGCAGTTGTCAGAGACAGCAGATGGAAGGTTTTGCCATGGTATGTGACAGGGTCAGGTCCAGGAGTTAACAGTGTCAAAGAAAAGCAGCAGTTGGACCTGGTGCTACAGTGATCCAAAACACAGTCCTCTTCTAAACTGAGGGGAGGCTTACCCTCTTGTTGAAAAGGAAGATAATTCCTGGTGTATAGGTGAGGCCTGCTAGGACCTGAACTGAATTCTGTACATGGCAGCTGTGAAGACTTTATATTTACAGTAATGTATTGGGTCCTACTGTATGGCTTTCATCTGCTTGCTGGACCTTTAGTTGAGAAAGTTGTGTGCCAGCACATGATTGGTTTGGTTGGGACTGGAGCACCTTTCTTGTCTCTTTCTTCCAGCAGTTGAACAGTATTTTCATGCTTTCTGGGTTGTTGGCTGGAGGGCGAGCCTTCATGCTTGGTAGGTTACTTGTTGTATTGTTGTCTTATGTCTTGAATGGAATTTGGTGAATAAGACTGGTATTAGTAAAATTGATGAAGTATATTAAAGGCTACTAAAATGTGCTTTATTCACTTTTTTTTTTTTATACAGGGAATTTTTTGTACTATCTGCATGACACAGTCAAAAGCAGATGAGGAAGAAAAACAATTAAGTGTGCCTGGCTTAGCAATGGTCAGAAAAGTTTCTTATGAGTGTTCAGACCCCTCGTGCTCTCTTCTGCCTCCTGCATTTTAGGACCAGAGGGATGTAGTATCAGTGTTTGCCCATTTTTCAGAGTACTGCAATAATAGCTTGCAATCTTTGCCACCACGCAGCTGTTGTGACACTGAAAGGCTCTTCTTTGCGTGAGTCCTTTTCATTGTCTTTGGCACATGTTTTGTGGTGAAAGTTTGTTGTGAGCTTTATTAACAGCCTGTTGGTTTTATGGGGGTTCTCTGTATGTCTTACAGACCCAGTTAGCAGAGTTGTTGCTGATGGCAGCCCAGCTGAATGTGCAGAGTAGGTGCAGCCATCTACAGCCTGTTGTGCTTCAAGACCCCTTCCCATTGGGTAGGAGGTTGAGTCGGTTTCCTAGGGAGGCTCTTGCAAAATTGTTTATGCAAGGAGAGAGTAATGTGAGCTGGTCAGTATCTTGAGGACAGGACACATGTGGAGGCTGCTTTGTCATTTCCTCATGGAGATCTGTCATTAAATTAATTATTAACATGATGGGGGAAATGAACCTTGCTCCTCTTCCCCACAGACATCTGCCTTGGTCTGTGTGGTCCCAGATCTGCTCTGGAGGTATCTGGCTGGCAGAAGGGTGCTCCAAGAGCATAGGGCTGGTGCTGGGCAGGGCTGTTGTGCTGGCAGCCCATGAGGAGGAGGTGCTGGTGAGCAGACTGCTCTGTGCCTCCCCAGGTGTGGAAGTCCAAGCTTTCAGACTTTGTTTCCCACCCTCCCCCTCTTCCCAATTTCCCCCTGTTCTCCTCTCCTTGGTCTCCCGCTGAGTTGATGCTTTTCCAGGAATGAGCTGTACTGCTGGCCCAGCACATTCCACAGCAGCAGCGCTTTCTTGGCAGGAGCCTCACTTGCTGTTAGAAAAAGCAGGACTGGCTTGGTGTCCCTCAGCTGAGGGCCAGAAAAGGAAGGCCTGGTCTTGTGTTCCTTACGGTGCATGCAGAGCCTTCACAGGCATCACAGCCTTCTCCCTTGGTTGTGGTGTATGTGCAAAATTCACGCTGTCCCCCCAGCAGCCCTTGGGGCTTTTTACAGCTCCTTACAATCATCTTAACCAGTGTGAAGTCCCTGGACATTGCAGGGGAAGCTGTTGCTTTTCTAGCCAGCCTAGAAAGACGGAGTGACTTCTCACTCATGGGGAGTTGCAAGGACCTCCTTGTGGGGTGCAAACACCTCATTCACAAGCTTCTTGATAAGCTGATGTTGTCCTTTGCGTTTTTTAACCAGCAGTAGCCAGATAAACCCTTTGTCCTCCTCTGCACTATTTTCACCTCTCACCCTTTCCCTCTGTCAGCAGGAGCTGGTGTTTTGCAGCTCTGCCTTGTGGGCTCTTCCTGCTGTCTGTGTCCAGATGGAGCTGAGTGTCACAGCAGACCAAGCCTCCTTCCTCCGGTGTGCTTGCTGTCTCACATTAGTGTGAACCACAGCAACCACATCAGGATTTTACCCTGTCTCATACACATCTCTGGCTGCAGCCTCTTTGGGCCTGTTTCCTCTCCCACCCTGAACACAAGCCCAGGTTTTGGCCACTGTTACTATGTGTGGAATTGTCTCCATTCCCTACAGGTCATTTCTGCAGATGTTTAAAATCAAATATTTTTTTCTCACAGTGAATCCCTGCACTTGTCTTGTATCTTTGTGTTGTGTTGTACGTTTATGCAAGCTTTTAGTTACTGAGGAGCTGAAATTGAGCTAGCAGCGTGAAGAACCTGACTTGGCTTCTGCTGGAAGTTCCCGTTTGTCCTGATTTCCAATTCAAAGAGACTGAAAGTGTCACTGAACCTTCCGGGGCCTGCAGAATGCTTTCTTTGATGATGTCTGTTAATGTCCTTCTGGAGGTTGGAAGCATCGCTTGGGCAGGGCAGGATTAATTAGTGTGGAGGTGCCTCCTGCAGTCCCTGTGCAGCTTCCTGCTGCCAGTAGGTCGGTGGAGGACAGGTCTGTCGGGCTTGTTTGCAGAGCAGAGCTGCAGCCAGATGGTCACTCTGGGATCAAGGTGGGAGGGGCTGCCAGGGCTCTGCACTCACTGTGAAATCAGTCTGTAGCTTTGCTTTGATAAGTGCTACTCCTGGGCAGGCCTCTGAGCCTGGGTAGCTCCTACCTAAATGGCATTCCGTTTCCAGTCTTTGGACTGGGTGAGCGGGAGGTCTGATCTCTGTCATCTGCCACACAGTGATACCTGTAGGACTGAGCACAGGTCCAGCTGAAGCTAAGTGTCGCCCAGACTTCGGGGCTCTGCTTGTCCTGGTGTTTGTCTAGCGGAGTGATTACAAATGTGTTGATGAGGGCTTCTCAGGGAAAACAGTTGGATTCTTGGATGTCTGACTGACCGTGGGGGGAAGGCACAGAAAGTTGGGGATGGTGCATGAGGAGGCTGTGGGGCAGCAGAAGTAAACATGGTTGAGGGAGGCTCTAGGCCTCTAGTAGGGGGACTGGGACTAAATGATCTGTAAGATCCTTTCCAACTCAAAACATTCTCTGAAAAGAAAAGAGCCTGTTCTTGAGGAGTGCAGGTAGTAGCTTGAAATGGAATGACCTTTGAGGAGTCCTTGAGGAGTCCTCCCCGGACTTCTTAGGAGGGCAGGAGAGCTCGTTCCTGCACAAATGCAGAGATGTGTTACTGTTTTGGTAGTAGGACAACTGCTGATGATTTGTGCTTCTTACACCAGGTAAAGACAGTGCTGCAAAGGAGTTCATGTTCATATGGGGTGCAGGGACAGACAGGACAGCACATCTGAAAATGAAACCATCTACAAATCTGTGTTTCCCCTTTTACCTTGCTGCAGCTTAGAGGAGCAGTGCAGAACACCCTATCTGGGGGCTTGGAAGGGGAATTAAATGGGAGAGTGACAGTCTGTTTATGGTCAGAGAGTCCTTCTCACCCCAGTGTAATGCAATTTGTACTCTTCTTTGCACAGGAGGTGAAAATACGGTGAGGGAGACACAAAGAGTGTGTTGGCTTACAGAGACAGACAGCTCAAATCCTCTAATCCTGTTTGATTCATCTTGTTTGCCTGCAAAGCCCAAGGTCTCACCAATATACGTGTGATCACTGCCATGTGAATTCTTTGTTTGGGTCTGTACTCTTGGGTGAATTGTATCCCCTTGGGAAATACATATCTGGGCTTAATCTAACAGGCACATATTTCCCAACTGAAATCCCAACATTCGTAGAGAATTGCCCTCTCCAGTTTTCTAATCTGGTGAAATGGCTGTAGAGCTCATCCCTGTGGCTTCAGCACTATCTTACAGAAGAGATAACGATTTTGCTCTAGAGCCAGGAGCTGCTCATATTTGGGTAGTAAAACATGAAGGTGCTTCCTTTAGCTATGTAGCATTATTAATCTATACAATCAATTGGAAAGAAGACATCCCTACCCTAAGGGGAGTGTACTAGAGGTCTTGAAAATGAGATCACATTTCTAGTGTGTAAATCCCTGAAGCTTGTGCTGTTGGGTAGAAGTGTTTCCTGGTTTCCTGATGGTTTTTGTTTGCTTGATTTTTTTTTTCTTCCTTTGTGAGCTGTAGGAGATAGGAGCTGTTAAGGTTACAGGAATGACCAACCTAATTGTGCACTTCTGGAATGTTGTAAGAGAAGATTGTTTATAATTTAGTTTCTGGGCTTTGCACTCTTGGAAAAACGTTGCTGCTCTGTAAAGGTTTTTTCCTCTTAACGCTTGAGGAGACATCTTCTTTAATCTGCTCTACTAACTTTGCATCTTTTCAGTGTGAAATTGTTGTTGCTCAGTTGTCTTCTCAATCTTTGCACGTCCCCTGTTTTTCATTCTGGCCATCAAGCTGTCCAGCATGCCCAAGAGGTCCCCAACCCTACCTCCCTTCTTGGAACTGAGCCCTCTGATGCCAGATCCAGTTTTTGTATTTGCCACCATGTCTGTGATTTCTTCTCTTTGAGTATCATCTCCACGGCAAGCCCTTAGGTAGGCAAGGTGGGGGACAGGACTGTCAGAAACAAGCAGTAATTGCTGCTGAGCTCCAAGCCTGCCTCCAAATCTGAGGTTCAAATCCTGTGGAAGCCTTTGTCTGTGCCTCTTGGATTTCTTCTTTCACTGGGCTTGTATTACTCCGTCAGAGTTCTTCTCAGGGACCTCGCTGTGGCTAGCGGATGCTGCTCAGGAGAGACCAGAGCTGGCTGAAGCTAGAAACATGCTTATATCCACAGCCTCAGCCAGGCTGGAGGCCACCAAGGGGAAATGAGGAGGCTGGAGCAGAGCAGCTGCGCTGGCGATGTGTGCACAGCCGGGGTCTGACATGGCGCAGCCGTCTCCGCGGCTTGGGGTTTATGGCCTCCTTTCTCTCCTCTGCACACTCTCTTGTTCCCCACCTTCCCTTCATTCCGAGGACATGACTCTGTGATATAAAATACCCTCTAATTTCCTGAGCCAGGCTGGAACTCCCCGGGGAAGGCAGCGTCTGCCTGCCTGTCCCTCACCCGCCTCTGCATCCATGTTCCAGGCTGTCAGCTGCTCCCGCCGGCAAGGCAGTGGGAGGGAAACTGGGAGCATGGCACCTTCCCAGGCCGTGGGGAGAGGGTCTGCTGGCTCCAAAGGAGGAGCTGGGGGGAGGGTAGGGATGGAGTCAGGGTTGGAGCTGGGTTTCCTTTGCTTCCCTCCCTACTGCCGGGGTTGTCCCTTCCCCTCCCCCAGCTGCATGGGAGCAGATGTGCTGCTTGTGTCAGCCCTGGCAGCCCCCTCCGCACACCCCAGCCTGGCTTCTGCACAGCCAGAGCCTCGTCCCCTCCTCCCCTTCTTCCTCCTCCTCCTCCTCCCCCCTCCCGGCTTGGCCCCGTGTCACTGGGGATGGCGGTGGAATCATCCGCCCACTCGGCCTGCCTCCCCTGTAACCCTCCCTCCTTCCTCCCTCCCGCAGGTCTCTTTGTTGGGAAATTCAAGGCAGATGAGTACCGGGGAGTGCTGGGCCTGCGTGCCAGGCGCTGAGCTACAGTTTGGCCTCGGCATGTCTGCTTGCCCCAGGATAGGAAGGGGGCCAGTGAGTGCCTGGCTGCAGGGCAATTCTCTGGGCAGGGCAGCAGCACCAAGGGTCCTGGACTCGCACTCTCCTGGGCATGCCTTGGGTTGCTTCCACATGAAAGGGTTTTTTCCTGACCACCATTCTTAGCCATGTTCTACGCAGCCCCCAGCAGGACATTGGAACATTCAAAACCTGACAGTAATCTCAAAGCAGTCCCTCTGAAATCAGCCTTAGGCAGATGTTTTCCCTGGGCTCTGGGAAAAGGAAAGGCTTGGTGAGAGCCAGAGAGCCTGAACTCCTTCTGAGTCTGTTCTTTCAGGAATCCCGGGCTCAGACCCCATCAGGTGGGGGCTGTTCCCATCACATTCAGAGGATGACTTTTCCTGCCAGCACATCCGCAGGACAGTTTCATCACATGGCTGCCTCCCATTCAAGCACGGAGCAGAAACGTGGCACTGCTCACAGCTCCCCCAGAGGCTGCTCGCTCGGTGGCTTCTGACGTGTGAACCTGCGGTCGTGTCTGTGCGAGAAGTGTGACTGGAAGAGTGGTGAGAGGTGGGAGGAGGAAGGCTGCAGCTAGGGCTGAGGCTGGAAAGGAATGGAGGAGGAAGGCTGCAGCTAGGGCTGAGGCTGGAAAGGAATGCAGGGCACGAATAGCTGGGATGGTGTGAGGGGTGACAGATGTGAGTAGCGCTGCAGAGATATTCCTGCTCGGCATGTGCCTGACTCCAGCACTATCAGTTTTTGCTCTGTAGAGTCTAAATATATAATCCATTGTGCTCTGGCATCTGGGTGATAAATAGTGATAAATAATGTAATGGCTGGAGAAGGAGGCAGAAAACTGCTCCGGGGTGGAGCTGACCCCTGGGATGTCTGGGGCAGCCGCAGGGTAATAAGATAGAGGAGGGACCAGTTCTCAGGACAGAGGGAGCTTGTTCTCCATCAGGCATTGCAGCTGAGGCTGAATGGGTGGGTCTTGGGGTTGGTTTCCTCTGTCCCCACTGAAAGTGGAATAGTTTACTTGTGCTGAGCAGTTGGTCACCTTGACCCAGCAAATATATCACCTTGTCCCTTCACTCACAGGCAGGGCTCTGTGTCCCTAAGCAGGCACTATGTAGCACTGAGAATTGGCTCTGCCTGAAGTTCTCTCTAGGAATTGGATGCAGTCCAGGCTGCTGGCGACAGTATGAATGGATGCTAGTGCAGCCAGGGCAGGGTGCATGTGTGTGCACTTGGAAGTGAGAAGATGACAACTTGCCTGCATTGGAAAGGGCTGGTGTGGGCATGAAAGAGGGTGGGTCCCAAGGGTTCTGCCTGTATTTGACATTCATCTGGGCTGTAGGGGCTTTGAGCAGAGGCTGGCTCAGAATATGCTGAAGAAGCGTTAAGCTATCAGGGTTTTAAATCCATCGTCACTGCTCCTTTCCTGCTTTTCCTGCTTCTCCATCTGTGCAAGAGGAATTAACACACATCCTGGGAATGGATTAGACTGCTCAAACCATGACCTCCTCATCTGTGCCTTCTGGGGAAGGGTAGCCTTTGTGCAGTCCATTTGCTGGCTCTCCAGTTTTGTCAGGGATTGTGAGTGCCAGCTGCCAGCAAAGGCCTGGTGCCATGCTGCCTTTCACCCTGTGGGACAGCCCTTTGCTGAGCGTGTGTGACACTGGTGTAACCAGTGGGGCTGGCACGGTGGAGCAGGCCTGCTCCCCAGGTCTAGGCTTCCAGCACTGTTCATTTGCCTTTTGCTAATGCCTTGTGAGTGTTGGCAGGCCTTGTGTCCTGTTTTTGGGGCCAGCTGGGACAGCTGTTGGCACACCAGGGAGCACTGCCAGAAGCCCAGAGCACCTCTTTCTCCAAGCCCCAGCGTGTTGCGACTTAATGGCACTGGGGCAATGGGTCACAGTTCCATGTCTCACCTTTGCATCCTCTTTGATTCCTTGTGAGTTGAGGACTAGCTTGGGGACCTTTCAGATTTGTTGTTAGGATTCCACTTCTGAGTAGTGTTGGATACTTATAATCTACTTAATACATAATTTCTCTTGGTTTCACATTCTTTACTTTTGTTATTTTTTCTTTTTTGTTGGACTTTCTCCCTACCCCCATAATTTATTCACTATCTAGTTACCTCATGTTTTAAGCATATGTGTCAAGCTACCTTAAATATAGGGTGGAAGGGGGAACATAGTATCACAAGCTAATTGTAATATATCTTTGTATTAAATAAGAGTGCTTAAAATGTTGTCATTGGATAGAAAAGGAAATGAGCTTGTTAAAGCCTATTTTGCTATTAGATTTATCAAAGATAGTAGTAATTGAATCTTCTGAATTTGCAAGTTGTTTTGATTGCTGATTCTGTGTGGAAAAAGTATTTAGGGGTCCAGTAATATTTAAAATAAGAAAAAGAAACTTTTTTTTTTCCCCTAGGAGTAAAAAAAATAAAAATAAAAGAAATCAATTTTCTTTGGAGAAAGAAAGTTAGTGCTTCTTTCACTGTGAAGGCTGATAATAATGTAGCTGTTTGTGTAATGCAGGGACGTGACATTATGGCACAACTATAAAGCTTGAAATGATGTTGAAATATTATGCATGTAATTAAAAAGCAACAGTGTCATTTAGTAGGCAGTGTGTTTAATGTATTTTGCTTTCATCTATTAGAAATCTCTGGCATAGTTTGGGATTCTTTCAGATCATTATAAAGAGGCTTAAATTATGTATTTCTTTAGAAATAAGCAAACTGGTGGAAATATGTCTGCTGGAAATGGAGTACAGCAGGAGTAGCCTGGGAGGTTGCTGGAGTGTGTGGAAGAACTTTCTGATACAGCAGGCGAGGGAGCCAGCTGGGGAGGGCACGCACTGGAGAGAAGAACTGGGGGGTGATCTGATGGCTGGAGGCTGCCTTGTGCACACCAGCCACAACATGATGAGAGTTTTTGATTCTCAGAGGAGTAAGGAAGAGGATGAGCAGAACTACCACCTTGGACTTGCAGAAGGCAGAGTTTGGCCTGATTAGGGACTTGGTTGACAGAGTCCCTTGAGAGGCAGTCCTGAAGGGCAAAAGAGCCCAAGAAGACTAATATTCTTCAGGAAGGAAATCTAAAAGATGCAGGAGCAGGCCGTCCCTATGTGCTTGAAACACAAGCCAGTGGGGAAGAAGAATGGCCTAGCTGAGCAGGGACTTTGGCTCAAACTCAGGAAAAAATATTTTATCTTTGGAAGAAGGGGGAGGCAACTCAGGAGTGCTATGAGGATGTTGTGAGGTTAGGCAGGAAGAGCTAGAAGGGCCAAAGCCCAACTGTAACTTACCTGGCTACTCCTGTTAAAGACAATTAAAATGTTTTTACAAATAATGTCAGCAACAGAAGGAGGGCTAAGGAGAATGTCCATCCTTCATTGGATGTGGGGGGAAACGGTGACAAAGGGTTAGGAAATGGCTGGGGTACTTAATGTCTTCTTTGCTTCAGTCTTTAATAGCAAGATCAGCTGTTCTCAGGGTGCCCAGACCTCTGAGCTGGGAGACACGGACAGGGAGCAGAAGGAAGCCCATGTAATCCAAGAGGAAATGGTCAGCAACCTGCTTAAACACGCAAAAGTCTATAGGGTCGGATGGGATCCACCAAGGATAGTGAGGAAGCTGGTGGAAGTGCTGACTGAGTCACTCTGTCATTTACCAGCAGTCCTGGTCAACCAGGGAGGTCCCAGGTGAGTGGAAGTCAGCAAATGTGATGCCCATCTACAAGGAGGGCCAGAAAGAGAATCCAAGGGAATTACATGCCTGTTGGCCTGACCTCAGTGCCAGGGAAGGTCATGGGGCAGATTATCTTGAGTGCCATCATGGGGCACGTACAGAACAGCCAGGCAATCAGACCCAGCTGGCATGGGTTTTGGTAAGGCAGGTCCTGCTGGACCAGCCTGATCTCCTGTGTCAGTGTGGCACAGTTAGTGGATGAAGGAAAGGCTGTGGTTGTTACCTACCTGGGCTTTAGTAAAGCCTTTGACACTATTTCCCCAGCATTCTCCAGGAGAAACTGGCCAGTCAGGGCTGTTCCCTATGTAGAAAACTGGCTGGGTGGGCTCAGGAGGGTGTCAGGAATGGAGCTACATCCATTGGCTGCTCACAGTGGTGTTCCCCAGGGCACAGTACTGGGGCCAGTCCTGTTTAATATCTTTATCAGTGATCTGGTCATGAGGATTGAGGGCACACTCAGTTCACAGATGACTAAGTTGGGTGGGAGTGTTGATGTGCTGGAGGGTAGGACAGCTCTGCAGAGAGATCTGGACAGTCTGGATTGATGGGCCAAGGCCAGTTGTATGAGGTTTGACAAAGCCAAGTGCTTGGTCCTGCACCTGGGTCACAACCCCACAGAGCTCTGCAGGGTGGGGGAAGGCAACCTGGAAAGCTGCCTGGTGGGAAAGTAATTGGGGGTGGTGGTTGACAGTGGCTGAACATGAGGCAGCTTGTGCTCAGGTGGCCAGGAGAGTCAATGGCATTTTGGGTTGTGTCAGCAGTAGTGTGCATAGCAGGACCAGGACAGGGACTGTCCCCTGTACTTGGGACTGGTGAGGTCATACCTTGAACCCTGTGTCCAGTTTTTGGGCCTCTCACAACAAGACAGACACTGAGGTGCTGGAGCCATGTCCAGAAAAGGACAACAGAACTGGGGCAGGGTCTGGAGCACGAGTCCTGTGTGGAGCAGCTGAAGGAGCTGGTGATGTTTAGTCTGGAGAAAAGGAGGCTCAGAGTGGACCTTATCACTCTCTACAATTCCCTGAAAGAAGGCTGTATCCAGGTGGGGATTGGTCTCTTCTCCCAAATAGGAAGCAACAGGACAGGAAATTGCCTCAAGTTGTACCAGGGGAGGTTTAGATTGGACATTAGGAACATTTCTTCACCAAAAGGGTCAAGCACTGAAACAGGCTGCCCAGGGGAGTGGTGGAGTCATCATCCCTGAAGGTATTTAAAAGTGGTGAAGATGTGGCATCTGGGGACATGGTTTGGTGGTGGCCTTGGCAGTGCTTGGGTAATGGTTGGACTTGATGATCTTAAAGATCTTTTCCAACTTTAACAATTCTATGATATGCACCTGAATTTTGGCTTTACTGATTAAAATGTGATCTGGGAGATGAAACAGCTGTATGCACATAGAAAGGCTATTCTGTCTTTGGCTCCTCTTCAGGCTGCCGGTCATGGCTGTGGGCATAGCAACCTGTGGCCTAGCAGCAGGAGAGAGCTGCCAGTCCTCTCCTGCTCCATCCCCAAGCCTGGGCTGCCTGGTGTTGTATGCAAATACCCATCTGGGAGTCTCCTTTTCCTTTGAAGTCCTGAACCCAGCTCTGACTGCCTCCTCTCCCCTCTGCAGGGTGGTGAAAGAAGAGATCTCGGATGACAATGCCAAGCTTCCCTGCTTCAACGGCCGGGTGGTGTCGTGGGTAAGAAAGCCCCTTGCTTCGGTGTGTCTCAGCCTGTTTGTGCCCTCTGAAAAACAACATTTGGATGTGGAGTGCCAAGTAAGGCACAGGGGCTGCTCAGTTGGTGTGCTGGCTGCTCACAAAGCTGATGAGCTGGATCCCCACACTCCAGCCCCCCTTCAGCTGGAGAGGGGGCTCTCTGCCAGGGAAGATGTGGGATATCTCTATGAAGAGCTCATGGTGACTGATGCCTGGCAGAGATCATGGTCGTGGCCTGTCCACAGCGTAACCCCTGTGCCCCTATGGCAGGGTCAGCTTCCCAAGGAAAGTCCCACTCCAATGACTGGTACAAAGGGCTTGTGTGACTTTAGTGCTGGTGAAGCGGACTGGATTTGACTGCCCTGAAGACTAAAGGTACTGCCTGGGCAGCTGCAGGACAAGCTTTTCCCTCAGTACTGTGCCATGCACACGCTCTGCTCCCTGCTCGCATGCTTCCCTCTGTCCCCATGGGGACTCTCTGTTAGTGGGGGGAGAGTCTCCACAACACATCATCCAGTTTTCCCTCTGCTGAGCTGCAGTTTGTGCTGATGAGGGTGTGTGGGTCTACACCAAGACTCAAGTGCCTTTTTCTAGAGGCCTCTGAACAATAAAAATCCTCAGTAAATCAAGCCAGGTCACACCTAATTCTGCTTCTATCCCTGCACCAAACAGTGATGGGGCAGGCAGGTACCCCCCTGCCGACACAGTTGCTGCTGGGATTCCAGCCAGGGGCACAGGGTGCAGGCTGGAGCAGGGAGGAAAGGCTGTGCTGGGCTCCCGCACAAAGAGCCGGGGCGGACGCCTGCCGTCCTCCCTCTAGCGGTTATCCAGGCCCTTCGGAAATCAGCTGTGTCCCGCTCTTGGCCACCACACATTCCTCTGCATCCATCCCGCTGCTGCTGCATCTGCCCCAAGATGTCCCACCACCCCACTCCTTCCAGCTGCTCTTTGCTTTCACCTGCCCTATGGGGTGTCCCAGAGTCTCTAAATCCATTCCAGTGCTCCTTTTTTATCTGGTGTGCTTTTCCTTGTGATCCATGTGTCCATGTAGCTGCTGGCTTTCCTTGCAGGAGCTCTTTGGTTGTTCAGTGTGTGAGTGGCACAGATCTGGTGTGCGTCTGTCTGGTGTGACCACCGTGCTGCTGCACTGCTGGGCTGGATCCTTACAGGGAACTTGTGCCCAGAGTGAGCATCACTACCAGGTCTTATGCATGAAGGGTAATGGCCTTTGTGCACCTGATGATCCCTTTTTCTATCTCTTCTGAGAGTCTCCTAGTCCATGGGTAGTTTGGGGGCTGAGAGGAGGGCACTTGCTTTGCTGCTTCTGACAGACAGGCTGGGATGATGCTATTTTAGGAACTCAGTACTAATTTTAGCAACAGGGAAAGACAGGGGCTTGAATCCAAGTGAGTATTTCCTGACAGTGTAAGAGGCAGGAAAAGTGCAGGATCGTTATCAAAACCTTCCTGGGAGGAAATCCCAGCCTTGGGAGTGTTAGAGGAAGATAGCATCAATCCTGCCTGCTTGGGAACACCACTCTCTTCTTCACTGCTGTTTGACAGCTGCCTGTGGCTGGTTCCCTCTGTCCAGATCTATTTCCTTGATGTTGCCTTGAGATTTTCAAGCATAAAGTGTTATAAGACTTTTCCCTAGGCAATGCTGGCCACTTTCAGTATCTTTTCTACCCTGTGCTCCCGGGCAGTGGCTACCAGAAAAGGGATGTGGCCCTTAGGGAGGGGGATCTATCCTGGGAAGACAAGTCACCAGGAAGGTGCCAGGAGCAGAGCCAGGCGTGTGCCTGGGGCTTGCTGGAGGGAGAGAAGCTGACCTGAGATGAGCTGGTTAGACAGTTGTGAGAGCAGGAGCCGTTGGGCTTGTCCTGGGGCTTGTGGGACGGGCTCTGCAGCTTTTGACACCTGAGGCTGCTCTCTGCCCTGTGTGCTGCCTTGGCTCCAGCTTTTTCAAGGCTGCCCTGTCTTGCTTGCCCCAGCTACATCCCTGTCTTTGTTTCCAATATCTCTGGCAGTAGACCTCTCGTCTGCTATGCTAATGATGATCTGTGGGGTTCATACCCCCATTATGAGGGTTTCTCCAGTTCCTGAAGGTGGGCAGGGCACAGCTCTTTCATCAGTGATGCTGGAAGCACTCAAGACGGGCTGTGCTTCTATCATCCGAGTTGGGATCTGCTCTTGGCTCCATGCAGATGTGGTTCCCTCACCAGCAAGCAGTAGTGCTGCCTCTGAGTTTATACTGGGTATTATGGTTTGGACAGCAGCTATCAGCTTTTTTCCAGCCTATGTTTCATATTTTGTCTGTCCTGATCACAATGGGTATCCCTCACCTCTGTTAAATCCTTTCTGGGCCCTGACACCTCTGCTCTGGAGGTCCTGAATGCTTCTGTCAAGGAAGAGGCTTTTTGTTGCTTTCTTGCTTCACCCTATTGGGATTAGCCCAGTTCATTACAGCTTGAAAGTAAGGGAGAGTGCAAATCTGGACAGGGAGCAATACTGGGGAGCACCTCATTTGGGCTGTCCTCTGTTTCATTCCACTGGTGAGCCCATGGCCCCTGGGAGTCTACAGGGTTTGTTGGTGTGCCTGGGCTGCCCCACAGCATGGCTGGCATAAAGAGTCTCTAGGGTTTAACCCTTTCTTGAGTTTCTGCACTGGATGCAGTCCACTGAGCATCCCAGAGATTGGCTGAAGGTTGTGCTCAAGCCAATAAGGTGAGCACAGCATGAAAGTTTGTGAAGTACACATGGAAGCTAGAAAGAGCCTGTTTCAAGAGTCTGTTTCAAAGCCAGCCTTGGCCCTGAGCTCTGTTACCCCCAGCTTCTGAGGGTTGTGAAGGTGAAAGTCCTTCTGGGTCCCACAGCTTGAAGGCAGAAGTGTAGAGGCTGCTAGAGCTGAGGAAAGAAATGACTTGTAACTGCCTTTCCCAGTGTGAGAACTGGGGGAATCCGGTCCCTGCTGCAGGATGTGTGCTGAAGGTTACCTGAGTGTGTGGTGTGGGTGTGCAGGTGATGTCAGAGTGTCCAAGCACAGCTGTCACCCACCCGGGCTTCACTGCTGGGTCAGGAGTTCCTGAGCCGCAAATAGCCAGTGTCTGGGAAGGCCTTGGGGGGAAATGTTGCTACGTGCTTGGCCTGTTCCGTACCTGCTCCTGGGCATCTGCTGTGGTCGACTGCCAGAAATGAGATCCTGGGCCAGGCAGGCTTTTGGCCAGCTCCTTTGGCCACTCTTGTAAATGTTTTCTCAGCTTCCTTTTCTGTCTCTCATCCCTCCAGCTGGTGTCTGCAGAGGGTTCTCATTCAGATGCTGGCTCGGTCTGTGCTGATAACCAGACAGAGCTGCCGCCCTCCATGGAGCGCACAGGAGGAATTGGAGACTCCAGACCCCCCTCTTTCCAGTAAGTTACATGGACATCTGTTCTGGTTTCCAAGGGCCACATGGTGCATTTGCTGTAATCCAGACCAGTATCCCAGACCAGGCTGGGACACTCTTACCCAAATTGCCAGGGATGACAGCCAGCAAGAGGGGAGGAAAGTAGGGCTGGGAGCTGATTTGAAGTGGAGCTGCATTATTCAACAAACAAGGGCATGCTGAAAATAATGCGGGGAAAGAGCCAGCACAGCATCCCCAGTCCTTTGACCTGCACTCGTAATGTGCTGTGGTTGTTCCCTTCCCTCAAGAAGGAGACAGCTGATGGCTGGAACCTTGTGTTGGTCATGACAGAGGTAGAGAGAGCCTTGTCAAGTTGTTCCCTGTTGAACATATTTGTTTTCTTTTATCTCATCACAGCCCTAACACTGGGGGGAGTCGAGAAAACTTGGACAATGAGACAGAGACAGACTCGGTGGTGTCATCACAGAGGGAACGACCTCGTCGGACTGATGGGCCTGAGCATGGTGAGTGTTGGTAACATGGTGAGAGCTCTGCAAGGGCATGGCTGGGGCATGGTGGCAGCACCAGCTCCAGACTTGGGGCAGCTTTCTCTCCTCTGCAGAACTTTTCCAGCTTAAAAGGGCTAATTCTGTAGCTTTTAGAAGGGCCATAGCCTCATGTTGGAGGTAAGAGCTAACGCCTGTGTTACATCAGAGCTTGGTGATTAACCCTTTGGGGTCAAGGGAGATATTTCCTGTAGAAGCCCTAAGAGCAGGAGACACTTGTGCCTCTGTCTTCTTAGCTGAGAAGCAGAGTGAGCTTGAGCCTTGCCACTTGTGCTGCTTCTTGCTCTACCAAGGAAACAGCGGCAAGTCTTCCACAAGTTTAGCAGCATTGTTCCTACTGAGTCATCAGCCTCTTCCCATCCTAGTGATAAAAGAGGTATCCCATAGGAGATGGATCTGATCCCAGGGAAGACTAGGAGTTACTTGGCACTAGATGGGATTGACTGATGGCCAGATTTGTTCTGAGGAGGTTGCCATGAGCCCTCCATAGGGGAAGGGTTTCTCTCAAGCCCACTGACTCTTGTCTTTACACAGCACCCAGGGTGAATGGGACGGTGAAGGGAGAGCGGCGCCGAGACCTGGGTGGGTACGAGAGCTCCTCCACACTCATGAGCAGTGAGCTGGAGACCACCAGCTTCTTCGATTCAGATGAAGATGACTCCACCAGCAGGTAGGAGAGCTTGGGTCTTGGAGAAACACTAATTTCCTCCTGACTCTCAGAACAGAGAGATGCCTTTGCAGGGCACACTAGTCCTGGGCTCAGACCTGCTTCTGTCTCACTCAGCAGACCCCTTTGCCATTGTCTGTCACCCATGTGCATGTTCTCCCCTCTGCCCCTGCAATCCTCTATTCCCTCTGCCATTTCCACAGCTCTCTTGCTGCCAGAGCCACCACTATGGCAGCAGAAGAGCTGATTCTTGCTTTGACCTGCAGGTTTAGCAGTTCAACAGAGCAAAGCAGTGCTTCCCGTCTAATGAGGAGACACAAGCGACGCCGGAGGAAACAGAAGGCTCCACGCATTGAACGGGTACCCAGGGAGGGGCTGGATATCCTGGGGAGGGCAGTGCAGGTCAGGGTGGGCTCACAGGGATTCAGCTGGTTTTGCTGTGGGCATGGCTTTGGACAAGTGTTCAAATGCTGAGACTTCAAAAAGTGCTGTGAACCTTTTCCAAGTCAATGTAGCCTCAAGAGCTGGGACCACAGGCCTTGTCTCAGCTGTAGAGAGGTCACAAGGACCGTAGCTGTTCTCTGGCTCTGCAAAGCTCCCAGCATAAAACTGGAGTTGTGGGGGGTGGCTGTGGTGCCACAAGGAGGCGCAGGAAGGAAAGGACAAGTGGAGGAAACTAGGGCTGGGAATGTTACTGAGGCACAGGAGAACATCTTATGTTTTGCTTACGTTGCAGTCCTCATCCTTCAGCAGCATCACAGACTCCACCATGTCTCTGAACATCATCACAGTCACACTGAATATGGGTGAGTGGGAGATGTGCATGGAGCCTGCAGTCCTTCCAGGGCGAGATTGGGTCATGGAGAGGGAACTGGGGAGGGGGCAAAGAGAATACATGGGGGAGGAGTGAAAAGATGGATTCTGTAGGAGATTGGCTTCTATTGTAGAAATTGTCTCTCAAGACTTTGTGTGTTTCAGGACATCTCTCTGGGACAGGGGTGCAAATCACCACCATTAGGATGTGGTTTTACTGAGGTTAGGTCTGCTTGTGCTTGATGCTTTGGGGTGACTTACTTCTTTCTCTTTCCATCCCTGCAGAGAAATACAACTTTCTGGGCATTTCTATTGTGGGACAGAGCAATGAGCGTGGGGATGGAGGCATTTATATTGGCTCTATCATGAAGGGAGGCGCTGTGGCAGCTGATGGCAGGATTGAGCCAGGAGACATGCTCTTGCAGGTACTTCACACCCACATATCTCCATCTTTGGGCCTGGGACAGCAGTAAGAAAAGACCCAGAAGCCTCCCTGAGAAGTTTGGCAGGCTAAACCCAGGAAGTCATGCTTGGAAGAGGGAAGCTGAGTCACTGCTGAGCTGAGTGGGGAGCTCAGCCTCTGGTCATATCTCTGGGACTCACCTCTTTGTGTTGTTTGTAGGTAAATGACATCAACTTTGAGAACATGAGCAATGATGATGCTGTGCGGGTGCTGAGGGAGATCGTGCACAAGCCGGGGTGAGTACTTGGGTTGTTCCTTCCATGCAGGGACATCTGCCCAGTTTGTGCTTGGAGTGTGTGAGTTGTATCTTCCGGCCACCTCTGCCAGTGCCTCTGTAGAAGCTCAGAACTTCGGGGATTGGTTTTGTTTTGATTCCTGGGTTTTTATGTCCGGTGCAAGAATTGCAGTCTGTGCCCTTTTTTTTTGTGGGGATGCCGTGCTGCTGCTTATTGCAGGTCAATTGGACTAGATGACCTTTAAAGATCCCTTCCAAAACAAATTTTGCTGTGATTCACTGATTCTATTTGGGTCATCAGCAACCCTCAACAGGGTCACATCATTTTGTTCATGTCACTAGGGAAACCCATAGCTGGAGGAGAACAAAGTCACTATACTAGCAGCTTCTCCCTGTCTCCCAGGATGGCACACAGCATCCACTCATCATGCAGGGGTTTGTGTTTCTCTGCTCTGGTTCTAACTCTCACCTTTTTGTTGCAGGCCCATTACCCTGACAGTGGCCAAGTGCTGGGACCCCAGTCCGCGGGGCTGCTTCTCATTACCCAGGAGTAAGTGGATAGCTGACCCACCCTTAGCGCTGGTGCCAAGCTCATGTGAGAGCCCTGCCTTAAGCACTTACTTGGTTGTTGTCTTATTCCTCCCCTGTGTGTGTGACTCCATGGGGCACTGAATTGGGGTTTGATGGGGTTTCAGCTCTCCTTTTAGGAGGCTGTTAGGTCCTATTCCCAAACCAAAATGCCCATAAGCCCAGCCCGTCTTCCCACATCACGCTGGGGACGCGTTTCACTGGGGCAGGGAGGTCACTTGCTCGGGGCGCCAGAGGAAAGAGAAACCCCCCTAAAGCCATAGGGGGATCTCTCCCTCTGCACCTCTCCTGCTGACCCTCCCTCTCTTCTTTCTCTCCCAGTTGCTCCCCAGCGGATCTGGGCTGGGCCAGACTCTCCATGCTCCGATCCGGGTGAGTCCCGGCAAATACTGGGGATGGAATGGGCTGTGCTGCGTCCCTGTCCCTCCCCAGAGGTTGTTTTGATGAGCTGATAATTTCTTACAGCTACTGACTGACTCTTTTTTCATTGCAGGTGAGCCTATCCGGCCCATCGACCCGGCAGCCTGGGTGTCTCACACGGCAGCGATGACTGGCACCTACCCAGCGTACGGTATGAGTCCATCCATGAGCACAATCACTTCCACCAGCTCCTCCATCACCAGCTCCATCCCAGAGACTGAACGTAAGTCCTTGTGCCTCCGTGCTGCACCCGCTGCACGGCCTCCTCACCTTCACTATGCTGTCAAGGGAGCAATACATCTGCCTGGGGACAGCTGGGGTGGGCCTGATCTGCCTTGCCAAGGGAATGAGAGGGAGGCAGCTCTTGCTGGGCCGGCACTTTGGTCAGTGGGAGTTCTGCCTGGGAGAATTAACATGTTTTTAAGCCTTCTGTGTGAGGAGAGTAGAGGAGCCTGGCTGCAATCAGGAGCTGTGGCAGGTGTAGAGGAAAGGCTGAGACTAGTCAGGGGTTGGCTGCTGAGAATATGGAGCCAGATGGATTCAGCATGTCCCTGGAGCAATTGAGAGCTCCTCCCAGACAGCAGATAGAAGAGGTAGCTGAGAGCAAGGAGCCTTGTGGTGGGGCAGGGTCCTGCTGAGCACAGGCCTCTTGGTTGCTTTCTGAAGGTTTGGGATGATTTGGTATATAGAACCCTGAAGCAAGGGTCTGGAGAGCTTGGGTTGGGTGAGGCAACAAGCCAAGAGTTTAAATTTGTGACTCTTGCCTGGGCTTTGCCCAAGAGGAAACTGCTGACATGTGAAAGATAACATGGGAAGGCTGGAAGGGGGGTACCACAGCATGTACCCCGAGGCTCTCTGCAATGTATTGTTCACTGGCCCATTCCTCCCATGTGTGATGCTTCCCTGTGGCCCTCTTGTCTCTTCTGCTCTCTCTCACCTCTGCCTGCCTTCCTTCATCCACACCACAGGCCTCGATGACTTTCACCTGTCCATCCACAGTGACATGGCCACCATTGTCAAAGCCATGGCCTCACCAGAGTCAGGCCTCGAAGTGCGTGACCGCATGTGGCTGAAGATCACCATCCCCAATGCCTTCATTGGTAAGAGACTGTGCTTGCAGCAGAGGCAGGGACTGGGAAATGGGTGGCCGGTTTTCAGGCAGATGTCCAAGGGAGCATCTCTGTCACCATAAACAAACTGTTGACTAAGCAGGAGTTAGAAATTGAACCTTTTGACCCACTTTGTCTTTGCTCCAGTGTGTCTCACTGCCTCAAGGGTCACCGTCTTCCTCTCTCTTGCCAAATTTAACTGTGTATTTGGTGGCAGGTTCGGATGTGGTAGATTGGCTCTATCACCATGTGGAGGGCTTTACAGACCGCCGTGAGTCCCGCAAATATGCCAGCAACCTGCTGAAGGCTGGCTACATCCGACACACCGTGAACAAGATCACCTTCTCGGAGCAGTGCTATTACATCTTCGGAGATCTCTGTGGAAGTATGGCTCTTGGTGTGGGTGGGAGGGAGAGGATGGAGGGGTAGTGGTCCTGCAGAGCCCTGCTGACACCCTGGAGATACACCTGCAGCCATTGCCATCAGGCTGGGCGTCTTGTTCTACAGACTCTGTTAAGGGAATGATGAAGAATATCCCAGCTCCCTTGTCGTGCTGCTGAAGTAGTGAAGTTGGAAGCAGCATTGACAGTGTCACCTACTATGTGATCTTTTCTCCTGGACAGTCGTAGCAGAGTTTTAATCTTTACTGACTGTCTCCAGGCTCTGAATTTCAGTGCTGGCAAGGGGTTGGTGCTCGGGCAAGTGGGTTCTGCTCAGATAAGATGGGGGAAGGAATTGGCAGGGTGAGCTGTAGTTCTGATGTCCTTTCCCACCAAGCTGGTCTCTGTATTAGAATGGCAGCTTGGACTCCCACAGCCTGGCAGTTGTTCAGCCAGGAAGCCCAAATAGTGGCATTGACTAACAGAGAGAGTGCCAAATTCCTGTGTCTCTTTGCATATCCTGTCCTTGTCCATTAGCAAGAATGGACAGAAAGCTGCTTCACACATGGTTGTTTTTCTGCTTGGATTAACCCCTGTTCTCTGCTTTTTTGCAGACATGGCTAATCTGTCTCTTCATGATCATGATGGCTCCAGCGGTGCCTCTGATCAGGACACTTTGGCTCCGCTCCCCCACCCAGGAGCCGCACCCTGGCCTATGGCCTTCCCATATCAGTATCCACCACCTCATCCATACAACCCCCATCCCGGCTTCCCTGACCCAGGCTACAGCTACGGAGGGGGCAGTGCAGGCAGCCAGCACAGTGAAGGTGAGTGAAAAGGACTAAATATGACTCTAGGTGGGCAGATGTCCTGTTCAGTACAGGGCAGCAGCAGGAAAGGGCTGCTTAGGCAAGGCCCACTGTGGGGGATGCCAGGATAGAAGCCATCTCGCAAGGGTCGTGGAACTTGCTGCTGAAGGGAGATAGAGAGCACAGACTGTGCTGGGGCCTGGCTGTGCTGGAGCGTGCTGCAGTCCTCCCTTGGCTAGAGCAGATCCATCTGTTCTTCCTGACTTGTCCGAGCTGGCACCTAACCTTGCCTCACGTGCTTCGCAGGGAGCCGGAGCAGCGGTTCCAATCGCAGTGGCAGCGAGAGGAGGAAGGAGAGAGAGAAGACGGGGGAGTCGAAGTCAGGTGGCAGTGGGAGCGAGTCAGACCACACCACGAGGAGCAGCATGCGGCGCGAGCGTGCGGCCAGTGAGCGCTCGGTGCCAGCCAGCCAGCACAGCCAGCGCAGCCAGCACTCCCTGGCTCACAGCATCCGCAGCCATCACAGCCAGCAGTCGTACGGGCCGCCCGGCCTCCCCCCTCTCTTCAGCCCCCCCATGTTGCTGATGCCTCCACCACCGTCAGCCATGGGGCCCCCCGGGGCGCCGCCGGGCCGTGACCTGGCCTCTGTGCCCCCCGAACTGACAGCCAGTAGACAGTCCTTCCGAATGGCCATGGGCAACCCCAGTGAGTTCTTTGTGGATGTAATGTGAAGCGCCCGTCCCCTGTCTGTCTGCTGTCCCTCCTTCCCCCTTCTATCCCTGTCGTTTGTTTCCTAGGACCAGCCCTGGCTTCACCCCTTGTTTTTTTGGGTTTTTTTTTTGTTTGTTTGTTTGTTTCTTTTTTTTTTGGTCTTGATAACGAAAAGAAAAAAAGGGAAAAAAAATAATAAATGGAACTAAACCTTGATTCTAATCCCTCCTCGAGCAGGGTGGACAGGCCTGGCAGGCCTGCTGGGTGCTGTCAGCCCATCCTGCCCCCAGACTTGTGTATTTCTGATGGTAATTCCCTCCTGCCATCCTCTCTAACCCCATTAATCCGCATCCGTCCCAGCACCCTGTGCTGCTTGCCCGTGTGTCACTGCTGCCTCAGTCCTTTCACCCTAAACATCTCTTCTTTCTTTCACCCTTTTGTGTTTCTTCTATCAAGCAGCAAAGAATTACGGGGTGTTTGACTTTCTCTGAGCCTGCCGCCTGTGGGGGGGAGAGCTGGAGCATGGCGTGGCCCGACAGCAGGACACAGAGCTCCAGGGGCGCTGGGCACGCATGGCGCTGAAGATGGCTTCTTTCCTCCCCCTCGCGGAAGATGCCCTGCCCTTCCCACAGCCCTGAGAGGGGAGCAGGGACCAGCCTTACATATGTATTTTAAATCCCGTTGTAGTTGCCTTTTGGCTAATGCATGAATGTTCCAGGGCTTCAGTGCCTCCAGGGAGTGGAGAAATGCTGCCACTTCCCTCTTGCCTCCCTTCTCTTGCCCACATATTGGGCCAGGTCCAAGCCTGACACTGACCCATGGCAGGACCCTCCTTCACCTTGGCCAGGTCTCGGGGCTGGGGCTGTACCTCAGCCCAGAGAGGCAGCGATTGCCTGTGCACAGTCTCTTGCGTGACTCAGTGCCCTACACCTGCCCTGGGGTTCTTTGGGGAGAATTAAGGGCAGAGCTCTGCTCCTTTCATCCTGCTCTTTGCCCTCCTGCCTGCAATGTGCTGCTGCCTGTCCTGTTTGTAGGGGCTGTCCCGTGCCTGGGGCTGGCGGTGGCAGCTGTGGCCTTCTCACTCCTGCTGTCGCGCTGCTGCTCGGCTATGTGGTACCTTCAGGGGCCTGGACTACGATAGAAGGCAAGGGCGGGGCACAACTGGTTCAATTTCTTGCTTTGGAGAAACGTGGAGGTCCCCTTTATTTGCCCTCTGAAGGGCCTGAGTCTGTCTTCTCCTCTGCCCAGTGCTGCTGGCCTGGCTGCTGGGAGGGACTAACCTCTGGGACAACCCCACTCCCTCTAGTCTGTGAGCAAGGTGAGCTCTCCAGGGGTGAGACTTCAGCCTGAATCATGGCCTCTGGGCTCAGTGCCCACAGGTGTGCTGGGACAGTTGAGTCTGTTTGCTCCAGTGCTCCCTGCCTTTCCTCCTTCCACTTCTGGGTACGCAGAGACGTGCCTGGGGCTGGGGCAGCGGCAGCTCTTTCCCCATGCCCAGGGCCAAGCACGGTACAGTATGGACATGTTGACCCTGCCGCTGTTGGTGCTGGCGCCCCGGCGCCCTCTCCTCCTGCCACACCGTGGCTTTCTCCACAAGTTTTGCCTCCTTTGGTCTTTCTTGTGTTCACAGTTTTTATACGATGGAGTTGAATTGTATTTTGCTCCCTGGGAGTCTGCATTGCCCCTGCAGCCCCCCTGCCAGCTCTCACGCACCATCAGTTCATCTCCCTGACTCCCTAAAGCCTCTCCTTCCCTCAACCCGCTGGAGTCAGACTGTCCCCAGTAGCCTCCCTGGCCACTGCACACCCCTTGCCCTGCCCTACCCACTGGGTTTTATAAAAACAACACCAATCTTCTTGTTTTTATTTATAAACATAGTTTTATTGGACTCCTGCCTCCTGTCGTTCGTTTATTCTTTTTCCCCCAGCCTCCTCCATCCTCCTGCCTTTTGCTCTACAGCGAGATCCCAGCAGGATGCAGGCGCCCGGTCTCAGTGTGCCGGCTGTCATTTCCCGGGATGCCGAGGGCCGCTGCGGGTTGAGTTTCTCCGGAGCAGGGCCTGGGCGGGAGCTCTCGGGGTTCCCTGGGTCCCAGCGGCAGCACTGCGGGGAGAACCACGGGCCAGTCCGAGCGCGGGCGCTAGCCCCTGGCGCCGCAGTGCGGGGTGGGGGAACGGAGATGCCTGGGAGCGAGGCCAGCGGGAGCTAGCAGCCCTCTGGAAGGGCGCAGCGACCTCAGGTCTTTGCCGGGCGAGCGCGGCCTCCTGCCCGGGCGCACCCCCGGCCCAGCCCCTCGCTGAGCGCAGCTGCCGTGCTGTCCCCGCCCAGCCATAGCCTACACTTCCCAGTACGCCCTGCGCGGAATAGTAATTCCCGCCGCACGGCCACCCCTATCCCCCGCGGAGGCGCATGCGCAGTGGCGGGGCGCGGGCGGGGCGCGCGCGCGGCGTCTCTGCAGTGCGCGGGGGGGGCGCGGGGCGAGGGGGGGCGGCGCCGCCATCTTGGGCGCGGGGCGGCGAGCGGCGGCGGTGGCGGCAGTGGCAGGTGAGGCGCTCCGCTCCCCGCCTGGCTGCGCGGCCCCAGTCTCTTCTCCGGGCTGCTTCCTGCGGTTGGGCTCGCTCTGCGGCCGCGCCCGGGCGGTGGCCGAGCTGCTGCGGGTGACGGCTCCCTGGGCGCAGGTTGGGGGTTGGGGTCTGCAGGCCCAGGAGCGGGGAGGCGGCTGCAGGGTGAGGTGTCCCCCGGTTGCCCTTGGGAGGGACGCGAGAGTGCCTCCGGAGCCGGGAGGGAGGGAGAGAAGCGAGGCCGCCGGGAGGGCTTTTCCTCAGCTTCCTCTAAGGGGGTGCTGGGAGACCCCATCATTCATTCGCACTTTGTTCGTGGCTCAGAGGGGTTATTAACAGCTGTTAATTAGCTCTCTGGCTGGAATACCTGTGTGGTAGCCCTGCGGTGCTGCACCATGGAGGGTGGGGACAGGGTCGGGCTGTGTGTGGCACAGGAAGGCCGGCACCGATGCGTCAGGTCAGCCTGAGCAAAGGTTTTTTTTTAGCCGGATCGGGCTGGAACTTCACCGAAAATTATTTGTCTGTACTGCTTATCCAAACTTGAATTAGCTAGGTCATGGCTTGCGCTCTGCTTCCTCCCCGGAAAACCTGCTGAGGCAGAACGCAGCGCTGCTGATGCCGAACTGCTTATTCTGAGGCTTAAAGCAGACTCGTATCCAGCGGCTCCTCTGGATGCATTTCCACATCCATTCTTCCCAGGACTAGGTTTTTGGTTTCTGTAAAACGGCAGGAAGCACAGCCTGTGTTTATCAGCCAGTGCAGTTGACTTCTCTCACTTCTGGGAAATGACTTGCTTTTGGTCTAGTGTTCTCTCCATAAGCTGTGTGAGCGCACGATCTGTTTTCTGCTTGCTTTAGTATGACAAAGCTGCTATCAAGTTTTAGCCTCAGGCTGCCAAAATCTGAGCCTGGAACTTGCCCAGATAGGTGAGTCTGGATGGCTTCTGTGTCTTGGAAGTCTCAGTATTGTAGGCTTCTAACTGTACATGGGCTCATGGTAGTGTTTGGTTGGGCAACATTTACTTGAATGCTGTCAGAGCTGTAGCTACTGTTTTTTCCCATAGTAAAAGCTCTGTGTGTCCCGGTGAGTTTTGCTTGGAGGGACAATCTCAAATCTGAAGAGATGCTGCCAAACTGTCTACTTCCATATTTTTCCTGTCAGAAGGGAGGCATCACTCCTCTTCTGTAGAAAATGCCATGTTACTGACATCTAGTGACAAAGATACCTGGTGTTCTTTGGGCTGCAGAATGGCCATGTTCCAGGGAGAGCATTGGGGTGTCTTTGAAGGGTATCATGGCCAGCTGCTTCCTCCTCCCAAAAGAGCCCAGTCCTGGCTTTTGGAGAATTGACTCTTGAGGTCTTGAGGCTGTGAAGGGTTACATCTTGAGTTCTTTGAAAAACAGAGGACTGGACATGCATTCTTGTTTGATACCATCTCTTTTTTTTTCTTCTTTTTTTTTCTTTTTTTTTTTTTTTTTTTTTTTTTTTTTTTTTTTTTTTTTTTTTTTTTTTGGTGGAGCAGGAACAGTTTCCAAACAAAACAGGCTTTATAAAAAAACTTCCTGTAACCCTACTTAAACTTTTCTTGCCTCATTCCTGCATCAAAAAAGGCAAAGTCAAGACTCTCTTTTGCAGCTCAATGTCTTGCACTGGTTTTCTAAGCTTATTCTACTGAAGACCATTAGAGTATTTAAAGCCTGTTCCTGGGGCCAACTGGAGGATGGCCTGTGGTGCCAAAATATAATTGGTTTGTGAGACAGAGTCTGCTTCTCTCCTTTAGTGAGTGACCTACTGAGTCAAAAGTTACTGGCAAGTCATGTATTATTTTGATCTTGGCAGGAGGTCGGCAGCTCAGCTAAAAGCTTGCAGGCAGAGGCACAGAATGTGAAATGCAGTTATCTGCTCTCCAGTTAGAGTAGAGAGAAAAGCTGACACATCAGGGCACCTAGACCATTAGTGGTCTGTAGAATACAAGCTTGTACTCAAACTCCACTCTGCGCCTCTAACCTCTTCTGTTAGAAGATGCATAGGAAGCAAATCACTGTTCAGGTTTCTAGCTCAAGAGTGAAAAGCAGGTAGTTCAAACTGACTTTCAAAATGCTTTGGTAGAATGGGTAGAAGTAGAAAAAGGCATTGGGGCTGTTCACATCAGGTTGGGCTCAAAATATTGCTGAGAGATGTGTTAAATGCTGTACCTGTGATGTTTCCCTGGAGTAAGGGAGCTTCTTGTGTTTCCCTGTGTCAGTATTTATCTCTTGTTACTCTTCAGACTGGCTGCGTGCAGTATGGCATGCAGAGGTGGGCTGTAGGAGGAGAGCCTGGTAAGAGAACAACATGCTTCTCTTCCTGCCCACTGGTTATGAGGATTTATGGGATTGTGTTTAAAATAGGAACAGTTTCTCTGAAACTGATGGGTTTAGCTCAGGAGCTCTTTAGCTCAGGGTATGCCCCTTAAGTAAATTATGCAGCCTGTCTTCCCCAGGATGAAGTGATTGCAGTTACTCTTGTTTAAAACCAAGTACAGCCCATGACCTCCTGGAAAGTGGCTAATGCAGCCAACTAAGCAAAGCTTAGGTGCTCAGATTAGCTGGTGGGGTAATGGCATTGTTTTGCGCCTTAAGTCTTGGGTTGATAATGGCTAGTGCAAGCTAAATGGATGGGTTTTCTCAACAACTTCAGTTGCCAGAGCAGCCTGACTAATCCCTCTCCTGCTTCAACTACTGTCACTTGTCCAGGATCATACTGCTTTCTGGAATGCAGAAATGGCTGCAGTTGGTGATTTGCCTTCAATACCTCTCTTGATTTCTTCCTGGATGAAAACTCAGCAGCTAATGTACCTTGAACTGCTTAGTTAGATAAGCTCATTAATGCACAGAAGTCTTACTTACTGTTAAGTCAGAACCCAAACTGTCTTTTAATAGACTACTAAAGGGGTTGGTTGCTTTACACCAGCTTATTAACTGACTTGTGATTGCTGTTTCCTGATGTGCTCTGTAGATTACAGAAATCAGCATTCCTGTTTGCATTCAGGCTAAGTGATGTCTGTGCTGTAGGAAACTTTCAGCCCCTTAATGGGAGTGACAAAGTCCAAGTAGCTGGGTCTTGGGCTCACTACTGATCAACTTGTGTTTATTTGTACCTTGTACTGGATGGTATAGGATGAAGCTCATGGCCTGTCTCACAGTGGGGTTGAGGCCAAAAGGGCTCTGCAGGTTAACAGCAGTCCTGACATCTCATCCAGCCTTGGTCAATGGCTGGCTGAAGGCTTTATTTTCCCCACCGGTAGTGCCAGACTCTTTTCTGAACAGGTATCTCTATGGTAAGAGTATCACCCACACAGCTGGCTTGGGAGAATACAGCTGATCCCAAAGTTGCCTCCTAAAATGAGTGGACAGATGTGCTCACTGGTGATGCTACTGGTGCTCATCAAATCCAGGCACAGCTGGGGCAATAATGTGAAACTGTAGTTATATTGTTACAGGCAGCCTAAGAACTGCTGCAGTCACATTGCTCCTGAGCAGTTATTCTTGAGTTGCTGTGTCACCTCTGCACCTCTGAAGAGAGGGCACAGAGGATTTGCCGAGTAGATGCCATGAGAGCAAAGAGGCCTGGCTCAGGAGTTCCTCAACTTCGGCCTACACTGGAGATAGAGAAGCTGTCGTGGAAGGATACAAAGAACTGTATTTGTCTATTTCCTTAGGCAGAAATACCAATATGCACCAAAAATTTATGGTGACTCTGGTACAATTAGGCTGTAGGCACATTACATTGCTAGTGACACATTTCATTCAGACAGTTCCTAATTCTTTTGGAGCTAGAACAAGTACTTCTTGCCTTCTGTGTGAAACTGGAATTACTGCAGCCATGTTCCTTTTACCACAGAAGAAAACTGACTAAAAATTCACAATTTTTTCTAAGCAACAAATTCGAGCAGATCAGCTTGTTTGTTTGTTTTTACTTGTGCAAATACAGCTACGAAAGGCAGAGAACTGTTTCAAGGTTTGCGGTGTAGGTTGAAGCTACCACCATCTGCCGGTGCAGGGAATGGTTAATGGTCTGTGTGGTGTCATGTGAAAGACCTCAGGTTATGGGACAAAAGTATTGGAGAAAATCACTCATTTGAATATCTGTGTATCTGGGATTTAGGCTACAATTCAGCTTAGTCTTTCATAGGCTAATGAACAAATGACTGATACTGCAGTTGTGTGTTACTGCTGATGTCATGCTTTGGCTTCTCAGAGAAACCATGGAGGGATGCACTGAACAGACACTTCAGCATTGGTACTGTGTGCTGTGGTGGTTCTGAAAGAGTTGCTGCAGATAAACAGCTACAGAGGGAGTGAACTGTCCTGGTTAGTTGATTCCTTACATATGCCTTGTTTACTTTAAGAAAGCTCCATGCTGCATGTTCATTTTTCTGCAGCTGTTATAAAGCAGAGGAAGGCTGGGCTCTCACATGCTACAGGAGGGAGCTGCTGTATCTCCACTTGATAAATGCAGGTTTAGTGCCTCATCTCACTAGGTAGCTCTCAGTCCAGCCACTTGTTGCAAACCAAAACATGTGAAACTGACAGTCCAGCAACAGGATCCTGCTGCCTGAGCTTTGTGCTCCTGGCTTCACCCATGCATTCCAAGTAGGTAGCACACTGAAAGGATGAAGTCTGACTTTTAGAGAGCCACCTGTTTTTAGATCAGACTTAATAAACAGAGCATTTTCCATCTCTGATAGAATCAGTGGACAAAGGCAGTTTTTTCAGATACTGTGCTTTATTGTGTCTCTATCTTCCGCTGGATTCCTTTAGTTATGGTCTGCAGCTTACTTGCTGCAGACTGACTTTGGGGGCTTCCTAGTTGGTTGGGAGAGGGGTGCTTATTGCACATCCCCTGCCCAGTGGGAGCACTGAGACACGATTTGAGGCAAGTATGTGTGATTCTTAGGAAAGTGTATGTTACCATGTCAGTCATTGTAGGCCCAGATAATCCTGCTGCTTTTCTCTTATGTAACTACTGAAATGCATTAAAATTTTTTTCCCAGCCTGTTTTTATACATGTTTTTTTTTTTTTCAGTTGGTGTCTTAATGCTGTAACCTTGCCACAATTGCTCTAAAGGTATATTTTAATGATCTCATCTTCTCTTGAGTAAAAAGGCATTCTGAAAAGTCATTTCCATGTAATCTTAACTCCTGGTGGGTTTATAAGCATGTATATAAGTGTGGTCTGTCTGTGATGTTCTTTACTCTCCTTTTCTGTTTATGGGTTGAAATGACAGTGTATAGGAATGTGAGCGCTTGGCAGGAGGGTAGGAAGCCTACTGGCCTTAGGTATTTGTAGGAGCTGCATTCAGATGTTACATCTACCCTAGTAGCTGCTTGATGAATGCAGAGTGTATTGGGAGAGGGTTGTTGTTCCTAAATTAAGGTGATTAGTCACCAAGTGGTGTGAATTCAGCATACATGTGGATTATCCCTGTACCTTAACTAGAATAAATCCATCCACACTGTAAGTAGAAAAGAGGGCTGTAGCTACCAGTGTGGAGCAGGTTGCCATATGTTCAAGCTAGTGAAACAGAAGGAGTGAAGCTGCAAAGCCCTGAAAATGCAGCTGATGGATCATTAACCCGAAGGTTTCAGCTAGAGTCATCTTTTCCAGGCACTTCGTGGTAAGCAGTTAAAGAAATGGTGGGCTTTGCTCTTAAGCTGTGTCTGACAGTGAGATATTAGGCTGAGGAAACCCAGAAGCAGTGTAGAGCAAGCTCCCTAGGAAAGGCTGTCTGGAGAGGAGCAGAATGAGTCATTGAAAGCTGATTGAGCAATGCTTTCTGAGTCATGTTGCTAATGCACAAGAAGCAGATGAACCCATCTCCTGTGCTGGAGTTTTTATTCTGAGGCCTTCTGATTCCAGCAGCCATGAGTCACACTGAATGTCAGTCTCAAATTAATTTCAGCTCTGTTCCCTGCAGTTCTTAACCACTGCAAGCACTAGGATCTTTAACTTCCACAGCTGATCTGTGAAGAAAACTATTAATTATTTTAAAATATGTGGAAGATTGTGCTATGTCTGAACTGTACCACTAAAATCCTCATTCTAGTTAGAATGTAACCTTGAAATACTTGAAAGGAATATCTGTGAAATTTGAAACACAAAGGAGGATCAAAACAAAGCAGGCTTATTTTCACTGCAGCGACTTCAAGGAGAGGCATTGTCGTCTTGAAGAGCCATTCTTCTTGCTGAGCTTTAAGCAATTTTCTTTTGCATTCTGCCCTTTGTATAGCTTTCTGCTCTGTTCATCGATCTCTGGGCTACTTACTCCACTCTTGAGTTTCCAGCTGTGTGGACATGCTTCCATTAGCTGATGGAAGTAATTCTGTCTGGAGAGGGAGTGTAGTCACTCTGATCTTGTGTCTTGGAGGGATGGAATGCAAGTTGTGAACAGAAGACTGGAATGTTGTCCATATTTCCTGAACTCCCATCATGGCCAAGCTTGGTGAAGGCTGACAGAGAGTAGCCCTGCACCAAACTGAACTTGCTGGAAGTTGTGCTGATGCCATTGTGCTGTCTATGCTTGTGATGCCTGGAACTCTTCAAGATGCTGAACTGCAGGAGTTGAGTAGACCAAGGGAGATCTGATTATAATTGTGTTAAATACCTTGCGTAGTTGAGACCTCCTTGTTCTCTGATGCCATTAGAGGGGAATGCAGCCAGAGGTTTATCCTGCTTGTGTCCTTCAGCTACTGCTAAGAACTGATTGGTAGCTGGTACAGTTGGGTAGATCATCTAAAACCCTTTCCTTATAGTCACCATTTTTAGCCCATGTGATGTTGTTGGTACCTGGAAACACTTTACCAATTGTCTGACACAAATCATTAGATAAATTGTACTTAAATGTGAATTCAGGTTTCATTTTTAGAGCTGTAGAATTGTGGGTTCTTTCATACTTGAGGTGAATCCTAACTCATATGGAGGCATTCTGCTGCTACATGTGAAATAATGCTTGTGCATATCTCAGTATGGTTGGCTTTTAAAACAAACTGTCAGAATGGTCCTGATACTATGGCCAAATCTGTAGTAGTAGGGAAAAGTACAAGCTCAGGTGTTAACCAGGGCCTCACATATCACAGAGCAGCCCCTTTCTGACTTTGAGCAAGTTCATCAGCTGGTTGGTGGCAGATTTCTGCATGCTCCTGTTTTGTACCATAGAAGAATTTGCAATAAGAGCACTCCTGGTGAGTAGTCATGGGAGTGGGATGTGTGTAGATATGAGGGTATTCAGAGTAGTGAAGGCAAAGTGGATCGAAGTAGACCAAGGAGGTGCAGATGGGTCTACAGAATGGCACCCTAAATCCAAGATACCCAATTGTACAACGGTGCATGTAGGAGGCGTGTGGAATTGCCAGCAGAGGCAATTCTGGCTTCACCTGTAGCTCTGAATATGAGCCAATGCAGCTCTTAAATGTGCCAATGAAGGTGGAACCAGGAGCTAACTGGGCGGTCTGAAGATTGAACTCATCTCCTGGGATATTTTGTATAAGGAAGAAGCGTAGCATTTCATTGCATTGATGAAGGATTTTTGAAGACTAAAAGCCTTTGAGTCATTATCTTCCCTATCAAACATGCTTTTACTATCATGTAAGATGAGGAAGCAGCTGACTCTGCTGCCTAGTACTGTGATACAATTAAAAATCCTGATTTTTTTGCCTGTAACTTCAGCAAAGCTTTTACAAATATGTTCTAAACTAACATCAGAAAGCATCACATCGTTATTTCAGACAACATTTAAAGTTTGTAGATCTTCCTAAGAGAAAGCTTTTAATTTCCAATGCAAAGCTTCATCAGCAATCTTCTACATGTTTTATAGTAATGCAGTAAATATTCAAATCAAGGCTTTTTCAAAATTGATTTGCTTGTCATGCTGGCAAAGAGCTTTGTCTTGTTTATGCTGCATGTCTGATCCTGTTGCTTATCAAAGCAGACATTTCCTTTGTACTAAAAATAGTGAAACAAATAACTTAAGCAGCATTAAAACCCAGAGGGAGATTATTTTTTTTAAGACTAGGATGTGCTTTCTAGGATTCTTCTGGAAAGGGTTTGTAGGATTCTTATGATCCAGCTTTGACCAGTTGCATAAGCTTCCAGGAAGCTGCTCTATAATAGACAATGCAAATCTTAAAAAGAATGCAAGAACTCTTTGTCTTTGATTGGAATAGTCTGTATCTGAATGTGGAAGCCAGCACTGTAGAATTCTGAATACACATGCTTGTTTCTTATCTAGAGTGAAAAAACTAGTAAATAGGAAAGAATTTTCTGGAGTGGGTAATAAGTTGCTTTCACTGTCATAATGTTTCTCATTTTTTTCATTGTTTGACCAGTGTGAATGACCTTGCAAATGTTTCAGCTTGTGCCTGTCTTGTTGGGCAGCTGTGTTCAATTCTCCATGTTTTGGATTTCAGCCCTGCACTTTAGCTCCCTGTGGCCTTTTCATGCCTGTTAGGGCTGTGTGTTCTTTGTGTAAGTAGTTGTGAGTTTGTGGTACAGCTACTTCCTTTAGTCTGAGAAATTTGGGTTGTTTGGTTGTCCAGTGGGATTGACTTCTGCTGTGAGGATGCTGACATTGCTGCCCCTGCAGTTTGTAGCCTTGGTCACGAAACAGTGAGCAGCCACAAAAGGCTTTTCCCACTCTAACTACGTGGGAATCTTGGAGCTGCCTATGTCTTAATAGATTTGGTTACAGAGACTTAGAAGTAAATGAAGTACTTGTATCCCAAAGTTATAAAGTGTTACAGTTGGGAATGGAAGAAAAACATATTTGGAAAGCTCTTCTGTGCCAATTGGATTCTCAGACATGAAAGTATGTTGGTGACAGCACCACAAGAAGCCACTGAAAAGTGGCAAAAGGCAGCCCATTAGTAGCCAGGGATACTTGACCAGAATAAAAGCCAGAAAACTTACTACTGAGCTTTGGGAAAACCACTTGTGTCTTTCTATTTTGCCTTAACTGACTTTTGCGCTCTTTTTTTTTTTCTATTAATAAGCAGAAGCACCCATCTGGAAGCTGAAGACCTGTAGCAGAGAAGTTTGAGTAGTGTTATGCTTTGAGGACTCACTAGATGTAGCTAAAAATGTTAGTGGAAAGGCTTAGGAAATTTAAAGTTTCTTTTTTGTCTTGCTGAAATTAAAAGTGGTGGCTGCACTGTAAACTTTGGTTTAGCGCAGAACTCAGATCTGCAGTACTGCCTTCAGATGAGCAGTTACTGTAGTTTATTTGGTGTAACTTCTAGAGAATACGTTACTTTTGATAATCCAGAAGTCTTTTAGTCCCTCTGATGTGTGCATTGTTTTCATATTCTTTTTTCCCTGACATTTGAAGTGATCCAAAGCTGGGTCACTTCAACTTTGTCATCGCAGTGTTCCTGAGCAGACACGTATCGGTTCAGTGTCAGCATCTGTCTCTAGGCTGGCCTCTCCCTATCCTTTTCACCCAGCCCATACTAATGGGTGTAGGCTAACCCACCCAAAGAGCAGTGTGGAGATGGTTGTTATCTAATGCTCTGCAGTGCCCAAGCTAAGCAGTGCCTGTGGGATCACCCCAAGGCCTGCCCTATCAGGGTTGCAGTTCTTTTCTTGGGACTAAGCCAACCAAAAAGTTGCTGCTTGTGGGTGTTATGACTTTGACCTAAGTGAATAGGAGTGCATAAGACTCCAGGAATGGAATCTGGTGAAGTAGCTGTATATTTTTAAAAGTCTTCTCTGTCAATAATATCTAATGTCTTTGGAAAGAGCTCTGTAGCTTTCTCCAAAGCAATCCTCCTTTGAAGAAAGACAAAATGAGCAGTTTAGGAGGGTAACTTCTAGGGGACTATCTCCCTGTTCAAATGAGCCATGATTGTGACCACTCCAGTGGTACCTTCTAGCCAAATGGCTCTCAGTTTGAATTCTGAAGTGTGACTTGATATGGCTGCTAGGGACTATCAAAGGCTCTTACTCTGATGTGTAAAAACTAGGTAAAAATGGTAATGAATGGAGATGTACTTGGTGCTAGGAACCCCGGGTCATGTGGTGATAGGCTTGGTGACATGTCAGACATTTGTGTGAACTGCATGTAAAAAGACTTAGGAATTGTGTCTGATTTGTATCTCAGTTTTTAGGGAGATAGACACTTTATAGTAGAAGTAAGGGGTCTTTGATTTTCTTGTAGTTCCAGGGCTGTGTTTTTTCTCACATTCAAGAGGTATGTTTTGGATACTTGTCCTTGAGGCTTAATCTGTTGTGCTGATTTTTGGAATGAGAAGTAAGGCAGCTTCTATTTCAGTGCCAACTTTAAGCTTTAGTCTTGGCTACAAATTGTTTCGGTACAGCCTACTTAAATATGCTCTTTTCTGCTTCAGGTATTAAGCAACATGGGAAGTGAAGACTAAAGTTCCATCATGATCGGAGGCTTGTTCATCTATAATCACAAAGGAGAGGTTTTAATCTCTCGTGTCTACCGGGATGACATCGGGTAAGTGCTTCTGTTGCATCCCCAGTTTTTGCATTTTTGTTTCATTTTGGTGCAGTAAACAACCCAGAGCTGCTTTGTTCTGCATTAGCTATGCATGCATGTGAGACTGCAACTCAACTTGCTGCTCTAGGCTTAGCTTAGAATAAAGAAGTTTAAGCCCTGGTCACCTACAGTGAAGGATAGCCTGCAGCCAAACCTGGGACTTTATTTTGGATGGTGGGGATCTGGCCATTATTCCAAATGCTTCAGCAGCTTGGACTGCCACTGTGGGAGCCTACCTCACTGTAATTGCTAAAACTTTACAGGAGCAGTAATGTGAGAACTGTCTGCCACACACTATAGCCAGGGTTCTGAATTAGTTTCAGGCACTGATGTTTAACATCAAGTACAGGCATACAGGAGACTGTTGTCTTGGAAAGTTTTATCTGCAAGCAGTCTCATGACTGTACTGCTACAGCTGGCTTTCTGTCCCCCAGCTTTGTATGGCAGCCTAGTGTGAAAAGCTTACATTTATTGGGTAACTGAAGTTGTGGGAAGCCTTGAAAACCTTCAGTAGATTGTAGGTGTCTTGTTGCACTTCCCTGAAGTGTTATGATGCTCACTTAGACTGGATCTGTGCAACCCTTAGGCTGCTAGTTTCCAGAAGGCATCTTTCTAAAAATGCGGTGTCTTGTAGGCAGTGGATAGTGCTGTAGGGAACCGCAAGTGATGGTGCTGCTTGGGCTGAAAACCTTAAATTCAAGGGGTTTGTTCACAACAGTACTCTTTCTAGTGGGTTTTCATTGGCGTCAGGCATTATGTGGAAGTTAGTAATTAAGTTGGCAGAGTTAAGACAGTGCTATCAGAGGCAGAGCTGTGGTAGGTGCTAATTCAAAGTTCAGTGAGAGAGAGCCTTCAGGCCAATTTAGGAAAAAGTAGTTTGTACCAGGTCTCCACAATGACTAGTGGTAGGATGTGCTGCGAAATAACTTGTTGCCATAAATTACAAAAAACAGTTAAGCCAGTCTGCCTTCAGACTGCTCTGGTCTGAAGAGTATGTCCCTTCTGGTTATGGATTGTCTAGTGGAGGTTAAAAGTTGAGGTAGAACTAGTAGCTAGTCAAGGCTTGTACTGCTTCATTCAGGGAGTAGTCAACACAGTGTCTGTAATGAGGCTTCACCTAATGAGCTTTCAAGTCTCTTGGCTTGTTCTAGGTCAGCTAAGGCGAAGTAGCTGTTCTAAGGCTGACTGAGTTATTCCAGGACTTCCATACATAGCTGAGCCAAGGAAGCATTGTATTTCTCAAGCAGAAAGCCAGTGGCTGTGATGCTTTGTCTCTTTTCTACTGTACAAACTCTTACCAGTCTTCAATACTTGTTAGCTGAAGCTCTTCAGAGCAACTCATATGACAGGACTGACTTTGTAAAGCTGGTATCACAGTGGCTGAGCCAAGCCAGTCTGGATTATAGGTAACTTTGGTGAATATTTCAGGTGGGGGCTAGGAACACTTTCACTGCAGTTTCTGGCAAAAATATTTTGTTGTTTGCAAACTTGAAACACGTACAAGATTGTTCTCAAACTGATGTTTATTCAAGAAGGCCTTTTGATTTAAATGGCATTGTGGATGTGGAGATGCAAACTGGGGAGCAAAGTAGGTATTTTTAATATGCTCTTCTACTGCTTTTTATCTTGGCTCATTTCTCTTACAGAGTGAGTGTCTTGTGTTCAGTACGTGATAAAATACTTCCTGCTGGCTGGCCATACAAAGCTAGAAAATGGGATTTCCTGCCTGATCCTAGGTTAACTTTTTCATTTGGCAGAATGCCAAAATATTCCAGTGTTTTCTCTAGTACTTGAGGAGTTGGTGTTCCTTTCAGTGAAATCATCCGTTCAGTTCTTGTGAAAGTGTCAGTCTTGTGACTTGGGCGGAGCTGGTGTTGGCTGTTGACAGAACTTGCTCCCAAGGTGCTGGATTTTTTCTCAAACGGGCCTTCAGTTTGGATATTTTAAAACATGTAGCCTTACACAAAAAGTTTTTATGAAATGGTTATGTCTCATCTTGTGTAATCAAGAAACTGAGAGTCTTTCCATTTCGTGGTCTGAACATTAGCATTAATGCCAAATCTATTTAAAATTTTTAATATCCTAACCCTCAGTGGGAGGTAAGGAAAGGAATAGCTATGATACTGTAGCTTGTACTCAACTTTATAGGAATTCTGTCTCTAACCAAACAGCTGAGTGATGGACTTCTGGCATACCATACAGTTCTTAGATCCTAAGCAGTAGTTCTGAAGTGTTGAGGGCTGAACGCACCCTGCATGTTGGGAGGTAGTTGAATAGGAAAAGAGCATAACTGCTCCCTGTCTTCATGAGTGATTGACCCATAGGACTCCTTAGTCCTGGCCATTGCCTTTAGCATTCTGAAGCCTCAGTTTCTGAGCTGGGAGATAAAGGTCATCTGTGGTTATGAGAGCACCTCCCCTTGCAGTTGAAGGGCCTTAAAAAGCACATAGCTCAGATATAATGACCAAAGTGACAAACAATGAGGATATCCTTCTTATGAGTTTGTTTAGGGCAGAAGTACCACAAAACTTGAACTTTCTTTGCTTGCAACTTAGAATGGCTTTGGTGCATGTAGCGCATCTGTCCATACAGCAGCTAGCTGCATGTATAAGCAGCCTTATTAAAAAAAAAAAAAAAGGCAAAACACCATGCATATAATTCAGGATACCATGGAGGGTTCTGCTGTAATTTTTGAGTGCCTTGTTCTTCAGTGACTTAGTCGTTGGGGAACCTACCTGCATTTAAGAATGCAGCTCTGTAATAAAACTTCAGCTATTTGAAACTGAGCAGCTTACATGACAAACTGCATGCACTTTAAATGTAATAGATATTTGGTTTCTGAGCTTCTAATACATCACGTCAGCTTCGTAGCTCTTGATCCTTAAGGAAAAAGTGCAAGCTGGATAGAGCAGTGTCTGAATCTGCAGGATGTGCCCTATCTCTCCAGATGTGCTCCAGCTCTATCAAACTTGCTGTATTTCCTGTTGGCTGGACCAAACCAGAAAGCATCGACCCAAACACCTTCAAATGAGAAGTACTGTCACAGAAATTCCCACCCAGACTTGTAGCCCTGTCCTGAGGCAGACTGGGAAGAAGATACTTGATACTCTGCGGTCCCCAGGTGATGCCTCTGATTGAGGCTTTGGGGTTTTTCCACACCAAGGCCTGCTACCTATATTAGCAGAGCAGACTGGGTATCACTGTTGTGAAACAGGTGTAGTTCACCTGGACTAAATGCCCAGTTATTCCTAAAGTTCAGCCAAACACAAATCTGTCCATGCTGACAGCCTGACCATGGCATGTCAGTGTTGTACCTTGTGAGGGCTTCATTGCTGCTGTAGCTTGTTACTGTCCATCCAATACTACCTTGGCCTTTTGTGCCAAGGAGCTGGGGGAGGGGGTGCTGTTTGGTCTCTTCTTATCTCTTTGGATTCATTGTGCCTTGTGTGTGTGTTTCTAACCCTTTCTCTTGTTGCTGTCACTCCTCCTTTCTCCGCTGGCGCCATTTCTGTCCATCCCATCTCATTGGCTGCTGTAGCAATAGGTAAGAGACGCGTGGTAGGCCACGACTGGCACTGCACAGTGGGCACCTGGTGTGCTAGCAAAGCCTCCCTGATCTGAGGCTTCTCCTCTAGTGTGCACCAGTCTAGTGACTGGTTCTGGTGCTACTTTTAGTGGGTTAGAACTTGAGGCTGGGAGGGCTAATGCTCCAGAACAAGCTGAACTTTCCTTGCAAGGCCTACTGGAGGGGAGGATTTGGGCTTTTAGATATTTTTTTATAGTAGATTAAGTTACTTTCTTATGGAAAAAGTAAAGTAGAAATGAAATATTAATTTAACTCCAGCTTGCAAACTTTCTGGAGCAATAAAACCTGAGAAGTATTCAAATGCCAGAATTTTCCTTATGGGGGAGCTTGTTTACTGATGAAACTTCTACATATGTCCCCTGACCTTCAAGGAGCAAACGCCTGCTGTGGTAGCATATGTTCCTTGGAATATCCTTTGTTTTCTAACTTGGAACTGTATGTTGGATTGTTGACAACCCTCAGTGCCTACAAGCATTTGTATGCTTGTATCCTTGCTTGCAAGGATGATTTTACTGTCTGCTCTCAAATGTGTTTCTGCATAATCAGTACCATGGCCTTGATGCTGCAGTCAAACCCCCTGTTCTATGGGTTGTCTGAGAGTATGAGTAATAAAGCATGACTAAATAAGTTTTGGCTTTGTGTGTAGACTGTTGCTTTAAGTTTTGGTCTTGTCATATAAAGCACTTGGGCTTCCTTCCTGTATTCTCAGGATTGGTGGAGTTAATTTGGGAAGTTTATTCTGACTTGTAGTTACAGGATAAGGAGACCATTGTGCAAGAGCTGGCATCCAGAATGTCACTTGGACTCTTTGGGTAACAAGGAGGGCTTTCTCCCTTGTTGCTGGTGTATAGACAGTTCGGATCAAAGAGGGCAGCACCTATGGGCAGCTTGTACAGCAGTTGTTCAGCACTGGGGCAGAACCCTTCACTGTAAATGGTCCTGGACTGTACAGCACTACTGACATGTTGCACTTGTGGGGATTCTGAGTCTGGATGCAAGATACCTGTTCTGAAACAGAGCAGTCTTGAGGTGCCATGTAACTGGAAATCCAGTGGTGATTCTAATCCTCCTGCTGCTTTGAGCCTGACATCCAAGGTGTGTGGTGGAGGTGAGCTGGGTCTGAGAACTAAAGCTCCGTTCTGGAGTGTACCTGGGCACTGACATCTCTAGGGTGGCCCAGGAAAATTTTGCTGTTTTTTCCTTGGTTGTATGTCTGGGAGCAACTGCCATTGACACGTATCTTGGGAGACTACAGCTTGCTTTGGGGCAAGAGTGTGAAGGCCTGGGCATGCAGAATAGACAATAATTAGGTGTTTGGTCAGAACTGGACTCTCTGAGCCATACGTTGTTAATGTGTTTGTTTCCAGCTATGACAATCAATTGGGAGTGGTATCAAAATTAATTGAAGGGAAGGTTTCTTTGCCATTTTATTCCAGATGGAGGTTTGCTCCTCCTTCTGACTACAGTTACACTGTAGTCCAAAGCTCCCTAGAGACCAGTAGCTCTCTCTCTCCTTGAACTTGTGCAGAATTTAGTGTCTAACTCTGCTCAGAGCCTTCACTTGCCATCTTAGAGACATCCCCAGGCACCCTCCCTAGGTGAGCTTGGTGTATGTAGTTCAGTGTCTGACCGTAATGGCAGAAGAAGAGCTGTGCAGCCCGCTGGTGTCACATTTGCTGTGCTGACTTGTCTTTGGTGGTGCTTTCGTAGGCGCAATGCCGTGGACGCCTTCCGCGTCAATGTCATCCACGCACGGCAGCAGGTGCGCTCGCCCGTCACCAACATCGCCCGCACAAGTTTCTTCCATGTCAAGCGCTCCAACATCTGGCTGGCTGCTGTCACCAAGCAGAATGTCAATGCTGCCATGGTATTCGAGTTTCTTTACAAGATGTGTGACGTGATGACTGCCTACTTCGGGAAGATCAGTGAGGAGAACATAAAGAACAACTTCGTGCTGATCTATGAGCTGCTGGATGGTGAGATGTTTCCCTTACATACTGTGGCCTATTGCACTTGGTCATCCTGAAATCCTTAGCTTAGTATGATGTAGTAATAATCCTTGAAGTATTTTTAACATGTGAGGCAGAGTTCAAAATTACTTGTTCGGCTTTCTAATGCCACCTGTACTGCAAATGTGAATGTCCAAGTCCATAGCCTTGTGCGGATTTCCTTCCCTGAAATGTTGGGAGCTGTGAACTTGTATGACTGAGACAGCTGGTACGACTGGAGCTCAGCTTCTGAGGGGATCCTGTGTAGATGTCAGGCTTTCCTTACTCCAAGGTATATCAAGAGGACTGTCAGTAGCACCTCTAAGGCCAGCTGGTGCCCAGGTGGCTCTAGCAGTGTATGGAAAACAGCCACCCCAGGATTAAGTTGATTGCCCCTAGAAAGTTGCCTTTTGAGCTCAATTCTGAACAGAAGGAAGTCGATAAAACAATGTGCTCTGTCCTAACCCTACCTCTCCCACTGATAAAGCTACAAATTTTGCCACAGATTAATAATAGTGTCCCTTCAGCTGCTTATGATATCAGCCTGCTTGTGTAGGTTGCCCTTGAGCTGCCCCAGTTTCACATATCATGAGGACTTTGTTTTAGTTATGTTTCAATTTGTTTTCCAGACAGCACACCATACGTGTGTGTCCTGGGATTCTTAGCCAAGGATCACAGTGACTGATGTTTTCCCTGTTTCCTCAGGGCAGACCAAGAGACTTCCTATTCTCTGCTTTGGTCAGTTACTGCTGCCTCCTTGCAGGCACAGTGAGATCAAACCTGCCAGTGTGGTGTTGCTCAGTATCATGTTAGTGGTCTTCTTTCCCCTCTAAATCTCTTGTGGGTTGTTCCCTTTCTCTTTGAGGGGAGTAGGTGTGTACTGTTCCCTGTGTGTAGTTAACATCTGTTTCCCTCCTACACTCATCCTGCAGTGCCACTACTCAGCTGTTGTTTTAGGGTTTGGTTTCATTACATCTTCATAAGAACAAAACTAGAAAAAAAAAAGCTGCAAAGATAAAATTGCTGTGGTGTTTTTAAAACTCTCTATTGTCCCTTGGATGTTTTCAGTGTGCCCTGTGCAGATAGCTAGGTTAGTTGATATTTAGTCCTGAGGTCTGGTTGTGTTTAAAAACTGGCAAATTCAACACTTACACAGCTTTCCATCACCCCTAGTCTCTGAAGTAATGCTCTGGGAGTTCAGTGTAGCAAGAATGATCCTTTTCCCTTGGTAAGGAATGCTACAGAAACTTACCCAGAAATTCAACATGTAAGCAGTATCTGTGCACTGCTTGCCTCTCTCTGTATAGTAGCTGTTAGCCTAGTTGATGTGTTTATTCCTTGTAGCTCTAAACTAACCTTTTACCCTTCTGTAGAAATCCTGGACTTTGGCTATCCTCAGAACTCTGAAACAGGGGCCCTGAAGACTTTCATCACTCAGCAAGGCATCAAGAGTCAGGTAATCAGAGGAATTTGGTGTACAGCACTGATCTGCTGGTTAATTTTTGCTAAACCTGTTCAAGAGAGCATGGTCTTAATTACCATCTAACCATTTGACCCCTATGGAAGGAAGGTGCCTGAATAGGTTGAGAACACCCTGGCAGGGGTGTATCTCAGTGGCACCTCGTTCTAGGTGTCCCTGCACTATGCTACCTCATGTTCCCTGGCACATGATAAGATGCAGGAGGAAGAGCCCAGAGCTAGGATAAAGTCAGTCCCTTGCATGTAAATATGGTTGCTGGCTTCAGGCTCTGCTCTGTGTCAGCTTCTAAGAGAATAAACAAATCTACCTGCTGAACCAGAAATAGCTTTTTTGCATGTGAATCTCACTGAGCAAGTCTGTTCTCCAGCAGAGCTGTCAGGATTTCATGCCTGCCGTATAATGAAGTATTCTTCAGCCTTGTGAATCTTGCTGTGAAGTCAGGAAGCTCATGTTGCTCTGTCTCTGCCTGTAACATCCTTGCAGGTCAGCGTCAGTACAGCTTAAGCTTTCTTAGGTTAGAGATGAGAATCTCTGCTGTGCTTTTAGCATAGTGTTAACCCTTGCAACAAAGTTTACATAGAGTTAGAAGATAAAGGATGTGTTGGGAAAAAGGTGGTTGATTGGACTGGTTTGGGGAATGTGTTTAAACTAGTTCTAATTCTACTCTAAGTACTAGTTCTAATTCTACTCTAAGCCTCAAAACTAGGCTTCCAGTCTCATAAGCTCATGCTTAACCTCTGAATTCAAAGGAAACTCATAGTCTGTTTCTCATGTCCCCAAGGAATCTTGTCCACCTTGTCCATCTGACACAGCTGTGCAAGTCAATAATAAGGACTTAGCCTTAAAGCCTCTCCTCTGCACAGCAATGAGTCAGGAAAAAAAAGCTGGGAATCCATAGTGAGTGTCCATAGTCTGTGGAAGAGTAAAGCTTCAGCCTCAGCTACAAACAGAAGCAAAGGGCTAAACAAGAGCCTGCATAGTGACTGTTCATGTTAAGGTTAGCAGAGGTCAGTCTCTGGAGGCTCTGTTTCAACTCAGTTCATCAGCACTGATTTCCTTAGAATTCCTTTTTAAACTTTTAATCTAGTAGTAAGACTAACTGCATTTCAAGAGGAGGTGAGAGAGAGAAGCTGCCCCTGGGCTGCTGCATATTTCCCGTTAAAACAGCAAGCTGTTTCGCAACATGGCCAGATGTGAATGCATCCGGTCTCGGTCCCCATCACGAGTCCTAGTGTAAATCTCTGGCCTTCTGCAGTCTGACAGTTTGGGCAGTCAGCATTGAAGATAGCTGAATCAGCTCCTGTTCCTAGGAAAACTCAAAAACTAACCACCCTTCACACTTCCTTCCCTTTTGCTCTTTTTTTTTTTTTTTTTTTTTTGCTTTTGTTGGTTTTAACAAACTTTTGTGCTTGTTTGTGTGCGAACCACTGTTGCAACATCATGCTTAATTCAACAGCAGGTTTAGTCCTTTCCTTACAGAGAGAAGTATGGCTTTCAGCTTTACACAAGTAAGCAGTTCTCCTGTTCAGTATTGGAATTTTGTGCAGCCCAGTTCAAAAACCAGAATTAATCTATTGCAGGCACATGATGGCAAGGGCATCAGTTGAAACAGTACCTGCCATGTTTCCTTATCTGCTCTCTCCGCTGGTACTTCTAGCCTTCAGCTCCTCATTGACTTAGAGCCTGTTCACACAGGTACCCAGGACCAAAATTTGGGTCTGAATCATCTAGCCTGTCATCTGTGTTTCCTGTCTTCATGTAGTTTCTGGTGATACTTTCCTTGGGCTTGTGTCCTGAGGAATTTAAGGAGCAAAATCTACTTCCGGCAGACTTTCCAAACTCAACTTTTTGACTTTGTTCTCAGTGAAAGATTGGAGATGTACTGAGCTGCTGTGTTCTGAGTGCCCTCCCTGTATGGCTACAGTGATCTTTCCAGAGCAGATGATCTTGAAATGCAAGATCTGCTTTATTCTTTTTGAAAACATGTCTGAAACTGCTGCACTGCTTGCCAAGGAAAATAGCTGTGTGCTCTGGGAATGAAGTCATGTGCCACACAGGTTTTTAAAGGTCTTGGTATGCAACATAGTTTTACTTCTAGTCCCTACACTTGAAGTAGCCCACTACTCAGATTGCAGGACTGCAGGCTGTGCTGTAGCAGAACTGATAAAGCAATTATCTTGAATATCTTCCTCCAACAGAGGCTAAACCTTGGTCTTACAGCTTGAGGTAGCTGTGCTTCATGTGCTGTTCTCACTCTTAAGATGCTATCTGCATTTGTCCAGACTTTGCTAACTAGATGTACACTGAAATCTTCATCCCTTCCAAGTGATTTCTGGGCTTGTGAGTTGGTCAGCTGTTAGTTACAGTGTTTCCCCAAACCATAGATGTTCTTTAGTGCTAAAATGCTGGTGTTACTTTTTAAAGTAGGCAGAGGACCACCACCAGCTGGAAGATCCCTGGAAACATGCTGTTAGCTAGCTGTCTTTAACCTAGTCAGCATGCTGGCAACTCAGCATAAGGTGGGTATTCTTGGGCCGTTTTAGCTGATTTGTCCAGCTCTGAGAAGCACCCACTCCTGAGAAATTCCAGACCCAGGTGTCTTCTGTGCCTCCCTTAGGGAATACTCATGCTTCTGGGTGGTCTCAACTTCAGCAGCTGCTTCCAGATCCATCCAGTCACTTTACAGAGTAAATGTCAAGTCAGGATAGTGGTGCTGTTACAGGAGATGAGAATGTTATCACATGATCAATGTCCCTTTGGAAGACAGAGCACTGGGTATTAAATTTATGTATTCTTCTAAAGCCTGAACAAAGCATTGAACAAGACAGTGGGTTTTTTTGGTGGGACAGACAAGAGAGGTACTCTGTGTACTGTACTGAGCACTTACCTAGGCAGCTCTCAGGGGAATATAAAACTCTGTCTCTTAGATGATGAGACAGTGCTTGTACTTACTGAGGAACTGACCCTGTCTGTGGCAAGAGCATGTGTGAAGCTGAGATCATGCACTGCCACCCTGTGGGCCTTCTGCAGGGCTGCTGTGGGAGAACCCCCTTGTGTCTCGTGCAGTTGTTGTGTGGGAGAGCAGAATTAACAAGGATACCACTTTATACAGGACCCAAAGTGCCTGTTATTTCCCAAAGTCTGTGCATCTGTGACATAGCATAGTACACATCCAGGATTTGCACTAGGAACACCAGCATGAATCTGTTCTGCAGAGAAACATTATTGGGAGTGGTATTTTGCCTGTCTCTCCCTCTGCTCCACCTTGTGTTTGGATTGTCAATAACGGGCCAAGTCTGAAAATTAATTTCACTGCTTGGAGTGCTGGGTTTCCTGCAGGGAGCTAAAGGTCAAACCCCCTCATCTTGTTTGTGCTAATTAGCTCCCTAATTAACAAAGAGCTGACCTGCTTTTTTCCTGTCCTCAGGTAGCCTTAAGCCTAATCTGCCTCTTTCTCCCTTCCTCCCTTCTCTTGCTATTGACCTGCTTGCCTGTTAACCCTGTCTACACTGCACTTGCTACTATACATCTACTTCTTGACTTTCTGCGTGTGACTGGACCCCACCTCTAGCATCAGGTAGGAAATCTCTCTGTGCCTCTCAGTACAGCCCTTGGTACTTTTCAGAGGCTTAGAGCCTGGGTGCTGTTAGATGCCTTTTGGGTTTGTGTTGGCATGTAACTTTTATGACTGTAGTTATTCAGAAACAGGCCTTGGGGATTAGCTCTCCTGTGGCCCTGGGGTTTCATGTTGGATAAGGGTGTGAACTGCTGCATCAATCCATGTTAAGCTTCTCTGCTTAATATGGATTGATGTGACAGTCTGAGATATGATTTGAATGCCGTTGGTGGAGCCTGTGCCTCCCTGCACTAAGAGGTAGCCTAATGGACTTGCTAGCAGAACAGAACAACATTCCCTGCTGTTGCTATGGCCAGTTCTTGGTTAGGCATAGAATTTGATGTTCTGAGGAAGGAATCACCAAATCATGTGAGGTGTCACAGCACCCGTATCTAAGTGACAAAAACTTTTATGTGTAGTAAATGGCGAGTGTTTGCTCTTAGATTCAGAGCAAGGTTTCTTAGTATTTGGATTTATTTATGTCTAAGATGCCATTTCTTCTCTTCAGACCAAGGAAGAGCAGTCCCAGATCACCAGCCAGGTGACTGGACAGATTGGATGGAGACGTGAAGGAATCAAATACCGTCGCAATGAACTCTTTCTTGATGTGCTGGAGAGTGTGAATCTCTTAATGTCTCCACAGGGTAAGTAGGTGGTGGTTGAGCTGGCATCCTTCTCCTGCTCAGGGTTTGTGAGTGGTGACTCTTATAAGTGTTCTGAACTGTGATCTTCTCTAACCAGGTCAGGTTTTGAGTGCCCATGTCTCTGGCAGAGTGGTGATGAAGAGTTATCTGAGTGGAATGCCAGAATGCAAGTTTGGCATGAATGACAAGATTGTCATTGAAAAACAGGGCAAAGGGACTGCGGATGAAACGGGGAAAAGGTAAGAGGTTTGGACCTCATGACCACTTGCCACCAGGGACTCTGATGAAAGGGCAGCCCTTAATAGCTTTTCTGATCTGACAGACTAAAAGCTGGGTTTTTTCTTCTCTTCAGATGGTACTGCTATCTTAGGGTAGATCAGTTGTCATGCAAGCTACCATCCTGAGGGCCTCAATACAGAGGGCTTCTCTACAGCGCTTTAAGTATTAAGATTCAAACATAGTTTTAAGTGTAGAGTTCTTGCACCTGGAAACACTTCCCCAAGATGGATTTTCCTATAATCTTTATCTCCAGCAGTTTTGCTCAGTGTTCTTAATCATAAAAGCAGTAGCAGTGCTCCCAAGAAATAGTGAAAGAATCCCTCTGTCTGCTTTACCTGGACTGTTCCCACAAAGTAGAACAAAGACTGGGGAAGCCCCTCCTGCTTACGAGTGATCAGTGGTTGTGTGAGTAGGAGGCACATCTTTCTGAGGGCCCAGCTACCCTCTCTCCCAGCTGCACCTCAGTCAGTACCCACCTTGAAGCTGAAAACAGCTCTTAACAGCTTCCCCAGCTTTCCTGCTTAGGGTGAAGAGATAAAAGCAATGGGACTGCCACTTTCGTCTCACTAACCATTTGCAACTCATCTGTATTTCTCTTGGTTGTCTTTTTTTTTTTTTTTTTGCTGACCCCCAGTGAATTGGGAAGGTAGATAATCTGCTTCAGCTTTGTGTGCACTCTGCTCTCCCTCTGTCTCTTGCTTTGTGTGACTTGTGCATGTAACTTGGATCTCAGACACTTCCGTGATGGTTCCTGTAAATGGAGCTGAGCTGCTATTTGCCTTTTCTCTCAGAACCAAGCCAAGAGCTATTGCTTCACTGTCACCTTTAAGCCATCTTCCCTGTACCTGAATTGAGTTAGTGAAATTGCAGGATGAGCCTGAGATGGCTGATGGGCCAATGAAGATTTACTCTAGTGAAAATATCAGCTGCACAGGCCTTGAAGAGTCAGTACACTGTCCCAAAGCTCCTGTGCCAACTGCCTTTGCCAGTAAATACACTTGTTTTTTGAGTTGTAGAAGTTAGATGAACAGGGACTCTTGGTAGGTGGTTCTGTGATTGTCCAGTGGGCATCTCCAGCTTGGAGACATTACTCTCCAGACGCATTTTGTTATGAAGTGACCAAAAGGAACAGCTGCTATTAGTTGCTTTTTGGGATCTAGGTTGTGGCAAGCCCATCCCCAGTAATGCGCCTGAGACCTGGAGCAATCCTAAGCAGAGAGATTTCTCAGCTGTTTTGCAAAGAAATAGAAATCAGTTGACTAAGATTGGTTGTCATCTGGGCAGCAGATTAGGAAATACTAACTCCTCCTTTTGCAGCACAAAGCAGACCACTGGTGGTTGTGTAACCAGACAGCCAGTTAGCCTGGGGTCAGTCTGCTTCCCCTTGCTGTAGGTAGTGGTGGTTCCTAGAAGAGCTAAAGCTGCTGTCATTCTCACACTATCTTGGCATATTGGCATGGTTGTCCTGTTGCTTCCAGCGATTGAGGCAGCCTCGATACCGTAGTGATACGCTGCTGCACCTTCTCTACACTGCTTCCTCTTCTGTTGCTCCTGCCTTCTGGTCCCTCTCAGTAGCTGAGGGGTTTTGGCTGGCCAAGGACCTGTATTTTCAGGAATTAGTACCTGGCACATGTTCAGTGCTGGCAGGTTAGGCTGGTGCACATATGTGGACAGGTGGTAGCTCATCAGATTTTTAGGAGAGATACAGACTTGTATGTCACAATATCATGGTTTTGGTGATTTGGTTCAGAATCAAACCACCTGCTGGTAGTGTGGAAATGAAGAGCTGTGAAGAGATTTCTGAACAGGAGGACTCTGAACCTGGCATTTCTTGGCTGTGTGGCAGTGGGATAGCTTTGTGGACAGGAAAGTGTTTTCTGTCCTTTGAACTGTGCTGTGGGAAGACTTGGGCTGGCAGAGTTGCCTTTGCAGTACTGAGTGCTGCTGGCAGGCAGACCCAAGCATTGTTGTGCTGGCTATGACAGAAGGGTTCTCTTCTAAGCTCTCTCCTCTTTGGGGAGAGGAGGGAGAAAATTCTTTCAAACAAGCTTCCTGAAATAAGATTTTTGTGGTTGTGAAACAAGGAAAGTCTGAGCCAAGAGGCTGCTGTCCCCTAAATCTGTCCCTGCCTCCCCATTTCCTGGACACCTGCGATGGCAACATGCTCTGTAGAGTAGTTTCTGCCTGGACAGATTTTGACTGCACCAAGATACCAGAGTAGCAGCTTGTGCTTCTCTAACTGTGTTTTGTGTTTTTAGCGGCAAACAGTCAATTGCCATTGATGACTGCACTTTCCACCAGTGTGTGAGGCTCAGCAAGTTTGATTCCGAGAGGAGCATCAGCTTCATTCCACCAGATGGAGAATTTGAGCTCATGAGGTACTGTGGGTGGAGGATGAACGGGCTGGTGTTGGCATCTGCTTGCTGCTACAGTAGCGTTGCTGCTCCCAGGCAGACTTGCAGTCCTTGAGCACTTAAGAAATACACACCACCCCCTTTTCAGAGTGGAATCTGTAGGGTGTCCCACAAATCCATCTGTTACAAATGTGGAAGCCCAGCTGTGTTTAGTTTCTTTGCCATAACCATGGTGTTGGTTTGGGTTTTCTTGCTTTTGAGCTTCTTATAGCTGTTGTTTTTAGTGTTTAACACTGGTGTCCTTGAACAAGGCTGTTGGCAGCAGCCAGATACAAAACTTGAGACACAAGAAACCATTGCTGCCCTACAGCAGCACGGATCTTAACTGCTATTTCCTTCTGGCATGTTTCCCTTTCTGTCTGATGTTTCCAAGCTGTTTGGCATACTCAGAGGCTATCTCTTTAGGAGGGTGATACAGTTTGAGGCGTAAGGGAGTTAACTCCTCCTCAGAGTTCACTGTAGCTTCCATCCCTGCAGATACCGAACCACGAAGGACATTATCCTTCCCTTCCGTGTGATCCCACTGGTGCGGGAGGTGGGCCGGACCAAACTGGAAGTGAAGGTGGTGATTAAATCAAATTTCAAACCTTCCTTGCTGGCCCAGAAGATAGAGGTAAGAGAAAAAAAAACAACTGTGGTATCTTGTGCCTGGAAGTCGTGCCTCTAGTTTATGTCCACTGCAGTAGAGTTGTCACAGATGAGTCTTCAGGCTTGAACAGGGCTAAAAAAGTGAACTGATTTATCTCTTACATGTGTGGTACTGCCGTTTTGTGGGAAGGAGGTGCTGTAGAGTAGGGAGGTGGAAGCTGTTTTCGTTTGCACAGCTGCCTTGGCAAGGGCCTCATTCCATCCCTGCAGCAATTGTTCACTTAATTCCTTAGCCACTGAAAATTTCACGTTCTTCTGTCTGCATGATCTAATGGTATGTCAGACAGGCAGCAGACTGTGACCTGTAGGGGTGGCTTTGCAGCTTAGTCCCATCTGGAAGGCTTAGTGCTGCAAGGCTGGGCTGTCCAGAGCCTGCTGCAATGCCTGGCATCCTTACTGAGCTCATCTTCCCAACATTTCCCACGATTCCTGCAGCATGGCAATCTCTGCCCTGTTCCTTACCAACTTTGTGTATTATGGAACTGTGAACGTGTACTTCAAAGCAAGAAACTGGAGAGCTAGCCTAGGATGCCTTGTGATAGCTGATGTTCTCTGGGCCATGAGCTGGGCGGGAGAAGGCCCAAGGGGTGCAGGACAGACTGTCTGAGACTGCCCTGAGTCCCCAGGCTACAATCTCATTGCCCCCGCTTACCAGACTGTGCCTTCCAGGTCCGGATCCCAACGCCCCTCAATACCAGTGGAGTGCAAGTCATCTGCATGAAAGGGAAGGCGAAGTACAAGGCCAGTGAGAATGCCATTGTCTGGAAGTAAGTGAGCTTCTTGGGGCTGGCCTGCAGGGGCAAGCCTCTGGGAGGCAGGGTCTGTTCAGTGCTCCTGTCCGCCCTGAGATTATGTAGTGATGGGGAGCATCAACCCTGGCATTTTCTCACTTCTGAGCTTTCTCCAATAGGATAAAACGCATGGCTGGAATGAAGGAATCCCAGATCAGTGCGGAGATTGAACTGCTGCCCACCAACGACAAGAAGAAGTGGGCTCGGCCTCCCATCTCCATGAACTTTGAGGTGAGTACCTGTCTGCCTTTCAGGATGCACGCAACCTTGGAGAAGCTTTGTGAGTCCCTCTTGGGAGTTACGCAGGTATGAGCATCCCCTGTGACAAGCTGCCAGGTGAGGTCAGCAAGATGGTAAAGCTAATGGAAGAAAATTGCCCTTAGAGCAACAGGAGTCTGTGCATGCAGGGAGCAGGGAAGGGAACTGTTGACTCTTGATGTCCATTTCTAGATGTGTTGCCCCGGGGTCCTCTGGTGTTTGTGGATGGAGAGCATCTTACCCCCATTCCAATGCTCTCTGTTGCCTTTCCCTCTCTCAATAGGTCCCATTTGCACCCTCTGGGCTGAAGGTGCGCTACCTGAAAGTCTTTGAGCCAAAGCTGAACTACAGTGACCACGACGTGATAAAATGGGTGAGGTACATCGGCAGGAGTGGGATCTATGAGACCAGATGCTAGCCCCAGCATGCTAGCAGGCTCCCTCTTCTCCAAGCCATGCTCTGCCTCTCCTCGGTCTTCAGCTACATTCAGAGATGTCTGCCTGGCCCCTCGACGCAGATTGAAAGACCCTGTGGCTCACCCCGGGAGTGGACTCGCCTGCCTGTGTTCAGTTACCACCCACGCTGCAGATGAAGTTCAGAACCTAGTCGTGTGCAGGGGTGCAGTCAGCCTCCTGCTCCCCATCCCAGGGTGGGCAAGGGCTAGTCTAACTCCCATCTTCTCGTGATCTTTCTAGGGAACGTCCACCATTAAACTCCTCTTCTGTTGGTGTCTCACTACTTGCATCATATCCTAGTATTTTTGAAGTTCTTGTGCATATGTACTCGTAGAATAGACCTAAACATAGACTGGACAAATCTGAGTTGAAGTTACCCTGGCTTCTGTACTAGCTATTGCTGTTGTGGTAGATATTGCTGGCCAGTCTGAGATGTCTGGGGTGGTGAGTTTGTTGGGCCCCCACCACAGGAAGATGGTGGGCTCACCAGATCTCACCACCACCTTATTTCTTGCAAAGTTGTCAGTATAGAGTCCTGCTGTGGGAAGGTTTGTGACCAAAAAGGATGATGAGGGTTTAGGCTCTTGCTGGTGTGTATGTGGGTGGCACAGCATTTCAGGTCTTTGGAGCATTTACCCTTACCCACTGCTGGCTTGAGCCAGTCTGTCCTTTCCAAACAAATTGGAGACATGGCCCCACTGTCCCAGGTAGTGTGGGCCAGCTGAACACTGTCAGGATGTTAACAGGGTGATCTGTCCTTGGGGAATCTCAAATGCAGCTGGCAGTAAGAGCACCCTGACCCAGCCTGCCCTCTCCACTCTTCTACCAAATGCTTCTGGGCCATAGGAATGCTGCTGCAACCCACAATCCTGCTTCTGGTAGTGTGGTCTCCATTTTGTACACTTTGTGATTTGTCCAGCTCTGAATCTAATAAAGTATGTAGAATGGAGAAGGCTGCCTGTGCTGCTGTTTGGGACTGCTGCTGCAAGAGCCTGGGCTGTGCCCTGGGCCTGTGCCACAATGTTTGGGGGCTTGCTTGTGCTGCTTCCCCAGCCCTGGGCTGCTTGGGGGCTTGTAGGTGAAAAGGACAAGCAATGCTTTTATTTCCAGCTGTGCCAGTGCTGCAGCTCCCTGGAGAAATGAGAATGCTCTGGGCTTTCCTTGGGGCTGCAGCTGGGATGAACTGAACTCAGTGGAATGTGTCCCAGTCCCCTATAAGTCAAGCTCCCATGCCCCAGCCAGGCTTAAGAGAATCTTGGTCATCTTTCCTTGCACTCACCTGAAAAAACTCAAAAGACAGTTACTCTTTTTAACTTGGCATTTGGTGGCAGGGACCGCGGTGGGTGCTGTATGGGGTAGCTGAGAGAGTCAGTAATTGCTGTGCAGCTGGAGCTGGCCCTTGGCTCAGCCCCCCCTGCCTTCAGTCTGTTAGCAGGTGAGGATGTGCAAATGGTCATTTCCCATCGGTGGATGAAAAAATTCAAACCCAAACACCAACCTGAAGTGTCTTGATTGTTTAAAAGTAGAAGCTTTTTAAAAGAGGGAAGAGAAGAATTCCAAGCCCTCCCACAACCTCTTTCACTGGGCGACAGGACAGGTACGGGCTGAGTGGCTTTGGGCCCGTTCCGATCGCTCCCGGGTGCCTCTGGGCCGGCACGTGGCATTGGGAGTCTCACGCCTGGCCCCGTATTGCGCAGGCGCAGTCGGTCCCGGACTACATCTCCCGGCGGCCCCCGCGCCATGGCGGCCGTCCACCTCCTTCCCGGCAGCGCCCGCCGTCCTTTCCGGCTTCGAGCGGCGGCGGCTCCGCGGGGCGGGCCCGCCCCGCCATGGCGTCCTGCGCCGACATCCTCCGCTCCGAGTTCCCCGACTTGGACGGCGAGCTCTTCGCTTACGTGACGGGTGAGCGGCTCCCTCCTGCCCGCTGTGGCTCGAGCTCCCGCGGCGCCTCATGTCGCGACACATCCCCGCTGTGCCGACAGGCGGCAGCGCCCGAATCGCGACAGACGGCCGGGGAGGGGTGCGGTGGGGGGACCGGGAGGTTGCCACCTGTCGCCACAGCGGCGGGGTGTGCAGCGCCGGCGCCGTCTGCCCGCAGGGATCCTGCACGGCAGCGGGGCGGACTTCGAGTCGGTGGACGAGCTGGAGGAGGCGGTGGGCGAACTGCTGCGGGAGGTGTCGCAGGACACCAAGGACGACGGCGCCATCAGGGAGATCTGCCAGCGCCTCTTCAACACCCTGCAGCTGTAAGGGTACCCGGCGTCCCCTCGCACCTCCTCACCCCACTCACGCACCTCACTCTCCTCCTCCTCCTCTCCGTAGGGACGAGGGCCAAGCCCAGCGCTGCAGCCAGGTGTTGCTGGATGCCCCCATCCAGCTTTCCCAGATCACTGATGGATACGGTGAGTGATGCCCTCGGCTCACGTCCTGCCATCGGCGTGCTGGAGCTCGGAAGGGCTCGGGGCGCTGGGTGTGCTCTCCTGACCTTGGGGAGGGGAGCCTCAGGCTCTCCCTCACAGGCACACATCTGTTTCTCGTTTTGCTGCTGAGCTCTGGACAGCAGTGCCCACGGGGTGAGCTAGGGTGGAGGTGGAGAGATTCCCTTTGGTCCCCTCATCCTGTCCGGGGAGGGATCAGTCGTGTCTGGGCATGGGTGGTCATTAAGGCAGGGCTTTGCAGAGCCTCCCTGCGGCACGTGCTCACCAAGCCAACCCCACACTGCAGGCGATGCCAGCGCGGATCTGCTGCCGGGGCTGCTGCTGAAGAGAGGCCAGACCTCGGTAAGTGAGGGCTGTGCCCTTCCTTGTGGGAACAGCTAACACGTGGGGCTGCAGGTGCCCTGCCCTGCTCCAGTCCAGGTTGCCCTTGGAGAGCAGCCAAGGCAGGCAGCAGCCTGGTTAGGAGAATAGCTGCAGGGGGTACTGCTCCTCCTTGTCAAGCTCTCTATAATTTGGGAAACTCTTGACCTTGGTCTGGTGAAGAGGCTCCAGATGAGTTAGCAGCTTATTAATTTGATGAGATCTATTTTGCTGTGATTTCTTAGTGAACTCTGACTTTTGTAAAGACCTTTGGCTCCTACAGCAAGGCCTTTGATTGAGAAAATAGGATGTCCCTGCATGACATCTTGAATATTCAGTGAAGGGTGAAGCCCTGGGTAATTGCAGGAGAGGAGGGTGTTACAGGTGGGAAGTTAGCAGAGAGCTGCTGCAGGGACATTTTAAGCTCTAGATCCAGCTGTAGATTGTTGTGGTTTGGGAAATGAGATCAAGAGCAGAGAAGTTTGGAAGAATTCCACTCCATGACCTGAGGAAATCAGGATGTCTGTATTGATAGAATGTGTAGTTGCTCAGGAGCAGCCTTGGCTTGCTGACTGTGTTGGATGTGCCAAAATCTGGGCATGGGTGAGGTGTAGTACATCCACAAAGCAAGGATGGCGGTAGCTGCACAGTGTGGGCAGTGTCATTGCAGGCTGGTCCCTCACAGAGCTCCCTTTCCATGGGTTAATGTGTTGAGGATGGGAACCCTTCACTTGGAGGCTGAGACCTAACACGATTCCCACGTGTCTGAACGGGAGTCTCAAGCAAAAACTGACAGCTCTGGCTGGGTTTGGCACCAGAGTTGTTGCAGCTGGATTCACTTTCCAGTTCTCGTGTCTACAATTCAAAAAAGGATCTTCAGAAAAATTGCAGATGATTCCAAGCAGGCGTGGGGAGGCCTGTCAAGCTTTGGAGGACATGTCTTACTAGGAGATTCAAAAATCTGGGTATAGTTTAGAGTGACTCTGTCTGTTGGTGTGGAGTCACAACTCTAGTAACAAGACTTTCTTCAGTCTGGCATGCAGGTCTGTAACGTGCTCCATTGCCTGCAGAGTTGCCTAGAAATACCTAGGAGTGTTCTTGGTCAGCCACAAATATTTGACTCTATGCAGGAATAAGCTGGAGTGGGCTGAAAGCCTGGCCAAGACCAGAAGCCAGGTTTAAACACTTGGCGCCTTCTTGCCTTCAGGGTTAATTAAATGCTTTTTGTCTCTGATCCACTGCTCAAGAAGAGTTTGTTCCAAACTGGCTAACGTTTAACGTGTTGGGAAGGGAAACACCTCATGGTGCACTTCAAGGGTGAGTGCAGGGTATACCAGAAGAGTTACTGGGATGGCAGGTTGCTGCTGTTGAAGTGACTTGGCTGATCCAGGTCCCTGGAACTACAGAAACTGTAAGAAAGGGTCAGCCAAAACCTCTACCTTGCTGAGGCAAAACTTGTGTATGACCTGTTGATTTAGGACTTCATTCCTGAGGTAGCTTCCTGGCCTGATTAGCCTCCTCAAAATATGCCTGAATCTGTCCCAGTTTCCCTGTCCTTCTTCCCTCCCTTTCTTCCAGGTTTGAGAGGTTGATTGATCTTTTTTCTCCCAGAGCTGGGCTTTTGGGGGTTTTGCTGAAGATGCTTTCTCTTCTTTAAACTCTGTTCTGTGTCCCAGATGGTGAATGCCAAGAAACTGGAGAAGGCAGAAGCCAGGCTGAAAGCCAAGCAGGACAAGAGGCTGGAGAGGGACTCCCTGAAGTCATCTGGCCCTCTGTGAGTGTGCAGGGCACTTTGAACAGCCCCATCCTGCTCTGCTGAGCATGGCTGGGATCTGGCTGTATCAGAACTTTCCTGTTGAGCCCCCTCTATGTGTTCTGTCTGTCCTCAGAGTCCTTGAGGAGGCATCTGCCAGCCAAGCTTCCAGCAAGAAGGAGACTCGCATGGAGTCATCAGGCAAGAACAAGTCGTACGATGTGCGCATCGAGAACTTCGATGTGTCCTTCGGTGAGCGGTGAGTGCATTGAGGACTGGGGCAGACCCTGCCTGGGACTTTGGACGATGGGGGATTGAGACTGGTTTAGAGAGCAGTTGAGAAGTTACAGAGGGTGTGGCAAAGATCAGGAAGCTAGGTGGGCACTGGCCCTATTGGCTTTTGGCAGGAGAAGCCTATGATTTTTGCTTGGCCCAGCACAGCCTGAAATACAGCAAGGGCAGGTGGCTGTCCATTATCCCCTCTTCATGGGACAGTCTGACCAGGGAGCTGCCTGTTCCCTTGCTTCAGTGTCCTGCTGACGGGAGCAGACCTGAACCTGGCCTTTGGACGGCGCTATGGGCTGGTGGGCAGGAACGGGCTGGGGAAGACCACGCTGCTGAAGATGATCGCCAGCCAGAGCCTCCGCATCCCCTCACACATCAGCATCCTGCACGTGGAGCAGGAGGTGGCAGGGGATGACACACCAGCGCTGCAGAGTGTGCTGGAGTGTGACACCACTCGTGAGAGCCTGCTGCGGGAGGAGAGGGACCTGACAGCCAAGATCAGTTCTGGCAGGTGAGGCGATCCCCTGGATTTCCAGCCCTTCTGTGGCCTCTTGACCACAAGGTCTCATTCTGAAGTCTGTTCCTTCCAAAGCCAGGCTCTGGCAGGGGTGGGCTGTATCTTGTCCACCTTAGTCCTGCCTGGGGAGATCAGCCTCCCCCAGCACTCAAACCCTGACTTGGTGAGTCCCACACACTCCTCCTTTTTCTGCCCTAGGGGAGAAGGGACAGAAGGTGCCAGATTGTCAGAGATCTATGCTAAGCTGGAGGAGATTGAGGCAGACAAGGCCCCAGCAAGGTGAGACAGCCCTGTGAGCACTGCTCTGTGTTGGTATGGCCAGGGCTGAGCAGTGGTTTGGGGTATGGAAGGGCCATGCTGTGGCCCTGGGATCCAGCTTGCGGGGATGGGCTTTTCCCTGCTTTTCTTCTTGTCTCTTCTCTGTCACAGCTCTGCTGGTTTAGGAATAGTTGAGCTTTTTGCTGAAGCTGGAGGGAATTTTTTTGCCCCAAATGGCTTGTATTGTTGCTGCTGCTGCTGTCTGACCTCCCTAGGTTCCTGGTGCCTGGGGAGCATTTTTGGGATGGTAGTGGTGGTGTGACTCTCTTCCTGGCCAAAGAGATGAAAACTCTTTGCAAATCTCGTGGGACTTTGTGTGGGTGCCGTTCCCTGCTGGGCTGCATTTCCTAGCCAAGTGTTTCTCTTGGGTGTGCAGGGAAGTTTTCCTGCACCAGAATGGCTTTAAAATATGTAGCAGAGTTCCCTTGGTGGTTGTGGGTCTGAGACCTTGGACTGTGCCCTGCCACTGGATGCTGTAGCTGGATTCCAGTTCTCTCCCCTTTTCCCCAGGGCGTCCGTCATTCTTGCTGGGCTGGGCTTTAATGCAAAGATGCAACAACAGACAACCAAGTAAGTTTCCAAACTTTGGGCACTGAGGCAGTGATGAGGTTGGGGAAATGTTCCAGTTGAGCCCCCAGGCACTGCTGTGGCTGTAAGGAAGAGCAAGGGATTATTCTTGCCCATCCATGTGGTCTCTTGCCCTGGGGGTGCCTGTGATCTCCTGCCACCTTCCTGCTGGACCTCAGATCTTGTGCTGTGCCTGAAATCTCTGCAGGGACAAGTTGCCTCTGAGCAACAGCAGAGCCAAAAGAGCCGTGGGGGAGCAGGGATCCTGCAGGCAGGCAAACACAGTGGTTCTGTGTTAAACACTAACCCCTCTCTGCATCTTCTCTCCTCAGAGAGTTTTCTGGAGGCTGGAGAATGAGACTGGCCTTAGCCAGAGCCCTGTTTGCCAGGTTGGTGTCCAGGCTTTCATGCTCTGGGGTTAAGCCTCCTTGTTGTCCATGCTTCAGAGATGCTGCCTGGGGGCCCTCTCAACCCAGGCTCTTGAGGTGGAGGGTGTTGGAGGCACTGCAGCTCTGTGTGTGTGATGAGACGCTCTGCACTGACCCTGTGCTTCTTCTGCTTCTGATACCCATGTCTTGTTTTCCCCAGGCCAGATCTCCTTCTGCTGGATGGTAAGTTGATACTGTGAGTCCCCCTCTGACACTGCTTGCCTGCCTGTGCCCTTGCTGGGGTTGAGAACATGCCATGGCCTTTATCTGCCTGCTCAAAATAGCCCTGTGTGATGGGCTGGCCTGGCAGCATCGTTGGCAGCAGTGGCACAAGGAAAACTGCCTGGGCAGCAGCTCTCACTGTGCTCAGCAGAGCCTTGCCCTGTGCTCCAGCCAGGTGGTCTGCATGTCATCCTGCCCCAAGTTTTGTTCCCTTTCCCTTGCTAGTCCCTGGAATGTACCTTGGCTGCCAGTCTCTGCTGGGGGAAGTCCCTTCACTGCAGAGCATGCCCAGGTTGGGTAGGGAATCTGGGTAAGATGCTGCTATGAGGAGTATCTCTGCCTGAGCCTCAGCCCCCCTGCACACATGGTATTACACCCTACACAAGTGCCCAGAGCTGGGCAGGGAAGGTCTCCAAGCAGGCTCTTTCCTCCCCAGTGCAGATCACTAGCCTTTCCTATGGGAAAAAAATATAATCAGCCATCCCCATCCCTCCTGACCTCAGTGCCTTTTCCCCTTCCCTCAGAGCCAACGAACATGCTGGATGTGAGGGCAATTCTGTGGCTGGAGAGCTACCTACAGGTACGGGGGGATAAGAAGACCTTGATACAAAGAAAGGGTGAGGGAGGGAGATGTCCTCACCTCCCTGGGTGATGGAACCAACCCCAGTGCTCTGGCTTGATGGTGCTCAGGCCTCCCTCTTGCTGTCTCTTCCAGACCTGGCAGTCGACCATCCTCGTGGTGTCCCACGACAGGAACTTCCTGAACGCGGTGGCCACGGACATCATCCACCTGCACTCGCAGCGGCTGGACATGTACCGTGGGGACTTTGAGAACTTCATCAAGATCAAGGAGGAGAGGCTCAAGAACCAGCAGCGAGAGTATGAAGCCCAGCAGCAGTACCGTGAGCACATCCAGGTACTGGGAGAAAGAAGCCAGTGGAGCTGGAACATTCTTCTCCCAGCCTTGTCCCTTTCTCTCTGCCTTACTGCTGTAGGTTTGGCAGTGAGCAGGGTGGCTGGTGCTGAATGGGACTTGGGGCTCTCTGATGCTTTTCTCTCTCGCAGGTTTTCATTGACCGCTTTCGCTACAACGCCAACCGGGCGTCCCAGGTCCAGAGCAAGCTCAAGCTGTTGGAGAAGCTGTGAGTGCCTGTCCTGCTCTTCTCTGGAGGTGGGAAAGGGGCAGCGCTCATGGGAAGAAATGGAGGTTTCCAGGGTACCTGGCAAATACAGTTGTGGTTTGGGCTTTTTGGGTGCCCGTCTCTGGTCCAGAGGCTTTGGTTAGGATGAGGTGTCACAGAGCTAAAGCTATGGCACACCTGGGCTTCTGGTGTGGGAGCAGACCCACAGTGCAGAGCACCTTGGTTATGTTTCCTCTTCTTGCAGGCCAGCGCTGAAACCTGTGGACAAGGAATCTGAGGTGATCATCAGGTAAGTGTCCCCTGAGCCATTGTTTGGAGGGCACCTGGCTCCATTTCTGACATGAACTTCTCCAGGGTGCTGTCCCAGCTGGGACAACCACCCCTTCATATGGGCCCATTTTACTCTGATGGGGAGACCAGACAGGTCTCTCATTCAGGCTGGGTTCCCTCTTGGGGCCAGGGCTGCAGGTCTTTGTTGCTTTCTCCTGACCATCCTTCCTTGAGGCCCTACATGGTAGGGAGCCCTCCTTGTCACCTGGTGGGGTTACAGAGGTTGTTCTGGGTGGTTGGGAGTCTCTGAAGTTCCTGGCCATCTCTCTCCTCTTCCTGCCTCCTCAGGTTCCCCGATGGCTTTGAGAAGTTCTCCCCCCCAATCCTGCAGCTGGATGAAGTAGACTTTTATTATGAGCCAAGTCACTACATCTTTCATTCCCTCTCTGTCTCTGCCGACCTGGAGTCCCGCATCTGTGTGGTATGTGGGATTGCAGAATAATGGAGGCTGTGAGGGACCTTGGGAGGACCCTGCTCAAAGCAGGGATAGCTTTGATTATAGGTCAGCTTGCTCAGGTCCTTGTCCAGTTGAATTTTGGATGTTTCCAGAGAGGACCATTTCTTCCATTCCACTGGGTCCCATCAGAGCATTTGATCGTCCTCATTTTGAGGATGGGACACTACACTAGGATATTTTTCCTAGTACTGTTAAGAACTTGTGATTTCAGCCTTTCACTGGATACCTCTGGGAAGAGACTGGATCCATATACAACTCCTGTTAGATGACAGCAGCATGTAGTGGGGGCCCTGCTACGTTGGATGGGGCAGCAGACACTGTGCTTGAAGAGGAGGCTGGGACTGGGTGATCCTTAGACTTGAGAGTTGGGGAGGGAACATCTGGCACTGCTGCCAGTGCTGCTTGTCATGCAGCTTCCTGGTACACCATTTGTGCTCTGTCCTGCTTCATGGATTTCACATTCTCCAATGATGCTGCTGCTTCTCTAGGTTGGGGAAAACGGAGCTGGCAAGTCAACCATGCTGAAGATTTTAATGGGGGAGCTGGCACCAGTCAGAGGGATCAGACATGCTCACAGGTACCTGGTTGGAAGGGCTGGAGGATTGGATGGAATGGTGCAGCTGGGGGGCTCCTGGGCTGTGCTTTGGAGCAGTGTCTGCTTGAGTGACCAGGATGGGTCCAGCACATGCACACATGTGCCCCTTATGGCACTGCAGCTATGAATGCTGTGATTGTAGGGTCTGGTACCAGCTCCCAATCGTTCTTCTCATTCTGCAGAAACCTAAAGATTGGTTATTTCAGCCAGCACCATGTGGATCAGCTAGACTTGAATATCAGTGCTGTAGAGTTACTGGCAAGAAAGTTCCCAGGTGAGTTTTTGTTGATCCCAGAGGTCTCCTTTGCTGTGCATGGGGGAGCATTGATTTGTCCATGCTCCTGGGCAGAAGACTCTGTCCCATCAGTGCTTAAGGGTCACTGCCAACACTGGGACAACTCCCCTTGTCCAGCCAAGTTCAGGTCATCAGCCATGAGAAGAAGGGGTAGCTGGTAGTTTGCAGATCTCAGGCTGGTGCCAAGTTTTGGGGGCAGATGAGCTGCTTTCCTGCTCATAGGATGAGCACTGGATGGCCCTTTCCCAGTTGCCAAAACCTCTGGTTCCTTTCTGGTTCCTTTCTTCATTACTTGACACCGTGACAGGGACTCGGGAGCAGCATCACTTGGTGTCAGTCACCAGTCCTACAGCCCCTGTCCTGATTGTGTCAGGTTTTCTCTGCAAACCCCTCGTACAGGAGGGAAATGCCTTGAAGTGCTGCTGATCTCCCATTTGCTGGTCTGGCAGAGGCTGTCCAGCTGTGACCCTGTGTCACACCAGGTGTGCCATAGCAGTGTTGTGACATGATCCTGCAGGGAAGACGGAGGAGGAGTACCGGCATCAGCTGGGGAGCTACGGCATCTCCGGAGAGCTGGCCGTGCGTCCTGTGGCCAGCCTGTCTGGGGGCCAGAAGAGTCGGGTGGCCTTTGCCCAGATGACTATGCCCTGGTAATGTTCTCCCAAATGCTGTTATTTTGCATGGCTTCATCCCTGGAGCTTGCTTCACCAGGAGGAGGGCAGGCATTCAGGGCCTTTCTGCTACCCCACAGAAGCCTTGTCCTTGGGGGTTTTTATGGAGAGGGAGGTGTCACCCTGGGGAGAGTGTGTGGAAGGAGGCAGGTGGTTTTCTCCCACTGCTTTGGGCTCAGAGGGATAAGAGGTGTCCCTGGAACTGGGCAGTGCCAGTCCTGGGGCCGGGCACATGCCAATGGCTGTGGCTCTAAGCAGCTAAAGCAGCAGTCAGGGTGCAGACCCAACCTGAGTATTTCACTGCAGCCTCAGAGCTGTCTTCTCTTCCAGTCCAAACTTCTACATCCTGGATGAGCCAACAAATCACCTGGACATGGAGACCATTGAGGCACTGGCAAAGGCACTGAATAAGTTCCGGGTAAGGTTCTCCCGGCAACATCACTTGTTTTTTTAACACCTCCTGCAGCTCAAGTTACTTGGTATCTCAGCCAGATGTGGATGGTGAAATATCAGCAGTGACTTCAAGTCTGGGACAGTTTGGGAAATTAGTCACATTCTGCCTTTGCCATCCATCCAGGTGGTTTGTTTTCATGATGGCTTTGGCTAGGAGTGGCTGAGAGAGGCAGTAGCAGCCCAGAGAGCACCTTGTCCCATCCTCACCTACTCTTTGGCTTCTCACATGCTGTGTGCAGCTCCCAGCCTTGCCTTGAGGCCACTCAGATCTTCCTTAGGCACGTTTTATGCCTGATCTCCAAAGACTCAGCCTCCAGATACCCCTGTGATCAACCTAGATCTCACTGGTTGTTGCTCAGGTTGGGGCAGTTTTCCTATGACAGAAAAGTTTAGCTGAGGCTGCTGTTACTGACTTTGTGGATTCTCCACCCTTGAAGTTGTTGGAGACCTGGAGAGCCAGTAACAAACTTTGCACTTGCCTTCTGAGAGAGGAGATTAGATATGTTAGTACTGCACATGGCTCCTCCATAGGTGATCTGTTTGTCCCCCTGAAGGGAGGAAAAGCTAGGATGAGCTCCCTGTCAGTAAAATACTGTTAAGTTTTCCCTGGAGCTGATGGAAACCGGAAGTCCTGGGCACAGGCTACACAGAGGCACAAGATCTCCATGCCAGCAGTCCTGGGCCATGGGTTATGCTCCACTGAGTTCCCAATTTTCCCAATTGTGTATTGACAGGGTGGCATAATCCTGGTGTCCCATGACGAACGCTTCATCCGCCTGGTGTGCCAGGAGCTGTGGGTGTGTGAGAATGCCACTGTCACACGGATCGAGGGTGGCTTTGACCAGTACAGAGACATCCTGAAGGAGCAGTTCCGGAAGGAGGGTTTCCTATAAGGGAGGTGGGAGCCGGACTGCACCAGGGGCTGGAGGGCAAAGCTCAGCCACCTCGGCTTCCATCCCAACTGTGCCTGGCAGAGCGCGGAGGACGCTGCTGCCCACATGGACCGTCAGCCATGCCATCAAACTGCCACCTGACCTGCTCTCCCCTCCTGGGGCCGGGTGGAAGGACAGTGTGGGAGCAGGAGCCTGGTGTGTGTGGCCAGGGGCACGCCAGGGGCTCTGTCACTGGCCAGGGCTGTGCCTGGCACCGGGCACACTGGGAAGGCTGTGCCTGGAGCTGCTGCTGTGCCGAGAGGAGGGAAGGCAGAGCATCCTGACCCTCGGTTTAACTCCGTGCTCTGCAGGGCAGAAGAGCTGTTCTCCGTGTTTCTTCGCTTCACCCTCTGCCTTTTTCTTTCTTTTTTTTTTTTTCTTTTTTTTTTTTGTTTATCTGCCTGAGCTCTAGTCTGGCTCTATCACATGCCACTGTCCTTCCTGCTGCCTTGGAGGGAAATGAGGCATTTGCTGCTAAAAGTGACCCCTGCCTCTTCCCCTGCCCCCCGATCCTGGGGCTTGCTTACGTCTGTAGTGCCAAGGGAGCCAGAGCCCGGTTCCCCTGGGTGTGCTTCCTGCTCCTTTCCCTGTGCTGCTGCCGGTACCGCCTCGCTGCCTGCCTTGCCTTTGAGCCGGCTCGGGAGTGGACTGCCCTGGGGTGGGCTGCCCAGCATCCCTCTCTGCCCACCCACACTGAGGTTGTGGTGTAAATAAACCCAGGACGCAGTGGGTGCAATGCTCTCCTTCCTGTGGAGCTTGATTTTGGGGGGGAGGGGGCGATTGTCCTGCTGTTGCCTCAAGCACAAGGCTGGTGAGGGGGAGATGCTTTCCAGATTATTCTCTTTGAGCTAAATGGCAGCTCTGTGGTGCAGGTGAGGCTGTGACCTCCTGGATGGAGCGTGCCAGTGTCCCACTGGGCAGTGGGAGGCTGGCTCCATGACCTTTCAGGGCATGGAGCTGTTGTGAGGCTGGTGTGATACCTCTTGAGGGTATCAGATCCAGTTGTGGTTTGAGGGGGAAATGGGGCCAGGGTGGGTAGGAGGAAGGGCGCAGAGGTTTAAATTACATTGAGCAGGGAATGGGGATGTATTTCTGTGTGTCAGAGAGGAACCAGGAAACATTAACACCTTAGGAAGCAACAAGGTAATACCCATAAATTGTCTCAAAGGAATTATTAGGCAGGACTTCTCCCAAATGGCAAAAAGGCCCCCAGCTAAAGTGTCTCCACACCAAAGCATGCAGCACAGGTAACAAGCAAGAGGAGTTGGGAACCATGGTGGAATTAAAAATCTATTACATAATTGCTATCAAAGAAACAGATGTGCCACACAACTGGAATACTGCAATGGGGGGGCTACAAGATTTCAGAAGAGAGGATGGGAAGGAGGGGCAGGGGTGTTGTACTCTTAAGGAAGGGACAGGTAATGAAGAGCTGCCTCTAGGTAACAGCCATGAAGAGGCTGAGAGCCTGTGGGTAAAAATCAAGAGCAGGACCAGCAAGAGAGATCCTGTGTTTGGCATCTACTACAGGCTGCCTGGTCAGGGGGGCTGCTGATACAGCTGCCTTGCTTCAGATATGTTGGCAAACTCGGTGTATCTTCAAGTCCTGCATCCAAGTTGTTTATGAAGATTTGCAGAGCGTTGGCCTTAAAACTGAGCTCTGCAGAACCCCACTAGTGACTGGTCACCAGTCTGATGCCACCCCATTCACTATAACCTGACCCATGAGCCTACTGCTCACCCATCCCATGACATATTTACCCATCTGTGTGCTGGACATTCTGTCCAGAAGAATACTGGGAGACACCATATTGAAAGCTTTACTGAACTCCACATTTTGTATCAAGACTTCCCTAGATCAACTACTTGAGTCACCTTGTCCATAAAGGAAGTTAAGTTTCTCAAGCAGAACTTTCCCCTCATGAACTTGTGCTGACTGTGACTGATGCCTGTGTTGTCCTTCAGGTATTTTTCCATAACTCTCAGAATAATCTTCTCCATAATGTTACTAGGCACTAAAATGTCACTGGCAGTCCTGTAGTGCCCAGGATCATCCCTCTAGCCCTTTCAGGGAAAATGTTTGCCAGTTTCCAGTCGAGTGGGATCTCTCCAGAATCCCATGGCAGTTAAAAAATCATTGAGAGATCTCATGATGACATCCACCAGCTCTTTTGAGTACTCCTGGATGAATTCCTATAAAGGGATTCAGCTGGAACAGCAGATCCCGCACAAGTTTGTGATCGACTGGGAGTTAATCATTCTCACAGCCATGGTCCTCCAGCTCAAGGACCCCTAGAGCCCATCACTGGCGTTGAAAGTTGAAGTGAAGATGGCATTAAACATCTTTGCTTTGTCTATGTACCTCCTTGTGAGGTGCCCATCCTCATCTAGTAAGGAGAAAATGTGAATTCTAGGATGGCTTTTGCTGTTGACATATTTTAAAAAGAGGGAGTGACTTTTTTACACAGGCGGGTAGGGATGAGAGATGGGGGGGATGGCTTTAAAGTGAAAGAGGGGACACTTCGGTTATTAGGATGAAGTTCTTCCCTGGGAGCTTGTAGAGGCAGTGGTGCAGGTTGGCCAGAGCAGCTGTGGATGCCCCAGCCCTGGAGCTGTTCCAGGCCATGTCGGACGGAGCACCCCGGTGGGGTGGGGTGGGTGTCGGCCCGGCCCCGGCGCGCGGGGACCGTTCGAACGCGGTGTTCCCCCCGAGCCCCAACATTCCATGAGCCGCGACCCCGCGCGGGCGGTGGGCGGTGCCGCGGCGTTGCCGTTGGCGGCGGCGGCGGGTCCGGGCGAGTCCAGCCCGGCTGCGCTCCCGTACTCGTACCGGGAGGGGCGGACACTCACCGGCACCCCCCCGCACCGGGACGGCAGGCGGGAGGCCCCGCCCCCGCCTTCCCCGCCACCAGGTGGTCCCGCCCCTGCGGCCGGGGCGGCGCTCGAGCCTCGCTCCCACCGGCGGCGGGCACCGCACCGCACCGGGACTGCTACCGGCACCGGGACTGCTACCGGCACCGCCACCGGCACCGGCATGAGCGCCGGCGGGCAGCCGGCGGAGCCCTGCCCCCGCGGCGGGCCGTGCTCGGCGGGGAGCAGCCCCGTGCCCAGCCCCGCGTCCCCGGCGCCCGAGGAGGTGAGCGGGGCGGCGGGGAGCGGATGGTGGTGAGGGGCGGCTGCGTGCTGGGCATCGGGGGTGCCCTCCGGAGCGGGGGGGGTCGTCTGTGTGTGCGCGGAGGGGGGTGGGCTCATGTGGCTGTGTGTGTGCAGGGGGGGGGGTCCCCTCCTGTGTGTGTGCGGGGGGGGGGAGTCCCTTCTGTGTGTGTGTGTGCTGGGGGGGTCCCCTCCGTGTGTGTGTGAAAGGGGGAGGGGGTCCCCTGTGTGTCTGTGTGTCCGGGCGGGTCCGCTCTCTGTGGCTGTGTGTGTGTACGGGGGGGTTCACTCTGTGTCTGTGTGTGTAGGGAGAGGGGTGCCCTCTGTGTGGCTCTGTGTGTGTGTACGGGGGGGTCCTTCGGTGTGGCTGTACGGGGGGGGGTCCCCTCTGTGCGGCCATGTGTGTGCGGGGGGGTTGTGGGTCCCTCCGTGTGTGTCTCTGTGTGCTGGGGGGGTCGTGTGTCGCGGAGGGCCTCGTGGGGGAGCGCTGTGTGCGGGGGGTGAAGCTTGGTGTGGAGGGCTGGGGGGGCTCTGTGTGTGTGTATGAGTGTCTGTGTGAGTGTCTGTGTGTGCGCGGGGGGGGGGCGGCTCCGTGTGTGCCCGCGGGGGCTGTGCGTGGGAGAGGAGCCCTCGGGGGGCGGCTGTGGGCACGGGCGGGGGATGCCGCCCCGGGGGGGTGGTGGCGGCACTCGGGGTCCCCATGAGGGAGCTCGGGCTGCTCGGGTGGGCTGTGGGCTCCGGGGCTGCCGGGTGCCCGTGTGTGTGCAGGGGAGCGGGGGGTCCCGTGCCGGCGCGGTTGCCGCGGGCGCGGGGGTGTCGGTTTGGGGGGCGGGGTCCCCCCCGGCCGGTCGGCCGGGGCAGGACCGGCAGCGCGGCGCCATCTTGGGAGCCATCAGGTGCCCGGCGCGGGGACGGGCGGTGCGGGGGGGCCGCCACCGACACCCCCTCCCATCCCCGGCCGCCACCGCGGGGGGAGTGCTGCGGCCCGGCCCCGGCTCCCCCTCGGTCGGCCGCGGCGTGCGGGGCTGCCCCGGTGGGGCGCTGGTGCTGCCGGCGGCGCCCGGCCCTCCCACCGCTCCCCCCGCGGGACCGAGCCCCGAGCGCGCCGGGCGCTGCCCCGGGAGCGTCCCCCGTCCAGGAGTCACCGCTCGTGGGTGGACATCCCGGCACCGGGCCCCTGAGCCGCTGATTCAGGCTCCGCCAGCGGCTGCCCGGCTCTGGGTGTCCCGGCATGTCGTCACGGTGTCGTCGCGTGTGTCCGGCCCTCCCTCCCCCCCCGCCCAGCCCCGCCACCACCCCGCCCGGGATCTGGGTTTAAAGGGAAGGGCTGCATTTTCCTCGGCAGATGAGGAAGACTTAGGGGAAGGATGGGTGTTTGGGTGACCTCGATATTCTGTGCTTGTAAAACTGCCGGGTGGTCGAGGGCTGCCGGCAGGTGATGCCGGCTTGGTTGGGATATCCCCGGAGTTTAATCCATTCGTGGTGTTCGTTGCAGCCACTTCAGAAACGGCGGAGAACCGTGGAAGATTTCAACCAGTTCTGCACCTTCGTTCTGGCCTATGCAGGCTACATCCCCTACCCTGAAGAGGTAAGTGGGCTTGCACAGTGTTCCTCTACAAAGCCACTGTTTCTCCTGATCTCCCTGCATGTGCAGACTCAGCTCCTAATCATAGAATCATGGATTGGTTTGGGCTGGAAGGACCTTAGAGCTCATCTAGAGTTTCAACCCCCCTACCATGGGTGCCACCCACTAGATCAAGTTGCTCAGGACCAATCCAGTCTGGCCTTGAAGTCTGGGTAGACACTGCTGGAGAGTCGTTCTCTCCTTACCCCAAATATCTGTGCTCTGTCTCCCCTGCTAATCCTTCATCTTCCCCTCTTGCCACTAGTATGTGCCCTGGACACACGGAGGCAGCATGAGCCCCCAGAACAGCACGGGGAGCACTCAGGACAGCGACAGCTCAACCTCATCTCACTCCTCTGATGGCCACATCCCCATGGACAATAGAAAGAGCAGGAATGCTGTGGCCAGAGGGGCTGTGGGCAGCAGCCTGCTAATGAACAGCCCTGCCTTTTCCACTGCCTTCTACAACGTCCGGCCCCAGCAGATCAAACGGAAGAAACCACCAGCAAAGAAACGCATTTTGGAGCAGGAGGTGAAGAAGAGGGTGCCTCTGAGTGCTTGGAAAGACTTTGGGGCAGAGCAGGACGGGGTGAAGCAGCTGGCTGCACTGGCAGGACAGCTGTCTCCTGTGAAAGAGGAGCTATTGGAGCCTTCCCTCAACCCGCCTGGGGACCCCCAGCCCAACTCCCTCCTGGAGGAGCCAGTGATGGAGGAGAAGGACTTGATGTACGGAGCACAGGGAACTGAGAAGCCAGAAGATGATCCTCAGCTTAAGGAGCATGACTCCTTCTCTGGAGAGAGGAAAAGCCCTAGTCCCTGTAGTACCTTGGACCAAAGCACAGGGGAAGATACAAGCAGAGAGACCTCCCAGCTCAGTGGTAAGTGTCTGGGGGACTGCAGAGCACTGTTGTGCTGCAGCCAGTGCCAAACATTGTCCCTCCCTCAGCTGGAGCCACCCTTGCTGGCCACAGGGAGGGCATGTCTGTAGCTCAAGCTTTTCCCAGCAAGAGGAATACTTTTGGGACCTGGGGGACTGAAGAGCAGAGGGCAGGAAGCTGGCCAGCCCTTTGGTAGCTCTGTTCTGCAGAGCAACCAGTGCAGACCTAAACAGATCTGAAGTGGGGTGTAGGGCTGCCTTACTCATCTGATTATGTGGTTTTTTTTCTTTTTTCCCCTTTTGCAACTTTAGCAGTCGAGTTTGCAGAAGTCCCCAACACCAAAGCAGAAGGTGAGTGGGGGGCTGTCACATTTAACAGCAGTAGAACTGGCTGGGCTGGCCACAGCCAGACCTGCAGCTGGTAAGGTGGTGTCTGAGCCGTGTCTCTCTCTCCCTGAGCAGATGACGATGCCTGGGATCTGATCACTTGCTTCTGCATGAAGCCCTTCGCAGGGAGGCCCATGATCGAATGTAACGAATGCGCTACCTGGATCCACCTCTCCTGTGCCAAGATCCGCAAATCCAACGTGCCTGACATTTTCATCTGCCAGCGGTGCCGGGATGCCAAGCAGGAGATTCGCCGCTCCAACCGAGCTCGGACAGTGCCCCGCAAGCGCCTCGTTGACTGATGCTCCTGCAGAGCAGGAAGGCCGGGGGTCCCTTTTTAACCTGAAGACTTAGACAATCAATGCACTGGCAGGGGAGGGGCTGGGACACAGGGCCGGACTGTCCCCCTCACACCTCTGGCCCCTGAAAGCTGGCCCTGCGTGTTCTCCCCGAGGATCGTATCGGCCACAGAGCTCGGTTATCCCAGAAGTGTGCAGGGGGTAGGAGGGTGGTCCAGATGCTCATCCCTGTGGGTGGTGTGTTAGTGTTTGTGATCTCCTGGGGCCCCACATGCACTAACTGTTGGATCCCACCTCCTCCTCACAGCCCCTCCAAAGAGCCCTGCCCATGTGCCTTCTGCACTTTCCCTGGGGGATGCAGGCCCCGCTCCTGTCCTGGTGACACTTAGCCCCTACCTGCCAGTCCCCATGACTATAATTCTTAACTGGGTTCTTTCCTACTTGCACATCTGGTTACTGTGGGACCACAGCTGGGGGCAGGGTGTGGGACAGCCCCCTGTCACGCAGCAGCCCTCAGGCTCGTCCCTGTGCCTCTCTCCTCCTGTGGAAAGCCTGGGCCCCAAAAGTGCTTTATGTTTTTATAGTTAATTTGTATCATAGTTAATTTGTATTATAGTTACTTTGTATTATAGTTAATTTGTATTATAGCAAATTCTGGTCCTTGCCCTGTGGAGTGTGACTGGAGTCTTATGTATATAATAAATACTTTTGCCATAACAGTGGTGGCTTTGGCATAGGTCAGTGACCTTGATTCTCACGTCCCTTGGGGACCCAAGTGCTCCCTGCTTCCCTTCTGCTGTGCCTGGGAGGGGACCCAGTGTAGGGATACCTCTCAGCCCTGCTATTCCACCTTGTAAATCCCAAGCTGCAAAAACAACAGAAACGAGCAGACCAGTGCATCTGTATTTAATTTGGCAATGACCACCTCCCCACACTACTGCAGTTTACAGGGATGCTCCATGGGTAGATCCTCAGGAGGTGCCTGGCCTGGGGGACAACCTCCTCAGTGGAAGCGTGTTCCAGAGCCTGCTGCCATCTCACAGGGAACGTCACGGGTTATTCCACAGGAGCAGCAGGTCCTTCCTCAGGGAGGAAAGGCATCCATGTGCCTTTGCTCTGATGCTTAAGGCACATCACTGGTTCACAAGAAGAGTTTTGCTCTTGGGCTCTGACAAACCTTCCTTGACTCTGTCTCCACTCTGAAGTACAGTTAGAAAATAGTCCCAACAGTAACTGAGGTGCCAAAGATTCCAGTTTTCACCACAAAATAAGCCTCTACTTCCAGCACAGAGATGTCATTGGTTTCATTTGCAGATCCAAATGTGTGCCAGCTTCCATCAGGCATGCTGTTGGGGCAGGTGGGGGATGCAGTGAGGGTGACAGGACAAGAAGGTTCTGGGATCTGAGTGCTGACCTGGCTGGGGCAGCAAGAAGGCACTGTTTGTGGGGACCCTTACCAAGCAGGGTCCTGCTGGTACAACTTTTCAGTTCCAAGGCTGTGAACGGTTCAGGAACAGCAACTAACCGGGGTGTAACTTCTATGCTAGGGAACAAAGCTGGATTATGCAGCCAAACGAGTATCCAGTTGAGGTAGGCAGGCAGTGGTCTATTCCTCCTTGGCCCAGACAGAGCTGCCTGCCTTCTGCTCCAGGTGGGGAATCACTGCCTCCGTGTAAAACTTCTCCAGTTTGGGCACTGTCTTCCCCCAGAACTCCCTGTCAAACTCCACAGGGACCACAGCCGTCTCCTTGTTGGTGTGCACCACGAAGTCGGCCCTCTGCAAGCCAGTGGTTCCCAGCTGGCACTGGACCTGGGTAAAGTAGGGATGATTCTTCTTCAGGGCATAGGAATCCCCATCCACCTCCAGGCAGAAGTCCTTGTCCTTGCAGGCCTCACGCACCGTCCTGTTCCTGTGCTTGTAGGGACACTTCACCTCCAGCAGCCCCAGGTCCTTCCCTGTGGCTGGATCCTTGATGATCCCATCTGGGCTGGCAGCAAGCCAATTCTTCTCCGGGTGAATGAAGAGGCCACAGTCCTCCACTTGCACTGGCTTGCCCCCCTTCTGTGACTTCTGCTTGTAGGCCTCCACAGCCACCTTCTCATTGCGGATCCCCCAGGACATGGCTGGGGTCTGCACCTTGGAGCCAGAGCTCACCACCTCTTTGAGGTAGGACTTGGGCACCTCGTCGGTCTTGCTGTTGGCAAACCTGCTGTTGGCAATTTTGGGGGCCACGGAGGCAGTGATGCGGTTCTCCCGCCACTCGTACCACTTGGGGTTCTCCCGCTGGCCCCGGGTCTCCTTCTCCACCCTCGGGATGTCCTGGCTCTTCACAGGGGGCAGGAACTGGTCACAGGCCTTGCTCAGGTCAGCCCCAGGCTGCTTCTTCTGTGGATACAGGTCAGTTCTGGTAGGACCAGCAGCTCCCTTGGCACCAGGCGCCTTCTGGGTTGTAGAACTCCTGCTGGGTGCTCTGCTCTTGTCCCCAGCATTTCCACGGGATGCTGTGCATCTCGGCTGAGCAGAGTCTGCCTTTGTCCCCCAGCCCTGCGTGGGGGTGGTAGCCTTGGCAGCCGAAGTGCTTCGGGATTGGCTCCCCACAGCTGCGGCCTTGGCCCGGGTGGCTGAAGTGGAAGGTGGGGGCACAGCGGGAGCAGTTTTGGGGGCGGTTGTGGCCGGTCGGGGGGATGATGTGCCAGCAGACTCCTTCCTGGGTCTCCCCATTGCTACAAGTCAGAGGATCTTGTACTGTGGACATGGAATAAAGTTTAATGCAGATCTTCACAACACTTATTTCCCTTTTCTTAGCCCTCCCTGCACCTGCTCCAGGGCACACCGTGTCCCTGCCAGAACTGCTACTCCCACACCTTCCCTCGGCTCACGTGTCTCGGTGGAATGGCAGCCGGCCCAGCTGGGGTGCTTGTTCTCACCCCCCTTCCCCGCATCCCAGCCCGGGCCGCCCCGAGGATAGGGCGGGGGCACAGCGGAGCTATCTCCGCCGGGACGCGGCAGCGGTGCCCGCAGGAGCCACTTCTGGCCGCGGCCCAGGCGCGCTCCCCCGGGTCCATCCGCTCGGCCAGCTGGGGTGCCGGGCAGGCGGGGGGGCGGGAACCCCCAGCACCACCCCGGGCATCCCGGGCGCGCTCCGGGACCGCGGTGCGGAGCTCCCCGCCCGGTGCCGCCGCTCTCACCGCTCGACCGCCGCCGCTCCGGAAGCGCGTCCCGCCTTCCCCACGTGCCGCAGGGGCGGCGGCCCGAGGCTGCGGGAGGGAGGGCGGGCGGCGCGGGGCCGGGCAGGGCGCAGCCGTCGGCCAAGCCCCCGGTCCCCGCTAGAGGGAAGCAGCCGCTCGGCCATTGGTGCCGCGGGATCTGCCTGGGCATGCCCGCTCAGCTCCGGCCCGACATCCCTCTGCCTTCCCCCGCATCACGCCCCCCGGGACCCCCGGACATTTTACGCCGGGCTGGGGATAAACCCCGCAGCCCCGCCCGTGGGCAAGGGTCCGAGCCCAGCCCTTGCGTAGCCCATCCGCGCCCGTGGGCAGAGGGCTGAGCCTCTCGAGCTCCACTGTGAAGGGACAGCTGACCTGACGCGACCCCGTCGAGCCCCGGTGGCCCAAGCTGATCGGAACCTGCACGTCCCACGGCGAGCAGACGTTCGGGAGAAGGGCGGGAAGCTGGAGCGGCGATACCACCGTGAAGCGCCCTCTGTGCTGCCTGTGAGCACGTCCCGGCACGGCCCCACCCCGAGCCTCGCCGAGGGCTGGGCCCCGTGCCGGGGGCAGAGACTGGCGTCACGGCACGGGAGTTTCGGGTTCCTCAAATCCAGGCGGTTTCGGTTTCTCCGGAGAGGCTGGCGCCGCCGAGCGAGTCCCGGAGGGGAGGCTGCTGAGAGGTCCCCCCGGGCCCGCCCCACGGCTGGGAGCCCCTGTTGTTTTTGCCTGCCGAAAGCAAATCCAGCGGCCCCCAGTGTGTGGCCTGGGTCTGTGTCAGAGCCAGCCCCTCTATCTACCTCTGCCAGCATCCTGGGAAGATTTCAGTTAGGCAGGCTGAAGTGCTGGCAGCATTCCCAGCCCCTCTCCCCAAGGATCCCAGATGTCTCCACCAGCCATCTCTAGCTCTGCTGATGTGTCATTTCATTTCCTCCCTCCAGGCCCTGTGTAACTCCCTACAGCTGGGCAGACCAGTATTACCTAGGTTAAGCCAAAGCGTGCCTGATTTTTACCAGAAACACCACTGGCACCTTCCTCCTCCATGGCTGCCCATCCTCAGGATTTGGTTTAGTTCTTGCTTATTATGGAGCAGCTAAACAGGACACTCCTGCCCCGCTCCCTGCAGGCAAGCCTGTGCAATCTTCATCGGGGTCTGAGGAGCTGCAGATGCATTGAGCACAGCTCCTGCCAGCCTGGGTTTTGGGTTATTTCCCAAAATAACTCCACTCACGCTAAATTCACAGGGCTTGTCAGCTACTCAGGACGCATCTGTAAAATCTCTGCGGCCTGTACCCCCTCCCGCAAGCCCTATCAGTGGGTGATAATTCCGCTCCAGTAAGAGGTGATTTGGGGATAAATACCCAGATCCTGATTGGTCCCTTGGGTTTTGCTGCAGCTGCAGCTGCTGGTGAAGTGTTACTGGGGTGTGAAGGAACTGAATGGAGCCATTGGGCTGAGCTGGGCCTTAGTTTGCAGAGTTTAACAGGTCTTAGCTCAACACTCTGCTGAAGAGCAATGCCAAGCTCTCCAGGTCTGTTTGTGTCTGAGATGAACTGCTGTAGGGAAGCTGTGACAGTGCAGAGCAAGGACACAAACGCCTGATGCCGCTGGGAGCAGATTGGGATGGAGCCCTTCTGTGCCTCCTGCTGAAGCTGCCAGCATGCTGGGGAGACTCAGCTGTGTCCCCAGTGCTGTACAGGCCGTTGTCACTCACCTGCTGTCACACCAGGGCCGACGTCTGACGCTGGGGGCTGGCTAAGCTCCATCACCCCGGCTGGTGGCACTGAACCAGTGCTCACATTTGGATGCTTTTCTTTGCCTCAGCTTGGCCTAGAAATGATATCTCAGAGAAAAATCAAAGCTTGTGTGGTTTTTGTCTGGGCTGGAGTGGCTGTGGCGCTTGCTATGATGATGGGAGCACGAGTCCCGTGCACATTGCAGGCTGTGAGGATGTGTTGTGGCGTGTGTGGGGCCTCCAGCAGCTCCTGGAGCTGGTGGCTGTCACAGGGGGATAACACATGGATTAGCATCCTTCTCCTCTGGTCGTAAAGGAGAGGGAAGGGGAGCAGCTGCACACTTCAGCTCTCCTCTGTGCACTGGGAGGGGAGGTGATGTGCCATGGGGCAACTCACACGGGGGAGGGAATGGCTCAGAGTGCTCTAGCAAGGGCCCTAGGGATGCACAGAGTGCCTCTTGGCCAGACAATTGTTGGCTAAAGCTCGGGGTGAGGGGTCAGGAAGGAGGAGTGTGCTTTGCGCTGCCATGTGAAGCCAAGGGCCTCTTCCACTGAGATTTCCCTGCATTGCTCCTGCTGTCACCTGTGAAACCCGTGTCAAGGAGCTGAAGCTGCAGTGGCATATGGGTCAGCTCAGAGGTGAGATCTAAAAATACCTGCTGAGGACTGGGGATTGCTCCCCTTGTGGTGCTGCTGGATTGTCTGCCCCAGATTGTGCCTGGGCTGGCTCCAGGTTTGGTGTGGCTGTGGCGGTGGGTTCTGTGGTGCAGGAGGTGGGGGGGACTCCTCTCTGTGTCTATAAAAAGAGCTGCAGCAGCACAGTCCTATCTATAGCAGAGGGAGCTGCCTGGGAAAGGCAGGGCAGGGATTAGCCCAAATCTGATGGATTTCTCTGGTCCTGCTTGGGAATGTGGGGCTGTCAGTGGCTGAGGGATTCCCAGTGCACCCCGGGCTGTGAGATCTCCCTGCCAGCAGACATGTCCTGACTTTGCTGGGATTTCCTGACTGTCTGCACCTTCCCCAGGGGGGCTTGTTGTCACACTTGTCTCCCAAAAGCTGCGCTGTCCCTGAATCCCCCCTTGTTCCTGCTCCTCAGGGCTGTGATTTCACTGCAGCACATGGAGGCTGATGCCCAGTGGTACCCCAGGGCATCTGGGTTTGGGGTGGATATTGAGCATCTACCCACTACCCATTTTGTTATGGTCTCAGGGCAGCTGAGACCTTTCCTAGTGAAGCTGGTTGTGACACTTGTGGACAATGTGATTTGTGCTGGAGAGTTCAGCTGGTTGATGGGGGGCTATTTTGCCTCATGATCTGTTGGGGGGCACATAGGGAGTGGTTACATGTCCCAGTCAGACAAACCCCATGGTTTTTCTCGCTGCAGCATCACCAGGGGTCTCACCAGTACCCCAGTTTGCCTGGACACTGCTATTCTGTGGGTACAGAGCAGCCCAGAGCCATGGGCTCTGCTCTTGACTGGTGCCTGTCACTCTGTGAGGGTGTTGGCTGTCCCCTGAGACCCCCAGTGTTCCCTGTGAGAGCGTCGGCCCCCCCCCCCCCCCCAGGGTGCCGCTATACGGAGTGTGTCTCTTTAATGAGGCTGGGCTTGGAGCAGCTCTGCTGCTGGCACAGGGAGTGAGGGATGGAGCGAGGGCGGTGAAGGAGCCAGTGCCAGAGAGGGAGCCTGCAGCAGGGAGAGGCGGGGAAGGACCGCTCATCCCCCGGGTACCGCAGCCACCCAGACAGAGCGACAGGGAAACCCATCCCCAGGGAAGAGGGCTCTGCAGAAGGCAGGGACCCAGCGAGTGCTGAAAGGAGCCTGCAGCCTCTGTGTCATCCTCCTCCTCCAGGTAAGGACCAGGGCCAGGGGCAGGCAGGGTAGGGACCATGGTGGCCTGGGACTCTGAGGGTGTCCCGCAATTCCTCGGTGTCCCAGGGTTGCGCATCCGCTGTCAGGGCAGCTCTGGGTCATAGGAGGGGTGAGAGGTGGAGATGAGACAGCAGGGCCACAAAAGTGCTGAAATCACCATCCGGCAGGGACCAGACAGGGCTGGCTCCAGCAACTGCTGGGAACATGCTCCAGGTTATCAGAAACCAGTCCCTGGCCCACGACACAGCTGTCCCATGGTGGGAGACACTGGGACCCTCTGTGGGGCTGCCCTGCCAGGATTTGCCCTTGTCAGGGGAAATCCATGGAGCTGAGAATTTTCTTTTGGTGGATGCCTGTTTTAGGGTGCATTGAGGACAAGCAAATCCTGTTCCCTGACACAAGGATGGGTTTTTCCAGGGGTTTTAGTGGCTCTGGGGAGGTGAGAGCAGCAGCTCAGGTCCTGGAGGTGGTGGTCCTAGATGAGGTGTCGGAGTGAGGTGTGAGTGCCAGCTTGCACGCCCGTGTGCAGTGGGCTCTGTTCTCTGTTCCCACTCCCCAGCAGACAAAGCAGGGGGCACCACAGGCTGGAGACAGTCCTTTGCCCCATCCAGCAGTTCCTTTCCCCTTCACTCCTCTTTGGGCTTTGCAAAGTGATGTGTGATGTGTCCCATGGACATAGGGCAACAGCACCATCACCTCCTGGCTCCGTGGCCTTCTCCATGCTCCCAGAGTTGGGATGGATCCTGCTGTCCTGCCTCTGTGCCCCATGGGATGACTTGCCAGGAGGGGAGCCAGGGAAGCAGGGGGTAACGCAGCTGAGCAGCAGGGGCAGCAATGGCTCCTCACTCAGGCACTCTTGCAGAAGTTGAGCTCCTCTCCTTCCATCCTTTCTATTGAACCTGTCTGTGTGTCTGTCACCAATGGAAATTTCCGCTGGGTTTGTCTGTGTCGGGTTTGGCCTCTTCCTTCCCCCAGACCGTGCTGAACCCTGGTTTGGACGGCTGTTGCTGCAGCAGGTGAAACTCTGGCAACTCCCCAGGCAGCTAGGGAGGATCTGCTGGGCTCAGGCGCCTGCCTCCCTTTCCAGCCTTGCTGGAAAACTCAGCCTGCCCACAGGCGAGAAGAGAAACATTGATCTATTCTGACCCAGGCAAGAGTCAGCTCCGTCTTGCCTTCAGAGACAGTTTTTAGCTGCCAGCACAGAGAGCTACCCCCAGCCTGCTGTAGCCCTTTTATATTGGAGGTGTTGCTGGTTAAACCAGCTCCTGCAGGCAGTAGGTGGAGAGGAGGAAGAAGAGAGGGCTGTGAAAGTACTGGAAATGATGCTGGGGATGGGGAGAGGGCTGGGGACCTGTTGGTGATGCCACCTTGGACTCTGGGGACAAGTTGCTGCCCCAGGGAAAGAGGATGAAGAGGCTGAGGTGAGGACCATCAGGTCTGGTTTTTATTCATTAGCACGGGGCTTAGAGCAGCCAGCACAAAGTGTGGAAGGCCAGATGGGGCCTGTTTACTCTGTGAGGTAAATGTAAAGAGAAGTGATAAAACGCAGCCGGGACGGCTTCTCCAGCAGTCCCTGGTAAACACGCTGGCAGTGACCCGGCCGGCAGGCAGCACGGCAAACACGGGCACGTTGCTGAGCATTCAGCTGGGTGCCTTGGGAACAAATTAAACAGCTCTGGGGAAAAATACATCTTTAATGCTCAGTGTGGCTGGGTTGGTCTCCAGATCCCATCTGGGTGCTGTGGTCAGGGCAGTAACCAACTGTTGATGTTCCCAACTGTGGAACTGCAAGTGTGGAGGAACAGCAGGCTGTGCAGGGACCCTGTGCCACCTCGTGGGCTGGGAGCACAGTTTGGGGGCTGCAGCAGTGCAAGCAGCATCCTGCACAGAGGGTGGAGGGCTGGTGATGATGGGGTGTGGTTGGGTGGCCAAGATCTGCCAGCATAACCCTGCAATGCCAGTTGTGCATGTAAATGGCTCTCCTCTGCTGTAATGGACTGATTTTCCTGGGATGCAGCCACGTTGCTAATGCACTTCTGCACTTCTCCAAGGCTCCCTGTTTTATGCCAGCTGAGAATTTGGTCCCGGTGCTGCCTCCAAGGATGTAGCCCTGCTCCACTTTCAAGGATGCTCTGTGAGAGGCACTCTGTGACCCCACACCGAGGGCACCCTGAGCCTCCCATTACCAAAGCTCTTATGAGCTGTTCCCAGGATGAAGGCCACTGGAGTGGGGGCACCAGATGGCTCAGTTGTACCTGGCTTTGTCCTTGCCCTGGGCACATTGTGTGCTGCAGCACCAGCACATGGCGTGGGGTGGGGGCCTTGCTGGGTCAAAGGGGTTTGGGGCAGAGCAGAGGCACAGACCCACGTGTGGAGCAGACCCCATGCACACTGTCCACAGATCCACACAGCCAAGGCTAAGGCTGACAGGAATATTTTACGCAAATATTTGATGGCACAAGATGGGCTGATGTTGGAGAGATGCTTTGACTCCAGACAATTGTTTGTGATGCTGCTCCTGGGTGTTTTTCCCAAGGGGAAGAGAGGTGTGGAGTGGGTTGGTGCCATGGCTGGAAGGCATCCCCAGCCACCTCTCTTCCTGCCAAGAGGTGGGACCCTAGACACATCCATTTCTGGGCAAAGAAGGTGATGATCATCCACTTGTCGTGCTCCACCCTGCAGTGCATTCCCTCTGTGCTGTTCTTCCGTGCAGCACTGACCTTGTTGTTAATTATTAAACCCCCAGCAAACACTGCTGGCTGCTTTGTCCTAGTTACACTGTGGGCTTCTCACCCTTCTGGTTGGCTTTTTTTTTTAACAAATTACCCTGGTAACCTCTGTGGACGAATGGAGCTGGGAGCAGCAGATGCTCCTCTCCTAGTGCAGGAGATGGCCTGGAGAGGCTCTGGGGTGGCTGAGAGATGGGCTGCATGTGGTTGGCCATTATCCATTCTGTCCAGGAGTCCCTGTTTGTCTGCCAGGGCTTGAGGCTTGCATGGAACTGGAGTTTTGTTGCCCTCTCTGTGAGGTCCTGTGGCTCCAGACCTGGTTTGCAGGTGGGCTGGAGTCCAAGGAGAGACCTGGGTCCAGGTCCATGTGTTCTGTGGATGCTGAAGAGCAGCCTGGGATGTGGGAGGGCTGGAGACTTGCTCCCTCTCACAGGCTGGGCAGATGTAAATAGCTTGTGGGCAGAAGCCCCTTCCAGCAGACCCTGTCCCTGGGCATCCAGTGCCTGCCTTCCCTCCGCTCACAGCTGCCCACTGAGGGACAATGCCAGGCCTCTACGCCCTCTTGTCCTGGGAGGCTCTGCCCCTGAAGAGCTCCACAGTGAAGGCTTGTGCCAATGGATACTCCCTGAGCATCACCGCTCACCTCCTGTACACCAACCCCCACAAGGAGCCTGTGGAAGGTAAGGGAGGGCTGCCAGGTGTGGCAGGGACTGCATGGCCCCCTGAAAGCCCCTGTGCTGGAGAGCATCCTGTCTGCAGCCCATCTGTGTCCCGACCCCCAAACCTTGCTCAGTCTGGGGAGCAAAGACGGAGGCCAGCGGAGGTGGGGCCACTGTCACACACTGTGGGCAGGAGGAGAGTGAGACTGAGCAAACAGATTGCCAGCACGGAGGAAGAGGAGGATTTCATCCTCGCTCTGGGTCGCTCCTGTATCTTGCTCACGTGCTGTGAGTCAGACAGGGGCTCCCATGGGCTGTTCGTGCCACAGCCATGCCAGCATCTGCCTCGGGGCTCTCTTCTGCCTGCAGGCATCTTCATCTACCCGCTGGAGGAGTCTGAGGTGGTGGCTGGCTTTGAGGCAGCAGCGGGCAGCCGGCGGGTGACGTTCCAGCTCCAGAACCGGCACCGGGTGCAGGAGTGCTGCCTCCAGTGCAGTCCCAGCCCCGGCCGCCTGTGCCGCTGTGCCAGCGGTAAGTGCCCTTACAACCCTTTTCCTTACGAGTTCACCACGGATGGAGCTCTTGGGTGGTGCTGGCCAGGAGGCTCAGAATGGGCAGGGGGGAAGTGTGGGGGAATACGAGGGGCTGAGAGCCCCTGCCAGGCCACCCCAGCGCCTGGGGGGTCTCTGGGGCTGGAGCTCTCCACGTCTCCTTTCACCTCCCGCCACCTCTTCTGGGGCTCTGCCCCCATGTGCACAGCCTTCCTGTGCTCTGCTGTCACTTCAGGGCCACTAATGACCTCCTCCACAACCCCACATGCCTCACTGACCTTCCCCTATCCCTCCTCCCTCTCCTCCCCAGGCCACCTTGTCTTGGATGAGGATGTGGAGCGCTCCACCTTCATCATTGTCACCGGCACATTGTGCCCATCGGAGAGCCTGGCTGTCACCCTGAACACAGTGCAGGAGCTGCCCACGCTGCCAGACGGGGCCCTGCGCCTCCTCCTGCCCCCCATCCTCACACCCCACGTCCTCGCTGACCCCGAGAGCGAGCCGGCAAGCTTGTGTGACGACAGGTTGGCCCTATGGTGATTTTCATGGCTTCCTCAGTCTCTGCCATCCCAGGGGGGCGATGCCAATGCTGGGCGAGCAGGCCAGGGGGGCAGGAGCCATCACCCCCTCTCCCCTTGCAGCCCCACAAGCTGTTTTGGGGGGCCAGGTGCCCGGAGCCAGTCACCCACTGTGGTGCCTGTGGACAGCGTGGATGTCTTTCGGGGACGACCCTACAACCCTTTTCCTTACGAGTTCGCCTTCGAGCTGCTGGTGAAGGGCCCCTGCTTGCTGGCAGGTAGGGGATGTGTCTTGGGTGTTATCAGTTGGTTGTGTAAAACCTCCTTAAAATGTGGGTCATGTTCCCTGGTCCCTCCCTTCTAGGAGGATGTGAGGGCCTGTTCCTGGGCATCCTCTTGCACTCTCTCCAGGTGAAGAATCCCTTTTTCCATTCCATCCCTGGGGCTGGGACCCCTCAAAGTCACCCTGCCTGTGCCTTTGGGCAGCTCTAGGTCAGCAGCCTCCTTTCCCGGGGTGATGTAATGCACTGGGGAGAGGGTGGGTGAGGAGGGCAAGATGGTTTGTTGGTTGGTTAGTGGGGATGTGCTCCTTGCTGCTGGCCCAGTCAATCCCATTAGCTCTGTCAGGAACAAGCCACTGCTGTGGGGCCTCGTGGGTGGGGGGGCTGAGGAGAGGGTTTGTGGGGGACTTACCTGCTGCCTTCCCTTCTTTGCAGGGCTGGAGAGCCCATCACATGCCCTGAGAGCTGACGCCGATCCCTGGGCCAATTCTGCCACCACCACCTGTGTCACCCTAGCCGAGCCCCACCGCTATGACAGGGACCTGGAGATCATCCTCTACCCTTGTGGTGAGGGGAGATGGTGCTGTTGGAGGGTTTTGAGGCATCACCCCAGAAACATCCAGAGCATCCCCAGCCCCTTGCAACACAGGGTAACTCGAAACTCTCCTGTGTGCCCCAGAGCCCCACAGCCCGCACCTGGTGATTGAGGATGGCACCATGACATACCCCGAGTACGAGGCGCACATCCGGAGCCGTCGGGATTACATGCGGATTGCCAGGAAGGACAGCAGTGGCGAGAGACAGGTGACAGGCACAGCCACTGCTGCCCCAGCCAGAGGAGGAAAAGGGAGGTGGTGGGATGTGGGTGAGGCAGACTTTGCTGTGGTCCAAGGGTGGGAGAAAGCTCTGACCTGCCTGGCTCGCAGGTGGCTTTTGTGCAGAAGCGTTTCCACAAAGACATCTTCCCCAACCCCGTGCTGATGCTGAACTTCTGCCCGGCCATGGAGGGCGTCCCCGGGGCCCTGCAGAGCGTCACCCGCGAGATCCTCTTCCTCATTGACCGCAGCGACTCCATCAGTGGCCCTGACCTTGACAAGGTCAAGGTGAGGCACGGCCATAGGACCGGGGGTGCTCCCTGGGTGGCCAGCTCTTAGCAGCTGTCCCTGGTCCCTGCTGTCACCTCAGGAGGCTTTGCTGGTGGCCCTGAAGAGCCTCCCGTCAGGAACACTGCTCAACCTTGCCAGCTTCGGCGCTGACATCAAGCCGCTCTTCCCATCCAGTCGCCTCTGCAGCAATGTGAGTCCCATGGGCAAATCCTGGGGATCCACTAACCCCTCTTTGTCCTTCTCCCAGCTCCTTGACTTGGGGTGGGGGCTGGTGAGCCAGGGGACTGCTGCAAGGCTGGCTCTTTGTGCTGACAGGAGACATTGCGTCGTGCCTGTGAGCACCTCGGCGGGCTGCGGGCAGACCCTGGTGGCACCAACCTGCTGGCAGCCCTAGGCTGGGCACTGGCTCAGCCCCTCCACCACGGCTACCCTCGCCAGCTGTTCCTCTTCACCGGTGCAGCAGTGGGCAGTGCAAGCAGGATCCTCCGGCTGGTGCGCAGGCAGGCCAGCACCGTCAGGTACGGCATGGGCACTGCAGCGGGTCTCCGTGTTCCCTAAATCCCCTGCGCTGTTCCCGCTGATTTCTCCTTGTGCAGCCTCAAATCTTACCTGCACCTGCCCCAAGGGTGTCCTTCACCCATCGCATCCCTCAGCCCATGGCCTCGGCTCTTCCTGGGGTGCCCCAGCACAGAGCCAGGGCAGCGCTCTGGCTGCCAGATCCCCCTGCCCATCCCTGCTAAAGGGCTCATCACTGGAGCCCCCGGCCCCAGCCCAGCCATGGCTTTCCATCCCCTGGCTCTCCTGCAGGTGCTTCAGCTTTGGCATGGGCCCGCGGGCGTGCCGGCGGCTGCTGAAGGCCATGGCCAAGGTGAGCCGGGGCCGTGCCGAGTTCCTGAGTCCGGCCGAGAGGCTGCAGCCCAAGGTAAGACCCGGGCCAGGGCAGGGGGAGTGCTGGGGACACTACCGTGTGTGACACTGTCTCCACTCCCCGACCCAGCTGATCAAGTCCCTGAAGAAGGCGATCGAGCCAGCCATCAGTGACATCACCATCGACTGGTACGTCCCTGACAGCATGGAGGCTCTGCTCTCACCCACCGAGCTCCCGGCCCTGTACCCCGGTGACCGCCTCGTCAGCTACTGCGTCCTCTACAGCATCGCCCGCTTCGGGGACAGGCGCCTTCTGGTACGACTGGCACTGGCCTGGGGAAAGTGGCCTGGTCCCTGTGCCACCAGCTGCTCCCCCAGCTGGGGGCTGATGGTGGTGTCCTCTCTCTCCTAGGGCCAGGATGGGGCTCGCCAGAGCTCCCGGGGTTCAGCCTTTCTCTCCCAGCAGGAAGTGCCCAGTCCTGGGGAGAGCCGCCAGCCACCCCAGAGCAACCCAGGAACTGGGGATGCCTCCCTGGACATTTTTTCTGGAAGTACAGAGGTGTCAGAGCGGAGTGAGTGGGGTCGAGAGCTGGGGCAGGGGGCAGTCGTGGGAGCCACGGGCTAACAGGGTGTGTGCTCACCGGGCAGGTATTGATCCTGTTTCTGGGGGAGACATCTGGAAGCGGATTTACCAGCCCTCCTACATCCAGGAGCAGTATGTCCTGACACACTGCTCTGTCAGCACTGACCGCAGCCAGGGGCTGCTCTCCCGCAGCTCCACCAGCAGCGAGTCCACTGGTTCCCGGGATGTGGCCCCCGAGGGTGGCTCCTCAGCCCCTGGTGCCGATGTCACCTCCCAGCAGGGCCAGAAGAGCCTGTCCCTCTGTGAGTCCTCCACCAAATCTGCCCCGCTGCCCTCTGCCCCAGCTGGCACCAAGGTAAGGATGCCAAGGGGGTGCAGGGGCTCATGGTGTGGGGGTTGTTCATGGCTTAGCTGGAGCCTGGCTGCCCTGTTGTGTCCAGGCATCTGCCCACTGGGCTGGGAAACAGTGCTGTAGCCTGAATTTTAAGCAAGGATCAGCAGTGGATGCCATAAGGATGTTCCTGGGTGGTTTTGTCCTACTGCAAAGGGACAGCTGGGGACCAAGCAGCTGGTTCCTTAGTGTCCCTGGCCAGCAGTCAGCTGAGTGTCTAACAGACCCCTGAGCCAGCTCAGTGACACCTTAAAGCTGCAGAAACCAAATGAAAATAGCTGGGCTGGCATCATGTAACAAATCTGTTGAGCCAGAGAGGAAAGGCTGGCTGGGCTTCAGCTTGACTCCTTCAGCCCTCAGCCAACACTGCCAGACGCTTCATTAGCGATGGGCCACATCCCTGCTGCTTCATACCTGGGTTTAAAACCCAGCTGGGTCACTGGGGTGGGGAAAGGCAGCTGCCCCGGTGATGACGGCCCCAAGGCTTGGTGAGGCCAGCTGTCACCCAGCACCAGGACACGCTCCTTCCCAGTGGCATGGCTTAGGTAACCCATTCCTGTCACACAGCAGCACAGCTGGTGCCCTTTGCTGCTGAAATGTCAAGCGTAAGTGATTTCCCTGCAGAGTAAATGATCCTCCCAACTCCCTGCTGCCGTGGCGAGAGGTGGCATGGGTGCCACTGCCCTGATATGGCTTTTAGGGGAAGCATCTCAATGCAGGGACACCACTCTGCACTGGGGAATGCATCTCTTTGTAACATCATCCAGCCTGAGTATCCTCGTTAACCTCACTTCTGCACACACACAAATCCCTGGCAACTCCAGCATCAGCCTGAGTCAGTCCCCAGGGATGTTTGCAAACTCCTGTGTGGGTGCTTCCCATGTCTATGGTGCCAGGGCAGCATCTCTGGGAAGCAGCTGGTGCCAGTCTGCAGAGCACTGATGACAGCCAAGGAGAGGTGCGGGTGCCCATTGCAGCTCAGGGCAATCTGGGCTCAGTGCTGGCCTTGCCAACAGCCTAGTCCCTACCGCAGGTGATGGTGGCCCTGAGCACGGAGGAGCTGGCGCAGCAGAAGAGGGTGCTGGCACGTGCTGCCCTGGCTGGGCGCAGCTTCTCCACGCCACACGGGGAGCTGGATGCCCATCGGCTCTGCCAGGCCCTGGAAAAGGTGTCTCAGAAGAGGAACCAGTCCCTGGAGGGGCGGCTGGATGAGCTGGGACCCCAGCCACGGCAAATGCAGCCTGGTGCGGTGGAGTCAAGTGCGTGCTGGCTCTGGGGACTAGGGAGGTGGGATGTAGCCAGGTGTCCCTGCCTTGCTGAGCCCAGCCTTTGCCGTTGCCCAGATAACCTCCTCTCGCCCACCCACCTGGACTGGGACATGCTGGTGGAGCCCTCCTACCTCTTCAGTGCCTCGCCAGTGCCCGAGCCAGGGCAGCCCAGCCTGGGTGACGCCAGCATACCCCTGCGCTGCCAGGTGGTGATCCACGCGCTGCGAGCCGGCAAGCCGGTGTCCTGGGAAGTGACAGCCTCGCTGGAGTCACTGCTGCAGCCCCGGGAGGGGCCGGGCAGGGAGGACTCAACGCGGCGGGTGACCAAAGCCTGGGACAAGCCTCTGCATCGCCTGGCAGCGCGCTCCGTGGTCCGGGACAATGAGAGCATGGCACAGCGGGAAGCCAAGCTGGAGCAGGGTGGGTGCTGGTGCGTCTCCCCGGTGTGTCTCCCCGGTGCCGCTCCGGCATCCCCCCCGCTCTAACCGCCTTGCTCCGGGCAGGTTTTGCCCGCCGGTTCCGCCTGAAAGCCGTGCAAACCAGCAAAGCCTGCAACGTGCCTTCCCTCTACACCCACCTGGTGCCCGTGGACGGTGCCACGCAGACAGCCCTGCCCGCAGCCCCCGAGGTGTGGGGCATAGGTATGGACAAGGGCCTGGTGGGAGGGAGAGGGGCAGCAAGGGGGCGAAGGGTTGAGGTGGTATCATCCCTTGCAGCTGGCTCAGCCAGCTGGACACGAGCTGCTGCAGCAGGAAACTGGCACCACCGGAGCTTCTCAGCGGGTCAGGGGCAGCAGCAGGAAGTAGAGGAGCACGATGAGGCCCCTGGCACTGCAGGTACTGACTCAGACCTTTATGTCAACTTATGCTCCCCAGAGACCTGTCAACTTATGCTCCCCAGAGACCTGCACCAGCGTCTCAGCTGGTGGCTGAGGGGCTGGATCTGCCTAGGGTGCTGTGGATATCTGGAAAGAGGCATCTGGCTGTACTGGGGAGGGGGGTGTTGGAGGACAGCACAGCAGCCCCTGAGAGCAGCTGTGAGCTCTAGGGGTCCCTGGAGCCCAGGGCCCCACAAGATTTTGCTCTTTTGCAGAGCGAGACGAGATCGCCAGGTCTCCAGGCAGCATCTCCTCCCCTACCTTTGGCTGGGAAAAGAACTACTCAAACGGTGTGTCCAGGCTGGAGGGGGCCAAGGGCTGGATGAGGGTGGGAGATGGGCTACCCTCCATGCCCTGCCACAGCTGGAGCATTCACTGTGCCCTCAGTACCCTGGGTACGTGGGCTGAGCTGCCCTCCCAGCTACTGGGCAGTGGGACACACCTCTGGGTGCATCATGTTCCCACTGTGCTTAACTCTTCCCCCTTGCAGGGCCTCCATCCAGCCCCTCCACCACCTCCATGGGCTCCCAGAAATCCACAGAAAGCATCGCAGGCTCCAGGTGACACTGTTGGGGGGATGCAAGGGACCAAAAAATGGCATGTTGTGGGGAGAGTGGGACAGTGCCACTTTTTGGGAGCTGCTGGTCCCTTGTCCCCTGCAGCATAAGTGGGGGCGTTAGTGCTCCAGACCCTTCCCTACAGCAGTTTGGTGTCCAGCTGCCTTTCAGGAATTCTTCCCAATCCTGTTATCTTGCCTGTGACCCCACAGGTTTAGCCTGAGCAGGCGCAGGGGTCCCAGCCTGGTGCTGCGCCCGCAGTGCCTCAGCCCAGAGAGCGAGCGCTCCAACAACCATGCCAGCCATGACTACCTCCCGTTGGTAAGGACCTGCTGCCTGTCCCCTGTCCCCATCCCAGCAGGGGGATCTGCCCTGCTGGGTGCCAGCTGAGCCACCCAGGTCATGCCCGGCAGCATGAGCAGCAGAAGATGCTCTCAGTAGGTGCCTGCTCAGCCCTGCTGCGTCCTTAAACATCTCTGGGGATCTTGGTTGGCTTTTTGAGGGGCATTAGACTGTCCCTGTGCCCTAGGGACACTCCTGCAGCCTGCAGTGATTGGTGCTGCAGTGGGTCTGCACCCTGCCTGCCCTCCCCACTCATCTGTGCCCCCTCCTTGCAGGTGCAGCTGCAGCAAGCCCGGGGGCTGTTCCAGCTCACCGAGAACTTCTCTGAAGTGGTGCAGATCCCCCTGGACCGCCTGCGCCGCGCCTCCCCCTATGCCTCCCACCGTGCCAGCCTCAGCCCCATGTCCCCAGGGGCCAGGAGCCTGCCTGAGGCAGGACCTGGGGCTGAGGAGGGTGAGGAGCCCATCATAGCCCCACAGCCCAGCTCGCCCCCATCCCGCAGCACTTGCTCCGAGGTGCCCAGCGCAGCCGCATGGGCGCAGGCGGACAGTGGGCATGGCTCCGAGTCCGACACCGGGCCCCACTCGGCTGCCCCCTCTGAGGCTGGTGTGAGCTGTCAGGACATGGGGCCAGAGGATCTGGAGAGTGCCAGCTGGGCCACGGCAGTGGCCTTGGCATGGCTGGAGCATCGCTGCGCTGGGTTCTTTGAGGAGTGGGAGCTGGTGGCAGCCAAAGCGGATGCGTGGCTGCAGGCACAGCGCCTGCCCGAGGGGGTGGACGTGGGCTGCCTCAAAGGGGCAGCCAGGCACTTGTTCCTGCTGTTGCGTCATTGGGACGAGAACATCAAGCTGAACATGCTGTGCTACAACCCCAACAACGTCTGACGGCCGCCCAAGGGGCCAATAAAGACACCTGGCTCCAAGCCACCTGCACTGGTGTCTCTGTTATCAGCAGAGAGCTGCTGGCTTCATTCAGGCCATGACAGGACTCACCAGAATCCTAGGAGGGGGTCACCCCCTTCCCAACCATCTCTGGTGGGAGGGAGCAGGCAGGGGAATAGGAAAAGCTGTACTGGAGGGACTCCTGGGCTCCATCAAAGCAAAATGAAACTGTGATGCAAAGCAGTTTTGCAGCTCCTCTCTTCTAACCTCACTGCAGAGGTTCCTGCCTAGCCCTGGGCACCCCTTTCCCACAGCTGGGAAGCGAGAGTGCTCACGGCTCAAGATGATCTGCCTTCCCTCAGGTGCGACAAGTCCAGGGACATCATCACAGGACAAGGATTTTGGGGAAGGGCACACAAAGCCCCTTTATTCAGGAAGTCCTGCCTTTTGGGGGTCCCCACACCTGCCCCTTTTGCACAGTTCCAGGGCTCATGGCCCTCTTGGGATTGCTGTGGGCAGCCTGGGAGTCAGCTGGGAAAAGAACAAGCAGATGGGGCAGCTCCAAAGGCCAGTTCCCACTGGCCAGCCATCCCCACTCACTGGGCTTTCTTGGACGTGGCTGTGGGTTTCCTGCTTGGTGTAGGGGTGTGTGACACTGGTGTGGGGGCTGTGCCGTACCAGAGTTGGAGCAGGATGAGTCCGTGGCAGATGTGCAGGGAGAGGGAGCTGCAGACTGTGGAGGGGTAGGTGTTCCAGCAGAGCTCGATCACGCCCAGCAGCAGCACCCTGTGCAGGGGGAAAGCTGGGGGTCAGCATGGGGGACACACCAACCACCCTCACTCCCAGACCCCCAGCAGATGGGTGCTCCCCGTCCCGGCCAGCACGTACTTGGGCATGTGGGCCAGCTTGGTGGTCGGGGTGCACCAGAGTAAGTAGGGCAGAGTATGGAAATACCAGACATAGAACTGGTAGTGCAGGGAGCGGCTGCAGCAGACACCCAGGAAGTTGGAGGAGAAGAGGATGAAGACAATCCGTGCACTGGCATTAAGGGTGCAAACACAGGAGGCTGAAGGTGTGGTCCCACAACAGCTCCCCAGCATAGCTCCTTTCCCCAGGGCAGGCTGGTACAACAGCACTGCATGACCTGGGACCTAACCAGTTTTTCCCTGCCCTGCCTTCTCCCTCTCTCCTTGCTGCCCACCCTGCCAAAGGATATTGTTGACAGTCAAGCGAGGGGATGCAGGTTTCCTTTTGGCAGGATCCTTCAACAGAGTCAGGATGTTCTCTTTGGAACTGAGAGGGAAGAACAAACATTGATCTCAGCTGCTGAAAGTCTCTTACAACCCAACATTCCCCTGTGAGCCCCAGTGCCTGGGCCATACACTCCCCAGAACAGAACAGTAACTGCCCTCCAACTCACACTTGCAATCCCAGGACTGCAGCACTGCAGGGGCAGGGGAGTCATGGATCTGTATCCTGCAGGTCTCACCTGTGCCAGCGGTGCAGTGCAAAGAGCCCCAGGCCTGCCAGGTGAGCCAGGAGCAGAGCAGCATGGAAGACTCGATTCTGGAAAACATCTTCTGGGAGGAAGCGCCAGTTCACCGTCCATTTAAACTGGAACTGGCGGCCCAGGTCAAAGGAGCGAGTCAGGTACCCCACGGGGTTCACCAGCAGGAAGGGCAGGCCCAGAATCCCCTGCAGGGACACAGCAGCAACATCAGAGAGCCCTACACCAGGTTGTTGTTACCCCAGCTACCTCCTGAGAAGCCCAGTGCCACGTGTGGTGACAGGGACAGTCAGCCCAAGATGAAAGTCATGTGAGTTAAATTATTTATCAACACCCAGCTTGCTGTGAGAGGCCACAGGTGCTGGTACCACTGTCTCCACCCATGGCTCTGCAGCCTGGCAAGGCAACCCACTCTTCCCTGTTGCTGCGGCCAGTGCAAACAGGGACCCACCTGGAGCAGGGCACAGATGCAGAGCTTGGGGATACAGCCCAGGAGACCAAACCGTTGAAGGAGGAGAAAGAGGAGTCCAGGGGCGAAGAGCAGGATGTTCATCTTCACAGACACAGCCAGGCTGAGCAGGAAGCTGCATTACCACTGCGGACCCCACACGGAGCCCTGGCAGCCCCTGAGCCAAGCGCAGCCTCCTCCTGGGGCTGAGCTGGCTCACACACCCAGCAGCCATGGAGAGCAGCTCCCAGCCCCTCACCTGAAGAGGAGGCAGCCCCAGGACCAGCGCTCCTCCAGGAAGAGGTTGATGGCGAGGAAGAGGATGGCCATGGCCACAGGGTCATTGAAGAGCCGCAGCACAAAGATGGAGTGGATGCGGTATGAGGCACAGCACATGAAGAAGAAAACATATGGAGGGACCTTGCAGGGAACAGAAACACAGAAAGGTCATCAGCAGCCTGTCCTGGGCTCCCTGCTGCTGCTGAGCTCCTCCACACCCCAGCCCTGAGCCCGTGTCCATTCTGCCGGGTTGAGGGCTCAGCAGAGCCCTGGCCTCACGGTACCTTGTTGGTCCGGCAGTAGATGCGGAAGACGAGGAGCAGGTTGAGGAGGTAGAGGCCGGCAAAGAGGTACTGAGCCAGGCGGATGTCGGAGCCGCGGCCCGTGGCATGGTACAGCCCCAGGAAGATGTACACGAAACCGGCGGGGTAGCTGTGGGGAGATGGGAGTGAGGGGCCGGGCCCTGCGGCCCCTCCGGGAGCCGCAGGTCACAGAGAGCTGGGTGTCCCTGTCACTTACACCAGTGGGCCGGTGTCACCCTTCAGCTGGGTGTAGTCGAGGGTGCCGTTGGCGAACCCCTCCACCTCCTGCATGTAGGCCTTCCAGTCGATCTCGGTGTCTGTGGGACGACGGGGTCAGGCGGCGCTCGGGTGATACTGCAGGAGCTGACCCACCTCCAAAGCCGCCAGCCTGACCCTATGCCTCCCTGCCATGCTGTCGGCATGGGCTCCTCCCGTGCCACCACATCCAGGACCCCCAGCCCAGCCCCGCGTCCCTCCCTGGCCCCATCCAGGCGCCCCGCCCGGCCCTATCCCCCTGCCCGGGGATGCTGTCACCCGAGGGGCCGGGGCAGGGCTGTCCCCGTGCCCGCGGCATCCCCGCCCTCCACGCTGCCCCGGGACAACCCCGCCATCACCGCCCACCCCGGGGCCGAGCTGTCCCTGTCCTCGGACCGCCCCGCGCCGTGCTGGACCGGCCCCGCCATCCCCGCGGGCAGCCCCAGGCAGCGCCAGGCCGGGCCGGGCCGGGCCGGGCCCCGGCACTCACAGGGGACCCTGCGGATGACCCAGAGGTTGACGCCGCCCTCGGCCAGGCAGAGGCAGGCGGCCACCAGCGGGGTGTAGCGGGGCTCCAGCAGAGCCGCCCGCCGCTCCCGCCATGCCCGCCGCAAAACCGCCGCCCCCCGCCCGGCCGCCATTCCGCTCCGTGTTTCCGTCCGGAGCCCTTAAGGCGCGCACCGGCCCGGACCGGAAGGCGCACGTGGGGGCGCGGGCGGCACGTGGCGCCCGGTGCTCCCGCCCCGCGCCCGGGCATGGAGCGGCGGCGCGCGCCCCCCGCCCCCCCCCGGTACGGGCGGCGCCGGTTCTGGGACGAGCTGTACCGGCGGGAGGGCGCCGAGACCCGCGAGTGGCTGGGGGGGCTCTCCCGGTTTCTCCCGCAGCTGGAGCCCGAGCTGCGCCCCGGTGACCGCATCCTCGTCCTCGGTACGTGCCCCGTGCCCGGTGTGCCCGGTGGAGGGCGGGCGGGCGGGGCTCGGGGTCCCGCTGGTGGATGCGCTGGCGCTAGCCGCCAGGGGGCGGTGTGGCAGCGGGCCGGTACCGGGAGCTGCGCCCAGCCCGGCCCGGCGGGGTGGCCCCAGTGCCGGGGGTGCTGGCGGGTATAACTGCCCCGTAATCCCACCTGCGGTCTGATCCGATGGCGGGATTAAGCGGGTGTAATCACCGATCCTGTTAGCGGATCAGCCGCTGCCAGCTGCGCTTAATAGCCCCCAAATCCGCCCCCCTCCCCGGGCTTCCCCTCGGCCCCCCCGGTGAGCGGCCGAGCCCCGGTGGAGCGACTCCGAGGGGAGGGCTTGGTAGTGGGGCTCTTCCCGTGTCTCCCCGTGTCCCGCTGAGGCACCAGTTCTTCCATCCCTCTCGCCATCGAACCCGGTTAATTCCCCCCGCCGAAGTTCCTTGTTTTCCCACTGGAGTTACCCAGCAGGCTCTTGGGACCGCAGCCGGCTCCTGCCCCACAGCACTGCGGGAGGAATAACTGGGGACGCCCCTGCCTCTTTCCTGCCTCCAGCCTCCCCACACCTCCCACCCAAGGTGAGGGGATCGGGTGTGCAGGGCTGCCCCAGGATAGGAGCCCAAAGTAGCCATCTGGCAGGACAGTGGTAATTAGTGACTCGCCCAACACTCACTAGCTGGCATCAAAGCCATGACCTGCCCCTGTCCAGCAGCCCCAGCCCACCCGCACCCTCCCCTGGACCACGGGAACAGAGTTGGGGTGCCAGCACCCCCACGGGCACCCCGAGCCTTGTGTGAGCTGTGCCCCACACAGGCTGTGGCAACAGCGCCCTGAGCCATGACCTGTACGAGCTGGGCTACACCGACGTCACCAGCATCGACTTCTCGGCCGCCTGCATCGCGGCCATGCGCGCCCGCTACGCCCGCTGCCCCGGCCTGCGCTGGGCCGTCATGGACATCCGCGCCCTCACCTTCCCTGACGCCTCCTTCGACGTGGTGCTGGAGAAGGGCACCCTCGACGTGCTCATGGTGGAGGAAACTGACCCCTGGCACGTCTCGCCCCAGGCAGCCGCTGCGATGCGCCGGGTGCTGGCAGAGGTATGGGGTGGGGGGACCTGAGGAGGGGTGCAGAGGGTGGACCCCATCCCCGTTTGGGCTGGGGGAAGGTGCTGAGTGCCTGCTCACTACCCTGCTTCCCTACGGGTGCCCCAGCCAGTGTTTCTGTCCTCCCAGCCGGGGCTGCGCCTCAGCTGTGTTGCAGGGGGGCACCTGGGGAGCTCCCAGCACTCCTGGGGGTAGGAGACTGCCCCCTCTTACAGCCCATCATCTACTCCCCAGGAAGGTGGATGGAGCAGGATATGTCCCTGGCTCCTGCTGGGGGACTGGATGACCCCTCTCTTTATTTGCATGCTAAATACAAAGAGTTGGCTGGAAAAATGGGCCCCATCGTAGTGTGGGTAGCTGTAGGGGACCCAGGGGGACACACCGAGGTGGCCCTGCCTGCCCAGGGCAAGGTGATGACCGTGGGGCTGTGAGAGCTCCGGCCCCCCCCGCACCCTCCACCCCAGCTTCGATCGCCTTAGCCGGGGTCCCCATCATCTGGTCTGGTGTTGCCATGGCAACTCCCATCAGCATCGACAGGGCCGTGGCGTTGCCACGGGGACGGGTGATGCCTCAGGGCCCTGTTAATTGGCGGTGGCAGGACCGGATTGAACCTGTCCCGGCGCGGGGGTGCGGGTCCTGGCAGCCTCTCCCACCCTGCGGGAATAACTGCCAGGATAATTAATTGCTGCACCTCCCTGGCACCCTGGGGTTGCAGGCACGGGGTGCTGGGAGGGTGTTCATGGCTGTTGACAACCCTCCCAATCCTCTCTTGCCTGGCTGAGCCTGGGAGGGAGTGCAACCCCCTCCAGGGCAGTGGGGCTGTGCTCGCTATCCGTGCCCTGCCCTCCTTGCCAGCGCTGCTGCCTGTCCTTGTCATTTTGCCAAACGGCAGGGATTTAATTTTCCCTTTTTTTTCGCTTTTTAATCCTCTGCTCAATCCCTGCCCTCCCCCAGCATTGCTGGGTACCAGCTTCCACCCGCAGCCAGTCCCTGCTGTCCTCATCCCCAGGGGGATTCACTGGGTGTTCCCATTTGCTCCCTGTTTTGAAGGTCCCTTCAGAGGGGTCTGTCCGTTGCACCTGCCTTCCCAGCCTCATCCCCCTTCACTGGGGGGTTCACAGCCTCTGTCCTCCTCTCCCTGGGGGCATGTAAGAACCTGAAAATCCACCCTGACTGTGGGGACATCCCAGGGATGTCCTGTCCCATCGAGCTGGGGACAGCGGGTGTGGCGGGAGCAAGGAGCGGCCCCCTCAGCCCCCCTGCTCCTGCTGACGGATGGGAAGGTTTCCTGCACTCGTCTCCAAGCAACGGCCATTATTGCTCTATTAACGAGGGATGGATGTGGACATGCAGCTCAGTTCCAGCCGGAGATCCCTGTCTGCCCCCACCTCCGGGGACCCCCCTCCCTGCCTATCGCTTGGGAAGCTGTGGGGTCTTCCCAGCACAGATTTTCAGGCGCTTAGCAGGGAGGGATACTGAGCCAGGTGCCCAGAGAGGGATGTAGGGAACTGCCTTCCCCTTTTCCTGGCCAAAACCGGTAGGGTTTGGTTCAAAAGCCACCGCCGCAGCAGGGGAGGGCACGCAGGCTTCCTGTCCCCTCCACTGGCCCCAGCCAGAGCTCCCCAGCTGGAGCTTCCCAGCAGGATTAAACCAGAGCTTGGGAAACCCCCCAGTTGGCCTCCAGCCCTGTCCCCTGCAGTGGTGACTCTCTGCCCTTGCTGGGGGGGCTGGGGGTGTCCCTGCCTGGGGCAGGGTGCCGGGGAGGGGGCTGGACACCCGCCCACTCCGGGCATTGCCTTTGCATGCCGAGCACGCCGGCGCTGGCCGTAAAAGCCTTTTGACATTGGATAAAGCCAAGCAGGAAAATTGATGTTCTTTTCCATCCTGTTAGCGGGGCTTAATTCCAGCAGGGAGAAAATGGTGATTAAAAGGGTTGAGTCTTTTCCCATCAAACACCCCCTGCATCCCCCTCTGATTCTGGGTGTTGGTGGTAGTACTGGGTGGTCTGAGGAGAAGTGGGTGGGATGGGTGTCCCATGCTGTGCTTGTGGGATTCCTGTGCTCGAAAGGGTGAAGCTTTCCCATGCCAGGGTTGGGTCTCTATGGTGTCTGCTGTGGGTGGGAGTGAAGAGTTTTGGGGCACAGGGAGAGGTGGAGCATGGGGATCCCTGTTCCGGATTGCCTCACCCTGTTGGTGGTCTGGGGACAGGTCAGAACCGGAGTTTCTCTATGGGGGGTCAAGGTTAGGACAAGAGGTTTTGGGGTGTGATGGAAAAGGCTGGGAGGGGTCTTTGGCAGATGGTGACTGGGTCCCTGGGAACGGAGCCAAAGCAGTGAACCTCACTGTGTTCCCCCACCCCATCCTGGGGCTTTTCCTGACACAGGTGAGCCGGGTGCTGCGCCCAGGGGGCTGCTTCATCTCCATCACATTCGCCCAGCCCCACTTCCGCAAGCCCCACTATGCCCAGGAGGCCTTTGGCTGGTCCCTGCGCCACGCTGCCTGCAGGGACGGGGACGCCGGTGCCTTCCACTACTTCCTGTACGTCATGCGCAAGGGGCAGCCCCTGGAACCCCAGGACGTGGTGTTGGGGCGCCGCCTGCACCAGCCCACCCCGGCCCCCGCCCCGCCGCCGCCCCCCGCCCCCCCGGATGACGACGAGGACTATCTCCTCGCCATCCAGCTGTGACCCGGGGGCTTGCCTGCCTGCCCCCACCCAGTAAAGCCTTAAGATGCTCTATCCTCACACGTGGGAGGCAGGGAACCAGTGCATCCCCCTGCAAGCTGCCCAGTGGTGTGGGTGATGGAAGGAAAGAGGGGGGTGCTTGGCCTCCTCCAGGGGCACAGGGATGCTCTGGTGATTCTGTGCCCCCTCCCTGGCCTTTCCTTGCTGAGCTGGAGAGCAGCCAGGACTCCAGGCTTTGCAGCCAGTAAAGAAATCAAATCAGGTTTAATTTCACCCATCCATCTTGCAGGGAGTGGCTCCCTGTCCCCCATCCCTTCCCCCTTGGCATGGACAGCCAGGCTGAGGGCAGAATGGGGATGCTGGCACTGGCTATGGGGGGCAGGATTGGAGGTGCCCACTGGTCCACTCCCCACTCCCCCCCCCCCCACTCCATCCTGCACCAGGACCTGGCCCTGGGGGTGTGTAAGGGCACCTTGTCCTTGTCACCCCCCAAGTAGCGGGGGGGTCCAGGCTGGAATGTGCCAGCATGGGGCAGGCGGTACCACAGGGCAGGAAGGGCAGCATATCTGCTTCTTTCCCCATCCATCCCCACTCCTGCTTGTGGTGACAGTCCTGGTGTGCTGCACACGCCTGGCCCGTGTCACCCTGTGCCTGGGGCCAGCAGCATGGTGACACATGTGTGCCAGGGTGGGTGACGGCTGGGCCACCGCATGCTGGCGGGACTGGCTGCGTGTGTCTGCTAGTGTGGCAGGTGCATGGGTGCCACTGGCAGTGTCCCCAGAGGCTCTTTGGGCACCAACTCCCCCTGGGGTAGGCAAAAGGGACCCCCTCCTGGGTGGTGACAGCACAGAGGCATGAGCTGCTGGGCTGCTATTTCGGGCAGAAGGCGTAAGTGGGTCAGCCAGCGGCTCCCCCTGCACCAGGAGCCAGCAAAGGGCTCTGGGGTCAGCCCCCATCCTGGCCACGCCACCCCATCCCACAGGTACCCCAAAAACCAGCTGGCACGAGGAGGGGACAGAAAGGAGCAGGCAACTGCCGGCTTCACCTGGGTACATGAATGTATTTTATTCATTGCATTTTGTTCACCAGTACAGTGAAAAATGGCATTTAAATTTACAATGGATCATTTGTAGAACATCATGACACAAGTATCTTTTTTTTCCTTTTTTTTTTCTTTTTTTCCTCAGTTTTTTGTTTGTATTTTTTTTGTTGTGGGTTTTTTTTTTTTTTGCATCGTTGTCTCCATAAATGCCACTCGTAGGTTATTGAAAAAGATGACAAGTTTCTCATGCACATCAGAACCCCCCGAGAAGCTTCTTAAAAAATAAAATTAAATTAAAGTATAAAATTAAAAACAACGACTCAGGCCGGTCCCTGCCCTCCCCACTCTCCCCCGACCCCACCACCCTCAAGCGAGGGGCAGTGCAGGGACCCCCCTGGCACCTGCAGCTGGCCCCGGTGGGCTCTGCCCCGGTGCTGCCGGGAAGGAACTGCAGCGGCCGGTGATGCTGCCAAACCCTCCGGTGCTCCTGCTGCCTGCCAGTGGGGGGTCGGGCCAGGGGGTCCCTGCTCCCCTCCCTCCTCCTGTGGCTTTCCTTGTGCTCCCTCCATCACTCTCGCCCCCCCTTTAATTTTTGCCCTCGTTTTTTTCTTCTTTTTTGTCTTTTTTTTCTTATGGAAAAAAATAAGAACCTTTTTTTTGTTGGTTGGTTGGTTGTTTTCGTTTGTTTTCTCGATGCAGTTACTTTGACATCTCAACGTCAGCAGATCGTTTTTAACAAAGATTCGGATATAAAAATACAAATATGAGGAGTTTCTGTTTAAAAAGAAGCGTGCCGGAGTGGTGGGGCTGACCCTCGGCCCCCGGGCCGGCCGCCCGGGCCACCAAGCTCATGCAAAAAACGATGGAGCAAAAAATGTCTCTGGACAGCAGCGCTCCCCCCCCAGCTCATGGGGCCGGGTGGCCCCGGATTTCGGGGACCCTCCGCCAAGGAGGATTGGGGGGACGCGCCACGGAGCAGGGGGCTGGACCCCTTCCCCGGGGAGGGGGGTCTTCGCCCAGGGTGGGGGGCTCGGCGGTTTGTCCCGGCCCCGGGGGAGGCGGAGGGGTAAAGTGCATGGCTCGGGGGGGGGTGGTGGTGGCTGCAGGGCCCCCCCCCGGGCCGGGGGGGGCAGCGGGCATGGCCTCCCCCTCCTCGTCGGCGGTCCAGCCAGCATGCGGGGCGGCGGGCTGGAGCGGGGCTCGGCCGGCGGGTCCTGGCGGCGGGTCCCGGCTTACACCCCCGGCGGCGACTTCTCCGTCATGCCCTTGAGCACCTCGTCTATCCGGTCATCCTCGATCACCACTGCGGGGACAGGGGGGGCGCGTGGGCGAGGGGATGCGACAGCCTCTGCCCCTCTACCCCGGCTCTCACCCCCTTCAGGCTCCAGGTGTGCCCCCGGGTGCTGGGCAGCGGGGCAAAGGGGGTTAAGGTGGGTACAGTGGGGATGAAGGATGGGGGATCACCCCCCTGCCCGGCTTGGGTAGGGGCAGCATCCCCCCTGCAGCCAGCTGGCTGCCTCTGGATGGGTGATTAGGGAAGGGGGGGGGCAGGAATAGACCAGGAAGGACCCCCCCCTCCTCTCTGCGGCAGGCGCTGATGAGAGCAACAGGACTGGAATGGGTAATGACCCAGCGGGGGGGGCACCGCCTGCTCGGCGGGGGTGGCAGCCAGACCCCCATCAGCATCACCCGCTGCGCAGGACACCCACCCTCACCATCGGCATCACTGGGGGGGGTTGCGGACAGCCCCCCACCAGCATGGCGGGCTGCATGAGCCCCCATCAGTGTCACCGTGGGGGGCTGGAGAGCCCCTGGTCATGTCACCTTCCAGAGAGACACCCCCCCCTCAGCATCACCCACTGGGCAGCCCCCTCCCCAGCAGCAGCAGCAGCGATGGGAGGCTGGACAGACCCCCGTTAGTATCACCAGGGAGCTACACGCACAGACACCTTCCCCTACCCCACACCATGACCGCCTGGGCAGCTACCTCCCATCAACATCACTCTGGGGGTGGAGGGCAGACCCCCACCCAAATATCACTAGTTGGGGGGGGGTTCAGTAATGCCCTCCATCACCCTCCTGGGGGTGGATTAACCAGACCAGAATCACTGGGAGAGCAGATGGACCCCCCAACACGACCGAAGGAGAACCATCCCCCATTAGCCCGGGGGTGATGCTAGACCCAGCCGCCAACACTGCAAAAGGGGGCAGTGGAGCAGGCAGCACTCACCCCCGTGGGGCTGGGGTGTGTTGGAGCTGGGGGGGAACTCTCCCCTCCCTCATCCCTGCAGGATAAGGAGTGTTTGCCTATAGAGGACCCCCAAGCAGGTGGGATGGGGGCTGCAGGAAAAACGGGGGGGGATATTTTTAAGGGTCCCCAAGGCATTGGGAAGGATCAATGGTGACAGATCAGGGTGCAGGAAGGAGAGAGGGGCAGTTCTTTGGGTCTTGATGGAAGCAGGGGAGATGCTGCTGGGGTCTCTGCTGCAGGAGGTGAAGTACAGGGGGGCAGGACACAGCTGGGCTCATGGAGTCCTAAGGGGGCAGTAAAGTGGGGGGGATTTGCTGATCAGCATGGCCAGAGGCTGCTGGTGGTCTCTGCGGCAGGCAGAAATGTGAAGGGACAGAGGTTCAGGGGGCAAGGAGTGCTGTTCTGGTGATCCTCGGGTACAGGCTTGTTTATCCAGAATGAGAAGGGGGCAGTCCCGGGGGTGCTGAGGAGCACTCCTGAGGGCTCCCAGGGGCACTCATGGACGTGCTGGGGGATAGTCCCGGGGGCAGCCCCAGGGAGGCTGCAGGGTAATCCCAGGGGTAGTCCCGGCATGAGGCGGAGGCTGTTGCAGGGCAGCACTGGGAGGCTGTTGGGGGAACAGCGTGGTGTCTGGAGCAGGAGATGGGGGAGCCTGTGGTTCTGGGGGCGGGTGTCAGTCACGGAGCTGGGGAGTCTCAGGGTTGCCGGGGGACAGTGCTGGAGCTGATGTAGGGCAGAGATGGAGATTCTGGGGATGCTGGCGGCGGTGGCAGGGGACAGTGCTGGGGATGCAAGGCAGAGCCAGGAGTCGCAGGAATGCAGTGGGGCAGTGCTGGGGATGTTGCAGGGCAGAGACAGGGGTTGCCATGGGGCAGAACTGAGAATGCAAAGGCAGAATCGGGAGTCTGGGGATCTCGTGAGGCGATATTGGGGGTGCCAGGGATGCACTGTACAGTGCCGGGAATGCCGGGGAAGCAAGGGCAGAATCCTGGATCCTGGGGTTGCTATGGGGAGGTGCTGGGGATGCAAGGGCCAGTGCTCGGGATGCCGGGGGGCAGGGGCAGTGCCAGGGATCTGCAGGGCAGATCCGGAGACGCTGCAGGGCAGATCCGGAGATGCTGCAGGGCAGAGCGGGGATTCCAGGGCAGAGCGGGGATTCCAGGGCAGAGCCGGGAATGCAAGGACAGATGCGGGGGTCGCAGGGATGCGGTGGGGCAGCGTCAGGGATGCAGGAGGCAGTGCCGGGGACGTTGCAGGACAGATGGGGGGTTCCGAGGATGCCGTGGGGCAGTGCCGGGGACGCAAGAGTCAGCACCAGGGATGCCGGGGATGCTGCAGGGCAGATCCGAGGGTCCCGGGACAAACCCGGGGATGCTGAAGGGCAGATGCGGGGGTCCCGGGGAAGCGGCGGGGCTGAGGCGGGGTTAGGGGGCAGAGGCGGGGGTCGGCGGTACCTCTCTTGGCGCGGCCGATCTGTCCCAGCTTGGGGGGCCGCTTGCCCTGGTTGCCCCCGAAGAAGGCGTTGGTGTCCTGCAGGCGGCAGCTGAAGGGCAGCTCCCCCGCCTCGGGCTCGGCGCCGTAGCGGCCCACCTTGTCCTCGCCGTAGGGCAGCACCTGCGACATGGCGGGGCCGAGCGGGCCGAGCCGCGCCGCGCCGAGCCGGGAGCCGGTCTGCGGCGGCGGCGGCGGCGGCGGGGAGGAAACCCGGGCGGAAGGATGAAGTCATGCATCCGGGGGGAGCGGGGACCCCCCCGGCGGGGGGCGGCTCCGGAGCGCCGCGGCCCGGCCCGGCCCGGACAGGACAGGGACGGGGGACCCCCAGGGCCGGTGCCCGGGGACCGCCCGCTCGGAATGGGGACCCGACCACGCCACCGCCCCGGCTCCTGCCGCGGCCCCAGAGCGCAGGGCTCCCCCCGGCACAGCCTGTCCGAGGCGGCCGCCTCTCCTCGGGGGTGCCCCCAACCACGGGGTACCCCTGTGGAGGGGAAACCCTTGTCACAGCCGGGTGCCACCGGGTCAGACAGCTGAGGACCACCAGACACAGCTGGGCCCTCTCCTGGCATGCAGAGGTGACCAAACAGACCCCCAACATCCTGCTCCAGTCCCCCAGCACTCCACAGACCAGAAAGCTCAACCCTCAGGATTCCAGGCCAGCTCCCACCCTGGGTCTACCTCAGCCCCTCACTTGTGTCCCTTGCCCAGCACCCATCCAGGCACCCACTCCTGTAGCCCCATTCAGTGCTGGGATTCCCCCTTGAAGCCACACCAGTCCTGCCTCAACCACTGCCAGTCCTCTTGGCCCTTACAAGTTCGTGTGTTTGTACACATCCTCCCATTCTGTATCTTTGCAGGAATGAGGGGCGCACAGGTGTAATTCTGCAGGCATCTGTAAGTGTGGCCGCGTGGGGACTGTGCCCTGGGACACCCCTTGTCCCACTGATCCTTCCCTGGGGGCTCTCTGTGGAAAAGGGGAAGGGCTATCCCCTGTGGGGACCTGCAATGGGGCAGAAAGGGGTGATCCCAATGTCCCCCCCAGAGCCCCACTTGTATCTACACACCTCTACCCCAGACCCACCCTGGATCTTTCCTCCTACATTGTTGACTGCCAAGGCAGTGATTACATTAATTGGCATTGGTGGTTCTGAGCAGCCTCACCCAGGACCTCCCCCATTCACGTCACCTGGGGCATCTGGGAGGCTATTTAAGCTCAGGATAAAGTTGGTGCTTCTTGAGTGAACTGTGGGTACAGCTGGACCCCTGGATATTAGACTGCAGGGTGACAGCAGTAGTGGCTATGGCTGGTTGGAGAGAACCATCCTGTCTTGGAGCAGCCCAGCTGTTTGGAGAGGACCATCCTGTCTTGGAGCAGTTTGGTTCCTGCTGTTCCCTCACATCCAGGTCCCGCTGCTCATGTTGGGGCCCTGGGTTGAAGCAAAGCCAGATCCCTGAATGGAAATGGCACTTCATTCATGCCAGCCCACAGCCCAGCGAGAATATCTTGAGGGGGTGAGAGTGGTGTTTTCCAGACAGCCCTGTGGTACATCTTGCTGTTCTAGCATCTCCATAGTCTGAGATCCTGTTGAAAGGTGCTGCAGAAGAGCATCAGCTGGGCTGGTGCATGAGGGCAGGCAGGTTCTTCTATTTTGGGAAGGCTCAGCCATGCTTTTACCTTTGTGTCTGGATCTGCAGAATATCGTTCCCTGCTGTCCCCTACCAGAGCCAGGTCGGGACAGTGGTACCTGCTCTCCTGGCAAGGCAATTCTTTTATTCATGCCTTTGCTGGGGAACCAGCTTGAACTTATTCATGTGAAAGCTTCTGCTCCTGTGAAAAGTGCCTGGGAAAATAGGCAAGAGGCCCACGCTGAGATGTGGCCTGCTTTTCCCGTTGCTGAGCCCACGTGCCACTGCCCGTGGGCAGGGACAGGCAGACCGTGGCACGCGCGGGGCCGGGGGTAAGCGACAAGAGGAGCAGATGGGCTGTGTGGGATGTGAGTGGCACTGGTGCAGCGCTCCAGGAGGGCTTCCAGCCTGGCAGGCTGCTGGGGAGAGGCTGGAAATGGGTCACCCTGGAAATAGACCCACATATCCCACACCTGTATCTCCACAATGCCTCACACCTGCGGCAGCTACTTGACTTGGCTGTGGGGTGGGGGGGAGCTCTGTGCGGCTGCCTGGGATCTGGGGCATGGGAAGGACTGTGTGCCCATCCCAGGCAAGAGGAGGGCTGGATTTGTGCCAGCACAGCTGGGCCGTGGGTGGGACAGGGCAATGCTGTGGCTCTGGGCTCTGCATCTCCTTGGGATGGCTCTAGTCTCTGGTTCCCCAAGGGTGCTGCTTGTCACTCATCCCTGAGTAGCAGGGGACGGTACCAAGGACCTGAATGTGAGTGGGCTGGCAATGGTGTGCATAAGAGACACCCCTCATCCCCTGGCATTGCATGTAGCATCCCCCCTGGTGAGCCAGATGAGCACCCTCCTTCCTCTGGCTCTCATCCCACCTTCCTTATCCGTCTTTTAGCAGCCACGTAATCTCCTTTCTTGCTTCCTTTGCAGCCTTTTGTCCAACACAAAGCCAACTCTTCCGGAAAGAAGAGGCTGTGGGGGTGGGAAGCAGGGTGTTCTTCCTGCCCTGGCTCCTTAAACCTGGGCAGCAGCCCCTGAGCTGGGACACCTTGGGGATGATGCAAGGGCTGGAGGCCCCCCGCGGTGGATATGGAGCTGGGTAGGAGGCACAGCATGAGACTCCCAGCTGCAGTGGGGCTGGAAGTAGAGGTTGTGCTGCATTGCCCACACTTGGGCCATGCTGGAAGCTCACCAGTCCCTGCCATGCCCTAGCTCCACACCTGGATACTGCTCCTGAGCCCTGCACCCTTGTGGAAATTCGGGTGACTAGTCCAGGTGATGGAGGTGATAGCTTTTCCTGCAGTTACTGATGGTTCAAGTTGTTTTATGGTGGAAAATCATCCTGTGTGTGCAAGTGGCTTGGTGGAGCACGTCCTGCCCATGTTCTGCAGGGACCCCAGGCAGCTAGAGCTAGGAACCACCAGGCACTCCCATCCAGTCCAAGGCCTGGCAGGAATGGGGTTGGTATCCTGGCAGGCAGTGACTGGATGTCAGGGATCTGAAAGGAGGCAGGAAGCATCAGCCACAGGACCCATGGTTTTCCCTGCTGCACGTCTGGAAGGTAGTGCTCTGGGGCTGGTGCCACAGAGCTGGGGGCTGCCAAGGCATGCCAGGAGGCCAGTGCAGGTGCCTCCATCTGTGTTGCTTTTAGCCCTGCCAAGAAACGTGAAATGGCACTTCTGTTTCACAGCAGTGGCAGCCACTGGAGGCCTCACTGAGTGCCTGCTGTTGGCGCTGATGCTCTCCCTGAGTCCCTATCCTAGCAGGAGGGACTATGTCATGGTAAGGCTGGGGATGTGCCTGTCCCTGGCTGTTGCTGCTGGCTCTCAGTAGCCACAGTCCAGATAGGGATGCCACTTTGTGTGCTGCTTGTGCCACAATCCAGGTGTTTTGGGGGAGCAGAGACACACACTGGGCTGGGAACAGGCAGTGGGGATGACCTTGTGAGACGATGGTTGTGGTAAAAACTGTCACCACAGGGCAGAGATGTTGAGGGACAGGTGTCCTTCTTGGCAGTTGTCCTGTGGGGGAGCCCAGGGCAAGTGTGCAGGAGTGGCATGCTCCTCATCTTCTGCTGTTCCTGCAGCTGCTGCTGTGGGAAGATCAGGCTGTCCCTGGAGGGGCAGTGTCTCCCCCTGGGAAGAAAGACAGGTTGTCATTACTGAGATGAGTTTGTCTGTCTCTGTGCACAGCCTGGGAGATGCCCTGTCAGGGCAGGTGGAAGGAGGATGGCACTGTCCCCATTCCTCACATGAGCTGCCTGGGACACAGCTGTGATCCTGGCATCTGAGCAGATGGAGCACCCCCAGCACACTGCCTGGGGCAGGGGCTTCATGGAGGGTCCCCTGCCGAGACCCGGGGTTGACAGGGGAAGAGCAGGAAGCCGGGGTAGCCAACCCTTCTGGGCAAACAGCCCTGCTGGGGTGTGAGGCTCCATCCTCGCCTGTCACCACATATCTGGTCACCATGACAACAGACAGGGAGGCAGGCAGAGCGGGCTGGCAGCCCTGGGGGGAGCGGGTGGAGGCCATGGGCATGGGCTGGCACACAGGGGCACCCTGTGGGTGTGAGGAGGCAGCTGTCAGGATGTGTGGCCTGTGTGACACAGAGGGAGGCTGGGCAGTGCTCGGCCCAGGCACTGTGGGCTCCCCATTGTCCTGCCCCTGACCAAATACCCATGAGAGGCACACAGCATTTGTCTGGGGATGTGGGCACTGCAGCGTGGCTGGGCAGCCCCTGTGCCAGCCCCTGTGCCAGCCCCTGTGCCATGGGTTTGGCACAGCAAGCTCTGGCTGGTGGCAAGCTGAGGGGGTGAGTCATGCTGCTGCCCAGAGCCATGCCAGGCAGGACTGGCAGCTGGGTCTGCATCCTGGGAGTGGCAGAGACCCGGGTGGGGCTAGAGTAAGGCTATGCCCCAGCACTGGGGGGTGGCAGCCTCCCTCCACAAGGGATGTGTTCTCTGCCCTGGGCACCTTTGGGGGCAAAGGGGAGTGAGGGGAATTAGAGACCCCTCTCTAATTGTCCTGTTCTTGTCTGGCTGCTGGGCCCTGGGGAACGAGGTGAGCAGTCTCGGGGAGCAGGGGCACCCCCCGCCCTCCCCGGCCCACGCGCCCACTCGCGCCAGCAGCTCTTGGCATGCAGAGAGTGTGTTCCTGGCAGCCCAGCCCTCTCCCATCTGGTATTTATCTCCTTCCCGAAATCCCTCCTGCTGCGGGGGGGATGCCCAATGCTGGGGGGGGTGAGAGGGGGAATCTGGGCCCAATTGCTCACTCTGCAGCCCAAGGAAGAGGCTGGGCGGAGAAAAAGGCAGGGTGGGGGAAGAGAACTCCCGCCCACATCCCGACCCCAAAAAGGCATGTGGGTCCCAGGAGGCCTTATTGGGTCCTCCGGGCCTCCTGTCTGGTTGTGAGTCCTGGGGGCAACCTTGCCAAGGTACCTTTGACCCAAGCAAGCTCCCAGCCCACCTGCAATTGTGGCCACTGCTTTGGGGAGGGGGCACATCATCCCTCTCCAATCTCAACACTGCTACCTGGCTGACAGTGGCCTGCCAGCACTGTCCCCCACCCCCAAACTCTGGGTGCCCCAAAGCTGCAGGAGCCAGGAGAGCCCATGGGTTGCCTGGGCAACTGCAGCCAGGCAGTGATGGGGAGCAGTCCAGGGGAGCAGTTGCCATGGAGACCCAAGGAGCACAATCACCTTGGCAACGGTCCTGTGTGTCCTGCCACCCCCCATCCAGGGCTGCATCTAGAGGAGATGCACCTGGGCTCCATTGTGAACCAGGGCCAGCTCCTTGGATGAGGAAGGCGGGGAGGCAGTGGTGCCCACCCCTCCAAGGGGAGAGTCTTGGCTCCCAGCACCCACCCAGCCCCCAGCTTAACGGCGCGAAGGAAGAGGTGAGGCCAAGCTCAGCTCCTTGGCTTTATCACTCCACACACCACTGCAAGCCATTTCCCACACCCGCTCCTGTCCGGAGGTGAGCAGAAAGCCGGGTGCAGTGCAGCTGGACATGCGGGCAAGCTCTGTGGCACCCTAAAGCTGTTCTCCCTGCAGAGAGTGACAGAGGGACACAGCTCCCATCTTGGTGATAGAGCAGCTGGCAAAGGGACTCATCACCACCAGTCCCTGGGTGTCCCCAGTGTCATCTGGGCAGTGGCTGTAGGCACACGGATTGGGGTGGCAGGACAAAAGTGGCACTGAGGTATATCACTGCAGTGGGTCAGGGGGGTTTGGGTCTCTACCACTCCACTGTGCTTGCTGTGTCCCATCAGCCCTGGTTTCACCCTAATAATCCTCCCCATAAATCCACACACTGGGAAAAAACCACAAGGGAGAGTCCTGCGGGGCTTTTGGGAGGTCATGGCTCAGAAAGAGACACAAGTCGAATAGCCTGGCAGCCAAAGTAGTGCCCCAGTGTGGGGTTGGGGTCTCAGCTCCTCAGCTCAGGCATTGTGTAGATTTTCCCCAAGCCTTCAAGTTTAGGGGGGTCCTTCTGGCAGACAAGGGAGGATGAGAAGGCTGTAATTCCCCTCCTCCCCAGAACAGATTGAAGGGCACACCAAGACCCCTCTCTTCCAAAAGGAATTGCACAGCTGCACGTGAGGAGACAGCTGAGATTTCTGCAAGCTCCAGGCTTGGCCCGGTTCACACTGCCCCTCCCTGGGCACCCCCAGATGCTCTCAGGCCTGGTAGAGGGGCACTACGCGGTCAATGGGCCCCCGGCAGATGGGGCAGAGGCGGGTGGGCAAGGCTTGGAAGCAGCGGAAGCAGCAGCAGATGTGGCCGCAGCCCAGGAGGACACACTCCCGGGGCCGCGACAGGCAGACCACGCAGGAGTCCTCGGGCGCTCGGTCGCCGCCCTCCTCCCCATCCAGCTCCTTGTCCTCCTGCTGCTGCCTGGGGCGGGAGCGGCGGTAGGCGCGGCACAGGGCGTGCAGGAGGACAGCCAGCCCCGCTGCTGCGCACAGCAACGCTGCCCCCTTCCAGAGCCCGCTGGCCGACTCCAGCTCCGACAGCACCGTCTGCCAGTCCCCCAGGCACAGGAAAAACTCGCCTCCCTGGGCCGGTGGCTGGAGGTGCAGGGAGCCGTCGGGTTGCAGGGACAGCTCCCCGATGCCTGTCAGCCCGGCCCCCACCCGCAGCATCTCCTCCGTCTCCAGGATACCCTTGGGCTTCTCCCCGATCAGGTACTGGCCCAGCAGGTCACGGAAGCCGTGGGATGGCTGCTGGAACCGCTCGTACACCATCTCCAGGGGCAGGCAGACGGCTTGGAGTGGGCTGTCCACACTCACCTGCGTGGCTGCCTCAGGGCCTGGCGAGGCCAGCAGGAAGGGGACTGTGTAGATCTGCTCTGAGAGCACCCGCTCGCTCTCGCTCCTGCAAGTGTGGAGAATCACAGCATCAGTTAGGTTGACCTCTGAGATCATCATGTTCAGCCTATGACTGAATATCATCAGCCTGTCAACTAGACCATGGCACTAAATGCCATGGTCTAGTTGACAGGCTGATGATATTCAGTCATCAGCCTGTCAACAGGCTGATGACTGAATATCAGTCATCAGTCTTTCCTCAAACACCTTCAAGGATGTCAACTCCACCACCTCCCTGGTGGTGGTGAAGCCTGGTGGTCAAGCCTCCTGCTCCCTGGACAGCTCATTCCAATGTCTAATCATCCTCCATGTGAAGTTCTTTTCTAATCTCTAACCAAAACCTCCCCTGACACAGCTTGAGGCCATTTCCTCTTGTCTTGTCACTGGTTGCCTGGGAGAAAAGGCTGATCCCCACCTGGCTACAGCCTCCTTTCAGGGGGTTGCAGAGAGCAAGAAGGCCACCTTAGAGTCTCCTGCAGGCTACACATCCCCAGCTCCCTCAGCTGCTCCTCATCAGACATGTGCTCCAGCCCTTCACCAGCTCAGCTGCCCTTCTCTGGACCTGCTCCAGCAGCTCAGTGGCCTTCCTGAGTTGAGTGACCCAGAAATGGACAAAGGACTCGAGGTGTGGCCTCACCAGTGCTGAGTATCAGGGGATGATCACTGCCCTGTTCCTGCTGGCCACAACACAGAGAAGCTCTGAGCTCTCAGTGCTGAGCTAAGCATAGGGACTAAAGTCTTTAACCAAGTCATTTTCTGCCTCTCAATAGCCCCAGACAATGGGGTCTGGACTCACTGCTGCAAGCCCCCTCCTGCGGCCCCTTCCCATCACTCACCAGCTCCGGGCCAAGCTGTTCCAGATCAGCCGATGCTCCTTCAGCTGCAGTTTCTGGATCACACCCTGCAGCCCCTCATGGTAGTGGCTGGTCAGTGCAGCCTGGGCTGGCAGCACTATGCCTAAGGACAAGGGATGTGTCACGTCCAAAAGAGGAGATCATGGCCCTTGCTCCTTGTGCAGGGCCACAGGGTGTCCTTACCTTCCAGGGCAACATAAGGCAGGCACCGCCCCTCAGCTGCAGATACCAGGGCAGGCAAATTGTCATCGACCTGGAGCTTTGGAGCCTCCTGGAAGAGCATGGACTCAGTGTGAGCATGGGCAGGGACGGGGCAGTGAGTGGCAGAACCAAGAATGGCTCTATGGAGACTTCTGGCCTGCAGGATGTGGCCTGCTCAGATCTGCATGTCATGAAGTTACCAGAGGATGGAGAAGGCTGCAGGCATCAGTGTGTGCACACAAATCAAAGCATGAAGGGCAGCAAGGAAGAGACAGTGCCAGGAAAGGGCATCTAAGAGACAGGGCTACCTGTATGCGTGCCACGACTCTGGATTTCTTCCTGTACAGGTAATAGAAGAGGCCAGAGAAGGCGAGGCTGGAGCCCAGACACAGCAGCTCCCCAGGAGTAATGGGTTTGTCCATGGTGCCAGGCTTGGGCGACAACGCCTGCAAGGTGAGCATGTTGTCTGGGGAATGCGGCCATGTCACCCATGACAGGGACATCCCACTGCCCCTGTTCTGAAGGCAGGGGCGTCCCTGGATCCCTGTCCCCAAAGCGGTGCTTTGTCTCATTGCCCCTGACCCCAAGGCAGAGGTGCTCCTGCACCCCTGTCCCCACGCTCTGACGCCCCAGGGCCATGCCCACCCACAGCGCCAGCGGGGACAGTTCACCTCCAGCACCCACAGGTGCCCGGTACCCGGCTCGACGCTGCATCCCGGGCCCAGCCAGGGCCCAGTCCCGCACCCGGGATCGCGCCGAGGCCCAGCACCCGTGACCCAGCCCGAGGCCTGGCCCAGGCTCCCACCCGGGTCCGGCTCCCCGATCTGTCCCGGCCCAGCCCCCGGCTCGGTCCCGGCCCGGCCCCGCCGCCGCGCCCGGCCCCGATGCCCCCGTACCCCCGAGGCGCCCAAGGCCCGGACCCTGGCCATACCGCGCTTCCTGCTGGGAAATGTAGTCTAGCCCTCGCGGTGAGGCGGCCGCTCTGCCGTAACCGAACTACCCCTCCCAGCTTCCCTTACGTTGAACTACAGTTCCTAACGTGCCCTGCGTCGTTCACAGGCAGAACTGCGAGTTCCAGCAGCCTTTGCGAGCGCCTCTGTCCGCGGCCGAGGCGTCCCGCGGGGTCCCGGTACCGGGAGTTCGGGAGACCCCGGCGTGGGGCGGGACCCGGAAGCTCGGAGTGGAGGCTCGGGGCAGGCAGGGAATTCCCTTGGCTCTGAGTCGTCTCCACCAGCCTTGCTGTGTTCTTCCCCACACCTCGCTTCCCTCATTCGGGCGATGTCCATGCAGACATGTCGCCCCCGCTCCCCTCCCTCGAGGTGTCACACCACCTACGCGTCCCCAGCCCCGCAGTCGCCCCCCACAGCGGTCCTGAACTCCCTCTCCCCCCGCCCCGGCACCGCCAAGGACCCGGAGCTGCTGGAGTAAGTGGAAACTGCTTTTAATCGTTAAATAAACTCGGCGACAGCCACCCACAGCTGAAGGCACCAGAGTCCCCGCTGCCGCCCGCTGGTCCCAGCAGAGGTGGATGGGGAAGCCAAGCTGGAGTGGGAGGGGACAAGGGAAGCGCGGAGCCGGGTAGCCCCCAGCCTCCATCTGCGGCAGGCCGAGGGGCAGGAGCAGGAGGATCGTGGCTCTAATGCTTTCCCCGGGACCCCTTTGACCTGCCCGCCTGAGGGGAGGACGCAGCGCAGGGGACACTGAGCTGTGCCCGACTCAAGCACATCAAGGTTGGGGGGCAGAACTGCGTTTTGGGGATGCTACAGCCTCTCTGCCGGCCGTGTACAGCCCCAAGCCGTGGATGGGGCTGCGGCGGGTGCCTGGTGCGGGGCCGTGTGTGCCGGGGAGGGTGCAGAGGGGGGGTGTGCAGTGTGAGCGCAGGAGGGGGACTGCGCTCTGCCCGTGGCCAGCTCCGGCAGCCACTGAGGTCTGGGGAGGGGGAGCACAGCAGAGATCATCCCCTCTGTCCCCAGCACCCTCCCCGTCCCTACCACACCTCACAGTGCTTGCCGGGGTTCATGGGAGAGCCCAGGGGGCAGCCGAAGTGTTCGACAAAGTCCCGGGAGTTGCTGAGGGTGCCGATGACACGGTACTTGTCGGGGCTGTGGGGGTCGGTCACCAGCCCTTCGTGGGAGCTCTCGGGCGTCCGGACGGAGCACCACACCTGGCGGAGCCGGAGCAGCCTCAGGGATGGGGACCGAGCATCCCCCCGGTGCGGGATGGGGAGCTGCGGGGGGGCTCCGAGCAGCCCGGGAGGCACGGGAAGCCCATCATCCAGCTCCGCCCTACCTGCGCAAAGCCCACGAAGAAGAGCTGGTGGTTGGTGAGCCCCAGGGCTGGCAGGCGCTTCTCCTCCCCGTTCTTCTGCAGCCAGGACTTGTAAGCCTGCAGGAGAGCTGGCCTGAAGCTCCGGGAAGGGACAGACAGGCACGGGGGTTCGTGTCCCCTCCGGATGGCGGCACTCACGTTGTAGGCTGCCTTGAGCCCGCCGTTGTCGGCGATGTTCTCGCCCAGGGTCTGCCGCCCGTTGACCTTCTCGCTGTGGACGGTGTAGCGGCTGTACTGCTCCGTCATGCACGCCGTCCGGTTCTTGAAGGCCTCCAGGGAGGAGTTCTGCCACCACGGCCGCAGGTTTCCCTCTTTGTCATATTCCCGTCCTGCAGGACCGAGCCGTGGGTTGGGGTGGGACCAGGGGAAGCCATCCCAGTGCAGCCCTTCAGCTGCAGGGGGTCCCGAAGCAGAATGGGATGTGGTGGGAGAATGGGCACTGGGGGATGCCAGGGGGACCTGGCACCTTGGGTCCACGCCCAGGGGAGAAGGTGTCCCCCAGCCCCTACTGTGGGCAGTCTCTGCCTGGGGCTCAGCCATGCACTTGGGTCCCCAGGCATCCCCCAGTGCATTCCTGCTAACCCAGCCCACATCTGTGACCCCAGATTCCCTCATTGACCCCATGTCGGCGCCGGGGCTGTGGTGAAGGTGCAAGGCAGAGTGGATGCGAGAGGGACCCATCCCATGCCCTGGAGGGAGGAGGATGAGAAGGGGGCTGGGGCTGCAGACACTGTGTCCTCACCAAGCGGATGAAGCGAAAGCTGCACAGAGAAGCCGGGGGAAGGAATCGGCAGGTGCCACCTGGGGAGACAGGATGATAGAAGGGGGTGGCCAGGGGGGCACAAGCACACATGATGCAATGGATGGCAAAGCGGGACCCCTGTGCACCCAGGGCACCTCTTCCCCATGCCAGGGGCAGGGGCTGGGGGGACAGGAAGGTGACAGGGGTCAGGGCCAGCGCTGCCTGTAGGCTCTCACCTTGGTCATCAAATGCATGGGTCAGCTCGTGCCCCATCACCACACCGATGCCACCGAAATTAAGGGCTCTGCGGGGCCATGGGAAAGAACCAGGTAAGTACAGGATGTGTTAATGATGCCATTGCAGCCCACCCCATCTCTGCCTGGACACCCAGTGACATTCTGCTCCAGCTGGGACCCAGCTAGGAATCACTCCTGTTGGGGACACTGATGGCCCTAAGGGGACTCAGGCTGTCTTGACTGCAGGATGTAAAGCATTGAGAGACACTCAAGCTCTTCAGGGCTTTTATTTGTGACTGTAAAGGGACTCTGTGGCATGCTGGCCCTGATCCAACCCCTAACTCCAGGAGGTGCCCCCCATGCCAGACTCACTTGGGATGGTTGCGGGCGTAGAAGGGAGCTTGGAGGATCCCAGCAGGAAAGACGATCCCGTTCTTGGTGGGCAGGTAATAGGCATTGACAGTCTGTGGGGTCATGCTCCACCTGGGCAGGGAGGTGGGACAGAGTACAGGCAGGGGTGTGCCTCTCTCACCCCAGCTCCAGCCCCTTCCTGTGCCACTGCCCACCACAGGGCCCTGCCCAAGGTTGACACTTTTGCCCCCATCCTGTTACCAAGGACCTTGCCTGGGGATAAGCTACAGCTACCACAGGTGACCTACTGTGCTGTGCTACGCCATGAGGGTGATCTCCTTCCCACTGAATCAGGGGAGGCACCCAGGGTCACATCCACCCCTCCTCCCCCTCCAAGCCCACCCCTTACTGGTCACGGTTGGGGGGTTTCCGGAGTTGGTCGGCCATCACTTTGGCAGAGAAGTTGTAGAAGTTGAGCATGTTTTGGAAGAAGGAGTCCTCAGAGACCTCGTACTGGTGAGGAAGAGGAGGGATGAAGACAGGTCCATTGGGGTGGTTCCCCACACCCTGGCCAGGATGAACTCAGTACTTGGGTGGCTTTGCATAACATCCCAAATAGGGATATCGCTCAACAATGGGCCCCCCCCTCGCCCCAAGCTTGGCATGACCAAGCTTCTCCCTCACAAGCCAGGTGCCCCCTACCCCATCATAGACATCATCCAGCTCCTTGTTGTCCAGAATGAAGTCAGGGAAGCCAATCATGTCGTAGATGGCATCCGCCTGCATGGGGAGAGGCCCCATCAGTGAGATTAGGGGGCTTACATGAGTAGAGTGAGGTTTCCCATCCACTTCCCTCCCTGGGGTCACCTTCTCCTTTGCAGCCTGCCTGGTCTTCTCGTCCATCCAGTCCAGCTGGTCCAGGGATACCTCGAAGGCTGCACGGATCTCGCTGATCATCTCCTCAGCCTGGGGAGAGGAGGCAATGAAGGCCCCCTACCCCCCACAATGCCTTGGTGGGAACAGGGTGGGCAGGGTACAACCTCCCCAGGGCTAGGGGCCCCATTTTCCAGCTCCCTGCCTTCTAGCCCTGGGGCTTGGGTGGGATTGGGGTTCCCACGAATGGTGATGGGGAGGGGATGGGGACAGAAGTATTCTCACGATGGCCTTGCTGTCCCGGTCAAAGGTGGCTTTGACGAAGAGGGAGCCCAGCGCAAAGCCCAGTGTGTCATCCGTGTTGGAAATGCAGGTTTGCCAGCGGGGTGTGCACGACTGTGGGAACGGGATGAGAGTCTGTGAAACCCTCATGCCACTCCCCTGCCCCCCTGCCTTCATCCAGCCTGGCTCTGCCTCCTCATCAGAGGGAAGATAGGCAGCAGCAAAACCCCTATCCCAAAAGACAATCCCTGGGTTCCTGCTGAAGCATCCAGGTCTTAGCATCTCAAGGGCATATGAAGGACAGAGGAGGTCCTGGCTGCTTCCAGGCTGAGTGTGTAGAGGTCTGATCCCAGGGCCCTCTGTTACCTTCCTGGTGCCATAGAGTGTCTCCAGCAGCCTCTCCTGGGCTGTCTCAAAGCGCTGGTCCAGGCTGGAGGCCGTCTTCTGCACCAGGTTCCAGATCAGGTAGTTGTTCAGGATGCTGCAGGGGCATAGAAGATGCTGCAGCTCACCACAGTCTATGACTGCAAGACACTGATGAGCCCAAAATGTGTCCCTGCCACGGGGGCCACAGCCAGGGATATGAAGGAGCCTCACCTCCTGTCAGTGTCATTGATGAGGTCAGAGACCTGCTGAAGGTAGGTGTCCCCATACACCACCACAGGCTCCGTGTCTGCCAGCTCCAGTGGGGCCAGGGCATAGGAAAGGTAATCCAGCCAGTCAATGGCAGGGGCCAGCAGCTGGAGGGGACACAAGAATGTGGCACCAGGGGCTTGGCATGGCTATGCTGCATCCTGCTCAGCATGCTCAGTTCCTGGGGCAGGAACTGTGTTTTCTGGGAAGGACTCAAAGTCCTTCCCACTCCAGATTCTTCTCTGCACCCCTCCTGCTGCTCTTAATGGTGGCGGCTTCCCCCAAATGGTAACAACTGGGCACTACTCTTCACCACCCAGCACATGTCCCACAGCAAATAGGGCTGCCCAGGGTGTCCCAGAGTGAGGACAGCAATGGGCACAGACCCCTTAGTGCCCTCTGGACAAGTCCCCATATGTCCCACAAGGGTGTCCCCAGGCTGCTCTGGGCCATGCCCACCTGCAGCTCAGCGATGCTCATCTTGTGGTAGATCTTCTCGTCATCCCGCCGCTCAGCCTGGGGCACGGTGATGTTGGCCAGCTGGGTTTCAAAGTCCAGCACCTGCTGCATCTGGAGGCGGGTGGGCTCTGGGGTGCCCCCCAGTAGTGTGCCCAGCTCCACCATGTAGTCCAGGTATGCTGCCAGAACCTGCGGAACCCCAAGCCCTGCCTCAGTGCCAACCACAGCTCATCCCACCTCCCTGGGGTGGGCACCCAACAGGCAGGATGGATATGCCAGGTGTGTCCCAGTGCTGCTCGCACCCCATTGCCATGGGTTTCCCCTGACTGCTGTTGGCAGCATGCCCAGCACCCAGCCTCACCCTCTCATTGGCAGTCTTGTTCAGATAGTAATCCCGGGATGGGAGGAAGAGCCCCGACTGGTCCACCTGTGGGGAGAGAGGGGCAGCATAGACATTCTGGTGTCTCCTGGTGTCTGCCACCCCTGGGGGCCAAGGTGCCAACCTGGATGATGTTGCTGTTGGAGCTCTTGGAGTCTGCACCAACATACACCGTGAAGAAGGGGGTTGCCCGGTATGTGCCTGACACGCTTTTGAGTACCTCCATGAAGCTGGTTTGGTTCCAGGAGCCAGTGATGTTCCATCCCCCAATCTGCCAGCAGACAGACCCAGCACCTCAGGGAGTGATGGGGTGCACGGGGTGCATCCCCGAGGTTACTCCCTCCCTGGTTATGTGAAGAGCTAAGCAGGAGGTGTTCTGGGCTGAGCCCTGACAGCTTGGCTCACGTGTAGGTGTCTGCCCACCTTATCGATGAGCTCCATAAGGGGCTGGGAGCCCAGCTCCTCTATCCTCTGCTCCTTGAGGCAGGACAGGTAGTACCGCTGTGTCTTCCGCTCTGCCTCGCTGCTGGAGTTGAAGGTGGTGTTTTCTGCGGGAGGCTGTGGGTCAGCCCCAGTGACACAGGGGTCACCCCCTCAGTGTCTGTGACCCCTTGGTGCCCACCTAGGAGATGCTTCATGATGGCCTGATTCTGGTCCCAGATGCTGTTGAAGGTGCTCCACTTGGAGCGCCCGTTGGGCAGCGGGTTCCTCTTAATCCAGCCCCCGCACGAGTACTGGTAGAAGTCCTGGCACGGGTCCGTCTCTGTATCCAGGGCCTCCAGGATCTTGCTGGCCACCCGGACACAGGCATCCGTCAGGCACGTGCTGTGAGAGGGATCTGGCAGGGAAGGCATGCCTGGGGCTGGGCGAGTATACTGGGGGAAACTGAGGCACGGAGCGGGGCCAAGCCCTGTCTGTACCCCAGGATGGGCAGAGTACCTGGTGCAGGTACCCAGGGCTGACCCATCACTCCTCATCCTCCCGTGTCCTCCCGGGTGTGGGAACACTGCTGCCAAGTCTCCCTACCTCTGCGGTACTGAATGGCCAGAGTGACAACGGCGACGCTGAGCAGCAGGGCCAGGGAGACGGCGACAGCGCAGAGCACCATCTCCAGCTGGCTGCGTGAGGCCAGGCGGCTCAGCAGCGTCCCCGGCCCCTTCTGGAACCCCACCTGGGCAGGAGGAGCAGGACCTGCCATCGCACCATCGGGGGCCGAACATCACTGCCCCCCTTCCCTCCCTGCCACTCCCCAGTGCCTGGTGTGGCTGCATGAGGAGGTGGGGACCAGGGCATCCCTCCCCACCAGCTCTGGCCAGCCGGTGGTGGGTCCTGGCAGCTCCCCCTAAGCCACAAGGAAGGACGATCGTCCAGGCACACTCTGTGCTGCATTTTGGCTGACTCCCAGCACATCCCTGGGGACAGCCATGTCTGGCTTGGCTCCCAACCCTGCTCCCACTGCCCACTTGGTTGCAGGCAGGGCCCAGAGGGTAAGGACGGGGGCTAGAGGGGATGGAGAGGGGAAGGATGGAGGAGCCGGGGCAGACCTCACCTCCACGCTGTCGGGAGAGGCGCTTCCATCCCCCGCTGGCTCCGGCCCCTCCTCGTCCTGCAGCGTGGCACGCTTGTAGTTGGGCATCTGCTAAGGGAGGGAGCGGGCTGGGGCAGGGGCGTGGGGGTAGCTCTTCCCCGCCCTGCCACACCCTCTGGCTCTTATGGCAGGGCCGAGTGCTTGCTCACGGAGTACACAGCGGGGCTGAGGCAGCCCCTTACCCCCCTCAGTGTGCCTGGGCCTCCCCCAGAGGTTGTCCCCAGCCCTGTGTGGCCCTGGAAAGCATGGGGGGAGCTGCTAATGAAGGACTTGGGGACTGTCACCAGAGCATCCCTCTGCATAGCCATGGCATCAGCCCTGCCGACAGGTGACACATCGCCACGGAGACATGGTCCCTGTCACCAAGCAACGGTTTCCTAGTGCTGCTGTCTCACCCCTCCTCCCCTGACTGGAACTTTCCATGCAGATGTGCACCGGTCTGAAACATCTGGAAGTGCTTCCAGCCCCATCATGGCTCCGGGGTGACCAGGATGCAGGACAGAGTGTGCAAGGGGAGAAGGGGCACTGCAGTGTGTACCAACCAGCAGGGCAGGATCCCCCTTACTCCTGGTCTCGCCAGGCACAGATCCAGCCGTGAGGGCTGCTGAGGACTCAGCCAAGAGGGAGGTGGTGGAGTTGAGCCAACAGCATTGGAGGGGGGAATAAGCTAGAAGAAAATGCTGGAGGTTTTGGTGGAAGAGAATCAGCAATGCCGCTGGTTGTAAGCTATCCTTAGGCTTCAGAGCTAATGCCTGTCTGGGCTGCAGCTCACCCTCCAGTCTGTGCTGCAGACTAAAGTGAATGCCCAGCCTGCAGGGCTGCTGTCACAGGCCAAGAAGGAGCTGGGGGGGGAGGGATGATGGGCAGGGGGAAAGCAAGGAGAGTGCCTCATGCCCAGCTCTGCCCACTGCCACACTGCTGGGATAGGGAGGGGGCATCACCAAGGGCTGCAGCCAGAGGGTGGGATTGGCAGGAGATGGCAGGAACCCCCCACTGAGTTGGGCTCCTGGAAGGTGCTGGCATTAGGAAGAATTGCTCAGCATCCTGTAGGAGCTTGGCCAGCCTGCCCCCCCCCACCACCCCAGCTCTCCTCAACGTGCTCCTTTCCACTCCTGGGTGGTCTTCATCCTCGGCAATAGCCAGCACCCCCTCTCCAGCATCTTCTGTGGCATCCTCAAGGCAGGAGCCTATTTCTGGGGCTCCTCCTACCCCCTCTGTAGGGCTGAGACCCATGGGGACAGGGCCTCCTGCCCCCTCCAGAGGTGCTGTCTTGGGGCTCACCCTATGAGCACCATTACCGTACTCGGTGGAGTGGGGTTTGTGGGGCCATGTCTGAACCACCCCAGTTCTGTCTGTCCAACCCCAGTCAGGGATTTGGAGGGGGTCCTTCTTCCTCCACCGTGGGGGACAGGGACCCTCTAGCCACTCAGTTCTCTTAGCCCCGGCATCATGCAGCCCCTGCATCCCATAGGCTCTCACCGCCCCCCGTAATCCACCAGTCCCCCCCGCCCTCCCTCCCTCTCTCTGGTTCCCGAAGCCCCCGCAGCCCTTGCAGCTGCTTGAGTTCTCCAGACCCGGCGCTCTCTTGTGCCCCGACCCCCTGCTGTCCCCCTCGCCGAGCCCCTCGCCAGTGACTCCCGTCCCCCCTCCTCTTGCCCTCCTCCCTGCCGCGCCGCTGCCCCGGGCACTCACGGCGTGTCCAAGCTCCTGTAGGGCCACGTTCATCCTGGCCATCCCGGGCCGCCTCCTGCCTAGCTCCGCTCCCCGCCCGGGCCGCGCCGGGCCCCCGCCGCCGCCGCAGCGCCGCCTGCCTCCGCCGCCGCCATGGCCCGCACCGGGCGCCGCGCTGCCGCCAAGACCGGCACCGGGGCTGGGCAGGGATGGGGCCGGGTGGAGATGGGGCCGCGCCGGAGGGATGGAGCCGCAAGGGCTGATACCGGCGGCGCGCGGACCGCAGGCACCGGGCGGGGGCGACGGGGGCCGGCGGCCCGGGAGGGGCTGGAGCGGGGACCCCGGTGCCCAGCCCAGTAGCACCGCTCAGCTCCACTCGGCCTGGCCGCCCCAGCAGGGTGACCGCCGTGCGCACGGGAGGAGCTCCGTACCGGCGTCTGCACCGGCAACGCCGCTTGCACCCCCGGAGAGCCGCAAAGGCACCCGCAGCCTCCCTCACCGACACCGGCACTCGGACCGGCGCCCTCACCGACCGGCACGGGCAGCAGAACTCGGGCTCACATCCGGCTGCCCGCAGCGGGCACCGGCACACGCACACAGGGTCACAAGGACCGGCTCCTGTCTTCAGCACTCAGGGCAGGGGAGCACAGCAGCGCCGCACGGTACCGGTCACCGGCGCCGGCAGCGGCCGGTAATGGTGCACAGCGGCAGCAGCACGCCGTGCTCCAGCACGAGGGCACACCCCCGCGCAGCACCCGCACAGGTGGATGCACACACGCACGCCGACACCCCGTCCTCGGTACCTAAAGAATGGCACCCCGATATCACCCTTAGGCCCATGCCAGAGCACACGCACACACGGGTGCACAGCCGTGGTTAGAGCCTTGGCAGTGAGCAAAGAGAAGGCCGGGGCTGTGCACAACTTCACATCCTGCCTCGATACTTCTCAGCCCTGTGTGACCGCCTGTCCGGGACAAGGTGTCACTGCAGGTCACCCACTCGGTGCCCGGTGTGCCACTGTTCAGGGGTGGAAGCGCTCCCCAGGGTGCCAGGCGGGACAGAGTGAAGGCAGCGCCATCTGCCCCAACTGCGGAGCCAGGGACACAGCACGGAGGAGTGCGTGTGAACACAGGTGCTGGGGCACCAGGCTGTCCACGGGTGTCTGTGACATGTGGGGGCCACCGCAACCCTGCCAGCAATGCTACTTCACTTGTCCAGCTCGGGTGGCAGCGTTGCCCGAGCCAGGGTGGTGGAACTCCGGGTCTCCAGCTGCCAGTGCCGCTGCCAATGTCAGCATCAGTGCCGGTGCCACTATTGGTGCCAGTGTCGGTGTCAATACTGGTGTGTCAGTGTCGGTTCCGGTGTCAGGGTCAGTGCTGGTGCCGGTGCCGGCGTCAGTGTCGATGCCCGTGTCAGTGTCCCTGTCAATATCGGTGCCGGTGTCATTGTCGGTGCTGGTACCGGTTTCAGTGTCGGTGCCTGTACTGGTTTCAGTGTCAGTGTCAGCGTCGGTGTCATTGTCGGTGCCGGTACCGGTTTCAGTGTCGGTGCCTGTACTGGTTTCAGTGTCAGTGTCAGCGTCGGTGTCATTGTCGGTGCCGGTACCGGTTTCAGTGTCGGTGCTGGTATCGGTTTCAGTGCCGGTACCGGTTTCAGTGTCAGTGTCGGTACTGGTTTCAGTGCCGGTGTCGGTGCCGGCGTCCCCGCACGTGGGGCCGCCCCGCCCTTGGCCCCGCCCCCGGCGCGCGGCGGTGCCGTCACGGCGTTGCGCAGGCGCGGTGCGGCGGAAGCACGGCCGGGCGAACATGGACGCGGGCGGTGGCGGCGGACAGAGCCGGGTGCAGGGCGGCCCCGGGGCGGGCGGCGACGAGAAACCCACGCCGCCTTGGGGCCGGGACCGCCGGGACCCGCCCTCCGGGCCCGAGAAGGAACAGGAGCTGGTGAGTGCCGCCGCGCCGCGGGCCGCAGCTGAGTCACGGCCCGTTCGGGCCCGCGTCACCGGCGGAGCAGGACGTCATTCCGCGTCACGGGGTTGGCCGGCATCCCTCCGGGAATGGGACGTCATCCCGCGTCACGGGGGCGGCCAGCATCCCTCCGGGGACTCCCTCCAGCGCGGCCGCGTGACGGCAGCGAGGGGTTCCCTCCAGCGGGGCCCCGGAACGTCATGGGGTGCCCGCGTGACGCAATCGAGGGTTCCCATTTCTGGGCGGGGGGCTCCGGGGTCTCAGAGGAGTGTTGGTGGGGGAAGCTGTGGTGTAACCAGTGTTGTGTGTGTGTGTGTGACAGTGGGCACTGTGGAGGGATCCCCGCTTTGCCCAGCACGGGGGTGACCTTGGCTCTGGGAGTCCCCGTGGGCTGGGGGGACACAGTCTGTGGGTGAAGGGGCTGCTGTCAGTGGCGTGCCCCCGCTGGGCTGTGACCTGACGTGCTCTTCTCTGTGGGGCTGTTTTCATACGGCACAGAGTAATAGGGGAGGTGCATCTCACAGCCCGGGAATGGGTGGTTTCTTAGGGATGGTATCCCCAGTAATGTGAGCATTGCTCCACCCTGGCAGCACTTGGGCAGGGTGGTGCCCTGAGCAATGAGTGCATTACTTTGTCCTGGTACCCTTGCAGCTTGGGATGAAATCCCTGCCTCTGTCACACTGAGACTTCCTGTGCTCTGCACCCTTAACTCTGCTTTCTCCTGTGCATTTTGGCAGTCTGAGGAGGACAAGCAGCTGCAGGATGAGCTGGAGATGCTGGTGGAGCGCCTGGGGGTGAGTCTGTGCTGTGTCCCTCAGCAAGGAGTCCTGGCCAGGATTTGACTCTGTCTCTTGCTTATGGCTGTTCCTTGTGCAGTGGAGATGGGGGGATTTTACCTTGAGTGGGGTAGGCCCCTGCTTATCTGCTGTGATCTGTCCCCCAGCCTTGTTGCCTGTCTGACCTGTGCCCAAGGGACCTCTGTGTCCATGATGTGAGAGAAGCTTTCTACCCTGCTGTGCCCTCCTTCTCCAGCTCTTGGGCTGAAGGAGGCAGCCCAGGGTGGGGGGCTGTTCTGCTAAGAGCCATGGCTGTGTTTGGGGTGGGCTGGTGAGGTGGTGGCTCAGGAACCAGCCCCTGACAGGCAGCTTCCCTCTGCAGGAGAAAGACACGTCGCTTTACCGCCCAGCCCTGGAGGAGCTGCGGAGGCAGATCCGCTCTTCCACCACCTCCATGACCTCTGTTCCCAAACCCCTCAAGTTCCTACGGCCCCATTATGGCAAGCTGAAGGAGATCTATGAGAACATGGCTCCAGGAGAGAACAAGGTAGAAATTCTTGGCCCCACCATCCCATGTGACTCAGGGGACAGTGCTCGGGCAGGCAATCACAGAGCCCTCTGGTCCCTGGGATCTAACAGCAGTCTCTGTGGCTTGCTCCAGAGGATTATAACTTGTCAGGATGGTACCTTTGCCACCTGTGGTGGTTTGCAGACACAGGGAGGGTATTGTGTCCCTGCCTGCCCCTGGTTCCCTGTGCCTGGCCTGTGTCTGGAGCTCTGCACTCTTTCTGCAGCGCTTTGCAGCAGACATAATTTCTGTCCTGGCCATGACCATGAGTGGGGAGCGTGAGTGTCTGAAGTACCGGCTGGTGGGCTCCCAAGAGGAGTTGGCATCTTGGGGGCATGAATATGTCAGGTAAGCCTGAGGGGGACCAGAGGGGAAGGATAAGGGCTCAGGGGAATTTCCTGGAGTGCTTTAGCTCTGGCCTGGCGGGGATGTGTCTTGACTACCTGGCCGTGTGTTCAGCTGCTGCTATCACACCTGCATACGTGTCACTTCATGCTCTATGCACGATGGTTTTCTAGCTGCAGAGGTCTTGCTGCTGTGGCCTCTAAATCTGTGGTCTAAACCCTGTTTCTCCTCTGGCCTTGTCCCCCATAAGGTCTGCAGAATGCAGAGCCTCCATAAATAGTACACAGCCCTGGCTAACTGGGAGCAGCTGCTCCATGTTCTTATGGCTCAGTGAAACTGGTTTTTGTAGTGGTGTTGTCCCTTTGTTCCTGCAGGCACTTGGCAGGAGAGGTGGCCAAGGAGTGGCAGGAGATTGATGAAGCTGACAAGGCTCAGAGGGACACACTCCTCACCCTGGTCAAGGAGATCGTCCCCTACAACATGGCCCACAATGCAGAGCATGAGGCCTGTGACCTGCTCATGGAGATAGAGCAGATGGACATGCTGGAGAAGTACATTGATGACAATGCCTACTCCAAAGTGTGCCTCTACCTGACCAGGTGAGGGGACTTGGCAGGCTGAAGTGCTGGATGGGGCCTGATCCCTGTGGGGCCAAGGTTGCCTGAGCTGGTTGTCACCCTCATGTCTGTCTCCTCAAAGCTGTGTGAGCTATGTCCCGGAGCCCGAGAACTCGGCTCTCTTGCGCTGTGCCCTGGGCATCTTCCGCAAATTCAATCGCTACCCTGAAGCCCTACGCCTGGCTCTGATGCTCAATGATGTGGAACTGGTGGAGGACATCTTCACTTCCTGCAAAGATGTGTAAGCGGAGATGTTCCCTGCCCTCTGTGGCCTTTGTTCATCCTGGTGAGGCAAGGCTCCCCATCTGGGCAGAGATAAGTTGGATCTGTCACTGTTAGAGGTGTCTGGGGGTTTGGATTGAGACTCTTATCCCTGAAATGAGGATGGGCAGGAGTGGATTATGTCTGTATGCCCTGGGCAGGGCAGGCTGCTCACTGCTTGGTGAACCTGTGTTTGTGCTGGGGCTTGCTGGGTTCTGGGCACTCAGGAAACCCCTCCCCTCTGCACAGAGTTGTCCAGAAGCAGATGGCCTTTATGCTGGGCCGCCATGGGGTCTTCCTGGAGCTGAACGAGGATGTGGAGGAGTACGAGGACTTAACAGAGATCATGTCCAATGTCCAGCTCAACAGCAATTTCCTGGCTTTAGCCAGAGAGGTGAGTATCCCAGCTGGGAAAAGCACCCTAGGCTACTTCCAGCTGTGGCTGCCCTGGCTGCCAGGCTCTGTGGCAAGATTTGAGAAGAAATCCATCATCCCTATGATCTGGGCCAGACACCTCCTGAAGAGGTTGCCATTGTAGGATGTGCTGGCCAGGTGGTAACCTCCTTCTCCCTTGTCTTTGCAGCTGGACATCATGGAGCCTAAAGTGCCAGATGATATTTACAAAACCCACCTGGAGAATAACCGTAAGCGCTTGTGTTGTGGCCTTTATGGTCCCTGCCTGTGTGGAGTTCTTGAGGCTGCCCAGCACCTCTGAGCCTGTGTGGTCAGATGTGTATCTGAGGTGGGCGGATGGCCTGCCCATGGTCTCTGGCCTGTGGATTTGGGCTTCTCCTTCCTGCTGGTGATGGGACAGGTCCTTGTTCCCCTGTGGTGTGGGATGGCTGCATGTTGAGGGCTGGCAGGGCTTCTGTTGCTGCTTTCCTCACCGTGTCATTGTTCCACAGGGTTTGGGGGAAGTGGTTCCCAAGTGGACTCAGCCCGGATGAACTTGGCCTCCTCCTTTGTGAACGGCTTTGTGAATGCTGCCTTTGGACAGGACAAGCTGCTGACAGATGATGGCAATAAATGGTTGTACAAGAACAAGGACCATGGTAAGTTAGCTGGCTGGTCAGGGCTGGAGGTGCCTCTAGGCTTGGGGTTACCACCCTGTCCCTTTTGGGGTAAGAGTGGCTGAGCTGGCCTAGGTCCCTGGCTACCACAAGCCCCAGACAGGGCACGTCAGTTCAGGCCTGATTGAGGGCCTTTCTTCCCTGGAACCACAGGGATGCTGAGTGCTGCAGCCTCGCTGGGCACAATCCTGCTGTGGGACGTGGATGGGGGGCTCACACAGATCGACAAGTACCTGTACTCGTCAGAGGATTACATCAAGGTCAGTGACAGATCCTGGCTCTGTGTCTGCGTGGGGCAGTCCTGCTGTGAGCTGAGTGTGCAGCTGGCTGGGGAATGGTCCTTGCTTTGGGCCCCTGTGCAACTCGGCTCCTGCACAGAGAAGGGTTGGATGCCCTGTGTCCCAGGCTTTTGAGCAGCTCACAGTGAGGTGGTGGTATCTTGGGGACTGACTGAAGCAACCTGGGGGCTCCCCTTGTCACAGAGCTATGAGCTTTGAATTTCTCAGCTTGATCCAGAGTGGCGTTGCCCACTTCGTACCAACTTGCCCATCCTGGGGAGTGGATGTGATGTGTGAGGTGACATCAGTCACTGGCTGGCAGGGAGCTTTGTGTTTTGGTGGCTAGTGTGTGATGGTGCTTCTGCCTTGCAGTCTGGAGCCCTCCTGGCCTGTGGCATTGTTAACTCAGGGGTGAAAAATGAATGTGACCCTGCCTTGGCTCTCCTGTCTGACTATGTCCTCCACAACAGCAACACCATGAGGATTGGAGCCATTTTTGGGTAAGGGCCTGGCCCCAGCCTCCCCGTGCTGCACAGGGTGGTGCAGCTCCTCCCTCACACCCTTCTGGACTCTCTGCAGGCTGGGACTGGCGTATGCGGGCTCCAACCGCGAGGATGTCCTGACGTTGCTGCTGCCTGTCATGGGAGACTCCAAGTCCAGCATGGAGGTAGGGCATGAGGCAGGGTTTGCCTGTGATTCCTGCTTCCCAATCCAGTGCCCCAGAGCTCCTGGGAATACAGGCACTGTCCTGCAGCCAGCTTGAGCTCCAAGAGCAAGGCCACATGTCCCTGCTTAGCACTGTGCTGTGCCAGAATAGCATGGCCCTATTTTCCTTATCTGAGCTGTTGCCACAGTGGGACTGCAGCAGATTTAGGAGGATAGGAAACCAACAGGTCTCCCAGTAGCCCAGATTTTCATAGGAAGTGGAGACCAAGGATACCTAGTGCTATAGGCCAGCTTACTCTGAGCTGTCCCTGTGTATGACATGGCTCCTTCCCCCATCACTAGGTGGCTGGTGTGACTGCCCTGGCCTGTGGGATGATATCAGTGGGTTCCTGCAATGGAGATGTTACCTCGACTATCCTCCAGACCATCATGGAGAAATCAGAGACAGAACTGAAGGACACCTACGCCCGGTGGCTGCCACTTGGCCTGGGCTTGAACCACTTGGGTAAGGCTGGGCAGTGCCAGTGGCGCATGGGGTAGGAGCATCCCTCCATCCTATCCTTTAACCACTATGCTTTCCTTGACAGGGAAGGGAGAAGCAATTGAGGCCATCTTGGCAGCGCTGGAGGTGGTGTCGGAGCCGTTCCGCAGCTTTGCCAACACACTGGTGGATATCTGTGCTTATGCGGGTGAGTTGGGCTGGTTGAGGTTGGGGTAAGAAGGAGCAGGTCCAGGGTCCTCTGCCTGCTGATCCTGGCCCTCCAATTTCTGCGCAGGCTCAGGGAATGTCTTGAAGGTGCAACAGCTCCTGCACATCTGCAGTGAGCATTTTGACTCCAAGGAGAAAGAAGAAGACAAGGACAAAAAGGACAAGAAAGAGAAGGAGAAGAAAGAGAGCTCAGCTGACATGGGTGCTCACCAGGTAGGGAAATGTTGGCTGGGGTCTGTGTTCCTGGAGCAGGACCTGGCCTTGGAAGGGTTCCTAGGGCCCTTGTGGTGTCAGAGCAGAGGGAAAACAGCTCCCAACAGGATCCCCTGCTCACCCTGTCCCCCTAGGCTTGGGGTGGGCACAGAGGCTTAAGAACTTGGGTGTTGGGCTGGGTGCTCCCTGTCTGGCACTCAGGGCCTGTGTATCTGCAGGGCGTGGCGGTGTTGGGGATCGCGCTCATTGCCATGGGCGAGGAGATCGGTGCGGAGATGGGCCTGCGCACATTCGGCCACCTGGTGAGTGACACCAGGGGGACAGCACAGAGCCGGAAAGGGACCTCAGAATAGAAACGGGGTATTGCCTCACATCTCAGTAGACCTTGCTGTGCTTGGTGATCTAACACCCACCTCCCCTCTGTGCAGCTGCGGTACGGGGAGCCCACCCTCCGCCGGGCCGTGCCCCTGGCCCTGGCTCTTATCTCAGTCTCCAATCCCCGGCTCAACATCCTTGATACCCTCAGCAAGTTCTCCCACGACGCTGACCCCGAGGTCTCCTACAACTCCATCTTTGCCATGGGCATGGTGGGCAGTGGTAAGCCTGGGAACAGCCTGGTTTGGGGTTTGTTTTGGGGGAAAGGTGAGAGACCCGTGCCTTGGACACTTCTCTGTGCCTCCTTGTCCCCAGGTACCAACAACGCCCGGCTGGCAGCAATGCTGCGGCAGCTGGCCCAGTACCACGCCAAAGACCCCAACAATCTCTTCATGGTGCGGTTGGCACAGGTGATGATACTGTGCTCACTGTTTGTCTGTGGAAGTTTGGGGTCCCTGTCCTGGGTGTGGGAGGAGAGTGGTGTCCTGGGGGTGTCACCCTCCTGAGGGCAGGGCTCAGAGTCCCAGGTTACTCCATCACTCTTTTATGTACTTTCTCTGCCACACCAGGGCCTGACTCATCTGGGCAAGGGGACACTCACCCTATGCCCATACCACAGTGATCGCCAGCTCATGAGCCAGGTGGCTGTGGCTGGGCTGCTGACTGTCCTCGTGTCCTTCCTGGATGTGCGCAACAGTGAGTGGTGCTGGCTCTGTCCCCCCAGTTCTCTCTGCCCTGCAGCGTGGGCATTGCTCAGCCCCTTCACTTCTGTCTTCCCTCCAGTTATCCTGGGCAAGTCCCACTACATTCTCTATGGCCTTGTTGCTGCCATGCAGCCCCGCATGCTGGTCACCTTTGATGAGGAGCTGCGGCCTCTGCCCGTGTCGGTTCGGGTAGGACAGGTAAGGGGCAGCCAGGGCTGGGGAGGGGCTGTGCTGGTGTCCCTCTCTGTCCCTGGCATTGATCTCACTCTCTCTCTCTCTCAGGCTGTGGATGTGGTGGGCCAGGCAGGCAAGCCCAAAACCATCACTGGCTTCCAGACTCACACAACACCAGTTCTGCTGGCACACGGAGAGCGGGCAGAGCTGGCCACAGAGGAGCACGTGCCTGTGACGCCCATCCTGGAGGGATTTGTTATCCTACGCAAGAACCCCAACTACGATGTTTGAGCCAAGGGGAAGCTGGGGGGTGGGTAGGTGGTTTGGGAGGGGAGGGAAAAAACCTAGTTTGTTTTTGTTACTGAGAGTCAAGGAAATAAACTATGTGGAGACTAGTGCTGCCCTCTTCTCCTTGTGCTGGGAGTGTGGGCTGCTCTCTCATCCTTGTGGGTGTGCCTGTGGCCCATGGAGGCTGTGCACAATGCAGATCCCAACACGCGGGGCATGAACTGAGTTGTGGGGTGCCATGGGTGCTCCTAAACTTCAGCATCCAGCTGTGCCCTGTGTGTGTGCCTGGCACAGCCACCTGTGCTCAGAGTGTGCAACTGCCCTTTAGCACAGCATCGCCTGTCCCTAGCTGGGACTGCCGTCCTGGGGGGTTCTTGGCTGGCAACTCCCAACTTTGAACTACCCTCCCAGATGTGCTGGGCTCTGCCATCATTTGGTGCTGCTCCAGAGCTGACATTAGGGTTAAAAGCAGTCAGGGAGGTGGGGATAGAAGCAATATGGGAAGTGTTTTTAGCGGAGAGGAAAGCCCTGCCCTGTTTCCTAAACTGACAATGTCTGGATCCTGCTGTGCCCCAGCTGGGTGAACACGGGAGGCTGTGTCTGGGTGGAAGTGGGGTGGATGCAGGGTCGGGGTAAGGTGCTGCATCCTGCGGGGTGCAGGGTGGGCACCATGTTCCCTGTGGATGTGAGGTGCTGGGTGGGCTCTGGGCAGGTGCAGCTCCTGGCCGGGAGAGGGGTGGGTGCTGGATGGGTGCAAGTCCCGTGTCAGAGCAGACGCTGGGTGGATGTATGTCCCGGGAAGTGCTGGTGCACGAGGAGGCATCATGGATGTGGCCAAGGTTAGATGGAACACGGGTGGATTCCCGCCGGGGCCTATTTCTGGGTGAGGCCGAGTCCCGGTCATGCCAAGCACAGAACGGGTACGAGTGCCGCTGGTGCCGGTCCCTGGGTGGCTGTGGTAGGCGGGTGGTGTCAGGCCCCGGGTAAGTGTGCGTCCCGAACGGTGCCGGTGCCGGGTGCGCCCACTCACCTCGTGACCCCGCACGGGGTGCGCGGCGGCGGGACAGGACGGCGGGCGTGGCTGCCTGCATGGGGCGTAGCCATGCGGACCCCGGCCTCCTCTGGGACGCCAGGGTCTCGCCCCGCCCCGCCACGTGACCGCAGCGGCGGGGCGGGCGCGGCAGCGGCGCAACGTGCGGAGCGGGGGCGGGGCCCGGCGCGGCTCCGGGCGTGGCGGCCCCGCCCCCGCGCGCCCCTCCCCCGCGGCGGCGGCGGGCGCGCGGCCCCGCGGCCCCGCCCCCTGCGCGCGGCACGGCTCCGGAAATGGTCGTGCTGCGCTGCGCTGCGGCTGCGTCGGGCCGCGCGCGCTGAAGGAGACTGAAGGTAACGGGCGGGGGCGGGGCGGGCGCGCGCCCCGCGGGGGGGGTGGGGGGGCGCCGGTACCGGGGCCGCGCGTGCCGCCCTATTCCTCCCCCTTCCCCGGGCTTCGCTTCGCCGGGCCTTGTCGCGCCGCCGCCGCCGCCACCACGTGGGTGCCGCCCCGCCGCCGCCACCCCCTTCCCACGCCCTGTCCCGTGCTTCGGTCCGGTGCTGCGCCGGGCCCCCCGCTCGTCCCGATGGTCCCCACGTCCCGGTGATCCCGCGGCGGCCGCGTCGTTCCGCGCCCACGTGCCGGCCGGTGCGCCCCGCCGCCGCCGCCAGCACCGCACACGTGCTCCCGGCGCCGCGCCCGCCTAGGCCCGGCGCCTCCGCCGCATGCGTTGCGAGCACTGCCGCCCCCGCCCCGCCGCGACCGTCCTCTCGTGCCGCCGCCGGTGCCCGCGGGGCCGCGGTTGCGGCCGGCAGTGACACGTGTCCTTGGCAGAGGCCGCCGCCGCCGCGGGGGGGAGCGGGGCCGCCGGATGCCGCACCGGGCACCGCACCGCGCCCTCCCGCCGCCGTGATGGTGGTGCCGCCGCCCCGGGACGGAGCCGGCCGCAGCTGCCGGTTTGGCCGCCGCCTCGGCCTGGGGGCGAGGCCGCGCTTGGGCCTGGAAGGGCCGGCCTCTCTCGGGCCACCGCCGCGGCCTGTCCCAGCTCGGCCTTCGGTGATTCTTGTCCTGTCCTTCACTCCCCCGTGGGTTCCCGCCTCCCCGGACTGCTGCTCCCGTCCCCCGGCCCCTCACTCGGACCTTGGGTCCTCCCAGACCCCCCCCGGGCAGGGACCCCCCACCCCGTCGGCGGGCCCAGCACAGGCCGCGGCCCGGCCTCTCCCGGCGCAAGAGAGGCGGCCGCGACTCTGATTACAAACAGCCGCGCGGTGCCCCGTTGTCCCCCCGGGACGGAACCCGCATTCCCCGGCCCTGCTGGGCTACCCGGGCCAGTGCGAAGCCGGGGCCAGGCCGGGCTCCCCCCGCGGGGCCCGGCCTGATCTCTCTCTCTCTCTCCCCCCCCCTCCGCCTCCCTCCTCTCTCCCAGTCAGTCGGATGAACGGTCTCTGCAGGCCCGCTCAGCCGGCCCAGGTTTTTCCCGCGGGGGGGTGAGTATCCTGCTCGCTCCCGGTTGTGTCTGGTGGAGGAGACCAGGTCTGGCTGTCCCCGGGTGTCCCTATCCCCTGTGAGACAATCCTCCCCCTCTTTCTAGGGGTGATTGTTCTCAAGGCCTAGCTAAGCTGGCTCAGGTACGGGCTGTCTGTGCCGGGTGGTTGGGTCCCTGGTGAGAAGGGGCCTGAGAGGAGCACTGGGGGGTGCAACCCAGCCCCTGCCACCTCCTAAAACCCTGGCAGGGCCCATCTCCACTGGGGTTGTGGCTTGCGGGATCCCTGGATGGGGTGGCATCCCCGTACCTAGGAGCAGCCCTGGGGGGATTGGGGTGCCCAGTTTCCCAGTGTTGGTGGGACATGTCTGGCAGTGTCCACAGCGGGGCTGGGGGCCGGCAGTGCTGACGCATCCAGGCGTCAGATTACAGGAGGCACCAGGGCTGCTCCCTTGGGTGTCTGGCCGGCAAGGGGCTTGTTGGGTGCCGTGGGGTGCAGGGGACCCCCGGCAGTGTGCGGGGTACTGCCTCTCCTTCCTGCCCTGGTGGCCTTTGCACTGGGGCGAGGAGAGTGGCACTGGCTGCCAAGTCCTTCCTGGGACAGCCGGGAGGGTGTCCAGGCTGCCTGGGTGCTGGCGGTGGCGGGGGGCTGCAGACTCCCCCGGGCAGGGCAGTGGGCAAGAGTGTCCATGGCGTGGGGGGACAAGGGAGCTGCTCCCTGCCTTCCCTGGTAGGCGTTTGTGGTGTACGCTGGGGACCCGGCGCCACCGGCAGGAACAGGTTTGGCCGGCCGGGGGAAGCGTTTAGTAGGTCAGCCGGGGTGGAGCTGGGCATGGCTGACGCCGGGGTGCTGCCGGCCCACCCAGCCCCCTGGAGTTAGTGGTGGCCTAGGTGCTGGTGGCAAATCATGGGTGCTGGTGCCCACTTTCGTGTTGGGCCCATATAGGCTTTGTGGGGTCACCGTGGGTGGATCAGTCTGGTTGGTGGGCATGGCTGGGTTTGGGGCATGATGAGGGGTGTGCTCTGAGGAGCAGACCAGGCTGAGTGACTTGGCAGTACCTACCCTATCTTCTTTGTGGCCCAGTGGGGCAGGAGGAGGGGGTTGGGGGTCCGTGCCTTGGTGGGATGCTGTCTGTGGGGCATGGCTGATGACTGGTAGGCTGTGGGGCTGGGGATTTGCAGATTTTAGGGCTGACGTGGACAGGGGACAGATGCCTGGGATGTTGCCATCTCCAGCTTATGCCCACTGTCCCTGTTCCTGCAGATAGCGAGGGGATCCTTATGCACAACCCCATGAAATGAACAAAGCTCCACAGCCCACAGGAGGAGCCCCGACTGCCCCGCACCCTGCCCCTTCTCCCGGACTGCCGCAGGTAACTGTCCCCTGGGGGGCTCGGCGACCCAGCTGGGGGACCCAGCTTTGCCTCCCCAGCTGGTGCCAAGGGCAGTGGTACCATCTCTTTCCCTCCCTGCCTTCTTCCAGCCGACGTTCCCACCTGGTCAGACGGCACCTGTGGTTTTTAACCCAGCACCGACCTCACAAATGAATACGCCTTCTCAGCCGCGCCAGGTAAGGATTTTGTCCAGAGCTGCAGAGGGTGGTAAGGGGTATCCAGCTGCTTCCTGGCCGAGTAGCCCACACTGCCACGGAACCCAGGGGTGTTAGGAGCAATGTGGTTCCCCTTGGGCCTGGTGTGTGCCTTTGAAGGGGGAATGAGCCCATGATCTGGACCACGACTGCCACCTGAGGACCTCTTGGCCCTGGGGTGGGAGGGCAGGCGCCTCCAATGAGGATGCCCACAGAGTGACTGCTCTTCTCTCCTTCCTCCCCTGCCCCAAACCTCCCTTTCCTCCTCTCAGTTTCCAGCAGGGCCTCGGGCTATTCACCAGCAGGTACTAACCCGCTTCCCCTGCCCTGCATGCTGAACACCCTTCCCTGACACTGCATAGAAACACCCATCTTGGGCATGAAGGGGCTGGGGGAGCATGTGGGGACCCTGGACTCTGGGGACTGGCTGGTCTGGGGAAAGTGTGGGTTGCCTGCTGAGCTTTGGGTAGGTTTCTCTGCAGTGTCTCCCCAGTTCCCTCCTTGCATGAAGCCTGCAGCATGTGGCTGTGCCTGTGCTAACTCCAGCCCAGGCTGTTGCTTCTGCCTGTGCCCTTCCTCATCTTCCTCTTCTTCCCTGCTTTGCTTGGTCTCCCAAGGCCCTGCAGTGGCGTGCAAGGCTCTGGACCTCTATCAGCCCTCTTGTGTGGAGGAGCTGCTGGGGACAGATCTGGTGACATCGTTGGCTGTGCTGTCTGGGAGCTCATCAGACCCATCCCTGCCCCTTGGGAGGTCCCTACAGGGGATCTCAGTATATTTGGGGATCTCAGTATATTTGGGATGTGGGAACAGAGCAAAGGGCTCCCTGACTTCTTGTCCATTCCTCTGCTATCCCTGTCCAAGTGCCAGTAACTCCTGTCTCTCTCTTTCCCCCTTTCCCTCTGTATGCGTGCGCTTGCTAACAGGGAGGATTCAGGTCTCTTCAGGTAACGCTTTCTCCTTGCCCCGGGGGTGCGTGCGTGGACCCTTCCTTGCCCACTCGTTGCTGGGCTGGAGCTGCTGCTCCCGGGGATGCTCTTGCCTGGCAGACGAGCTGGGTCGGGACGAAGCATTGGCCGGGGTGGGAATACGGAGCTCCACATGTTGTCCGGCTCCGGCATGGCGGGACTACAGGTCCCAGCATACACCGCGAACGCCGGGAGCCGGTGCAGAGCACGCTGGGACCCGCCGCCGCCGAGCTGCGTGCGGCCGTGGCCGGCCCCGGGCGCTCGAGCTGCCGGCCCCGGGAGGGCTGGGCCGGGGGCGCGCCGGGCATGAGCTGGGTCGGGTGGACCCAGGCGGCCCCTGCGCAGGTGCGTGGTGATAGGGTGGTGCCGGGGTGGGGGGGGTGGGGGGGTGGCCTCATGGGCTGCCGAGGTGGTGCTGGATCCCGGCAGTGTGGGGGGCCTGATGTCTCCCCCCGTGTGCAGTGGTGGCAGATGAAGGTGCTGGAGCTCCTGCTGACGCTGTGCCCCATCTCTCCCTAAGCATTTCTACCAGAACAGGGCACAGCCTCCTGCCAGTGCGTCCCGCGTGCAGAGTAACACGACGGCTCGGCCCGGCCCTCCTGCCCATGTGTATCCAGCTGCTTCCCAGGTGATGATGATACCCTCCCAGATATCCTACACACCTTCCCAAGGAGCCTATTACATTCCCGGACAGGTGAGGGCTATGCTTTGGGCTCTGTGGGAGGGGGTTGGGATGGGCACTGGTGGGAAGCATTGCCTGGGCTTGGAGCCTGGGTCTGTTTTGGTGGGATGGAAGAGGTCCTGAGACTCTGAGCACCCACTGGTTTGAGCAGGGTGCTGCTGGCTCTGTAGAGAGGTGGCAGGCAGTACTGGTCCCCTCCCCAGCAGTTCTCTGAGGCACCTTGTGTCTAGTCTGTGTCCTGCTCACTGCCCTGGTGTACAACTAGTTCACAGTCAGGTTTGGGGTTACATCAGTGTTTTGGGGGTATGTCTGTGCTCTGCAGGGGACATAACTGACTTATTCTCTTCTATTGCAGGGTCGCTCCACATATGTTGTCCCGACCCAACAGTACCCGGTCCAACCTGGCGCCCCTAGTTTTTACCCTGGAGCCAGCCCCACAGAGTTCGGGACTTACGGTACAGACAGAGGGGTTTCTCTGGTCCCCGGTGCTCTTTCAGTCCCAGCACTTCCCTGTTTTTTTACTCCCCTGGCCTCTGTGTGTCCCTCTGAGCTGAACACAGCTCATTGGGGCTGACTCTGTGACTCCATTGCAGACTGTTTTGGGGGACAGTTGCATGTTGCCCAGCAGCACATCATGTCCCGCTGGTCCATTTGTACCAGTCCAGTCACCCCTGTCCTTTTCCAAATTGGGGCTGTTTAATATTTAACTCTGCTGGCGGAGGGCTGGGGCAGACTTTATCCCCTGCTCCCCCTCACTTGCTGTCAAGGTGGTGAGCAGTTCAGTGCTTGCTGACCCCCCTCAGCTCCTGCTCCCCAGGAGCTGAGCCAGGGTGCTCTGTGCCTGCCCCGTCCTGGTGCTTGGGGAGTGTGATGCGAGCAGCCCCTCCTCCTTCCCCCTGCTGCATGTGGCCACCCAGGCTGTGACTATATTTAGGCTTGGTTGGCCCTGGGAGGCCCAGCAGACACAGAAATGTGAGCCGAGGCCTCCGGCCTGGCCCCAGCACAGCAGCAAAGCATAACCGGGGCAGAGATGGGCTTCTCCTGAGCCAGGTACGTGCCGGGCCTCCCTCGCTCTTGTCTCAGGGCCCAGCCAGCCCCTCAGAGGAGGGAGGTGGCCCCTGGCTGTGGCTGTCTCCTGTGCTTGGGCCAGGACACTGCTTCACCTTTGTGCACTGTGCACAGCCCTGGGACATGGTCTGGGTATCTCTTTGTGGTTCTAGGATGGGTGTACCCCCAGCCTCTGCTTTGGGGCTGCTGTGGCTCTTCCTGGGGAAGCTGGCAGCACTTGCCTCTTGCCCACAGGACTGGTAGGGTGATCCAGCATGGTGTGACCCTTGACAAATGAATCAGATTGGGTCTCCTATCTGGTCCTCAGGGCTAGGCAGCTCAGGGTCTCCTTCCTTCCCCCCATGCCCAGCCCATCCCGACGTGTGAGACCTATTCAGCGTCCCTGTGAGTCCCCTGAGCAAAGGGAGGGTCCCTAACTCAGGGATGAGGCAGTCACCAGAGCACCTTGGTTGACTTTCAGGGTCAGTACAGCAGGGAAGGTGCTGGAGCCAGAGGGAGCCATGACCCAGTTGTGCTTGTCCCAACACACCTGTATCCCTGTGGCACTGCTCTGGGCTGATGCTCATGGATGCCCTGGGAGGAGTGGAGCACCTCTTCAGGGTTGTGCCAGCCCTGGATGGGGTCCAACTCTGCCTCTGTCCCTCAGCACAGCTCCTTCCTCTGGGCTGGGCTCTCCAGGGACTCGGGCTGCACAGGTAGCCTGAGCCCCTCAGCCTGGGTGTGAATGGAGGCTGCCTGGTGCCGCCCTCGGGCTGGTGCTGGCCCTGGGGAGATAAGGGCGCAGGCAGGAAGGCGGCCGCCTGCAGAGCCAGGACGCCTTTACCTGACATGGCCGAGTGTCCAGGCAGGGCTCTTGGTGGTGTGGAGCTGGTGGGCATGGTGGATGCCTGCGGGGCCTAGCTGGGCGTGGGGGTGGCGCGGGGACGCTCTCTGCTTCACAGGGAAGGAATTCGGTCAGGCCTGTCAGGCGGGTTGGGACAATCCAGGCCGGATGCGATGGGGGTTCGCTGCAGAGCAGCAAGGGCTCTCCGGGCTCCTGACAGACCCCTGTGTTTGGGAGATCAGGGAGTCTTCAGGGCAGGCTTGGAGGATCTGGGTTGGCTGGTCTGACGCTCTCTCCTCTCCTTCAGCGGGTGCGTATTACCCGGCGCAGGGGGTGCAGCAGTTCTCAGCGGGGGTCCCCACTGCCCAGGTCATTGTGAGCCAGCAACCACCGATCCCCCCAAAACGAGAACGGAAGACGGTAAGGAGCCATCTGCCTCCAGGCATGGGGGTACTTGTATGAAAGGGTGTGCTCATGTGCAGGAGGGGGGTGGCGTCAGCCCCAGGTGCTGGTGGTGTGTGGGATGGGATGTGGTGCAGCATGCCAGGGAAAAGGGTTGGCACAGGGCTGTGTACCCATGGGCTGGAGGGCTTAGCAAAGGAACTGGGGTACGTGGTGGGTGCTGGCGACCTTGGTCGTCCCGGCGGGCAGCATTGTGCTGAGTCACAGCTCCCAGGAGGGCGGGGGTGCCGCGGCTGCCAACTGCTGTCTGCTCCCGGAGATGCCGGTGCTCAGAGGCCTCGCATGGGGCCTATTTATAGCGGGGAGCCGGGTGGCTGTCGGCATGGCCCTGTACTGGGAGGCAGGGGTTGCCACTGGGAGGTGGGATGCTGGCATTTTCTCAACAGAGATGGGTTGAGCTCTGCACTTGGTGTTCTGGGAGCAGGTCGTGTTCAGAAGATAGAATGAGATTCCTGGCTGCACTTTGCCCTGCGCTGTAGTCCCAGCCAGACCCACATGTACCCCTCCAGTCACCCTGCAGCAGGGTGCCCTGTAGCTTTTGCTGCAGACGTGGGGCACGTGAGGCTGTGGGCATTATAGGGTGTGCCTGGGGTGACACAGAGCTCACTGTGGTTTCTGTGTGCTGAGGCTAGTCCTGTATATTGTCCCCAAAATAGGGGGGTTCTTGCAGCCCTTGTGCCAGCACAGTGATGTATTGGGGTCCTCTCACTTCTAGACATGGGCACTGGCCTGCGGACCTGCTGTCTCCAGCTGCCAGTTGTGATGACTTGCAAGGCCCTGGAACAGGCCATTGTCTGTGGGACACTGTGCCCTCTGGTGAGGGGATGTGACACCCACTGTTCCCCAAACTGCGTGGCCAGGACAGGCACTGCAGTGAATGTGCCTTCCTTTTCCCTTTGGAGAAGGCTGTCCTGTGTGGTGTTGGGCTCATGGAAAAGGGATGGCCCGTGTGTTGTGTCCTGCACTCTGCCAACAGCTTCCCCACTCTGCTTTGATTCTTGGACAGATCCGAATACGAGACCCCAACCAAGGTGGCAAAGACATTACAGAAGAAATTATGTCTGGAGCAAGGACCTCATCCACCCCCACCCCTCCACAGGTAAGTGGACCCTCTGACTTCGCAGCTGCGGCAGAGGGAAGTGCACATGGCCCTGTTTAACTCCCTCTTTGTCCCCTCAGGCTGGAAGCGGTTTGGAGCCCCAGGCCAATGGAGAGACCCCTCATGTAGCAGTTATTGTCCGGCCCGGTAAGTGCCCATGCCAGTGCTGGGTGTGCCAGCTGGCATGGCTGCAGCAAGGTTCCCTGGTGTTGGCACTGCAGGATATGATACACCAGCCCCACTGTTTCTTGCTTCTCTTGATGCTTGTGGGGTCAGAGGCCATCCCTGCATACCTGGGGACGTGTGTCCCCTTGTTGGATCCAGGAGAGTTTACGGGGGCTGTATACTCATCTCAGCTGTCCTCTGGGCACTGGAGGACCCCTGTTGTCCCCATCCCCCATTTGTGATGTGGCTTGGCACATCTGTCCGTATGTCTCCTGAAGATAAAGGGATGTGGGGAGGAATGTGGGATGAGCAGGGAATCAGAGTCATCCATGAATGCCATCTACCTTGCAGATGACCGCCCGAAGCCTGCACTGGTGGTGAGCAAGCCTGTCTCCCTGGAGCCCAGCAAGTCGGCATCCCCGTCTCCTCCCCCTCCCCTGATCCCTGAGGTGGAGCCCGTGGTGCTCTCGCCCGTGACGCTGGTGCCAATGGAGCCTCCTGTGGACACGGACACGAAAGCGGAGCAGGGCGAGGCGCCACCTGACCCGCAAAAGACGTTAAGCGCCATCACTACAGTGCCAGGGGCTGCGGAGCTGCCCCTTGTGCCCACACCCAACATGGACATGGTGGCTGCGGAGGAGGAGGAGGAAGAGGAGGTTACTGTTTCCCTCCCGGAGCCTACCCTGCAGGAGCCTGTGCCCCCTGAGGTGCCGCTGGTGCCCGTTGTTCCCTCGATTCCAGTTGTGCCCCTGGTGCCAGCTGCATCGTCGCCACCACCTGTTGTACCACAGGCCCCTGAAGCGCCTGCCAAACCTGCCTCCCCCAGCCCCCCACCACCCCGGGAAGAGCCCTGCCCCGAGCCCACCGCTGAGGCCAATGGGGTTTTGGAGGAGACGTCTGAGACAGTCCCTGAGGCGCCCGTGTGCCAGCCAGTGCCGGTCTCTGAGCCGGTGCCTGTGCCCACCCTGGACTCCCCCGTTGCTCAGCCTGAAGAGCTGCCCCTGCCCAATGGTGTGGAGGGCACCAGCAAAGTGGAGCCGAGTGAGGAGCAGCCCGAGTCAGATGTCAGTCCCATCTCAGAGCCTGAGGAGCCAGCCCAGCCTGGCACCCCTGCCTCCCCACCTGCAGAGGAGGAGGAGGAAGAGAGTGAAGGCCCTGGTGAGACCCAGGAGCGAAGCTTGAGCCCAGCCCCTGCCCCTTCTCAGATCTCTGAGGCGACCGCACAAGGTTGGGAATGCTGGGCTGCAGGGTGCTCCAGGGTGGGTGTTGGGTCATGGGGGGCATCACATGGCATGAGGTACAGGGAGGATGTTGGCGAAGGAGATGTGGTAAGGGGTACAGGATGTGTAGGTATGGGATGCTGAGAGGGATAAGGTGTCTGTGGATGGTGGGATCAGAGATATGCCTGGGGAGTACATCTATGTGGTGATGTATGGGGTGGGTATAGAGGGCTGTGGTGGGGGGGGGGGAATGTCACGGGGAATGGGAGTGTGTTTTATATGATGTTTTACGCAGGGGTGTAGGGTGATGTATCAGGGTTGTATCTGAGAATTGTCTCCAGTCATTGAGGACACTGGGAGGTGGCAGATTGGCAGGGAAGATGTAGGGCATGCTATGTAGGGGTATGCAAGTACACAGGGGTGATTGAGGAAACTGGGGTGCCCTGGGGATGTGTTGGGGTTTCTCTTTTTTTTCTTTAAGCATCCTACACAGGAGTGTTGGGGTTACATGGGAGTGATGGGGAAGATGGGTTCACAGGATTTGCTTATATAGAGTGTCTTGGGCAGGGACACAGGGGTGCTCTAGGAGGGCACCCTCAGGGCCAGATAAATTTCTGGGGAGCACGTGTATGGGCTGGTGTATAGGGGTGCCAGGGAGGGGTGTGTGTATGGGAGCAGAGATTTGTGTGGGAGTGTCCCTATAAGGGCTGCCTGTAGAGCAGTGTCTGCAGGGATCCTCTGACAGGATGGGGAGCACACACTAGGGCAGTGGTGTGGATGGGAGGCTTCAATGAGGCTCGAGGTAAATCGGGATGTGTTTGGGGAAGAGGGCTGTTATGGGGTGGCAGGACCACATCCCTGTGGCTCCATCTTGAAGCTCACTTGCTGTTACTGGGGCCTTGCTGGTGACGCCATAGCTAGTGTCAGGGTGCTGGAGACTGGGAGAGTTCCTGTCTTTCACCTTCCTGCCTCTCCTACCAGTCGCCATGTCGGTGCCAAAGAAGAAACGAAGGATGAAGGAGCTGAACAAGAAGGAGGCAGTAGGTGATTTGCTGGATGCCTTTAAAGAGGTGAGTGTCCTGGGGTGTCTGGGGATCACCTTGTGTCCCATCTCCTCCTGTGATGAACTCTGCTTTGTGCCATCGTGTCTGGGCCACTGATACTCTGTGATGGTAATGAGGATCTGAGGTGGGATGGACACCGAGGAGTGGGGTGAAGGGAACAGGAACAGGCTTGAGTGGGTGACTGCTGTCCCTGTCCCCTCTGCTGCAGTCTCAGACTGGTGATAGTGCCTCGGAGGCGGAGAACAAGCCCCCCGTGTCTGCCCCTGCCAGTGAAGCAGAGGACGTGGCTCCTGCCCGTCCACAGGAGGAGTCGGAAGAGACGTGGGAGGAGAAGGAAGACAAGTTGGCCCCGGAGAAGGGCAAGGCTGCTGGCCAGAAGTATGGCTACAAGGAAGGTGAGCTGGGCACAGTCCTCTGCTGGCAGCCACCACCTCTGGACCCAGCAGTGGGGAAGATGTGGGTGGCATGGTCCCTGTGTCTTAAATTGCACATTCTCCTCCCATCTTGTCCCCAAGCTTGGCATGGGGAACAGAGTTCCCAGCACAAGGGTCTTGGCAGGAGGCAGGGACCTGGTGGAATCAGGCTTTCTAAGCATGCACGGTTATGCTCATAGTGTACCAGCTTGGGACAGTTCTGTGGTTGTCTATATCTCACATCTCTTGTCCCTATGTGGACCCAGACCCACCACAGCTCAGGGTGGAGAATATGGGACAGGCCATATCAGAGTGTCCCTCTTGCCCCCCATTGCAGAGCAATGGAAGCCATTGAACCCTGAAGAGAAGAAGCGATATGATCGGGAATTCCTGCTGGGCTTCCAGTTCATCTTTGCCAGCATGCAGAAGCCTGAGGGGCTGCCCCAGATCACAGATGTGGTGTTGGACAAGGTCGGTGCGGCCCTGGAAATTGGGAAATTGTGGGTGGTGGTTAGGTGGGGATCTGGCTCCTCTTTGTGCCTTGTGACAGTGGGGCAGGGACTTAGTTTTGTGCTCAGGGTTCTGTTGCTGCATCTGCAGTGACCCTTGAGCCTGGGTTTGGTGGGTGTGGGGACACCTCTGGGGCCTTTTTTCCAGTTCCTTGTCCCGGCGCTGAGGCTGGGGGATGGATCCGTCCCGCTCCTCCGCCCCCGGGCATCCTCAGCCGTGTGTACCTTCGCAGGCCAACAAGACCCCACTGCGGGCAATTGACCCTATCCGCATCAGTGGCATGAACTG